>NC_091469.1:207123752-207842919 GCF_036971445.1 Narcine bancroftii
GCACGACTACAACACCTGGTGTTTTAGTTTTGATAGGATATCTTTCCATTTCTATGAAAAGCTGCAGAATTAGTGCTATCAGATCAGATGTCTATTCTACACAATGCCTAAAGTCCAGAGAAAGGAAAATCATGCAATTAGAATGATGTACAGTACTTCTAATCAGATACAGATGGTTTTAAATCCTTGCCAAACTGGAACATTATTTCCAATGTCTGTAAAAAAGATTAAAAGTATTCTTGCAAAATCCAATGTCCTTGATTTTATGAATTAGAACACCATGCTGTAAAAATAGGTTGTCTTCTTCATATTTTCCTTTGATAGGAGATCCAATCAGGCTAATATAACATATTTGGTCGGACTTGGAGATGGAGAACTGGTCAAGCCATTATGACGTGCCAAGATAGTTTTGCAGAACGAAGCCAAAAGAATATCAAAACTTTCCCACTCCACATAATGCAATCAATAATCAATTGCATTAGGCCCTTGAAGCCATCCTTCTTAATCATATCCAATAAGCTACAGACTATTGGTAATGGATATACAAACATATGATTAATTTCCATGAAGCAGTTGATATGAATACGTCCGGAAACCACTTGAAAATTGGCTGTATATTCAGGCATTTTAATGAATTAGGTTTCAAACAAATGAAAATATGCTGAACAAACAATTTTTATGATTTCAAATAAATGATATACAAATGTCAACATCACTGTAACAAAAGAAACTGACATTTTGCTTCCAGAACACTTTTGGGTGGATTGTATGTATTTTGGGCTGCTGATCAAGAAAATTTTCCTATCATGTACCGTCTTTTAAATTTCCTGTCATATTTTAAGACTACCTCAAGCATACAAAACTTTGAAGTGCAACATTTCATTGAAAATTAATTTTCTACATTCACACTAGGACTTCATCCCTACTGATCTTGGTGCAGTCAGTGATGAACATGGTGAAAAGTTTCACCAGGACATTACGACCATGGAAAAATGGTATCAGGGTAACTGGAATCCATCAATACTGTCCGACTATTGCTGGATGCTGACATGAGAGGCATCAGATGGTGAGTACAAATGAAAATCAGCACCAATGCATTTTTATGCTATTAAACATGTTAAATTTAATAAAAGTTTATTTAATGTTTCTCCAACTTCCTACAAGATACAGCAAATCTGAAATTATCTTTGTGTTCATCTTGAAGTTGTCGATCATAATCCACAAGTTTTTTTCAGGAAGCAAACCTTTTGGAAAAAAAAATATGGTCCAGTGTTAGCTTGGTCTCAATTTTTTACATATTTATTAAAGGCAAATCAATTAAATGGAATTATATTGATCATCAATTCTTAGTAACATACAGGGTGCAGTTTAACAAGTGTGAAATTTGACATTATTGAAAAAAAATCAAAGCTTTTGAAAACAAAATCCTACCATCTACAAAAACATGAATGATATTTTTGTCTTGCCAACCCACACAGAATTAATCCACAGCCTGATGCACACTGTATCCAAATTAACTTCAGACACAGATCAAATGGCAGGCGTAATCAATGGTTTCAAAATGTTCCTTGACTTTCAAGCTTGACTGCCTTTTACAATCAAGTCTGACCAGTTGTCTAATACACAAAAGTACTGGAGAGACTTAGCAGGTCACACAGCATTCACTGGAAGCAAAGATATATAACAAACATTTCAGGCCTGAGCCCTTCATCAAGGTATGAGCAAAATATAGCCAGGCACCAGATTAAAAAGATGGGGGAAGGAGGAAAGAAGTGGCAGGGGGAGGAGCACAAGCCAACAGGCTTGGAAGGGAAGGCAGAGAGAAAGCTCATACCTTGACAAAGGGTTCAGGCCCTAAACGTTTGTTATATATCTTTGCTTCATATGAACCCAGAGTGACCTACTGAGTTTCTCGAGCACTTTTGTGTAATAAACTACAATCATAGCATCTGCAAACAATTTTGTTCAACTAACCAGCTATCACTGGATGAAATAAAGACCAATTATAGAACAGCATAGTGCCATGAATGGTTTCATAGTGTCAACATGTGTGTACTATATAACCAATAATACATGTCCAGCATTTACAAAGCAAAAATTAATAAAAAGAAAAATAAAACTTGCTTATTGCATCATGGCAGCTGAAACGAGCCAAAGGCCTTCTCATATTTAAATTACTTTGTTCTCCAAATTAAAATTGTTTTGCAATCAATTGCACCAGGCAATCCAATGTTTAAATCTCTGTTGCACTCGAAGTGCTAGATACATCCAATCATATTTCCAACACTCACTATGTCTGCTCTGACCATAATACCAATCTAACCCATCCCATCGATCTACACCCTTTCTCCCTGCCTGTTCACGTATCTGACCAAGCACCTGTACATTTCAATCTAATGTCCATAAAAATAAATACCTGGTGCAAATTAACATGACCCTGTTAGAGCCATTTGCAAAAGAAGGAAATGTGTGTAAGTTTAATGGATGTGCATTTGCTTGGATTCTTTACACCCAATGCAGAGTACAGACAGCAATCGAGTGGCACAAACATAAAACTGCTTTATTTGGATTTTTAACTTTACTGTGTCATATATATATGATGCATTTCCATACACTGAAATAATGTTGTTTTCTTTCACTTTAATGGTATTGAAAGCCATCCCCCCTCTTATCTTAAACCTATGCTGTCTGGTAGTTGGCATTTCCACTCTGTGAACGACCCATCTGCCCCATTCATGCTGCCTGTAATTTGATTAACCAGTCAAACTCAGACACCCTAGAGGAAATAATCCTCTTCTTACTGCTGATACACTCGATCCACAGCCAGATCATTAATGAATGGCATCCGGCCAGATGGACTCCTCCTGTTTGTGTTTCTGGTGATCTTAGGTTATCCGGTTCTGCTTTGTTCCCTCATCAACCACATTTGGAATATCATGCATCAAATAAAGCTAACACAGGGTTCTCAAGCGTCTTGGGCTAGTAATCCAAATAAATGGGAACAAAGCACAACTAGAGCAAGTATCTAAGAATAAATTTTATAATCCTGGTTTGGAGGCGGAATGGCTGGGGTCGAGGGGAATGTATGAAGGGCCAGAGATTCTGTGAAGAAGGGGAGGAGGCCAAGGAGAGTGTCCAAGGGCGAGGGAAGGAAGGAGTGAATGGAGGGAGGGATAAAGTAGGGGAGGGAGGTAAAGAAAGGGGATGGATGATGTAACAGAGTGGGGGAAGGTTGGAGTAAAGGGGGTGGAAAGTGGAGGTAAAGTAACAATTGGGTAAAGGAGGGGAGGATATGAAGTCAAGGAGAGTATGAAGTCAGGGAAGGTGTGAAGTAGGGATGAGCAAGGGAGGGAAGAAGAGGGGTGGAGGAAGAGGAGGGGAAAGAATGGAGGGGAATGTGAAAGAGGGAGGATTCAGATTGCCCCAACACTGGGACGTGCATCCCTTTACACAGTACCCAAATGCTTTGAATGGTTTATTCCAGTGCCTGCACTGTGCCAACTGTCAGTTCTGCTCGTGGAGCGCACGAGTGGTGGCAATCATTCCATTGCCACTGGTCACCCGCGCGCTGCCCCTCATTCCTCATCCACTGCTAGTGACCAGGTCCTCGGCCTCAGCGGCCAAATGCTGCACTGTACAGAGAGCTGCTGGAAGTGAAACAGTACTGTAAGCACTCAGTACTACGTGCATAACGTGTGCGGGACACCGTACAAGATGGACGCTGTAAGCATGCGCAAGGGGGCAACTGAAAAACCCCAGTCGAGAATGTTGCTTGGGAGGGGCAGCTGTTCCCCCCTCCCCCCCAAACCCCCCATACCTGGGACTTGTGGTTTACTGCGTTTATTTTGATTTTAAAAATGTTTGGATATCCAGCAGCTCTGCCCTCCGGTGTCCTCACTCAGAACCAAACACATACATGGTGTCAGAGGTGGGATCAGCAGAGCTTTAAGGCAGAGACCAGGTTTCTTTTATGACACAATGAGTACACAACCATGTTTTCCTGGCCACTATGCCTGGTGGATGTAGACACACTGACCAGTTGCTGTTCAAGGGCAACGTGGCCGAGAACTGGAGGATTTTTGAACAGGAATATGACATCTTTATCACAGCTGCACACTCGGACAAGCCACTACGCACAAACGCCTACATTCTGCTTAACTTAGCCAGCCCAGAGGCCATCAAGAGGGAGCGAGAGTTCATGTAGCACCCGAGGTTAGAGATGGGAATCAAATCGTTCAGGCATCGGAGTCCAGGGAGGATCTGGAGTGCCTGAAACAAAAGTTCTTGGAAATGTGCAGCCCACAGGATAACATCACCATGGAACACCTGAAGTTTTATAGAAGGGAGCAGGAGGTAGAACCTATACAGTCCTTAGTGAGTGCATTCAGGCTGAAAGCCAAAACCTGCCAATTTGGTGCACTGACCAATGTCCTGATAAAGAATCATATAATGTGTGGCGTGCTCAACAATGGATGAGGAAAATCCTTCTAAAGGACAGCAAATTAACTCTACGTAAAGCCATAGACAAGTGGATAACCTATGAAGTGGCGGAGGCCAGCAGCAGGTGGCTGGTGGCACCCTCAGAGAAGGCAGCAAATGTAGACTTGGTCCAAGCCACACCCAGCAAAAAGGCCACTACAGAGACATGGCGCCAAGTTTCTCCCAGTGGCGGGAACCCGGCCAAGCAGCAGCCACCAGATGGCCCCTCCCAGCAATAGCCGGTGGCGGGACAGTAGTGTGCAGACCTGCCAACGGGGATGCCCCACAGAGGCGGTCACCTGCAGGAACTGCGGTTCTGAACACACCCACAAAATGAGGAGTGCTCAGTCCAAGGAAGGCAGTGCAGGAACTGCCTGCTATGGAACCACTTCATACAGGTGTGCAGGAGCACTCAGAGAACAAGGAAACGAGAAAGAAATCGGAGACCGGTGGACCAATCATCTGAAGAGGAATTCAATATCGACAATGTTACACCAAAAATCTGAGGGAGTCCACACTCAAGAGAAATTGTGAAGCCTTCGTCACTACGACTGTGAACGGCGTGACAGCGGAAATGAAAATGCACACCAATGCCAGGAGTTCAACAGGATCAACTATAAAGAAACTATACAATCTAAGGGCAGAGCTTCAAGCCTGGTGGCATATGGAGGCAGCAGAATACACCCATTAGGGACAGTGCAACTGCTGTGCTCCACACAGGGACATGCACACCCACTCACCTTCTATGTAGTCATAGAGGAGCTGCTCCCGCTACTGGGAATAAGAGCATGTGCAGACTGGGTTTGGTAACCTTCGGAATGGCTGTACACCAGGTGACTATTTCGCCCAACAATTTCACAGAAGCAATTCTCTCAGAAAACAAAGAGCTATTTGGCAGTGAGTTAGGCAAACTGTCAGTCACCTATAGTGTGCGCATAGACCCGGAAATACGCTCTGTTGTGCGACCTGCTCACAGGATTTCAGTTGCCATGAAGGAAGAAGTCAAATCAGAGCTGGACAGAATGCAACAATTAGGGGTCATTGCTCCTGTGTCCGAACCCACACAATGGGTCTCATCCATGGTTGTAGAAAAAAAACGCCAAGGAAATAAGAATTTGCATAAACCCTAAACACAGCACTCAAAAGGCCGCACCATCTGATGCAGGCAGTGGAAGAAGTGGCTACCCAGATGACAGGAGCCACGGTCTTTTCCATTCTACATGCAAAGAGTTCATTCTGGCAGATAACACTAGACACCAGTCTCCCTACTGACAACTTTTAGCCCTGCTTTCGGACTGTACAGATTTCTAAGGATGCCATTCAGCATCAATTCAGCCAGCAAGGTGGTCCAAAGATCCATGGAACAGATATTCACCAGGTATCCATGAGCAATCATTATTGATCACATCCTAGCAAGACCATGGAAGAACACAGCACCAACCTAAAAAGGGTACTGGGCAGAGCAAAAAAGGTACACCTACGTCTGAATACTAATAAGTGCAGGTTCAGAGTGGACCAAGTGGGCATGCGTGGGCCACATATTCACAAAAGACGGCCTAAAAGCAGACCGGTACAAGACCAGAGGGTTGGTGCGAGAACGCAGCCTTGCTTCACGCCATTGTTAATGGAGAAGGGTTCAGAGAGCTCATTGCTGTATGTGACCCGCTCCGAATCATTGGTCCTCTACCGGCATCACCTACGGCTCCTAGAACGCTTCCACCAGCATTGTCTCCGCTCCATCCTCAACATTCATTGGAGCGACTTCATTCCTAACATCGAGATGGCAGAGGCCGACAGCATCGAATCCACGCTGTTGAAGATCCAACTGCGCTGGGTAGGTCACGTCTCCAGAATGGAGGACCATCGCCTTCCCAAGATCGTGTTATATGGCGAGCTCTCCACTGGCCACCGTGACAGAGGTGCACCAAAGAAGAGGTACAAGGACTGCCTAAAGAAAGCTCTTGGTGCCTGCCACATTGACCACCACCAGTGGGCTGATCTCGCCTCAAACCGTGCATCTTGGCACCTCACAGTTCGGCGGGCAGCAACCTCCTTTGAAGAAGACCGCAGAGCCCACCTCACTGTCAAAAGACAAAGGAGGAAAAACCCAACACCCAACCCCAACCAACCAATTTTCCCTTGCAACCGCTGCAACCGTGTCTGGCTGTCCCGCATCGGACTTGTCAGCCTCAAATGAGCCTGCAGCTGACGTGGACATTTACCCCTCCATAAATATTCTTCCGCAAAGCCAAGCCAAAGAAAAAGACAAGACCAGAGCATTAATGAAATGCCGATACCCAACAATGTAACGTCACTCCAAAGATTTCTAGGCATGGCAAACTACTTGGGAAAATTCATTCCAAGTGCCAGTGAGCTGACCGTGCCACTATGTCAGCTCACCCGTAAAGACACAGAATAGTACTGGGACTGTGCCCACCAAAAAGCATTTGAAGGACTCAAGAATTACATGGCGAGTCCAACAGTCTTACCATACTACGATATCAAATGACCAGTACTATTGACATGCGATGCATCCCAATATGGTCTCGGGGCAGCTTGCCTACAAGACGGCAAGCCCGTTGCCTATGCAACAAGGCCACCAACAGAGACAGAGATGCGTTACGCACAGATTGAAAAGGAACTGCTAGCAGTAGACTTCACATGCACGAAATTCATCGACTACATTTATGGGAGATTGATAACTATCGAGACAGACCACTTGCTGCTAGTATCCATCCATTATCAATAACTCTGTTCACGCCACCTCGGTGCATCTCCAGAGAATGATGCTGCGACTGCCAAATACAACATTACATTGATCCAGAAGGCAGGGAAGGAAGTGCATCTGGGCCGACACATTATCCAGGGCACCCATCATCAGTACAGCACGTCTTCCAGGTGAGCGCGACAAGTATGATGTCATGGAAATATGCCCCATTTCAGCCTCCAAACAAAAAGAGCTAATAAAACATTCTGCAGATGACTGAGGTGTCGACAACACTACTCACTTTCATATGGCCTGGATAGCCTGCAAAGCAAAGGAACCTGCCGGGTAAAGTACAAAATTACTTCACGTTCAGGGATGAACTGATCTACGATGAAAGGATAATAATGAAAGGCCTAAGACCAATCGCGCCATGTACACAGCACTCCTCCACAGGGGACATCCCAGCATCAAGGCAACTAAGCGACATGCCCGGGATCTGGTGTACTGGCCTGGTATGGACGCGGACATCACAGAACATGTTCAGGGCTATGCAGTCTGCAACAGTACCAAAACCCACCAGGTCAAAGAACCCCTCCCACCACACCTGGAGGGGTCCACTGTGGCAATGGATATCTTGGTGCTAGTAGATTCCTACTCTGGTTGGTTTGAGATAGACCTCCTCAAAGAGACATCGGCATCGGTGGTGATCACAAAGCTGAAACACCACTTCTCTGTTCACAGATTGCCATGAACAGTGCTGTCAGACAACGGAGCACAGTTTGCCAGCAAGAAATTCAGAGGCTTCGCAAGTGCCTGGGACTTCAAATACCTCATGAGCAGTCCGGAATTTCCCCAATCAAACAGGCTAGCGGAGAGAACAGTCCGCAGTACAAAGAACGCTATGGAAAGATCGCTTAGGGATAGGTCAGATATATTCTTGGACCCATTGAATCTTAAAAACATGGCCAGAGATCACATGCTGGGTTCACCAGCGCAGCGGCTCATGTTTCGGCAAACCAGAACAATGCTGCTAGTCCCTAAGGAAATGTTGAAGCCTGCTCCCACCAACTCCGACGTAATCCATTTCCAGTTATCGCATAAACGTGCCCTACAAAAGAAGCACAATGACAAGACAAGCAAACCCCTTCCCCCATTTCATGAGGGCGAGACCGCCCGGTTACAAGCCCCAAAAGAATACAACTGTTTGGCGGTAGTGAAGAAAGCTTGCAACAAGCCCCTGTCGTACCTGATTCCATCAGAGGGGAAAGAATAGCGGAGAAATCGCCGCCACATTCTCTTGGATCGAGAGCTGGCCTCACCTAATGGGATAAAATCAGCACCACCGGAGGCCCAAGAGAGGAATGCAATGGGGCAACCACAAGAATAAGGATATAAATGACATTAAGGACCTAATGAGGAATCCATGGGAAGCAGCACAATTCGCAGCAGAGGCCAGTTGGCCCGAGAGTGACGTCCCAGAGTCGCCAGCAAGAACAACAGGGGTTGAGGAGGAGGTACAACTTCTCTGGGGGTTTATAAACTTGTCTGGGGGTTTATATAGAATGAGGGCTGGAAGGGTCTGTTAGCCTAATCCAAAACATCTGGACTAGCAAGTACCCACACCTAACCCAACAGGGACATACCTTCCCTAGGATAACGATATGGAGTCACCACGACATGGACTTAACATTGTTGATATAGCTGCATGCACATGATGTAGTACTATGCCCTCTGTCATTCTTCCTTGTGTCTCCACAGGTATGAGGTAAAGAAAGGGGATGTCGGCAGATGCCTGCAGACCGGCTCACACTACGGACAGGTTATAGCAAATATATTTTCTAGCTATTGCCAAAGCATATTGAACAAATCTTACTTGATACATATTCAGTTTTAATTTAGGTTTAATCCCACTAATATCTCCCAGTAAAAATAACATTGGATCCTGTGGGAATTTTACTCCAGTTATTTGTTCTAATAAATTACCCATTTCAAGCCAAAAAGGTTTAACTGGGGAACACTATCAAAATGAATGCAAAAAAGTACCAACTTCTTGTCCACATCTAAAACATATATCTGAATAAGTATAGTTCATGTTATGCAACTTTTGTGGTATTAAATATAAATTATGAATAAAGTTATATTGAACTAACCTGTACCTCACATTTATTGTACTTTTCATCTTTCTCTACATATCTGAATCCATTTATGTTCATCTATTTGCTTATTTAAATCTGCCTGCCAAATCTGGCAATCATTGATTCCGTCCACTAATCTCACCCTTAGACTCAGTGAGAGTCCGTTGCCATACTTACAGAAAGGTAATAACTTTCTCTTAGCTGCAAACTCATCCACTATTTTGTTCACTTTTTTAAAAACTGAAATTCAAATTTATACCTTTGATTGGTCTCATTTAAAAATGATGGAAAGGGGAGCTCTGACCAGAAACCATACAGAATCCTTAGTAATAATTTTTCCTTAGATTATATAAATACTAACCACACAATTGTTTTGTAAAAACTTTCTACATTGAATTACAACATTATTAGTTACAACATTATTAGTAACTGAGCGGGTCTTTTTTGATTTTTCTCCTTCTTTTCCTTTAATTCTAGAATAAGGGAGGTGAGGGTTATGAAGCCAACAGAATTAAACCAGATGGCCCACTTATTTCAAACAGAGCAAGAAAAGGATTTGGAGTAAAATTAATATTAAGAACTAAAGACAAGGTACAAAGTACGCCTTCCCAAAAACTGGAAAGAGAAGGACATAACCAGAACATGTGTTACAGTGTACCTTCTTCAGTTATATATTTATCACATTTAGATTAGAATAAAATTTAGCCCATTAGACTTTGGAACAGTGGGCCCAGTGGACGACCTTAAACCGTATTAATGAGTGTCCAACACAAAGAGAGGATGAATACACTCGTTTCAGAATAGAATTCCATGTAATTTCAGAAAATAGCTGTTGAAAATTCTTTTTGCATAATTCTGTCCAGGGAACTACCCCTAGAATTTAGGTGTAATTCATAAAGGCCAGATAACACCCTTTGTAATTAGGTTGAAAATTATAAATCATCTCTATTGTATTAGGTTCTAGATCTTCAGGGAGCTTCAAAATTAAATAATTTCAAAAGCTCCTAACCTGTAAATAATGAAAGGGATGGTGTCGAGGTATTGTACATTTTCTGGACAATTGTTCAAAAGAGGGAAGGTTTTGGTCAGTAAAAATATCTAAAAAAGATTGGATACCTAAATTTGACCAGTGTTGGAAACCTTGCTAGAAGGGCCATATTCAAAGCATATCTGATATGACGGCATGACTGACTGGAAAAAACTTAAATGTTCCACTACTGAAACGAATCTTAATTTTGTTTCTTTATGGGTTTCTTTTCTCAATTATTTTCAAAATTTGTAAGATTAACTATTTTCTGGTTTACAACCCCAATGATTACCTTATTGTTTTAAATTATCAGTAGTGGTCTGTCTGTGTTAAACCACTGTAGAATGGGGTTAGATAAGTAGAAGAGTAGTGTAATGTTTTTTCCACTTCTTTTTAATGTAACATCGGTTACAATACCATTTGGATTAAGATTTGTTAATATTCTATTTTATTCTCCTGTATCTATGTAACATTTATACGATGAAACTAATAAAAATATTGAAAGAGAATTACCACTTCATTCTCAGAAATGCTATTGATATTGCTTCAAATATAATTACCACAATATTGTAGCTAAAACACCCGAAAATTTGACAAAGGGAACAACTACAAAAATACCAAGCAGCAATGAAAACAACAGCATGTGCTTGAGTGGATGCAGATGAAACCACGTGATTTGAAGCATCCTTTTGATTGGTTAATAAATTTCAACTCTGATGCATTAGAAGGTATATTAACACATGTAAGCTGGGCCTACACAAATTGTTTTTTTGTTGTTATAACTAACTACTGGGATATTTTTATAAAAAAATAATAAATATCTGTTGAAACACGGCACAAAAATATTTTAGACTGTTATTTAGTGTCATCCCCTCTGATAGTATCATCTAGTGTGGTTCTCTCCTCCTACACCCTCTTAGTGATGTGTGTGTGTGGGTGTGGGTGTGGGTGTGTGTGTGTGTATGTGTGGGTGTGTGGTATGTGTGTGTGGGTGGGTGTGGGTGTGTATGTATATGTGTGTATATGTATATATGGGTGTGTGGGTGTATGTGTGTGAGTGTGTGTGTGTGGGTGCATGTGTGTGTGTGTGTGTGTGTGTGTGTGTGTGTGTGTGTGTGTGTGTGTGTGTGTGTGTGTATGTGTGTGCGTGTGCTGGAATGGGCAGACAGAGTGAGACAAAATAGCAGAAGTGGCCCAGAGAATGGGTGGGATGGACAAAGAGTGGCAGAAGCAGAAATGAATAGGATTGAGCTAAAACAAAGGAACATTGAATGAGGTAACCATGCTGGTTACCAGGAAAGCCAAACACCTGCTTGTAAAACTGAAATGTCAGACCAATACCCCAGAATGGGAGCAGTGTCAGGAGATCAACACCATCTAAGGAATTTACTGAGGAAATTGTTCTGTCAAATTGTCCTGAATCCCAAACAATGAATATTTGCACTAACAAAATAAACTCCAGAGGATACGGACATTTCCAACTTTATTTTTCTATGACATTAATGCAAAACTTCAGGCATGAGATTTTACTGTCAACTTCAGCTGTGATCCACTGCTGTTATTGCTGGGTTGATGCTGGCCAAAACCAGCCAGTTTTTGTGCACCACATGGACTAAACATAAAACTGCTGATTTGTCCATATGAAAAGCATCTGAATGTAAAAAATCATGTCACCTGACTTGCTTATTTCTGTTTGTGTTTGTACATGTCACTTCATGTGCAAAATTACCTTGAGATTAAAGCTGGCTCCAATCCTTTGGGTAACACAAGAGAAAGATGGATGTTTAGGGGAGACACCAGGAGTGAGTTTTTTACACAGAGTTGTGAGGGGCTGGAATGCCTTGCCAGGGATGGTGGTGGAGGCTGGAACATTAGAGCCATTTAAGAGTCTCTTAGTTAGGCACATGCATGAAAGAAAAATGTAGGGTTACTGGGCACATATTTAAAGGAATATATGGGTCAACACAACATTGAGGGCTGAAGGGCCTGTACTGTGCTATAGCATTCTATGGTTGGGCTTCCTTTGATTGCAGCTTATCTTCATGCATAATATGGCAGGTCAGTAGAATTTGTGATCAACAGACACCTTTTCAATAATTAATTAATGTATGAAATTCTCTCAAATTTCATACATTAATAGACTGGAATTTGTGGAGAAAATAACACAAGACCCTCAACGCCCACGATATTAATATTGAAAACCTGAGAGGAACTTCTGGAATCTGACATTCCTATCAAATGCCCAGCTAAATGGAGAAATTCTGATGTTACTGATAGTGACTTTGGCATTGGAACCTTCAACAATATTTTGAATCCAAAGTTTAGATTTATTTTCAGAGTGAAAACATGACATCACATACAACCCTAAGATTCTTTTTTTCCCTGCGGGTCAGACAGAATTTCTATTATCGGCAGTGCGGAAGGCTGTATACAAGAAAAGATAGGTACACAAAAGAGGAAAAGTAGAAACAAACTGTGCAATACAGAAAAAAAAGTTCAGTAATAAATAATATGCAAAAGGGTCCTTAAATGAGTCCCTGATTGAGTTTATTGTTGAGGAGTCTGATGGTGGAGGGGTAGTAGTTCCTGAACCTGGTGGTGCGAGTCTTGTGGCACTGTTACCTCTTGCCTGAAGGCAGCAGCGAGAACAGACCATGTCCTGGGTGGTGCAAATTCTTGATGATTGCTGCTGCTCTCCGACGGCAGCATTCCACATAGAATTTCTCGATGGTGTGGAGAGTTTTACCTGTGATGTTCTGGGTTGGTTCATTAGCTTTTGTAGGACTTTCCACTCAGAGGTATTGGTATCCCCAAACCAGGCCATGAAGCAGCTGGATAGCACACTTTCCACTACACATCTGTAGAGATTTACCAAGGTTTTTGATGACATATCGAACTTCACAAACACCCGAGGAAGTCGAGGTACTGACATGCTTTCTTCACAATGACATTAGAATGTTGGGTTCAGGAATCATCCTCCAAGATAGTGACACTCAGGAATTTAAATTTGCTCACCTCCACCTCTGATCCCCAAATGATCACTGGATTGTACACCTCTGGTTTTCCCTTCCTAATGTCTAAAATCAGCTCCTTGGTTTTGATGGCATTCAGTGTGAAGTTATTGTTGGGACACCATTCAGCCAAGTTTTCAATCTCCCTTCTGTATGCTGACTCATTGCTGGTTTTTATACAGCCCACTACTGTGGTATCGTCATTGAATTTGTAAAGTTAATACATCGCTGGAAGGGACAGTGAATTATACTTTGTCATTGCTTCTACCATCAAATAAATACAATTTCTGCAGAGACTCCAATAACCCATGCTTAGGAAAGTGGAAAATTGGACAGGGTGGATGAGGAAGTGTTCTTTGTATTCCAGGGCTTTAAAAAAAGAGAACTTGTGGTGGCCCACAGCCCACGCCTCAGGCGGACACAGGAAATGGCTGTTGAACGTGGCGACCATCAAAGCATCATGCAGGCTGATATGCCTGTTTCCATAGACTGCCAACAGAGTGGTGAAACTGGCCAATCACCGCCGGTGGATCTCAGGGGGCCTAATCGGGGCCCAGGCATCCAAGGTAACCAATCGGCAGCTGGCCCCGGAGGTGACACTGCCGACCTGACTATAAAAGGCAGAGCTGCCACTTAATAAACTCAGTGTCGAATACACTCTACTGGTGTGTGTGTCTTTCTTCTCCTGCGGATTCAAGCTACAGCTTTAAGGCTAAAACCGAGAGCTGTAGCTGTAGTGACCTCGCTACAGCCTGTTCTTTAACAAATATCAGGCAGATGTTCCTGCAGGGGGTGCTGCCTCTTGCAAGGTTGCATGTTCCTGAAACTCTCACTAGTGTAATCTCAAGATAAAACTCCTCTTATCAAGAGCATGAAATCTCACAAGTTTAAAGTTTTGAAAATTAGATATAAAACCACATATCCTGAAGCTTATCTAATGATTTGAAACATTTCCTTTATGAAGAATCATTCTATTTCATTTTATCATGCAAAAGTAATGTAAAGTGATTTTCACTGAGTAATTGGAATGAATTATTCCCCAGATAATGAAGGATTTGCCACTGTAATCTCATTACCATAGTACTCCTGTGGTACTCCTCTTTAAAAAAAGTATTCAAACATTTTTTTTAAGTCCTCTGTCCCAGTATTCAGCTTTAGTCGGATGTTGGAAACAACGCTGGGTCTGTGAATTGGTTTTAGCGTGAAATGTTTTTTTTTGATTGGAAAATATTTCGGAGGTTGTTCATTTTGTCAAAGTGCATTTGTACTTTGTGTTGTTGAAATGTTCATAGAAAGTAGCAAAACTACAATTGCTGACACAATAGATGCACAGATGGATTTGAGTATCCAGTTAGTCTCACTCCCTCAATAAACCTGTAAATTCTTTAAATGCATATCTAGGTCACTGTTTACCATGTCTCTGCTCCTTCCCTGGCCCTACAGTATTGACTATAGTCATGCTACATATAGAACAAAAAATACTGGAGGACCCCTCAGCAGGTCAATTTTTGCTAACTGTTCATTTGCCTCCATGAATACTTCTCGACCCAAAGTTCCTCCAATATATTTTTGTTCTAGATTGCAGCATCTGCAGTCTCATATGTCTGCCATTTATAATGGGTTTCATCTTAATTTTGGTTCTTTTGCCACTTCTCTACTAATGGAAGTAGGTTCTCTGCATCTACTCAGTTCAAAATTTAAAATACCTCAACCAGATTGTCTTACAGTACAAAAGCTTTTCCAATTTTCGTAAAGTGTGACTTTCTTCGTGAAGAAAGAGAGAGATCTTGGGGGTTGAGGTCCATAGATCTCTCAAGGTTGCAAATTGCCAAGGTGGTTACAAAGGTGAATGGTATGCTGGCCTTCAGTAGTCGAGGGATTAAATTCAACAGCCACCAGGTAATGTTGCAGCTTTATAAAACTCTGGTTAGACTACACTTAGGACATTGCATTGATCTTCTCATTACAGGAAGATTTAGAAAAGGTGCAGAGGAGATTTACCATGATGCTGCCTGGATTGAGAACCTGTCTTAAGAAGCAAGGTTGACAGAGCTAGGGCTTTTCTCTTTGGTGCGATGAAGGTAGGAAGTGACTTAAAAGAGGTGTATAAGATTGTGCAATGCATAGATAAGGTGGACAATCAGCACCCTTTTCCCAGGGCTGCAATGACGTGTACCAAGGGCATCTATTTAGGGTGAGTGGAGGAACGTTTAGGGAAGATGTCAGAGGTAAGTTTTTTACACAGAGAGTGGTGGGTGCCTAGGTTGAAAAAGTGAAGGCTGGTCCAATAGGACATTTAAAAAACTCTTAGAAAGGCACATGGATGTGAGGGAGGGAAAGGTTAGATTGATGTTGATTAAGTTTCTATAGATTGTCATGACATTGTTGCCTCTCATTGCAAGATGAGTTATTTTGATCAGATGGAAAGATGCTGCCCCACCCACTCATCAATGGTTACATGATTCAATGTCATATTTAACTTTGGAGAAAATTAGATTTTCAACAAGTGTTTCCAGTGAATAAAGCACAATAGATGTTGTCTGTGAACTGAACCAACAGAACTGTTTAATGGAAACTTCGCAGGAGTTTAAATAATTACAGTGGGCATGCTATCACAATCACCTGACCTCTAAAGTCACTCGGCTCCCTCCAGCCACTGGGAACTCCTGATCCTGTGGAGGCCCACAACTGTAGCTAGGCACAATTTAAGTCTTCATCTGCAAGCAGCAAACAGATGTCTTCTGGCATTTGCTTGACAAAAAGTTGCTCGAAAAGCAGATAGGGCTTGTGTCAGTCTGTGAGTGTCAGCATCTCGTTCATTAGTTCGGAAGGAGTGCGGTCACCCAGGATGTCCATATGGAGAAGTCGTGCTGTCGTGTTGTGTCGGGAAAGGCCGAAAATACACATGTGCAAGACATTGATGGCTTTATACTTGTCGTTGGCTGGAGGCTGGTGTAAGAAATCAATAATACGCCTGCGGTGTCTTGGTCCAGCGATGCAACGACATAGTAGCACTTCATTGTGTCACTGGTAACCTGGCATAGCTGGATGCCGGTTTGATAATGGAGTGGTGCGGTTCGCCACACGGGCTCTTTTTTGAATTATTTTCATATCCTTTAATGATAATTAAATAATCTGTTCTCATGGATTTGCATTCCTTTTTATTTTACTTTATATTAGCCAACACCCACCCCAACCAACCAATTTTCCCCTGCAACCGCTGCAACCGTGTCTGCCTGTCCCGCATCGGACTTGTCAGCCACAATCGAGCCTGCAGCTGACGTGGACTTTTAACCCCTCCATAAATCTTCGTCCGCGAAGCCAAGCCAAAGAAAGAATATTAGCCATGCAACTTTGGAATGCTGTGGGGTTTGGATTATAAAATTATTTGGGTTTTTTTTTTCTTCATTTTGTTTCTACTTTTTCTTTGAATTAATGGTGTTGCATAATGAAAAAAATGACACTGTGGGATGAAGGGCCCATGACACTGTGGGATGAAGGGTCCATGACACTGTGGGATGAAAGGCCCATGACACTGTGGGATGAAGGGTCCATGACACTGTGGGATGAAAGGCCCATGACACTGTGGGATGAAGGGTCCATGACACTGTGGGATGAAGGGTCCATGACAATGTTGGATGAAGGGTCCATGACACTGTGGGATGAAGGGTCCATGACACTGTGGGATGAAAGGCCCATGACACTGTGGGATTAAGGGTCCATGACACTGTGGGATGAAGGGTCCATGACACTGTGGGATGAAAGGCCCATGACACTGTGCGATGAAGGGTCCATGACACTGTGGGATGAAGGGTCCATGACCCTGTGGGATGAAGGGCCCATGACACTGTGGGATTAAGCGTCCATGACACTGTGGGATGAAGGGTCCATGACACTGTGGGATGAAGGGCCCATGACACTGTAGGATGAAGGGTCCATGACACTGTGGGATTAAGGGTGCATGACACTGTGGGATGAAGGGACCATGACACTGTGGGACGAAGGGTCCATGACACTGTGGGATGAAAGGCCCATGACACTGTGGGATGAAGGGTCCATGACAATGTGTGATGAAAGGCACATGACACTGTGGGATTAAGGGTTCATGACACTGTGGGACAAAGGGCCCATGACACTGTGGGATGAAGGGACCATGACACTGTGCGATGAAGGGACCATGACACTGGGATGAAGGGTCCATGACACTGTGGGATGAAGGGACCATGACACTGTGGGATGAAAGGTCCATGACAATGTGTGATGAAACGCCCATGACATTGTGGGATTAACGGTCCATGACACTGTGGGATGAAAGGCCCATGACATTGTGTGATGAAGGGCCCATGACGCTATGTGATGAAGGGCCCATAACACTGTGGGATGAAGGGCCCATGACACTGTGGAATGAAGGGTCCATGATGCTGTGTGATGAAGGGCCCATGACACTGTGGGATGAAGAGTCCATGACACTGTAGGATGAAGGGCCCATATTGTACTGTTCTATGTTCCATAATCTAACTCTGAGCACTAAGCTCGTATTTCTCAGAATATTTCTGATCTGATCTTTAGTTGAGTTGTTACTTCACTGATCACAATCCAGTCCTTGCATCATGGTCTATTTTGCAAGGAGAACTCAAAGGGTTGAATGGCCTTTATGTGCCATGTTATTCTATATGTTGGGCATGAATCATACACTTGTTTTCCAAAACATTTTCCACCCATTTCTTGACACACATGTCCCTTCTAAAACAAAAGAAAAATAATCCAGATAAAATATTGGTGCAAAATACCCCAATAAAAGCAGTAAATATTGGAAATGCTAGTGTTTTAGTCCAGAGATCAAGATCTCTATAGGAAGACTAGGTAGTAAGGCTATCTCAGCAGCCATTCTGAGGGAAGCTGGAAACAGAGTCAGACGCTAGCCAGCTTTTGCAGGGCTTGCAGACCATTACATCCTACGAGGCAAGGCCAAAATCATAAATGGCTGTGATGCTTCACTACTTGCTGAGCTGAACACCTTTTATGCTCACTTTGAAAAGGAGAATTCAATGGCACCAGTGAGAATCACTGCAGAAGCTGAAGAACCTGTATTTCTGACTGAGGCCAACGACAAAACATCTTTAAAGAGGTGTTATGGGTGTCAGGCCCTGATGGCGTACCTAGCAGGGTACTGAAAATCTGTCCCAACCAACTAGCTGGAGTGTTCATGGACATTTTCAATCTCTCACTGCTGTAGTCAGAGGTTCCCACCTGCTTAAAAAGGTCATCAATCATACTGGTGCCCAATAGAAACACAGTGAGCTCCCTCAATGACTATTGGCCAGTGGCTCTCACATCTACTGCGATGAAATGATTTGAGAGGTTGGTTATGGCCAAAATGATCTCTTACCTATGAAAAGATCTGGACATAGCAGTCTGTCTTCCGCCACAATCGCTCCTCAGCAAATGCAATCTCACTGGCTCTCCCCTCCGCCCTTAATCACCTAGAGAACAGCAACATGTACATCAGGCTGTGTTTATTTGACTGCAGCTCAGCTTTCAACACTATCATATCCTCAGTACTGGTCCATTAGCTTCAAAACCTGGGCCTCTGCACTTCCCTCTATAGCTGGATCCTTGACTTCCTCTTCGGAAAACCAAAGTCAGTATGAATCAGAAATAGCGTCTCCTCCACCACACAGGCCCAGCTGACTCTGTAGCTAGGCACAATTTAAATGTCATCTACAAATTTGCCGATGACACCAAGGTCATCGGCAGAATCACCGACGACAAAGAGGAAGTATGCAGGAGTGAGACAGATCAGCTGGTTTAATGGTATCACAACAACAACCTTGCCCTCAACATTAGCAAAACTAAGGCACTGATTATGGACTTCAGGAGGGGGAAGTCAGGAGAACACAAACCACTCCTCATTGAGGAGTCAGCAGTGGAAAGAGTTAAGAACTTCAAATTCCTGAGTGTCAACAGCTCTGAAGATCTATCCTAGGGCGAAAAAGTGGAAAGGTTTTGGAATGAACTGAGTTTATTATTAGGGCAAATTATGAAGATGAGAATATTAAAGGATCCAAGAATATTTTTACTTGGAGATATTTATGAAAAGGAAATAAAATTGAAATTGGACAAGTACCAAGAAATTTTTTTAAGTATTTGCAATAGCAATTGCAAAGAAATGTATCGTGATATTATTGATTATTAAATGGTAGGTGTTTTTTTCTTTTCTTACTTTTGGGTGGGGGGGATGGGGAGGAAAAGATAAAAGTATTTTTTTTGTGTCATTGGCTATGGATATTTGATTAATGTTTTATTCATTTTTTTTCCTGTAATGATGCAAACAATTAAATAAAATTTAAAAAAAAAGATCTATCCTAGGGCCTCCATGTTGATGCAATCATGAGAAAGGCCCACCAGTGGCTATACTTTGTGTGGAGTTTGAAGAGATTCGGTGAGCCACCAAAGACTATTTTTACATTTGTTCTGTGGTGAGCATTCTGACTGGTTGCATTACTCTCTGGAATGAAGGAGCCAATGCACTGCACAGGAAAAGACTACAAAGAATATGAACTCAGCCAGCACCTAATAGTGCATCAGTCTTCACTCCTTCAAGGACTTCTACAAGAGGTAGTGTCTCAAGAAAGCAGCCTCTATTATCAAGGATCCCCACCACTTAGGTCATGCCGTCTGCTACTATCAGAAAGGACTTACCAAAACAGCTTCTTCAAATGTTTAAATTTATTGTCAGAGTACTAAGTGAGATTCTTTTTTCTGCGGTGCGAGGAAGAATGAGCACTAATTGGTATTGCAAAAGGAAACTGCGAACAGTACACACATATAAACAAGAACTGTAAAAAGATAACGAATGTGAACAAAATGCAGAGAGAATTTTTGAAAACTCAATAAAGTGCACAAGTAAGAGTCCTTAAATGAGTCTCTGATTGAGTTTGTCAATGAGGAGTCTGATGGTGGAGGGGCTGAACCTGGCGGTGTGAGTCATGTGGCACCTATACCTCTTTCCTGATGGCATCAGTGAGAACAGAGCGTGTGCTGGGTGGTGTGGATCCTTGATGATTGCTGCTGCTCTCCGACAGCAGCGTTCCATGTGGATGTTCTCGATAGTGGGGAGAGTATTGCCTGTGATATCCTGGGCTATGTCCACTACCTTTTGGAGGGCTTTATGCTCAAGGGTATTGGTGTCCCCATACCAGACCACGATGCATCCGGTCAGCACACTTTTCACCACACATCTGTAGAAATTTCCCAGGGTGTACCAAACCTCCACAAACTTCTGAGGAAGAAGAGGCACTGACATGCTTTCTTCATGATGCCATTCTTCTGCTCTGCTATCAGATTTTTGAATGAACAATGAACCAGACACTACCCCACCTTTTTCTTCTTTTGCACTAATTTTTTTTTTTTAAATATGTCATTTATACCACCTGCAATGCTGCCACAGGACTACAAATTTCTTGACACATGTTCCTGACAAAAAAAAATCTTATTCTATTCATCTGATGAAAAGAGAGAGTTAACATTTCAGGTTGATGATCCCATCCTCCACTCCTCTCTATTAGGTGGGTGGAAATGTTGGAGAGAGTTTTGGAACACTGTGACACAAAGAATACCCATCTGTGGCAAATGAATTAGTTTACCTCATAGTTGGCTGATTCAGAAGGTGCAGGTTGATAGGATCCATGGTGAGTTGATAGCTTGGATATGAAATTGGCTGGCCTTTAGGAGGCAGATATGTTTGCAGATAAAGTTTGGCAGATTTCGGGACAGTGTGAAGGTTATCAAAGAATACAAGATATAGATCAGATGGATATGGGCAGAAAAATGACTGATGGAGTTTAATCTGAGTAAGTGTAAGGTGTTGCATTTTGGGAGGTCAAATGTAAGGGGAATATATGCAGTTAATGATAAGGCTCTATTCATGTGCAGAGAGATCTATACCTCATTGAAAGTGGCCATGAAAGTAGATAGGACAGGAAAGAAGGTGGATTGTATGCTTGGATTCATTGGGCAGGGCATTGAGTATAGTCACTTTCAGGTGGCCAAAATACTCGACTGTAAAGCTGCCTATTCTACCCCAATACAGCTGTCGGATGGCCACCCGAAAGTGGAGAACCTGGCCAGGAGGAGCACTTACCGAACCCTCCTCCTGTAGGTATATTCTCCAGCTCGGAGAATCCCCCTTGGCACCTGAAAGCAGCAGTGGGACCACAGGAGCCGGCGTTCGCGCGGACGTGACTCTCTTTCAGCCAGCATGTTCAGGTGACAGAAAGGCGTCTTCTCTGCGGCCACCTGAATGTCCCAGCTGCATTCCCCCAGCTGCGTCTGCTGGCGCATTTTCTGTGTCCGAGCACCTGAAAGCAGCTTATGAAAATAAGGAAGCCATGTTGCTCAAAAGTAACTTTGGGTAGGCCATACATTAACACTGTGCATGATTGGTCGCCCATTACAGAATGGATGTTCAGGATTTGGAAATGGTACAGAAAACTTTTAGCAGGCCATCAGATAAGGGAATTGGGCAAACTTGTGTTGTTGCCTATGGAGTGAAGCAGGCTGAGGGGAGACCCGATGGAGGGGAATATAATCTTGAATGAAGTCAGAATCTATTCCCCGGGGTAAAAGTTTTGCACATGGGGGGGACGTGTTTAAGATGAGGGGAGGGAGATGTGCAGGGTAAACAGTAGTGGATGTCCGGAAAAAGCGGCCAGGAGGAGTGGTCGAGGCAGATATAATAATGTTTAAGAGATTTGTAGAGAGATACACGAATATGAGAGAGATGTGAGGGGTGGGGGGGGGGTTCAAATCAGCGGCAGGTGTGGGCATCAGAACAGACACGTGGCCGAAGGGCCTGTTCCTGAGTCATCCTATTCCATGTTCATAACCAAATGCAGATCCAGGGCAAACATGCACCAGCAAGTGAAACCCACTGGAGGAGATGCAGCCTTCGGCGGCTGTTGACTGGGTTGCAGGTCGAGCAGCATCCGTGGAGAGAGAAAGAGCTCGTTGCATCAGCCTGAAATGTGATGCCTCCTACGCCGAGGGTTTCTGCTTTTATTTCAAATGTCCAGCCTCTGCCGGGCTCTTTACTTTCTGACCTCAGATGTTGCAGGAAGCGGCGCCTCCAGCGATACTCGCCTCAACCTAGCTTGTTGGAGCGTCGGAGCCTGCTCGCTCCGCGCCGGGCTCTGATTGGCGTGGGCCCGGCGTTCCCGATTGGACGGTGGAGCGGGCCCGCGCGCTGCAGTTGGCCGAGCCGCCGATCGGTTGGGCTGGCTCCGCCCCCCCCCCCCCCCCCCCTCCACCCAACCTCGAGGCTCCCGGGACCAGCTGTCACTCAGGCCGGGATGCGGCTGCACCGGGCCGATTGCAGGCAGTGGCGACAAGCTGCGGAGCGAGAGCCGGCGTGGCAGCCGGGCACCATGCGGCCGCCGGGCGGGAGGCTGGCCCTCATCCTCCTATGTTTGGCGTGGCCGGGACTGGGGCACGCCGGCTGGAACGGCACCGAGGGATACGGCAATGCCAGCAGCCCACTGGACTCCGGCACCTCTGGCCAGCTGCGGTCCACTGCCAATCCTCTGGCTACCAGCAGCAGCAGTAGTGGGGCTCCCAGCAGCGGCTGGGCGGACGAACCGTGGCAAGGTGAGCGTTGGGTTGCGTGTGTCAGGTTGCAGCTGACTCGGCTTTGACCAGTAATATCGGGCTTTGACGTTTGCTGGGTCAGTTGATCCCCGGCAGATGTGCAAATGGGAAAAAGGTGGCTTCTCAGAACCAAATGCCAAATCAAGGTGGGGTGGGGGCGCAATAAATGGGTGTCAGCGTGGGTCATGATAGTTGAAATCTAGCTGCTTGTGTCAAGTAGTCGGGATTTAAATGCTGAGGACGGAGTAGTCGCTACAGCACATTGAGATTTCCGAGCCCCTTCAAAACAATGGGAATTGACGGCTGCAAGGCACGGGCCAGCGGTGTGCCTCCGCCCTTGTGCAATTCCCCCCCCCCCCCCCCCACTCTGTACATTCAGTTCTGTGCCCTCCCCCCCCCTCCTGCCTCCAATCCCCCCCCCCCCCTCCGGCCATCAGCCACATTTCCAGTGGAGGTAAACGTGCTCTGGCTATTTCTGCTTTCATGTTGGGCTTTCAGTGCCACACTGGCATATGGGGGCCTAACTCACATGATTCATACTCAATGACTAAATTAATTGCATTCTGCAGAGCCACTTGTTTATTATCTGTGTGAAGGCTGAGGGTTTTTTTTAAAACAAAAGTTGAAGGTTTTATTGAAGGGTGTCGTTTGAGAAGAACTGACAGCGCTCTCTCCCCTTGCCCACTGTTTCCAAGGATTCCTCAAAATATGGACAAAGGTTATGGAATAAAACGTTGGATGGAGATCTTTGTCACTTCCTTGTCGAAGTCGAGCATCAAATGACTGAGGGGGTTAGATCTTCTTGTGCCTCAGAAACACTAGGAGAACTGTGGAGAGGGGAGGCCGTGGCACGCACCTTGGGCTCAGTGCTCTGTCATTATGGGAAGGAAGTAGGCTTTGAAAATAACCAAGACATTTGTCAGACCTGAGATTTATAATATCACTGGAGAAACTTTGTCCGGTGTCCTATCTTCAGAGCGTTTGCACACCGTGGCTGCAACGTTACTGTGATCGCTCAGCCAGGTGAAATGTTAAGTACTCTCATTATAAAGTAGGTGCATTGTTATTATTGCCAGGAAAAAAAAATGAACTCCTCTAGTTGTGATTGAAGACAAGAACAGGTCAGCAGAAAGCATTGCAGGCCTGATAACTCTGGGTCTGTGTTTAACTGAGGGTGTAACATTCACTAGAATGCCCTTGGCTTAGAGAGGAAAGAAAGGAACCAGGAATCCTCTGGTGATAATCTTTTTTTTTCCATTTAAAAGCACAATTATATTTGACTGTAAAACAGAAAATTCTGGATGTACTCTGAATGTCAATAAAACAAAAGAGATGGTTCTCGACTTCAGGAGGGCTGGGGGAAACCACGCTCTGCTGACCATTGATGGCTCGACTGTTGAGGTCAAGAATATCATTCCTTGGAGTGAATCTCACCTGTCCCTTAACACCAGCTCCATAGCCAAGAAAGCCCAGCAGCACCTCTATTTCCTGCAAAGGCTGAGGAAAGTTCATCTCCCACCCTCCATCCTCACCTCATTCTTCAGGGGATGTTTTGAGAGCATCCTGCGCAATTGCATCACCACCTGGTTTGGAAGCTGTATCACCTCGGTCCGCGAGACCCTGCAGAGGATAGTAAAGTCAGCAGAAAAGATCATTGTGGGCTCCCTTCCCACTATGAAGGACATCTACAACACTTGATGCAGGTGAATGGCAATAAACATGGTGAAGGACTCCTCACACCCCTCATGCAAACTTTTCTCCCTTTTGCCATCTGGTAGGAGGTAATGTAGCACTCAGGCTCTTAAGTCCAGATTGGGCAACAGTTTTTTTTCCCCACAAGCCACCAGGCTCCTGAATTCCTAGAACATATGTGGATAGTGTATCATGGGCTTTTACAGTATACATCTTAATATTTCAATATGTTTAACTTCTAGTCTAATGTATTTATGTAAATATGCTCCGTGGTTCTGGAGAAATGCTATCTCGTCTTGACTGTATGAGCATGGTATGAACGATAAATAAAGGGGTCTTGAGTTGTAAGCTAATCATAATCAATGGAAAAAGAACCAGTGTCTTTGGTTTATGATCGTTTTGGATTGATTATGATGACCCTGCTTCCATAATGCATCCTATGGCCTAAAATCAGAAGACCAGACTTTTTACTTCAGTGTCATTATATTCTTTTAATGGATATGTTGGGATACTCCCCATTTGCAGCAATTAATGATATTTTCAAGTCATATGGTGAACTACAGTCCACGACATGACTGTTTTGGTTTTTTGAAAATAATAGAAAGTAAAGTCTGAAGCAACATTTTTGTGACTTTTACTGTTTCCTGCAACCACAGAGATGTACCCTTCGAGTGAGGCAAACAGCTCAGACAAACTACATGTGTCTTCATTTTGGACACAAGGTATTACAAACACTATGTGGAACAACAACTCTGCTCTGTCATTGTGTTTGCTTGAGAGAACAACAGGGGCTTTCATTATGTTGTTTATTCCCCACGTAAACCATTCTTCCTATTGAATTGGGAGAAAATTGTACTTCAATGCAAGATATCGACTCTAAGAGAATCAGTGTTGAAACTATACCAAATAATTTCACATTGGACATTTATATTCTGCAGACATGAAACATCATGCTCAGGAAACTTGCCTGACTGAAATTTGAGTGTGAGTATAGCTCTTAGGATGTCGATCACCCTTGAATAATGGATTTGAGATGTTTGAGCCCACTAATTATAATGAATTTATTGCCATTTACAGTACATTGTACAATGTACAGATGAACCAAAGTACTTGCTGTAGCTGAATGGGTACTTTGTTTTAAAAAAAAACCAACAAAGCAATTGAATTGTTAATGGAAATAAAGGCAATAAATCCGCAAAAAAGATAGATAATAAATATTCACTAGTGTAAAAGAAGTGATGGCAATAGTGCGGACAGTCCTTTTGTGGTTGTAGCAATAGAGGTAAGAGGGTGCCCATGGATGTTATGACATGAATTGTGGCCGACATGAGCCATCACAAGGCACTTGAAATGTTTCTCATAGAACTGGAGAAAAATGTGCTTCAGTCTGGAATCATCTGGAGATGCTGGAATCTGGAGTAATGATAATCTGCTGGAGGAACTCCGGTCCAGATGAAGAGTTTGGATCCAAAACGTTGGGCATTCTTTTTCTCCCACTGATGCTGCTCAGCTTCTTGAGTTACTCCAGCTGTACTGTGTTCACCTTTAGACTTTGGGTAGGGGTGGCAAGGAACATGGATCAACAGCTAACAAATGAAGATCAGGGAACATGCTTGAGTGGCTGAATTCTCTGCGTTTACCGGGGGGTTGCAGGAATGCCTATTGTTCTGCCTAGCTCTTTTAAATAAACAGAAAATCTTGAACGTAACTTCTTTGGTAAGGATATCTCAGCTCTGCCGGAACAAGATTGAAAGCATAAAATCATATTTTGGGAAAAAAAGGAAGAATTATATATTGTCAAGTCAGATGTGGTGATGGTGTTCACAGGGGCAGTTCCACCAGTTTGGATTAGCTTTGTCTCACTTTCATTTCGTAATACAGCACAGTAACAGACCTTTCGACCCGTGCACCAATGCTACAAAAATACACTCGTGACCAATTTATCTACTAAGCCTGGACATAATTTCGAACGTGGGAGGAAACCAGAGCACTCAGAGGAAACCCACTTGGACGTGGAGAAAATGTACAAACTCCTTACAGACGGTGCCTGATTTGAACTTGGGTTGCCAGCACTGTAAAGCAGTGCGCTAACTGCCTCTGCATCCAACGGATGTGCTTATGGCATTTAACTTCCAGGAAGTTGACCATCACATTGTTATATTAAAAAAAAGTTTGAAGATGGGAGGCACAGTTAGCGCAGCAGTTAGTGCAACGCCTTTCAGCGATCATGGTTGGGGTTCAAATCTCGCATTGTCTATAAGGAGTTTGTACGTTCTCCCCGTGCCTTCGTGGGTTTCCTTCGGGGGCTCTGGTTTCCTCCCACCAATTGAAACGCACTGGGGGTATAGGTTAATTGGGTGTAAATTGAGTGGCATGGACTCATGGGCTGAAATGGCTTGTTACCTTGCTGTATGTCTAAATTTAAATTAAAAAAAAGTAAATTTAAAGACCATTGAAAACAAAAGGATCTGCTGACTTGACCCTTGCTTCCTCAGTTTATTGCTGATTGTGGTTCATGATGAAAAGGAGTGTGAAGGTTATCACTATTCCAAAATTGTTTATGGTTCAGAGCATTTTTCAGCAAGCTTTATTTAATAAGAATTTGAAACAACAAACAGAATTGTGCTATGGATGCATCAAACAAATCTAGCTGGTTAGGGTTGTATGTAGTTGCTTGAGTCAAGTTATTTTGATTAATGATTGGAAAAATATTTCATGGTTTTCTGTGACTGGTTTATCCACAAGCTCAATGTCCTCAGGCAGGCTGATGCATTGTCACCTGCTATGCAGTGTGGAGGATTCTCTCGCAGGTTACTCAGCACATTACGTTCAAAGAAGTGATTATTCTGCTGGATTCAAGTTGTTCAAGAGGACAATTTTTATCAAAGCCAATGCAATTTAATCAGAGATTCAAAAGCAGGAAAATTACAGATACTGAAAACTAAAACATAAAGCAGAAAATATTAGAAATAATCACCAGGTTAGGCAGCATCTGAAGGACTGAAGCTTTGATTTTTTTCTCTCCACTGCTGCTGCCCACCCCTGCTGAGTGTTTCCAACATTTTCTATCTTTGTGGCATCAGAAATTGAATTGCTACAATCCAGATGCCAGGTTAGTGCATCACCACTTCAACTCGGCCCATTCTCAAGCGAGACATGGCATGGGTAACTCATTTAGTAATAAAGAACATTTTACAATGATTTGCTGTAATTTAATCTCAATAGTAATGTTAGGAAATTTCACATTAATACAGCTGATAAAGTTTACAACAAGGAAGCCTTTGACTAAGTACATAATAAACAAGTAAGATCCATTGATGTGGAGAAGCAAAGTGTCAGCTTGGCAGCAGCTGTGTTATTGTAAAATCCTAGATCTACAGCAGTGAGGAAAATCATTCAGTTGATCGAATCTATAATGAGTAAAGTAGAGGTATCCATGGTTTTCTCACTTCTTTGCTCTTTGTCTGTCGTTTACAACTTACCAAGATCAAGTGCTCATCCATGTCTACGCTCTCCCCCTCCCCACTCGCCCTTAATGTTTTGACAATAAGTTCTGGACTCCCATTACCTATGGGCAAATGAATTAGCTCTCATTGCTCCTTTTAATCCGTCTACCAATCATATTATCTCTTTGACCTCTGCGACATCTGTGTATTGACTTCTGGCTATTTCTGACCACGTTCATGATTTTAATCATTCCAATTAAATCTTCCTTCGGTGTTTTCTTCCATGGCAGATTAACCATTAGGCTGAGTAGGCTGAAGCCTAGGGGCCTGGAAGGTAAGGGGGTCCATCACAACCACTAGTACACTAATGTAGCCACTTGTCAGTAAGGGCCTCGAGTGAGACCTGGGCCCACAGGGTGCAGTGCTGCCGGAGCAGAATTCTTAACATGGGGCGCAGCAAGAGAGGTGTCAGTGTTTTTACCCACAATGCAAAGCAGTGCAAAAACTGTTCCATCTCGCCTGCCTTAAAAAGAATACACGAACTGCAACTAAACCAAGTGATCTCCCGTAGTGACACTCTCAGCACCCACCCACTCATCTCTGATCCCCATCTTTCACCAATGCTCGACTTTGGAAACCTGTCACTCTCGGACCTGCCTCCACCTGTCCCATTCTCTCCATCAATGGAGGCTGTATTTTTCCTTTTAAATATATATTTATTGATTTGAAAGAGAGATTTTACAAGTCATATATTGAACAAAAAGTAATCATAAGTCTTAATATATTAAAAACAATATGAATCCTAAGCAAATTAATCAATATAATAATGCAGTAAACATGTATAAAAGAAGTTCATTTGGAGGAACTTTGTTTCATATTCTATTATTGGAATAAATTTATAAGATAACCAAATGAAGTAATCTCTTCAATGTGTAGAGAAAAACAGGAAAGAAAAAAGAAAAGCACAGAAATTGAGAAAGAAAAGGAGAAAAGAAAGGGAAAGGAAATAACCGCTCTCCCCATACTAATCCTACCCCTCCCTCTAAACAAGGTCATCAGCAAAAAAAAGTAAGCAAGGAATTGAGTTTCGGCCTCCACACAATGAACAAGTAACTCCCAGAGCATTCAAGACTGCTTAAAGAAATCTCTTGGTGCCTGCCACATTGACCACCGCCAGTGGGCTGATATCGCCTCCAACCGTGCATCTTGGCGCCTCACAGTTCGACGGGCAGCAACCTCCTTGGAAGAAGACTGCAGAGCCCACCTCACTGACAAAAGACAAAGGAGGAAAAACCCAACCCCAACCAACCAATTTTCTCTTGCAACCGTGCCTGCCTGTCCCGCATCGGACTTGTCAGTCACCAACGAGCCTGCAGCAGGCGTGGACATACCCCTCCATAAATCTTCGTCCGCGAAGCCAAGCCAAAGAAGAAGAATGATAATCGCCAATGGGCCCCATAATTTATCAAATTCCATCATAGTTTCTTGATATCTAATTTTCTCCAAGCTCAAACAAGACATAATATCCTGTATCCAATGCATATGAGTAGGTGGTAAACTGCCTTTCCATTTAATCAAAATTGCTCATCTGGCTATCAATGAGGTAAAGGCTACAACTATTCTTTGAGTTAGATTTAAGGAAATATTTTCCTGTTGAAAATAAACAAAGAAAGTAATACAGGGACAAGGATTCCATTTGACCCTGAGAATCTCTGATACCATCTGGAAAAATTGTTTCCAAAAAACCTTTCAGTTTTGGACACTTCCAAAACATGGACGAGGGGTGTCTCATATATTCCACATCCATCACATAGTGGATCCATGACAGAATAAAAACGGGATAATTTAACTTTAGACAGATGTATACCATTTTAAATTGCAATAGACAATGTTGTGCACAAAATCAGGTAACAAAAACTGTCAATCATGCTCCCTTGCACTTGTGTGCTTGGTACCCAGAGGGGGAGGGCGACCGCACTTCTTTTGCAAAGTAAAAACATGGAAATGCTGGAGGAACTTGGAGGTCTCGCAGTGTCCACAGGAGGAAAATGCTCCTAACTATCACCATATTTCTGTGAAGCTGTTTACTTTTTTAAAAAAGACTCTCCCTTCTCCTATGTTATTTTGTATTGAGACTTTTTTTTTAGAATGGATTTTATTTATCCTTTTGTAATTAACAGACTTTTCAAATTATTCAGGGCTAGCAGATGGCTTCTGTAAGGTAAAGCTTTGTTTGATTTTAATAAATATTTTCCTCATCTTCTCCAACCAAATACCAACTGGTGTATTCTCAGCACATACCTGGCAGATAAATTTAGAATATGTGAGGGCATCATGTCCAAAGGCTAATAAATAGAACAATTTCGCTTTATTCGACGAAGGATGGGGTTTGGGGGGGGTTCTTAATAAAGCTCAGTCTAGGGCCTGGGTGGTAATTAATCTGCCACTGGTTCCCTCTTCCAGAGGATGCAGCTCCAGTGTTATCTGTGAACCTTATCCCAACCCATCCGCAGCAAGCTATGGTGGTTGGATCTTGCTCCACCACAGATATTGGGTGGAATAAAGACAGTGCAAGAGACATGACTTTGTCTGTAAAAAGGGAGAATGAACCAAATGGAGAACAGAATGACTCCTGCTGACTCTTGGAAACGGGGAACATCCATTGACAAGTGAATGATGAGATCAAGTTTAGGTTACAGTGAAAAAGTGGCTTTGAAGTGTCGATTGAGAGCTAATGTATCCAGTCTCTGGTCTGTCATGTACCTTAAATTGTAGATTTATCATAAGCTGCACATTTTCCAACAATGAGACCAATAACCACATGTTGCAGGTTCAGTGACTCAATTTTTAAAATTGATTTTTCAGGAATGCCAGCATTTTATTGCCCATCCCTAATTACCCTAGAGAAGGTGGTGTTGAGTCCCTTAGTGATGAGGACTGCTGGAGACCTCTGGTCTCCACGCTGCTGTTGGAGAAGAAGTTCTAGACACAGTGATGATGAAAAAACAACATTTTTCCAAATCCGGATGGAGTGTGACTTGGTGTGGGGGGGGGGATCCTGCATTTTGTAGATATTACATTCCGCAGGTACTGTGTGATGTTAGTGGAAGAAGGAATGTTTAGCGTGGCGGATGGGCTGGCAATCGAGATTGCATTGTCCTGGATGGTGTTGTGTTTCTTGAGAGTTGTTGGAGCCTCATTCAATCAGGCCAGCTTTCCGTCACTTGTGACATACCTAATAAGGTGTAGGGTGTCAGGACTGAGTCACTCTCAGGATCCCCATTCTCTGGCCTGCTCTTGTTGCTGCGTTACATATGCAGTTAGTCCAGGTAAGTTTCAGGCCAAAAGTGACTCCCAGATGTGATTGGAGATCTGATGTCTTGCAATATTTCTATTGTTTTTCTGATGTTTTTCATTGATAATAGTCCTTTTTCCTGGTTGATATTTTTGAACTAATCCTTATGTAACAGATTTCCTAATTCAGTGAGATCATTGCGATGAAACTGCCACTGCTGGATTCTTTAAATGCTTTTAATGAACAATAGGCTAGTTAACTGATGGAACGTTGACAAGGCGTGGATTTGTGGTGTATGCTGTCATGTCAGCGTAGATATTTTCAGATCCAAACACTGTAATTGCATATTTGAAGCTGAGAAATTATAATTTCTCTTATTGATGTACTTTCTAATTTACCTGAATATTATGTATCTATTCTGGTGACTTACTGTTGAGACAGTGGGCCAGCAAACAAGTAATGTGCAGGAGGAGCAGTGGGTGAGAGTGGCCAAATGATTGAAAGGATAATTTCAGTACTCCAGCTTCCAAACGTGGACAATACCAGCTATTATTTCAAATTTGCCATTTTACATTTTGTATGGACGTGTTTCATGAAAGAATGTGCAGTGCAACTGAGGAGGTAATGTGAGGAATATAATCTTTTCTACTTGCTCTCGAGATGCAGCACCCAAGTGGGCAGACTGATCAGTTACCACCCACTCTCTCTTGTTGATGAAGTGAAACAGCACAGCACATTCGAATGTTTGCATTTTCTTGTCTTTACTTCAAATAGAGAAATATTCCTCCTCCTGCTATGCTGAAAACACTTCCAGAATTTTCCTTTTGCCGTCATTATCCTGTAAGCCTGGTTTTGAGTAATACCATTAGACATTACAGCCAGCTGTCCCACCGTATGAGATAATTATTCTTCCTTCCATGCACACTCTTAACTCTCTCTATACTACCTGACTAAGGACATTTTTTTTCCTTTTTAGCAGGAACTTGATTCTAAACCACTTGTCCCTCTTGTCTTGTCATTGTCCTTGCATTTTTAAATTAACTTCCCAGAGGAATGATCAGAGGGCCCTTGATTTGCACTTCATGGAGTAAAAAACATTGCTTAGAAATGCTGGAGGAACTCAGCAGATCTCGCAGCAACCATAGGAGGTAAAGAAATATTACTGATGTTTTGGGCCTGAGCCCTTCTTCAAATTGGAAGCAAATACCAGGCAGGAATCTTAATTAAAGACCAGAGATGAAGGGGGAAGAATGGAAGGGGGAAGAATGGAAGGGGGAAGAATGGAAGGGGGAAGAATGGAAGGGGGAAGAATGGAAGGGGGAAGAATGGAAGGGGGAAGAATGGAAGGGGGAAGAATGGAAGGGGGAAGAATGGAAGGGGGAAGAATGGAAGGGGGAAGAATGGAAGGGGGAAGAATGGAAGGGGGAAGAATGGAAGGGGGAAGAATGGAAGGGGGAAGAATGGAAGGGGGAAGAATGGAAGGGGGAAGAATGGAAGGGGGAAGAATGGAAGGGGGAAGAATGGAAGGGGGAAGAATGGAAGGGGGAAGAATGGAAGGGGGAAGAATGGAAGGGGGAAGAATGGAAGGGGGAAGAATGGAAGGGGGAAGAATGGAAGGGGAAGAATGGAAGGGGAAGAATGGAAGGGGGAAGAATGGAAGGGGGAAGAATGGAAGGGGGAAGAATGGAAGGGGGAAGAATGGAAGGGGGAAGAATGGAAGGGGGAAGAATGGAAGGGGGAAGAATGGAAGGGGGAAGAATGGAAGGGGGAAGAATGGAAGGGGGAAGAATGGAAGGGGGAAGAATGGAAGGGGGAAGAATGGAAGGGGGAAGAATGGAAGGGGGAAGAATGGAAGGGGGAAGAATGGAAGGGGGAAGAATGGAAGGGGGAAGAATGGAAGGGGGAAGAATGGAAGGGGGAAGAATGGAAGGGGGAAGAATGGAAGGGGGAAGAATGGAAGGGGGAAGAATGGAAGGGGGAAGAATGGAAGGGGGAAGAATGGAAGGGGGAAGAATGGAAGGGGGAAGAATGGAAGGGGGAAGAATGGAAGGGGGAAGAATGGAAGGGGGAAGAATGGAAGGGGGAAGAATGGAAGGGGGAAGAATGGAAGGGGGAAGAATGGAAGGGGGAAGAATGGAAGGGGGAAGAATGGAAGGGGGAAGAATGGAAGGGGGGAAGAATGGAAGGGGGGAAGAATGGAAGGGGGGAAGAATGGAGGGGGGAAGAATGGAGGGGGGAAGAATGGAGGGGGGAAGAATGGAAGGGGGAAGAATGGAAGGGGGAAGAATGGAAGGGGGAAGAATGGAAGGGGGAAGAATGGAAGGGGGAAGAATGGAAGGGGGAAGAATGGAAGGGGGAAGAATGGAAGGGGGAAGAATGGAAGGGGGAAGAATGGAAGGGGGAAGAATGGAAGGGGGAAGAATGGAAGGGGGAAGAATGGAAGGGGGAAGAATGGAAGGGGGAAGAATGGAAGGGGGAAGAATGGAAGGGGGAAGAATGGAAGGGGGAAGAATCCTGACCAACAGCCGAAAGGTATTAATTGTATATAAGAGGACAGGTGAGAATTAATTTTGGCTGTGTGGAGAGGAGACAGCGAAAATGTAAGAGGGGGAGAGAGAGACAAAACTAGAGGGAAGAAGGGAGAGGGGGAATTTAACAGAAGAAACCAGAAATGTCAATGTTAATGCCATCTGTTTGAAGGGTGGCACTATCTTCCTTTGTATCCTTGAGACATTTCCCAAGATCTTTAAAGGGGTGGGGGGGGGGGAGGTAGGGCAAACAGTGTGTTGGCCTTTGCTGCAAGAGGATTGGAGTGTAACTTTGATCCTTGGTGAGACTGCATTTGGGATATTACCTATGGATATGGCCTTTCATCCAGAGACAGGATATACTTGGAGCAGAGAAAGTGCACTGTTCACCAGATTTATTCCTGGGATGGATTATCTGCAGAATGGGTGGAAATTAAGCAAATCAAATCTATACTCTTTTGAGTTTGCAAGAATGAAAGGGAACATTAAAAGTAATAAATTCTTATCAGGCTTGACAGGGGAGATGCAGAAATTACAGACCTAAAACATTGACTCTAGCCGCTTTCAGGTGCATTCTCCGCCAAGAATGCTCCGGCAGAAGCGGATGAAGACCTGTGGAACGGTCGTTCAGGTGGCAACCCTGAAAGCACTGCACTGTTCACCTGAAAGGGACAACTGCATGAGAGGCACCTTGGAGCGCACAATGGCTCCTGTCCCTTTGGGACATCGGGGCAGGGGCAACCGGCATGGGACGTCAGGGCAGCATGGCCACCTCAGCCCTGACGTCCCACACCAACTGCCCCTGCCCTGGAATCCCGCGCCAGTGGACAGGAGCAGCGGGGAAGGGGGCTGTCAGGTGTCACCAGCTGATTGCCCTCAGCACGCCCCCTTAGCAGCCGCTTTTAGGCGGCTGCATTCAGGTGCCTAGGAGCACTTCAGTGCTCTGGCGATTATCCATCTCGGAGGGAAGGTTGGAAAGTGCACCTCCTGCTCTTTCAGATGGCCTCCCGATAGCCGCATAGGGGTGGAATATGCGGCTTTACATCGGAGTATTCTGGCCACCTGAAAGATCCTTCTCATTTCACAGATGCTATCTCACCTGATCTTTGGAGTAATTTCTTTGTTGTTTCAGATTATCAGTACCTTCAGTTTAATTTTAGTTTAATTAGATGCAGAATTGTTTTTTCTTTGCAGGAAGGTGTGGAACCAGTGATTTGTCCCTACCTGCTTTCCTAATCTCCTCCTGTTCTTCATTAATTCTTAATTTACTCTGTCCACTCTGACCTCTTGATCTTCCCCTAATTTAATCTCTTTGTGAACTTCCAAACTTCAGAATCTCTGATTTGTCCCTTTGTACTCTCTACCCTCTTCTCTCCCTGTCAGGACTTTCTGCCATGTGCCCAATTATTTCCTGTTTCAGTATCTAATTTTCTCTGAAATTTGGGAAGTTGCTACGGTAAATGTGCAACATAAACGCAACCTGTTGTTGCAACTAGGATTTGCTGAATTTCCACCTTGAATAGTATACACAAATTGGAACGACGTGGGATCATCTGAAGTGCTTCCACATGGACTCATTATTTATGTATGTTTTAAATGGATGAATGATTTAAACATTTGGTAGATTTTGCTATTTGGCTCTGTGAGAATTCAGATATTTTGGGTTGCTTTAGAAATACTAATTATCAGTAAAAATACACCCTGGAAGAAGTGTACCGTAAGTCCCTGGGTTAAGAACGTCTGACTTACAGACAACTCCTACTTACAGATACTCTACGCACAGCTTCAGCAGTTCGTCAACTCGAGGAAGGAGAACGCCTCCCACCATTTTAAGTCCGATCACGTTGCCGTTAACACTATATTGAGCCTGTAACTTTGGCTTAGAATTTTCTCTTATTTACCCTTGTAACCATGCTTTCAAAGTGTAAATCGACTAAATAAGAACCATGTGTACCTGTTCTGATTTGCCTACAAGTTCCACCTAAAGACAGACTTGGGAATGGATCTTGTTCATAACCTTAGGACTGCCTATAGTTATAATAATTTGAACATTGTTTCAGTTGACCTTGTAGAAAACACTTTCCCATAGGAAGGGCTTCTCTAGTGGTCACATTTCTATTGCTCTTGGTTAATCCAGCAACACAGGTTTCAGTGAGTTTCTGCAGGTTCTTTTGACCATATGGGCAAAGTGGTCCGAAGAGTTTGTCAATTCTTGCAGCTCAGGCTTGTTAAACTTCATTTTAGTGTTAGGTTTACCTGCAGTTACTTTGGTAAACGTGGTTGGCTTTCAGTGTTGACCATTAGTTCAAGTACTCAGCAATGAATGAAGTATTCATAAACAAACTGCTGGAGGAACTCAGCAGATCAAGATCAAGCAGCATCTGAGGAGATCAAAGTTGATGATGCTGGTTGTGACCCTCTTTAATGGGATATTCCATCCCTTTTCCTCCACAGATGCTGCTCAACCTGCTGATTTCCTCCTGCTTAATTTTGTTTTACTCCATATTCCAGAATTTTCAGCCTCTCGTGTCTCTAAAGTAGTCATAATTCTAACTGGGCTTGGGGTTCTTCCATGATCATTTAATAGAATCAAAGAACACTACAAACAGAAAAGGCCCTTTGGCCCATCTCGCGATCCAAAACTTTTTTTGCCCAGTCCCACTGACCTGCATTCCTGTCCATATACCTGTCCGTATTTTTCTTAAATGTTAAAACGAAGCCTGCATTTACCAGTTTGGCTGGCATCCCATTTCACATTCCCATCATTCTCTGAGTGAAGAAGTTCCCCTAATGCTCCCTCTACACCTTTTCCCTTTCACCCTTGAGTTTTTAATCTCGCCTAACCCAAGTGGAAAAATCCTGTTTGGTTTGATCTGGAGTTTGAGAGCCCCTGCAGGTTTTGTGAAATGAGCCCCCATTTGTACTATTACCTGTTACCAAGCCTTTACTCTGTTCCTTTTGTTCTGAATATTATGAAGACTGAATCATATAAATGGGGGGGAAAAAAACAATATAATTCGGATACTGGAGATTCTCATCAGCTCAGAGATCAGCTTTGGAGAGAGATTATTATCTCAGATCCAAGACCTTTCTTCAGTTTCCAGCACCTATCTGTGGTATTTTGCTATTGGAAAAGTAAAGCTGTTTATTTTAATGGTGATAATTTTTCTGAGCTGCTTCCAGACATGTTTGAGGGATCATTCTTTGCTTTTTGTAGGCCTGGTAAGGTTGGAAATCCAGTTGTTAGTAAAGCTTTAGAAAATTCCAGCATCTGTTGATAAAGCTTTAGAAATTGCATCCTGTGAAAGAAAAATACATTTTGGGTAGATGAGGCCAGTAATTTCAGGATGTATAGGTAGCTTTTGAATTCCAAATCTGATCCCAAAGCTTTTTTTTAAAAATTTTTGTGATGGATTTCTCAAAAGCTGAAGGAGTTATCCAAGATTGGTGATGGAACTAATATTCTCAGTGATGCGCTGCACAGTATCGATACCCTGATCCTGTTCTTTACTAATGAACAGATGGAACCCTTCTTGAAATTTTGCATATTTACACCCAGACAAATGGTGACACATTGCAGATGCTAGAATCTGGAATAACACATAATCCACTGGTCGAACCTTGAGGGGCAAGCATCGTCAGTGGCTGAGAAAAGAAGTCAATGTTGCAGATAGAGCCCTTCCTGATGCAGAGGTGTAGCTTGCAACATTAGTCTTTTACTTCCCTTGATGATGCCCGACCCCCAGAGTTCCTCCCGCAGCAGATTGTGTGCTGCTCAACATCCAGGGAATGGTTAGTAGCTCCTTGTTCCATTATGGGACATTGCAGAGTTGCAAAACCTGTGATTCAGGAGAAGCTTATGGGACATTTCCAGTTCAGACACAAGTAACATCACCAGGTAATCACTTTTGAATTAATGTAGGCAGAGTTGATGAATTTCATTTTTTTCCAATATTTTCTCTAGAATGGATACAAGGCTGACTGGCCTGTGGTTTTATGGTAAATATTGGAATGTGTAATGGTGAGGGAAGATTTGTCTGTTTATTGAACAGTTGGCCATACATCAGTAAACATTGAAAACTCCTCCCTTGAACTGGGATATTATGGAAGGATGAAAATAAAGTGCATGGCTGACCAGGATATTATTATACTCTCCACTACCCTGAAATGCATGTTTTCTGCCCTTGCTTTCCCAGATAAACCAAATAATACTCTTTAACAATGAAAGGTGATTTAACATTGTTTAATGTGCAAGATATCAAGATTCCTTTATTGTCATGGCACCTAACATGTAACATCATGATCTTGCCTTCTGCCTTTCATAAGGCAAACAAAGAATCACCACTAATGTCACCTGGCACCCTTTATAGTACGAGAGAAGAGAAAGCAAAAGAGTCCCTTCAGAGCCACCGAGTGTCCGTGGATTCACCTCCGGCACTCCCACAGCCTCTGCAGACTCACGGATTCAGCGGCCAAGGCCATTCAGGACTCCTTCTTGCCCTCAACATCCTCTTGATACCTGGTTCCCATGAGCCAGTCTCCAGCAGCCCGCGATCCATGCAGGTGCCCACGATCCATGCAGGTTCCCCCACCGCAGGCCACCTGCAGCCTGTGTAGGTCCTTCTACCACTGGAGACCCTTGCTGGTGTGCCGTTGTGGTCACCATCCCGTTGGATCTCTCTTCTGCTTCTCCTAGTGATCGATGGGTGTTCTCCCTATTTCTGGTGCCCTCCACTAGTTCACTGCCCCCTGGAGTTTGTGTGGACGTTGCTGAGCACAGGTGTGATTGCAGGATTTTACTTGCCAACACTGTTGGCTCCTTTATTGGTTGTTTAAAGCCTGTGTGGAGCTGCCGGCTTTTGGACAGGCATTCAAACCCTTTGGAGACTACACTCCTGTGTTGCTTGATATAGGAAATCTTAGCAAAGAATTTGCAAATTATATGCAAACCTGGCAGTATTTCTCTATCAGTGAAAATGATGTAAATAAAAATATTATTTTTAAAAAAAGGTAAGGTAAAATTTAATATCCAGAGATAAAGCAAGTGAAACTAGCATTCTGAGTTCAATAGACTTTCATTTGATAATGGGATAGTCTATTTGTTGCAGAAAATTCCAATGCCACGTGTATATTTAAAAAAAACTCGTGCTTTGCAATTTGATCCATTTATTGACGTGACAACAATAATAATCTGTCACCAGAAACCATAAAAACATAACCTCATTAGAGAACATTGCCCTTACTGGAAGGAGTGCATTCTCTGACACACAGGACAGTTCAATAGGCAGGAATGCTGTAAATTTTACTGGCATCTCCTTAAATGAGTCAATGTGTCTTAAAAGGCCCAGTATCATGATTGGTGGGTGCTGGTTAATATAACTGCTGAGGCTTTTGCATCAGTTTCTTATGGGTGTTCACCATGTTGAGAGCAGACACCTAAGGAGCAGAGCTGCTTGTTGAAGAGAGTGTTATAAATTATTCAGTCAATTCCTGATCTGCCAAATGCTTCCCACTTAGTGATTCTTTCATCTTGGTTTTATATCTTTGGGTGGGAGATGCTACTGAATTTTAAAACCATGCTGTGCTAAGTGAAAATGCATTATTCATGACGACCAAACCACTCACCAGTTGGCAGCAGACAAATTTTAATTTTTTGGTTGGTGGTTATAGAAGTATCTTAGTTAACTTAGTGACTTGACTTTAAATGATTTAAAATGTCAGTGTGTGCCTGAGAATAAGAATGGCGCATGTTGGACAGCACAGAAGCTTAAAGCACCTGTGACCAGAGAGGATCACAGGATGGGGAGTAGGATATGTTAAATACTGTGCGGCATTGGGAGAAGGAGGTGCCGAACTAGGCTGGAGCTGAAAGAAGGTTTGTTCCACCCTGAGGCAGAAGTGATGTGTTGTTTTTCACCCAAGAAAGAATCTGCTGAGTCCCTCCTCACAGCTTATTGGTACAATACAGTTGTAACAGATTGTCACATGTTGTTTGTAAATATGCAGTATTGCTTGAATTCCAGTCTATTATTTTCACCACCTACTCTTAGAATTATTTATGACACAGTAATAGGCCAGTCATCTTATCATTGCCTTACTAGATGAAAAGACTGATCTCCCCTTCAGCTCTGGCTCTGACCTGGCAGTTATGGCGTTATGGTGTTTTCACTATGCTAAGGGGATCAGTCTCCATGACCCTGTTCCCTCTTTGATGCTGTTGCTGTGATTCTGTTCCAGGTGGTGGGTTCAGTTTCACCTCTTTGCTGTATTTGTGTCTCTCAATAAAGCAGATGTTTGTAAGGCATCTTAATAACCTTATCCTGCTGCATTACCACATTCAAGGATTTTGGACATGCACTCCAAAATCTCAGTTCCTTCACAACCTCCCATTGACAGTGTATTCTTTCGCCTGCAGTGCCCTCCTTCAGTGCTTGTCCAGGAAGAATTGCATTTGCAAAACTATGTTACAAGTGTCCCAGACTTTGCTGTAAAATGGGTAGAATGTCAGCAACAGAAACCAGCAGGTCATAGAGACTGGGCACTGTAGGTAGTACCAGTGCTTATTGTCTATTTCACCTGGCTCTGAACGGAGTGCCTCTATTAAGTCTCCTCTTCTCCTTCTTCACTCCAAAGAGAAAAGTCTAAGCTTGGCCAACCTGAGACTTATTTTCCAATTCATGCAACATCCTGGTAAATCTCCTTAGCTTCCTGTAATGAGGTGATCAGAATGGAACTGAAACCTCGAGGGATCTATGGACCTGGACCTCAAGAAGACTTCTTCCACACCATTAATCCTAATTTCATTAAAGTCCTCTGTTGTGGTGGGATTTGAATTTTTGTCTCTCAAATCCTTAGAACTAGCCTATTGTGCTTGTATTGTGTTAGTGTTGCTCTTTACCTTCAGGTTTCTCATTGGTTTTGAGATCTGAATCCTGGATCCTGTTGTTCACTAAGGCCACAGCTGGTTTGTTATCTTGTGTCAACATTAGCTCACAATATCAGCAAGTTACCACACACCATTTCTGAAGCCTAGAAGTTGCAGCTAAAGCTTTGTTATTTTGCACAATAGGAGTTTGCCAGGCCCAGAAGGTCCAGGCCTTTATGGTGAAAGAAATGTCATGGCATGATGCTGGTTATTTTACAGTCACTCTCAGAATATTGAGACCATGACTAATTGTTATATCTCTTAAAGCAGTACAAACCAGTTGGAGAAATCTAGGGGCTTTTCTTTTATACCACTTGAATAATGTTCAAAAGCTTTTTCATTGAATGAAATATATTTACTGTTGTGGTTTAAAATTTGTAAATAACATTCAAAAAGAGAGATACAGTGAGGCTATCACAGGCAGCAAAGTGGTGATGATTTGGAATTCTCTCAAAAAAGCTTGATTACCTTCATTATTACATAAAATTATTTTAACAAATGATTTGTATGGAAATGTCCTCTAATTTTTGGAAAATCCCTTTCTTTATTGGGGGAAGATTCTGAACTTGGTTTCCTTTTCTTATTCATTGGAGGTTGTCTTCCCACTGAATTGATATTGTTTGCACAATGGACTGTTCCCTGTGAGTCATATCTCCTACTCATTGCTGGGTATTGTTAGTAATTACTTTGTAAACTTGCAATACACAAAGGTGCTGGAGGAGCTCAACAGGCCATGCAGCATCCACAAAAAGTAAAGGGCAGGTTAAAAGCAAAAAAAATCCGAATATAAAGGCGGAGATTCTCCGCCCTTGCGTCACAAACCTTGCCTTCATAAAAGTCTGTGAGCAGCTCCAAGGCGCTGACTCCGAGCCTTCTGTAGGCTTGTGTCAGAGGTGGAGTGGAGTGCTCCATCTTGCTCCATAAATGTTCAGCCACTGCAAGCTAGGGGTGGCCTGACGACATTGCAATGACGCTGTCAGCCTGCGACCTGGGACTGTTTAGTGAACATATTAAGCCAGAGTATCGTGAAATAATCATCATCAGTGCTGCTACCTACTACTGCTCTACTCCCTCATCATTCTCAATCTCCCGGTCACGGTGGGTCAGGATCACGAAGCCGGGATCCCGAAGGTGCAGCCACACCAATGGTGACCATTTTCACTGATGATTTGCAGTATCCAGAACCAAGATCTCACAGGTGAGAGTGAAATATAAACACTGTGAAAATGATCAATGGCCGACTTCTTTACCCATAATCCCCAACACAGCGGGAACCACTTTACGTTTTCCAGAGCGGTTCCCGCTGCGTGGGGGAATGATGTATAACACAGTTGCCCATATTATGGGCAATGCCATGGCAACAGTTGCCCTGCCTGTAGTGGCTCTGGAGGAGGCACCGAGGTGCTGCTCTGCATAAAGCGACGCTGGAGCAGCCTTTTAGGGCTGCACTATAAAATGGTAAATTAAAAATTTTCTCCACTGATAAAGCCGGCCTCAAAGTGGAGGCCCTCCATAAGAGCACCTAATATTTCAGGCCTGAGCCCTTCTTCAGAAGTATTGAAAATAAAACCAAAAGTTATAGGGGCAGGAGTAGGCCACTTCACCACTGCATAACCTGATCTATTATCCCACTCAGACCCACTCCCCTGCTTTCTCCCCATAACCTTTGATACACTGAATATTCAGATACTTATCAATCTCTCTAAAGACACCCAACGACTTGTCCTCCACAGCTACCCATGGTAGCAAGTTCCAGTGGTTCACCACTCTCTGGCTAAATAAATTCTTCCTTGTCTCTGTTTTAAATGGGCACCCTTTAATCCTGAAGTTTTACCCTCTTGTCTTTGACTCCCCTACCATGGGAAGCAACTTTGCCACACCAACTCTGTCCAGGTCTCCCTCATTCTTCTGAACTCGAAGGAGTATAGTTCAAGAACTGGCAAATGTTCCTCATATGCTAATCCCTTCACTCCAGGAATAATTTTTGTGAGTCTTCTCTGAACCCTCTCAAATGCCAGCACATTCTTAAATGACGAGCCCAAAACTGTACCCTTTTTCTCCAAGTGAAGCCTCACCATACCTTCTAAAGTGTTAAAGTCACATCCCCATTCTTCAGTTCCTCAAGATATGAATCCCAACATTGTATTTGCCTTCTTCACCACTGACTTAAGCTGGAATCAAAATTACAATTTCTTTTCATGAATATGTTTGTCACAAAATTTGTGGCTTTGCAGCAGCAATATTATGCAAAAATTGCTCTAAAGATTAGTGCAAAAGAAGAGAAAAAATGAGGTAGGGTCAATGGTTCATTGTCCAATCGTAAATCTGATGGCAAAGGTGAAGAAGCTATATTTATCTCAGGCTCGTGTATCTTCTTCCTGATGGTAGCAGTGAGAAGAGGGGATGGCCTGGGTGGTGAGGGTCCTTGATAACAGTAGTTGCTTTCTTGAGACCCTGCATCCTGTAGATGTCCTTAATGGAGTGAAGACCACTACCTATGATGGTGCTGGCTGAATGAAAAACTCTCTGAAGCCTTTTTCTATCCTGTGCAACCAGCTGATCTGCCTCCCTCCTGTACTCTTCCTCATTGCCTTCTGTGATTCTGCTGATGACTGGTGTCATCGGCAGATATGTAGATGGCATTTGAATTGTGCCTAATCACACAGTCATGGGTGAAAAGAGAGTAGAGCAGGAGGCGAAGCACAACTCCGTAAGGTACGCCTGTGTGGTTGTCAGTGAGAAGGAGACCAGAGTTATAGATTCCCACTGACTGGTCTTCTGAAGTCGAGGATCCAGTTGCAGTGGGAGGTGCAGAGGGTCAGGTTTTGAAGCTTGTTGACTAGCACTGAGGAAATGCTGCAATTGATGAAAAGTGGACTGATGTGTGTGATGCTGTTGTCGAGATGATCTAGGTCTGAGTGGACAGCCAGTGAGATGGCATCTGCTGTGGAGAGGTTGTGGCAGTAGACGAATTGCAGTGAGTCCAGGTCTTTACCTAGGCATGAGCTGGTCATGACCAACCACTCAAAGCATTCCATTGGAGAAGATGTGAGAGCTACTGGGCGATAGTCATTGAGGCAGTTTACTCTGCTCTTCTTGATCTATGATAATGCCCTTTGGAAGCAGGCCAGAACCTCTGACTGCAGCATTGAGAGATTGAAAATGTCCACGAACACACTGGCTAGTTGGCTGGCACAGATTTTCAATATTCTGCTAGGTACATCATCAGGACACGACACCTTGCAATCAACAAATTCTCTTTCTCTTGAAATCTAGTCCTAACCTGATTTTCCCAATCTATTTGCATGTTAAAATCCTCAATGACTACCATAATATTGCCCTTCTGACACCCCTATACTATTTGCAGTTGTAATTTGTGGTACACATCCCATCTACTGTTGGAGGTCTATATATAACTGCCAACAGTGTCTTTTTATCCTTGCGATTTCTTTACTCATTGCATAATGATTCTTTATTAGAGCCATGTCACGCCACCCCCCTCTGTTTACCTGTCTATTCTTTCGATACACTGTGTATCTTTGGACATTCAGATCCCAATGACATCCATCCTCTAGCCATGACTCTGTGATGGCTACATCATATCTGCCAATCTATAGCTGTACTACAAGGTCATCCACTTTATTTCTGATGCTGTGTGCCTTTAAATACAAACCTTGAAATAGTCTTTTATTTGTAACTTTTTTGACTCTACCCCTGTTGCATTTCAACTCATTCCCATGGCTGCATATTTTCCCTATCTGTCGGTCCTGCCACCCAAACTCCCTACTAGCTCTCTCTACTTGTGCATCTCTCCTTCTGCCCCTTTACAATGTAAATCTAGTTTACCCCCCAACAGTTTTAGCAAACCTCCCTGCCAGAAGATTTGTTCCCTTCCATTTCAGCTGTAACTCATTCCACTTGTATAAGTCACACCTTCCCTAGAAAAGGTTTCAATAATCCAAGAACTTGAAACCTTGCAACCTTCACCATCTGCCTTCCCTAGACCTTCTGATCTTCCCTAGCTTGTAGCCCCAGGAGTTTACCACCTTGGAGGTCCTGCTCTTCAGCCTCTTTCCTAACTCCCTAAACTTGAAGGACCTCTACCCCACTTCTACCTGTGTCATTGGAGCCAATATGTATCGTGACCTCTGGCTGCTCATCCTCCCCCTTAAGAACATTCTGCAACCACTCAGACACATCCTGGACCCAAGCACGCGGGAGGCAGCACATGATCTTGGAGACTCTTTTGTGGCCACAGAATCTGTTCACCTAATGATCAAGACCCCTGTGACTTTCATTCTACCTGACTTCACCCTCCCTTCTGAGGCTGAGATCCCACCACAGTGCTGTTTGGTCTGGTTGTGCCCAGATAGGTCATTTGAGTCCTTTTATTAGATTCTCCCTCTATTCATTTCTTTCAATAGGAAAGTAATTCTGTTATTTTGTGAGAAGTTAGTGACTTGACCTGGGGTGAAAGGCTCATGCGATGCATTGGTTACTCTGCTTTCAGCCTTGCTGCAGTAAACTCTTCATCTTGCTCCTTACATTGCCGAAATGCAATATCCCTTTCTTTCTGCATCATTATTAGCTGGGCTTTCAAGGCACATCCTTGATGGTTTTCTATAGTCGGCTCTCTTGTATTATTAACCAATCACTGTTCTCTTTCAAAAGATGAAACTCCTCCTCCAACTGTTTACATCTTGATAAGGCTGAAACTCTTTCCTCAATAACTACAGTTATTCTTCTCTTCTGCTCTCTGGCTTTGCAAATTCTATCTACAATTAAATTTCCATTCTTGTCAACTGCTCTTTGGCTTTTTCTCTTGGTCTCTTTCAAAACTGAAGAATCATTAGGATACATTCCCATTTTTTTCTGAAATTCAGCTTAGTTTCCAAGTACCAAGTTAAAATCTTTCTGGTTAGTGTTTTCCTGACTATCCAATATTTCCAAGTTTTTTTTCAACATCTATTCTCTGAAGGCAGTTGCATCAGTTTTGCAGCCAAATGCTCCTTTATTCCAGGGGCAGGCCAGTCTGCAATTCAAATTTATCCAGTCTGCAACCCAACACTCAGCAATTAGCTACACATTTTTATTAAACCCTCCCAACATTGGCAGCTTGCGCAAAATTTTTTGTTTTCGTTACCGCAGTGCAGTGCATCATGGGACACTGGCAGCTTGCACGAAAGTGGTAGTTTCGGCCACTGTAGAGCAGTGCGTTGTGGGACGATCGAGCTCTGCTACAGTGTGGGACGGTCGAACACTATTGTGCCAGACGGGCAGTGGGATACGATTTTTGAACTGTTGTCAAAAGGTTGAAAATTTTTTCTTTTGTTGACGCTGCACCTCAAATCAAGGTTAAATTTGACCAAAAATTATACATCAACCACTATGTCACCCAATATCGAAATCCTTTCAAACAACAAACAAATCAAGTTTCCCACTGATGGAGCTGCTGTCTCTTTTGGGGTTAGTTATTTTGTTTTCATGGTAACTAATTTTTCTCCTTTTTGACTTTTATGGTTTTTTTAATTGTGTCATTTTAATGACTAACTCGGGATTTCCAGATTTGAAGATGCCTTCCTTGACCTGAAATGCATCATTGTTGGTTTTTGGAAGGAATACGGTTGTCCTCATTGCTTGAACTTTATCTGTGGATTGGTTTTTAATAAATTAATGTATGTTATGTACTTCAAGCAGAGTTTATTTTACTTATGGTAACATATAGGGCAGCAAGGTTGGCGGTTAGCGCCACGCCTTTACAGCGCCAGTGATTGGGACTGGACTGGACTGGGGTTGGAATCCTGCGCGGTCTGTCAGGAGTTTGTACATACTCTCTGTAGTGTACGTGTCTGAATGGGTTTTCTACTGGGGCTCAGGTTTCCTCCTACTGTTGAAAATGTACCAGGGGTGTAGGCTATTGGGTTGTAAATGCGGCGGCATGGACTTGTGGGCCGAAATGGCCTGTCACCGTGCTGTGTGTCTTTTTTTAAAAAAAAAAATCAGCGTGGCCCTCCGGACAACCACTGATACACCATCTGGCCCATGCATGGTTAAAGAGTTGCCCACCTCTGCTTTATTCCATCAGTGCAATTTTCTGAGTTCACCAGTTTTGCAGCGCGCTGCAAGATTTTTGACTATAGAAGCTACCTTCAGATTTGTTCTCAGTCATTTAATTTAGACCTGCCTCAGATCAAGTTTCACAGGAATAATCACCAGCAGTATTTGCCACATCTTTAATATTTATGATATGAATACTTGCATGGTCACGCTGCCGCCAAACACTGCATTTCGTGACTTGTTCGTGACAATAAATTCTGATTCTGCCTCATTGACACCCATTTCTGTTCAAAATAATTCCTTCAATGCTGCTTTAGATGCTTTTGATTTATTTTTGTAGGCATGATTTTCATTATTTTTATATTGATCGTTTTCTTTTTTCTTTAGGAAGTGACTTTCTTATTTACAGTCTTTTGCTGCAGTGTTGTCTTTTCCTTAACACACTCTGAACAGAGGCTTCCCAGAAGAATTTGGATCAATCTCAACGCTCACAGAAGAGACATCTATTTTCTGCCTTTTATTTCTTTTTGTTCTCTTTGTTTCAGGAATGCATATTTCTCCTTTTTTTCTTTTAAAAAAATATTTTTGTTGAGTTTAACCTAAAAATACTGCATACACATTCTTTAATAAAATGACCTATCACAAATTAAATATTGTTTATTTAACGATATTTCTTTAAAACATTAAATTCTCTCAATATAGTAATTAACTGTCTATCTCTTTCTCCTAATATAATCCAAAATAATTCTGGATAAAAAATAAGTAAACCTACATTAGACAATCCCTTGATCTAAACAAAGGGTAAATTCTGTCTAATATAATATGATCTAAGACAACCATATTTAAACCCATATTTAACAAGTTAATCTATAAAAATAAAAATTAAAAAAACAAAATTGAATCTTATCCCTCCCTCTAACCAAGGTTACCTTGTGAAATAGTTGTAAAGATATGGATTGAATAGTGACCTTTAGACACTAGACAGAGAATCTGCGGAACATCCAGACTTCTTAAATCTTCCAATCATGATTAGTATTGAATGAATGGCTCTCACAACTTGTCAAATTGAAATTTTCTATCTTAAATGTATTGTCGTGCTGGACACAGCCAAGAAAGACTCAGCTACCACATTGAAAGTCGTTGTAAAGGTGCCGTATGTGGGCTGCGCCGAACAAATACGAATTCCGCTGAGTCCAGCTCTTCGGGACAATGTCGACCAGATGCCATGATGTGAGGGAGGTGGGGGGGGGGGGCCTAGCGAGGATAGTTTCTTTTGGAGATCTGCCAAAAGGTTTGCATGCTCGGACTTGATGTTTGGCTCCGGGCCAAATAACTCACTGGGCGGCGAGAGCAGCGTGCCATTGACATTTCCGCAGAAGATGCCTGTAGGTCCTCCTTGGGTGCTGTTCTGATGCCTAGGAGGACCCAGGGCAGTTCATCTGCCCAGCCTGGGCCGGTGAGGCGAGCCATGAGGGAGGATTTCATATGACGATGAAACCTCTCCAGCAAACCACTTGCTTGCGGGTGGTACGCTGTGGTGTGGTGGAGTTTAACTCCCAGGAGGTTCGCCAGCTGAGCCCAGAGCGCGGAGGTGAACTGGGCGCCCCGTCACTGGTAATGTGCGCTGGGACTCCGAACCTAGCGATCCAATGACTGACTAGGTTCCTGGCACATGCCTCTGCGGAAGCCTCTTTGATGGGAACAGCCTCTGGCCATCTTGTGGTCCGATCGACTATTGGTAGCGTGCTTCTCAGGGGGCCTACGATGTCAACGTGGATGTGCTGAAATCTCCGCACCGTCAGGTCAAATTGCTGGATTGGGGCCTGTGTATGCCGGTGGACCTTGGAGGCCTGGCACCTGGTGCAGTTCCTCGCCATCTTGGCCACCTCCTTTTTAATCCCATGCCACACAAACCGCTCTGCCACCATTTGCACTGAAGTCTTCACTGAGGGGTAGGCTAGGTCGTGGACTAAGCTGAAAACCCTCGACCTCTACTGCGGTGGGACTACCTGGCGCGGCAAGCCGGTGGAGACGTCGCAGAGCAGCGTGTTTGGGCTGTTGGGCAACTGAATGTCCTGGAACTCGAGGCCAGAGATGGCAGTCCGGAGAGCCTGTGTCTGTGTCCAGCTTCTGGGCCTGTACCAACTGTGTGCAGTCAAGGCCGGGGGTGAGAGCATTGATCGCGGGATGAGAGAGCACATCCTCCATGACGTTGTCTTTTCCCGCCCTGTGGCAGATGTCGGTGGTGAACTCCGACACGTAGGAGAGGTGGCGTTGGTGGTGAGCTGACCAGGGACCTTTGGCCATCACGAGTGCCTGTGTGAGGGGCTCGTGATCCGTGAACACTGTGAAGGGCCTGCCTTCCAGAAAGTATCGAAAGTTCCGGATGGCCAGGTACAGCACCAGGAGCTACTGGTCGAAAGCGCTGTACTTGATCTCCAGCGGGTGCAGGTGTATGCTAAAGAAGGCCAGCGGACACCACTGTCTCCTGAGTCACTGCTCGAGTACTCCCCCTACTGCCATGGCTGAGGCATCCACCGAGAGTGCCGTGTGGTGCACCAATAGTGTTGCGTGGGTGAGGGCCTCTTTTGTTGTGGCAAAAGTGGTCTCTGCCTCCTCCAACCAGGTCAGGACTTTCTCTTCAGTGGCGATCAATGCGAACAGTGGTCACATGGTGCGCGTGGCTCCAGGGATGAACTGATGATAAAAATTCACCATCCCCGTGAACTCCTGCAGGCCCTTGAGGGTGGTTGGCTTGGGGAACCACTGGATGGCCACGACCTTCTCTTGCGTCGGAGCAGCACCTGCTGCCAAGTTGGTGTGCCCCAGGATCTGCAGCATCTACTTGCTGGCACTTGGCCACGTTGACAGTGAAGCCAAACTCCACCAGTCGGGCAAACGGGGTATGGAGGTGGGCCTTGTGCTCTTCGCAGTTGTGGCTGGCGATAAGGATATTGTCCAGGTAGATAAACGTAAAGTCCAAATCCCTACCCACTGCGTCCATGAGGCGCTTAAAAGTCTGGGCTGCGTTCTTGAGGCCGAAAGGCATACGCATGAATTCAGAGGCCAAAGGGGGTGATGATCGCTGTCTTGGGGTGGACCAGGATCTGATGATACCTCTGGACCAGATCGACCTTGGAGAAGACTTGCACGCCATGGATATTGGCCACGAAGTCTTGAATGTGTGGAACTGAGTACCTGTCCGGTGTGGTCGCGTCGTTTAAACGGTGGGTAATCGCCGCAGGGTCTCCAGTCCCCAGAGGATTTGGGGACCATGTGGAGAGGGGATACCCAGACACTGTCAGAGCGATGGACGATCTCCAACTCATGCAGCCAGGAAAACTCCCCCTTTGCCAGCTGCAGCTTCTTGGGTGGAAATCGTCTGGTGTGCTGGTGTGCATTGGGGGGCCCTTAGGAAGTCTGCCCCTAACAACACAGTACCCACTGAAGCTAACACGAACTTCTAGCGGAATTTCTCTTTCCCGATCTGGATCTGCGCCCTGTGGGTACTGAAGGTCTTGATGGTGGAACCGTTGGCTGCCTGCAGGGTAGGACTGCGTGTCTCAAGGGCGGTGGGGGGGGGGGGGGGGGCCAGGACGCTCAGCTCCGCTCCTGTGTCCACCAGGAAACGTTGGCCGATGGACTTGTCGGTAACGTGAAGGAGGCTGTCCACGTGGCCAGCCATCGTAGCCATCAACTGGCTGGCTGGCTGGGTCGTTTACCCTGGTAGTCACACAGTTGTTGGGACTTACGAGCTTGCTCTCCCCAGTGCTGATGATAAAAGCACCAGGTGGAATGGTGCTCTTCCGGCTTCTGCTTGGGGGAGTGTTGCGGCCGGCTGGCTCTTGGTCACCCAACCTGACTGAAGGCTGCTTCATTCTCCCTCTTGGTGCGCCAGAGGGTGTCCGCTCGGGCTGCAACTCGGCGTGCAGCACCAGGTGGAAAGGTGCTCCTCCGGCTTGTGCTTGGGGGAGTGTTGCGGCCGGCTGGCTCTTGGTCACCCAACCTGACTGAGGGCTGCTTCATTCTCCCTCTTGGTGTGCCAGAGGGTGCCCGCTCGGGCTGCAACTTGGAGTGGATCCGTGAAGTCCTCATCTGCCAGGAGTAGTTGGATGTACCAGGCATCTGCTTGAGGAAGATCTGACGGAATAGGATACAAGGTTTGTGATCCTCCGCCAGCGTCAGCATCTCGTCCATTAGGGCCGTTGGTGTGCGGTCCCCAAGCCCGTCGAGGTGCAGGAGCCTGGAGGCGCGCTGCTGAGGGGAGAGTCCAAAAGTGCCAAGGAGCAGGTTCTTGAGGGCAGGATATTTTCCCTCGACCGATGGGTTGTATATTAGATCATCCATCCTGGCTGCTGTTTCTTTATCCAGCACACTCACAACATGGTAGAACATTGTGGCGTCTGCTGAACTGTTCCTCAGTTGAAACTGTTCCTCCGCCTGCCCGAACCACGTACACGGGTGATGGGTCCAGAAGGGGGGCAGTTTGATGGCAACGGTGTTGATCTCTGTCGGATCCATGTTCTTGAGACCAGAGAGGCATCTTGGCTCAATGGGGTCACCAATGTAGTGCTGAACACAGCCAAGAAAGACTCAGCCACCACATTGAAAGTTGTTAATGACTGTTTTATTCAAATTCAGCGCGGGCCCCTTTAAAGGCAGCATGAGCTCAGTCACCTCGTGCATTGTGACATCATAATCACTGCCCAAGGCGTGCGCTGGGCAGGAGACTTGAGGCAGGGAGAAACCTTGACAGCGCCATCTTCCCATGGCTGCCCCACCACGTGGCATTACATGCGGGACCGGTTTGCCATGAGAGAGTGCGCCGTCACAATACCTAATTTTCTCCAACCTTAATATGAGTAGGTGAAGAATCATCTTTCCATTTCATTAAAATTGCTCATCTGGCTATCAACAGCATAAAAGCTAAAACTTTCTCTTGAGTTGCAGATAGAGGTATATACAATTCGCGAGGAAAAATAAACAAAGTAACATGGTTCTATTTTGATCTTAAAAATCATTGATAAAGTTTGGAAAATATTTTCCCCAAATTTTCCTAAATTGGGGCACCTTCAGAACATATGAATAAGCAAAGCTTCGAGAATTTTACACATCACATAGTGAATCAACATCTGCCTAAAAACGAGATCATTTGAGTTTGGACATTTGTATTTTATGTACTGCCTTAAATTGTAATAAACAATGCCTTGCTAAAAATGTGGAATCCTTAATCAAGCTAAGAGCAGAGTACCAATCTTCATCTAAAAATCTTCATTCTTTCTTAAAAGGTAACACAATACAATAATGGCCATCGACTAGCTTGACAGATTTTGAGACTACATTCAAGAACTGTTGGTCTTCTTTTGTAGATTCTTGCTCATCACTGAGGCACTCAGGAAAATCATTCCTGAACTGCTGTTCCCACAGGTCTGAAAGATTCATAATCAATATCCTGTTGACACTTGTCGCTGACCTGATCCTGAGTGATATCATTATTTTCTCCTAATGTCCATTAATCATCCAACCATGGTTTTGACAGTGTAAGGTCCGTTTCCCACACTCCATATTACATCCAGAGCTTTGGTACCTCTAAGCCAATCGGCATCTCTATATCAGAGCCAATTTCAGGTAGATGAACATTCCTTAGATGAGACCACTGATTGATATCTTTTTGATGTGGGATGTTTCCTTTGTGCACAGGCATAGCTTTCTGAGTGATCACAAAAATCACTGCTGTCCAGTCCAGCGGCCTCTAACCCTGAAACAATGCTGGTTTCAATAACCTTCCTTTGACCCATAGTTATCAATAGAATTCTTGACCACCTTCCCTGAAGAGTAAGCTTAATGAATGAGGAGCGAAGCTGAAGATTGCTAGTAATTAGCTTTATTTTTGAGGCTCTGATAGCTCAGTTGTTAGAGCACTGGTCTTGGAAACTAGTGCCGTGAGTTCGTTCCTCGCTGGGGCCTCATTTCTGTGAGGGGCGCTGGACAAAGTGGCAACTCTTTTACGGTAGACAAAGTTGAAGAATTTCATGCATGTTAAATTCTAAATGTAGTATTATGTGACAGTAATGGAAGCTTTATCTTTTTAGCCCCACTGTGCTACCCAGGGCTACCTGGGTCAAGAAATGCATAGGTAGGCCTTGACTCTGCAGGTGCTATTGAGAGCTTGCAGTTATCCTCGCCGGCCCCAGTAAGACCACTTGTCTGAACAGAGGCTACAGCACAATTTTCAGCTGCTTCCTTTAGTTCTGCTTGCTTGTATTTCTTTCTTTGGTGGATATGCAGCATCCTGGGGTGCTTTAAAATGCAAATGTTTCAGCTGAGTCGCTTCCTGCAGTTTTTGCTGATGTGTCCTATACACTGACGGCCAAAATATTCACCATTTTATTTTAGGAAAGCGATTTTTTAAAAATTATCCCCATGTGCCCTCTTTTCCAACTGTGGACACATCTCTTCACAGCAGGCAAACTCTCCTTTTCCTTTGTTCCTCCATCATGTTCCTTGTCTGCAAATGCCACAGTGGTCGTGAAGATGCTTTCTTTTAATCTGGGATGAGGCTGTGAGTTGGACCTCCTTCCATCTTTGCTCACTGTTGGAGCGTCTTGATCTCTCCAAATACCAGGTCTGTTGCAATCCTCACTTGCCTTTCAAGGAAATCCACCATGTCCTTAAAGGTAACCTTTCGATTGTGTTTCTCCTGGAATTCACAGACCACTGTTCTCCTCATATCCCTCGGTTGGTATGGTCATTTCCTTATGCCTGTCGTGAATCCTCTGTCCGAGGCCATATGTAGGCAGGTAATGTAGCTGGAGATGTCACATGTGCATGTTCACACGGATTTCTGATGCTTGACTAGATAGACCAGACCCGAGCCACAGCTCTGTCTGCTATGGTTGCCACTGGTGCTTGTGAGGTAACACCATACCTTTGGAGGGTTTGTCCATGTGTATGCATGTCTAGTAACTGGTACAAAAGGATCTGCCTTAACATTTTCTGTTTTCCTTTCTCAAGATATGTCTCCATACCATCAGACACTTCAGATAAATTACCTCGAACACCAGATTCCTTGGAGGCTCCGAGAACTCTTGCCTTGGCCATATTATTAGCAATGTTTGCATCTGGCTCCAGCTGCTCCTCTTGCCCGCCTCAGCTGCTCCTCTTGCCCGCCTCAGCTGCTCCTCTTGCCCGCCTCAGCTGCTCCTCTTGCCCGCCTCAGCTGCTCCTCTTGCCCGCCTCAGCTGCTCCTCTTGCCCGCCTCAGCTGCTCCTCTTGCCCGCCTCAGCTGCTCCTCTTGCCCGCCTCAGCTGCTCCTCTTGCCCGCCTCAGCTGCTCCTCTTGCCCGCCTCAGCTGCTCCTCTTGCCCGCCTCAGCTGCTCCTCTTGCCCGCCTCAGCTGCTCCTCTTGCCCGCCTCAGCTGCTCCTCTTGCCCGCCTCAGCTGCTCCTCTTGCCCGCCTCAGCTGCTCCTCTTGCCCGCCTCAGCTGCTCCTCTTGCCCGCCTCAGCTGCTCCTCTTGCCCGCCTCAGCTGCTCCTCTTGCCCGCCTCAGCTGCTCCTCTTGCCCGCCTCAGCTGCTCCTCTTGCCCGCCTCAGCTGCTCCTCTTGCCCGCCTCAGCTGCTCCTCTTGCCCGCCTCAGCTGCTCCTCTTGCCCGCCTCAGCTGCTCCTCTTGCCCGCCTCAGCTGCTCCTCTTGCCCGCCTCAGCTGCTCCTCTTGCCCGCCTCAGCTGCTCCTCTTGCCCGCCTCAGCTGCTCCTCTTGCCCGCCTCAGCTGCTCCTCTTGCCCGCCTCAGCTGCTCCTCTTGCCCGCCTCAGCTGCTCCTCTTGCCCGCCTCAGCTGCTCCTCTTGCCCGCCTCAGCTGCTCCTCTTGCCCGCCTCAGCTGCTCCTCTTGCCCGCCTCAGCTGCTCCTCTTGCCCGCCTCAGCTGCTCCTCTTGCCCGCCTCAGCTGCTCCTCTTGCCCGCCTCAGCTGCTCCTCTTGCCCGCCTCAGCTGCTCCTCTTGCCCGCCTCAGCTGCTCCTCTTGCCCGCCTCAGCTGCTCCTCTTGCCCGCCTCAGCTGCTCCTCTTGCCCGCCTCAGCTGCTCCTCTTGCCCGCCTCAGCTGCTCCTCTTGCCCGCCTCAGCTGCTCCTCTTGCCCGCCTCAGCTGCTCCTCTTGCCCGCCTCAGCTGCTCCTCTTGCCCGCCTCAGCTGCTCCTCTTGCCCGCCTCAGCTGCTCCTCTTGCCCGCCTCAGCTGCTCCTCTTGCCCGCCTCAGCTGCTCCTCTTGCCCGCCTCAGCTGCTCCTCTTGCCCGCCTCAGCTGCTCCTCTTGCCCGCCTCAGCTGCTCCTCTTGCCCGCCTCAGCTGCTCCTCCTGCTCTTCCTCTTGTTCTTCTAAGGCATATTTATCCTGAAGCCATTTTTGTTGTGTAACAAGAGCAGCCCCTTCACCCTGAGCATTTATATGTGCAGATGTTGTACTGGAAGCTCTGGAGCTTGATCCAGAAGAACTTTGTTTGGTGCACTGCCACCTGGGTTGTACTTCATCCTGCATGTCCGATGTTGCCTTAATACTTAACTCTTTCTCCAGTTGGCATTGCACATCCTGTGTATCTTCATTCTATTCAACACCATACTGTGACCCACCTTCAGCCATTTCCAAGTTGCTGATTTTAAATTCAGTCTATGTCTTCTGCAGTGGTTTTAATTGCGCCTACCAGTGACATCAGCAGTAGCGGCGGTGGCCATTTTATGCACCTCCATCCAACTGGGCACCAAGCACAAAACACCAGCACGAATTCAACCGTCCCCAATGGATAAGCGGCAGCACCTCCAAACTATGTTCAAATTAAATGAATTCACAGAAGAAATCCACAAAAATAATCCTACTACTTTTGATGGCTGTGATGTACTGATGTCAACAAGTGAGTTTCCAGCGCGACTGGAGTCAATAATTGTGGTGCGCCGTGGTGCAGCAAGCAAACACAAGAACTCAGCAAAGAGTGTACTTTAAGCTTTAATCCATTAAAAGTCTGTACACCAGTTTCTGTCCTGATTGCTCCACGAGTGACTGGCCCAGGAGGGCCGGCTCAGGTTTATATTCAGGTCAGTTGATTGACAGCTGACCAGTTGGAGTCAGCCCCCTTAGGTGGTCTTTCTGCAGGTACGCTCCCTGCAGTAGGCTGATGGTCGTATTATCACAATAATATCACTGTTTCTCAGGAAATGGCTCTGCTCCAGGATTACCAGCTCTGGATCCCTATGTAGCAGATACTCTGACTAATGGAGATGGATTGCTGTCAGCAACTTGCTTCCAGCATTTTCAACATGGCCACCATATTATGTTCAGTAAAACTCCAAACCAATGACTTTGTTTGGACTGTTTCCCTCCAAATGTTCGAAATACATTTTCTGTTGACCAAATGTAGCGACTACTATCCATAAAAAAGCCACTTGGAGGCTAAATAAGCTCTTTGCTTTGACACGTTCGAGGAATTCACGATGAAGTCCAGATGAGTTTTTACAAACAGTTTATTAATTAACACAAAAGGACTCGTAACATCCATGGTAGCGTTCTTAATATTGTAACATGCTTTCTAATGATATAGTGTATGAATAACGATCAATTCCCTTCCTAATGGTCAACAGAAAACATCAGAGCCTCACTCACCTACCACCTATTCCCCGTTACAGTCAATACAGGCAAAGTAATTGCACCAACTGCATGTAACCCCCACAGGTGCGGCAATCCCCAGACCATAGCACATGTGTGCTGGAAGATACTGAACACATGCAGCCTCTGGGACCCAGGATGCTGCCGACAGCAGTAACCAACGAGCCTTTGGTTCTTACGCTGGGAGAAGATGTGGCAGAGATGGGGGAATCGAGAGAAAAGAAAAGCTCCACCACGTAGTCACTTTGTAAACAGGTTTTAGCTTAATTGTTTTTAGAGGTTCTTTTTTTTCTTCTTTGGCTTGGCTTCGCAGACGAAGATTTATGGAGGGGTATGTCCACGTCTGGTGCAGGCTCGTTGGTGACTGACAAGTCCGATGCGGGACAGGCAGGCATGGTTGCAAGGGAAAATTGGTTGGTTGGGTGTTGGGTTTTTCCTCCTTTGTCTTTTGTCAGTGAGGTGGGCTCTGCGGTGTTCAAAGGAGGTTGCTACCCGCCGAAATGTGAGGCGCCAAGATGCACGGTTGGAGGCGATATCAGCCCACTGGCAGTGGTCAATGTGGCAGGCACCAAGAGATTTCTTTAAGCAGTCCTTGTACCTCTTCTTTGGTGTACCTCTTCTTTGGTGTACCTCTTCTTTGGTGTACCTCTTCTTTGGTGTACCTCTTCTTTGGTGTACCTCTTCTTTGGTGTACCTCTTCTTTGGTGTACCTCTTCTTTGGTGTACCTCTTCTTTGGTGTACCTCTTCTTTGGTGTACCCCTTCTTTGGTGTACCCCTTCTTTGGTGTACCCCTTCTTTGGTGTACCCCTTCTTTGGTGTACCCCTTCTTTGGTGTACCCCTTCTTTGGTGTACCCCTTCTTTGGTGTACCCCTTCTTTGGTGTACCCCTTCTTTGGTGTACCCCTTCTTTGGTGTACCCCTTCTTTGGTGTACCCCTTCTTTGGTGTACCCCTTCTTTGGTGTACCCCTTCTTTGGTGTACCCCTTCTTTGGTGTACCCCTTCTTTGGTGTACCCCTTCTTTGGTGTACCCCTTCTTTGGTGTACCCCTTCTTTGGTGTACCCCTTCTTTGGTGTACCCCTTCTTTGGTGTACCCCTTCTTTGGTGTACCCCTTCTTTGGTGTACCCCTTCTTTGGTGTACCCCTTCTTTGGTGTACCCCTTCTTTGGTGTACCCCTTCTTTGGTGTACCCCTTCTTTGGTGTACCCCTTCTTTGGTGTACCCCTTCTTTGGTGTACCTCTTCTTTGGTGCACCTCTTCTTTGGTGCACCTCTTCTTTGGTGCACCTCTTCTTTGGTGCACCTCTTCTTTGGTGCACCTCTTCTTTGGTGCACCTCTTCTTTGGTGCACCTCTGTCTCGGTAGCCAGTGGAGAGCTCACCATAGAACACAATCTTGGGAAGGTGATGGCCTCCATTCTGGAGACGTGACCCACCCAGCACAGTTGGGTCTTCAGCAGCATGGATTCAATGCTTGCGGACTCTGTCAGCTCGAGTACTTCGATGTTGGTGATGAAGTCATTCCAATGAATGTTGAGGATGGAGTGGAGACAGCGCTGATGGAAGCGTTCTAGGAGCCGTAGGTCATGCCAGTGGTGACCCATGATTCGGAGCTGAACAGGAGCGTGGATATGACAAAGATTTATGCTGATACACGCTGATCTTTGTGTGTTTCTTCAGGTTGTTGTTTTTCCAGACTCTTTTGTTTAGTCTTCCAAAGGCGCTATTTGCCTTGGCGAGTCTGTTGTCTATCTCTTTGTCGATCCTTGCATCAGATGAAATGGTGCAGCCGAGGTAGGTAAACTGGTTGACCGTTTTGAGTTCTGTGTGCCCGATGGAGATGTGGGGGGGGGCTGATGGAGGACCTCAGTTTTCTTCAGGCTGACTTCCAGGCCAAACATTTTGGCAGTTTTCGCAAAACAGGATGTCATGCGCTGTTAGAGGTTCACACACCAACTATTAGGGCAGATTTTCACTGGAACGAGTGAAGTAATCATTAGGATAAGCTCGTCATGATTCAGATTTAAACTGGCTAGCTATGTTTAACATGCCATTCTATAATTGCGAATATAATTATTGGCAAGGAGTTATATTTGTTTTGATTTCTGTAAGTTGAAATGCAATGAACCGAAAAGTCAATACAGTTCCATTTATTGGCACATTTTGGTTCTTGTACTGGATCCAATTTTGTGATTTAATAGATTGAGAGGAGTCTTTTTGAGGGGGGGGGGAAGATAAATGATCTGTTCTGGGCTTGGGTTTGTTCAAGAACTCTTCTTTCAACAAGGGTTCAGTTTTAATGCCTACAAATGATAAGGATGTAAATATTTTGTTTGTAGCTTGAAAGCACAGTTTGTAGCCAAAAAAGATATGAAAAGCAGTTCTTTGTAACTAGAGCTATGTTTAGATGGATTGGTAAATAAAAACAATCATGGACAATGGGAATGCTAATAGGGAAACTTGATGGTACAACATAAAATGCAGTGTAATTCGTGTAGAGACCTGAGACTTTTAAATAAATTTCACAGATTTATGGTATTAAGTTTGACCACAGGGATGTGCAGCAAAATACCTATCATCTTTTATGAGGGTTCCAAAAAAAATTTGGCTGACATCCAAGATGGCTGTCCTCTCACAGCTGGCCATTCTGTAGGGGGAGCCTTTGTACGACTGTTTCCCTAAACTTTAGGACCCATCTCACTTGATACCCCACATGTGTCCATTACAGGTTTGGTTTTTGCACAAGTTAGAAAATTAAACTCTTTATTGGGCAGGTTTAGTCATGGAGAAACCGAGGGCACAGGTATAAACCAGTTTAAGGAGCAAAGAAGTTAGATCTGCAGTTTAGACTTGGGAGCCGCTTGAGTGATCTTGATGCTACATTCGTTCCATACCTGCTGTAAATTGGGGAAATTCAAACGATGTATGCCTGATGACGTGCGGCAGGGATATGACTACAAACTCAAGAGAAAAGGGCAATCCATTTAAATGATCGACTGTGCTTTTGCAAGCTAATTTGCTGAAATTAAATTTAGAATTTTGAAAAAAAAATGTTGAAAGCTTTTCAAAGAAGCTATTAGCTTTATGTAAGAAACACTCCTCTGTTCTGAGAGTCCAGGTCGTGGAATGGTGATACTTCAGCAGCCATTGTGGGATTGTAGTAAAACAAATCCCTTTAATAAAATGACTAATGAATCAAAATTATCCTGGTGATAGGGGGGTAACTGCAGCCTTGTTTTGACTTGGTTTAATGCCTGTTGCTTTGGTTACTGGTTTTGTATATCTTCTTGTTGAATTGTGTTCGTGTTGATCGTTACACAAATATCTATGTCGTGAAGGTTGAAAGTAATAGTCAAGGTCGTCACTTCTCTGTGGGTTGGTAAATTTAATACAGTTCCGTGTTCCTTAGAAGATAAAATGCAACTTTGCAGCCAGAATATCTGCTTACTTTAATCAAAGAACTGTCGATGCTATCACAGGTCACTTTTTTGCAGAAAAATGAATATTTGTATCTATCTTAAGGATTTATTGTCCCTTTTAATCTAATTCAATTAGTTTACTTCTATAATGTTTCTTTACAAGTATCTGTTCAACTGCAGCAAGAATTTCAGCGTGGATGTGCATTACATTATACTCACCATCAAATGAAGAAGGGATTGGCAAAGTTCAGATGTTACAGATATGGGTATATTATTACAATTTGATACTTGTACTCAAATCCTTGGCCTAGCCCATTCATGTTTAAAATAAAATGAAACCATTTCAAACAGTGTTGGAAGTAAAAGTCCAAACATTTATTTATAGGAAGAGGTGTAGGTGCCACAAGACTCTCACCACCAGGTTCAGGAACAGCTGCTACCCCTCCACCATCAAACTCCTCAACAACAAACTCAATCAGGGACTCATTTAAGGACTCTTATTTGTGCACTTGATTGATTTCTTTTTTGCACAGTCAGTTTGTTTAGATTTCTTTGTTAATTGACTTGTATAGGCATCTTCTTGTACAGTTTTTTTGACTACCGATAAGTGGTAATAAATTTTAATTTTGGTCACCTAACAAAAGGAAAGAAATCAATAAGATAAAGTGAAGAGAAGATTTACTAGGATATTGCCAGACTTCAGGAACTGAGTTACAGGGAAAGGTTAGTACTTTATTCCCTGGAGCATAGAAACATGAGGGCAGATTTAATAGAGGTATTTAAATTTTGAGTGGTGTAGACAGAGTAAATGTAGATAGGCTTTTTCTACTGAGGGTAGGTGAGATGCAAACCAGAACAAATGGGTTAAAGGTGAAAGGGAAAAAATTTCGGGGGAACATGAGAGGAAACTTCTTCACACAGAGAATGGTGGGAGTGTGGAACAAGCTTCCAGCTGAAGTGGTGAATGCGGGCTCAATTTTAACATTTTAGGAGAATTTGGTCAGGTACATGGATGGGAGAGGCATTCAGGTCAGTGGGATGAGGCAGAAAACTGGTTCAGCATAGAATAGAAGGGCCGAAGGGGCATGTTTCTGTGCTGTAATGTTCTATGGTAATTCTACCTCATGCAGAAAAAAGAATCTCAGGGTTATATGTCATGTATAGTATTCTGACAGTAAATCTGAACTTGTCTTGAACTTCAATATATACAGTTTACCTTGAATTTGTATAAATGTGAATAATCTCTTAAATATTACACATTGTAAGTATTCTACTCTTTCTGGACTGTATTGTATATCTGAGATATGGCACTCATGTAAACCATAAATGCAGTTTGGCTTCATTTTAATTAAGGATGGATGGCCAGGTTTATCCATTCCAGTCTTAACTATGATTGTGAAAACAGTAGTATTTAATGGCCCACCAAATGTTAGGAGACAGACCCAAAGGCTTTTCTTTTACTCAGTAAAGCCTTATTCTGTTCAAAACTCATTCTCTATTTGACTGATCTTCATAGGTTTTCTTTTATTCAGTGGAATATGTTGATTTTTTTTTGTCCTGCAATCTGAAAATCGAAGGTAAAGTTTGCATTCTACAACAGACTGTTTAACAGTTACTTACGTTCTTCATAAGTGTAGTCTCCTTTCGTTTAGAAATACCAGCATTGGGGTTGTTTACATCATCCTGACGAACAGACTGGCCTCAACTTGGCATCGCAGCTGCTCGGTGGCACTTGTGAGAGTGCAGAGCTTCTGCAAGCTAGAAAGCAAGCAAGATCTACCATTTCATGACTCTTGTTGACTTTTCTGGTTTCTGCTGAATCGTTCTCCCTCTCTTCCCTATCATTGTTCCTTTCTTTCAGCTCTCCACCCCCTTCCCTCTCTATTCACAAAGCCATCCACCCCCCCCCCCATTTGTTCACTGTTGTGCCCTCCCTCCCTTATCCACCTATCATCTCCTGACCATGGGCCTCCCCCTTCCTATGCACCCCCCACCATTTTATTCAGGGGCCCATCTTCATTTTGTTCATACCTAGATGAAGGGCTTGGGTCTGAATTGTTGGTTATGTATCTTTATCTTTACTATACAACACACATTGTTTGACCTGCGTTTCTCCAGCATTGTGGTTTTAATGGATGTGTGTGGAATATAGTCATGAAATAACAAAACCACATTCTTGTGTATAACATTCTCTTTGGTGAATGAATAAAAGTCTTTATTTTGGTGAAATTGCATTGAAACTGGGAGTCTTGTCCTGTCTTCAGCCGTGCCAGCTATCTGCTGATCTCCCTCCCACAGCTGGAATGGACTCTTTACCTCTGGTGTTCTTCCTGTTTCTAAATTACAGGCAAAACTGTGGAAAATGCCAGGCTTCATCTGAATAAAATGCTTAATGCAAAACAACTTTTAGATTTTAAAAAGTTAAAATGAGGAATATTATGTGTGTAAAACTCCTCGTTCTATACTTTTTACTGCTTGCAGACTGGGAATTTATTTGTTGGAGATGACAATTAAAAGAAATTAAGCAGAAATTTCAACCTTTACTGAACCGCGACAGATTTCCCATTTTATGCAGTTCTAACTGACAGTGTTCTTCTAATAGCATTTGAAGAGTTGGGATGAAGATTTGACCACCCATTATTTAACCATTTCTGAATGTGATATTTATATCCAGAGCTATATTTGTGCTTATTTTGGAGTGAAACAACAGGGACAGCCACTTTTCAATTCCACATCCTATCGTCACACTGACATGTCTGCCTTGTGTCAGACGCAAATTGGAGGAATGACGTCTTGTATTCCGTCTCGCCAGTCTCCAACCTGATAGCATCAATATCAATCCCTGATTTACGTAAACCCCTCTCCCCATTCTCTCGCTTTCTTTTTTTTTGAATATTTTTGATTTTCCAAGACTCACACAAATCTAGAACAATACAATCTTTCTCAAGAAGGATATATTAGATTTAGCGCCCTTTTTTTTCCCCTCGCCAAACTCCCTTCCCTCTCATACCATAATATAAGGAAAAGATTTTTTAAAATAAACAAATATAAAAAGCAAAAATCTGTAGGGTCACAGACCCTTAAAGGAACCAAATATAAATCCAAATTAAAATCAATAAGATACAAAACAAGAGCGCATTATCTGCGCCACAACCCACTTCATTTATCTCAGTCATTTTACTATTAGTACGGATTTTACCTTTTACAGTGAAACCTCATTAGAACGTGATTCATTAATCCGCAGAATCATTTATAGCATGGGTGTCTGTGGACCCCAAACATTGACTTTTGGATGCCCGGCTAACATTGGCTCACAGCCGCCAACTCAAAGATGGACTCCTATGACACATTTACAAGCTCCAAAAACCAGCAAGTGGGGAGAGAGGGGGCAGGCGGGCGAGGGGGAGAGAGCAGCAGCGCAAGTCGGGCGGGCAAGGGGGGGAGACCGACAGCACGAGTCAGGCGGGCAAGAGACTGGCAGCGTGAGTTGGGCATGCGAGGGGGGTGGAGGAGAGACGGCAGCACGACTGGAAGGGGGTGGAGGTGGACACGACAGCACAATTCAGGTGAGCTTAAATTTGGCTTTCTGAAATCCTGAAAAATCTGAAATTCGGAACACACTGTCCCCCAAGGGTTCTGGATAAAGGATTGTGTTGCTGTTTGTGGAGTTTAAAGGTCTTATTATAGGAGTTGAGTCACAGTATTCTGTTTTCCTACGTCCTGAATCATGACATATTTGCATCTGTTCCGCAACTCGGCTGTAATACGGTATGAAATCTTGGACCTCAACTACCGCGTTCTAACGAGGTTTTACTGTATTTTGAAGGGGTGAAACTATATCTACAGATAAGGCTGGCTTACTCAACGAATGTGTCATATTTCCTCCTTAAATTATATGTGATTTTCCCCAGGGGAATACAACTCCGCATCTCCATATTCCATCGTGTAATATTTAGTTGGGAGTCGGAATTCCATGTGATCATTATACACTTACTGACAAGGCGACCCTCACAAACTGAATTTGGTACTTAGCAAATTTAAAACTCACATCCATAATGTTTCCCAGCAGGTACAATTCTGGATCCTGTGGAGAATCCACCTTTGTAATTTTTTTCCGAAGGACCTCACTTTTGAATTTCACCAAGTTGAATGGATAAAGTCTCCATTCTCCACACCACACCTAAAGCACATTTCCCAAATTTCTGGTTTGGATTCAAGTAATTTTTGTGATGTGAAGTACGCTTGATGCAAGAAATTGTATTGTACCAACCCGGTCTCTGGCATTAATAACTGCTGTTATACTGTCCAGACACAGATGTGTCCAGCACCACTCGTGAATCACTGTGCACAAGTCCGACTTCCACCTTTCCCTTACCAGCAAGAATGCAATTGATCTTTGAGACTGGTTCAGTCTGTTCTTTGAAACTTATCAGTAATCCTTGTACCTGTGAACTATTTCACTGAGGCAAAGCCGTTTTCATGATAAGGTGACAGTATGGTGGTGATCTGGATTAAGCACTTTGCATTGCTTGGGGTAAATATTTATTTTCTTTGATAACAGTCAAACAAATCCCAGTTTTAATGGTAGTGGATCTTTAATGAATACTTATAATTGGTTAAATACTGAGATGCTAAGTTTGTTCACATTAATACCAATATTGTTATTGAACAAGGATAAGAGATTATTATTACAACAAGAATTACTTGCTGAGAGAAGTTAATTTAATGGACTTTCTGAGAGAGTTCAGTAAATCGAACACTGGGAAGGTTAAGGTTCGGCACTGTGATTTTGCTCTCTTTGGCTGAGCTTGCTGCAGGACCCAACAGTTCCTGTTCAGTGCGCAGTCCAGTCTTTGAACATAATGGAGGCGTTCTGAGCGGTGGCATCAGACCTGTGCCTGGAGCAGCTGTGGGATGAGCAAAAGAGATACATAAATCTAGGTATGGTGCTGAACTGCCCATGGAAAGTGAGAAATCCTTTTCTGTGTCTGAGGGACGGTCTGGCTCTGTGTTCCCTGCTTTGTGACTCAATACTTGTTCAGTTTGATGTGATGGTATTGAGAGTCCCTCATTTGTACTTAGTTTGAGCTGGATGATCAAGAACATTCTTGAGAAATTCTTCCAGTGTCTTACAACCTGAAAGCAGTTCAAACCTTCCAAGGTCTGACCTCATCTACAATGAGCTTCATGTTGATTACACCTCCTGTGACTTTCTGTATCCATCTATCTCTGCCTGCCTGCCTCTTTACTTGATCTCACCAGCAGACGTGGACATGTTGGGCTCAGTGCCCCTTGGAATTTTATTCAGGGCTAGTGCCGATAAAGTTACAGCTTACCAACTAGAAGTTGTGAATTTTTTTGCTCACTGAACACCCCTGCTGATGTATTATCTGCAACCCTAGTATACCTGTCCTGTGCCCTCCTCCAAAAACACCTTTCTCATAACTTCAAGTTAGGTTCCAGTTTATTGATGCTAGTTATGTGAATCATCAGCCATAAAATATGCAGGTTTACATCAGCTTCAGGTCAAGGCCAACCATGGGCAGAAGTGATCCAGCAAACCTGTCACAGCTGGATAACACCAGTCTAAAAATAGCTCTGGGAGTTGTTGAATTTTAACCACACCTTTATGCTTTATGTGGGGTTGGTCCTCAGATACTAAAGAATAATAAAAAGAAACCGGTCAGGCAGGAAAAGTTTTCAGATATTGAAGTGAGCTCTGGCAGCAGCAGGGGGCAAAGGAGATGCAATGGTCCTTAGCACACTCTTCTCAAGGTGATGTACATTGTGAACCAGCAAACCCCCCCCCCCACCTCTCTCCCCACACACCCCCCCCCACACACACACATCCCTCACCCCACCCCCCCCCACACACACCCCCCTCACCCTACCACCCCCCCCGCCCCACACACACACACACCCCTCAACCCATACCCCCACACACACACACATCCATCACTGGTAGGCACGTTCCTTCTTTTGAATAGCTGACATGCAATGCAGTCAGTTAATCCAGGAATTACTCAAAATATATCACATGGGAAGTTATGAGTCTTGTACTGCACCAACTTACAGTTTCATGAAAAGAAAGACCCTGGTGTGTGTGTGTGTGTGTGTGAGAATTATTTTGCTGGGAAACAAATTTTGCCCCCAGCGTACAGCAGGAAATATTGAGGATGATGCAGAAATGTTTAGCCCAAAAAATGGATAGAAATGAGCATCATAATGGCAGAGGAAGGCAGGGCAGATAGGGGAGAAGGAGAAAGAATGAGTCCAGATGAGGGTTTCCATAGCTTGGAGCCCAGGCAGCTGAGGACAAGGCCACTTGAGGTGGCATGTAGGCAGAAGTGATTGACTTTTGTTTGACACTGTGGTTGGTGCAGACACAAGGAGTCAAATGATCTGCTCCTGGGCTGTACTGCCCTCTGCTCCTTGTAAGTGACATGATTGCAGAACCAGAAGCAGTGATGTCAGAGGGGGGGGGATTAAAAAGATAGGAAAAGCTCAGACTTTGGAGGGATTTGAAATCCAATTGAGAATTTTAAAATGGATGTGATATTCAACTGGTATTAGGTGTAGGCCAATGAGCCCAGGACAGTGGTGAATGGGGAGTGAAGGTCTGGGAGAGCACCAGAGATTATCTTTTCTGGTGGCCAGCCAGGCCCTTGCAGCAGTAACCAGAGTTGAAGGTAACGGCCACGGTTGGCAGTTTCGGCAGGACATTGCTTCCCTGCCTCAGCACATCAGCCAATGTCACAGAGAGTAGAAGTAGTGGCGGCTGTGATGGAATGGTGATGAAATCTGAAGCTTAAACCGAGGCCATGGCTCCCCTCCAGCAACCCGCAAGTTGAATCAGGCAAAAGTTTGAAGTCTTCACTATGAACATCTGACTGGTCATGGTGTCAGTTAATAGTGTCATACAATATGAAGGAATCCATAAATGAAGAATCATTTCATATTTATAAAAATTAACAAGTGATCAGAACAATCCCTTTGAAGGTGTATTTGGTGCTATAACCTATGGGCATTTACTATGAGGGAAAAGAGTTTGAACTTGACAAGAGTTTGGGAGCCAGGATGAAAGAGCAAGATGAAGCATGGGGTGGGGGGGGGGGGTGGTGGCGGGGGAGAGATCACGCGCTTCAATTTAAATGTGTTAACCCAGGTATTAAATCAAACAGAATCTTATTTTCAGGGTTGAAATGGCAGCTAATATGCCAAACCTCTTCAGTTAACTGAGCTCCACATCACCCATGGACAAACAAAAATTTCATTCGCCCTCTTTGGGGCAGGTTTTGGCCTTTCCAAACAAGGTACCTGGCCTAAAGTTGGTTTATCCTGAAACAAACTGACAATGCTGGGAACACTCAGCAGGCCAAGCAGCATCTGTGGAGAGAGAAACTGAGCTTGTGCTTCTGGTTGGAGTCTTTGACACAAATGCTGTTGGATTTGTTCATCAGTTTTCCAGTATGTCGAGTTTTTTTACTTTGATTTGTCTTGAGGCACTTACTGTCTTTGAAGGGTAACAGCAATGTTGAAACTATGCCTTGGGACCCTTTTAGGCAGATGAATTTGGTTGAGAAGAGGAGTTGGTTGCTATTCTAGTGCCCCCCTCCCCCCCCCCCCATGCCTGCCCTACCCCAGTTCTCTATCAGCGAACAGAAAAAAAAGTGTTTCTATCTTTACACAGTCTGGGTAGTTGGGAGTCTGTACACTAACTTATTGTGAGTCTTGGCTGTGCTCGTAATTGATATTTCTATTCCTCATGGTTGCTTCCTTTGGGTAACAGTTCTGATGCCCACTGATGGGGCATGTCATGCTTCAGCAATAAAACTCAGTGGTTCTACTTTCAGAAAGGTGGTGAGGTGGGTGTTTGACGTACACTTGCTGAGTCTGGCTGAGAGCCTGCTTGCAGTCACCATATAGGGCAAAGCAAAGCTGGCGGCAGTGTGGAAGCACCTGGTCAATTTGTGATCTATGACAACTAATTCCACTCGATTGGTTTTTTAATTGTTTTGGTGTGTGATGTGAAAATATCTTGCTGTTGGATGGCTTTTGGACAATAAGGTGAGAATAGCAGGTCTAAAAAGAAAGATTTGTCATTACTTTGCCAGTCAGCAGCTAGCCTTTGGTGGGGCAGGTATGGCCAATTATAAAATGCTGAATGAATGCTTCCCTCTCAGACATGCCTCCTAATGTTCTGTATCTTTAGTGAAATGCTTCTCAGGAATATGATAAATTGGATGATGGTGCACAGAAAGGCAGAATCAAGGAATATAGAGCTAGAGCTTGATAGGGGCAACATGATACGTTTGATTGGCAGAGGAGACCCAAGGGCCTGAATGGCTGACACCTTGTGCTTAAGTTCAAGTTTTATGTTACCTGTACCAAGATGCCATGGTAGAGGTAGTTTTGGAAGCAAACCTGTTAGACATCTCATGCATTGAACAATAAGCAAGACCGTACAAATGTGAAGAATTACAGAGTGATCACTTGACACGGAGCAAAGGCAACATAATTTTACTCCTTTGGGGTTCATTCAGGATCTTGTAATGACAGGATAGAATCTTAACCAGATCATCGCATGCTTATTTGTTATCTGGCCTATTTATAAATGCATCATATACCGTCATCTCTCTGCATCCTTCTATTTGGAAACAAATTGTTTATGTCATCATATATTTTTGTTTGAACAAAATGACGATAATATTGCCAGTTTAACCAGGTGAACACCCGACATTTTTTGCATCCAAACTTTGCACAGCTATTCACCAGGGTTTCAATTCAAAGGGATTTAATTAAGAGAAAGCTACACTACATCTGGCAAAGAAAAGATTATTTCTTCCCCATCAGACTCATAAGCATCTGTTAAAATACTTGTCATGTTGTAATAGATTAAACTTTATAAAATGCCCAAGCAATTCTGTTCAATTTGGATCATATGCAGGGTCTAGGGAATGTTTAGAAAAATGGTTTGAATTAAGTTTAATTTGAAAGAAACAAAATCAACTCAGTTTCGATCCATTTCTTAAGTACATTAAGAATGTTGATTACAATAATGGGAAGAAAATATCCTGTTGAGGATCAAGCACTTGTTTGTATGCTTTTTGCATATTTTTTGATACATCAAATACTGTTCAGATGTAGTGTCATTTACCAACAAGTTATGTTGGTGCCATTTTGCTCTGGGTCAATTAGTCTTCCTTTGGCCATGTGTTACCTGTGTACTCTCTGCAAGCTTTATGACATTTCTATTCTTCACTGATTCGTAATTCTTTGTGTAAAAGTTTAGTATGCTCATGCTTTTTGGTAACCTGCACTGTTCTTTGTATTTGTAGCAGATGTTTGGGTGGGCCCATTCATTTACAACTGGGGATAGATATGTTTTTGATGGATGTGATCCACACCCTTGGGCTGTGTTTGCTCTTGTGATAAGTTCTGTCGCTGTTTTATTTCTCTCGTGTGTCAGCTTTTGCGTCAGAATGACAAATAAAACCAATCTGTTTCCTGCACTTCTTTCAGTCAATGTCCTAACCTCCTCTCTCAGAACATTAGGCAGACCAGTCACAAGGAGTAAACCCATGTGGTCTCAGAGGGAACATGTGAACTCCACTCACACAGCACAGGAGATCTTGATTGAACCCAGGTCCCCAGTGTAATGAGGCAGCTGTTTTACTAGCTCACCCTTAAAGATCACTCTTCAAGGAAGAGTGAGCATAACATGATTGAATTCTTCATTGATTTGGAAAGTGAATTGTTCATTCCAATCCAGGTTCCTAAATTTAAGTGAAGAAATGTTGATGATAAAAAAGAAAATGATTTGCCATAACAGAATGGTGAAGTCAAAAATTAGTAGAAGAGAAACAATTGAGTGCATTAGGAAGGGTGTGATCATAAGTCACTTAAACATTCAGTGAGAACAGACATTATCTTAGATTTGTGAAAGGGAAATCATGTTTGACAAAACTATTGGAGTTATTTTGAGGATATTACCAGTAGGATAGATCATGCCCTTAGATTTTCAGAAAGCCTTACAAAATTAAAATGGGTTCCTTTTTGGGATCCCAGACAATGAATTGTCTATTGGAGGGCTCTGTACTGTCCCAGAGCTATTTGCAACAGATATCAATGACTTGGATCAGTGAAGCAAGTCAACAACACAAGTGCAGCCATGTGGATAAAATGAATTTATTCACTTTGTTATGGAAAACAGGGAGGGAGAGTGTATTTAAATGGCGATCAACTTGAAACTGTTGATACACAAAGGAATTTAGGGGTCTTTGTCTTTGGTTTCCTTATGCAAGGAGGTATGTGAGTGTGCACAAACTAATGGATATTCACCAACAGATTCCTGGGGTGGCTGTTGAATGAGAAAATTGATTTATTCAGCGTTCATGAGATTTTAGAAAAATGAACGGGGCATAGAAGCATGCAAAATTCTGAAGGCACACTGGAGAGAGGAGGATGATTCCTCTGGCTAGGGCACATCCTAGGATATGGAGTATGAGATTTAATACTGAGATGAGGAAAAATAATCTTCAATCAGAGGATAGTGTGACTGTGGAGGCCAAGTAGCTGAATATATGTCAGAAGAAGATAGATTTGTAGGTATCTTTGGACATGGGAGGAGAGTGGGTATTGAGTTGAAGGATCAAACATGATGGTATTGAATGATGGGATGGATTTACAGGACAAATGGCTTCTCCCCTGCTTCCATGATTGGCTGATCTGTTGAAATGGAGCTTCATGATGTGACACAGCAATAATCATTACTACTTTTCATTTTGGGCATGGCCCCATCTTGTGTGCTGATAAAGTAATTGTCCTGTGATTGGATTTCTGAGCCTTGGTGCTTTACTGCCTTCATTCAGCAAACAAATGAGCACACAGTAACGTGGTCTTAATAAACATCTTTAGTCAAACAAAATCCATAAAGTGGCTCTATTTATTGTAGTTAAAGCTTTGCTATTCTGGAACCTTTGCTCTTACAGCATATTGTGTTTCCATTCTTGTATAACCTTGGAAGACCATTCTGGATAATTTATTGCTGAGTCTGACTCAATTTTCCCAACTCTACACTCAAATGCCTTGACATCCTGCCTTGGAGCAACATTCAGTCTCCTGGACACCTCAGAAAGGAAAATCCTGAATGCTGATGAATGGATCAGAAACAGGTGTTTTGATGAAGGTTAAAGAAAAACCTCACAAAGATTAGCGTATACAGAGCCATTGTCATACCCACACTCCTGTTCGGCTCCGAATCATGGGTCCTCTACCGGCATCACCTACGGCTCCTAGAACGCTTCCACCAGCGTTGTCTCCGCTCCATCCTCAAAATTAATTGGAGCGACTTCATCCCTAACATCGAAGTACTCGAGATGGCAGAGGTCGACAGCATCGAGTCCCCGCTGCTGAAGATCCAGCTGCGCTGGGTGGGTCACGTCTCCAGAATGGAGGACCATCGCCTTCCCAAGATCGTGTTATATGGCGAGCTCTCCACTGGCCACCGTGACAGAGGTGCACCAAAGAAGAGGTACAAGGACTGCCTAAAGAAATCTCTTGGTGCCTGCCACATTGACCACCGCCAGTGGGCTGATATCGCCTCAAACCGTGCATCTTGGCGCCTCACAGTTCGGCGGGCAGCAACCTCCTTTGAAGAAGACCGCAGAGCTCACCTCACTGACAAAAGACAAAGGAGGTAAAACCCAACACCCAACCCCAACCAACCAATTTTCCCCTGCAACCGTGTCTGCCTGTCCCGCATCGGACTTGTCAGCCACAATCGAGCCTGCAGCTGACGTGGACTTTTACCCCCTCCATAAATCTTCGTCCGCGAAGCCAAGCCAAAGAGAGAAGAAAGTAAGACCATTACTACATTAGGGAAAACAACTTTTTTTTAAAAGAACTGTTCCTCTTCAGGGAAAGATAATATTGCAAAAAGGTTTTTAGATGGTACTGCCCAATTATGGTCAACATTTCTTAAATTTGACTTTTCAGTTTTAATATTAATATGATCTAGCCAGATTGGGAATATATTATCTTAACACTGCAATCACTTATCACAGGATGGGAACTTGAACAAGGGTTCAGGTCAGTTATGCATAAGTTGTCCCTCTCTTTTCCACAAGAACTTAAACCCAGTGTTACAGCAATATTCTGTTGGGACCACTGGAGCATGTAATTCAGTTTGCAGTGGGCTGTGAGATTGAGTGTAATTTGGAAGGTGGTCAGAGAAGACAGAAAGAGAGGAATTCTGCAGATAAATAAAATATACAGTGACAGATGCTCCAATTGTCAATCCCAAACAGGCAATCTTCCTGCTGACGTACCTCATGACTCATCTAGCATTTAACTGTGCTAAATAAGCAATGCCAAAAATAGAATTGTGAGGATATGAATTTTTGTGATCTCAAATGCAAGGATCTACACTCTGTTACTATTTTATTTCAGATTTCAAGCTTTCCTTCTGAATTCATGGTTAATTTCTGTAATCGTATCTCCTCAGAAATTTTGGTACTTTGCCTTAAGTTCTTGTGTCCTGTAACTCTTCCATGTCTTGCCCTGCTTTCCTTTCTCTTAAAAAGTTTATCTTCAACTCTTTCTTGTTCCAATAGAAGGTCATCTCCCTGAAACAACTTTTTCTTTATACACTGTCAGAGCTCCTGAGCATTGCCATCATTCTCTGTTTTAATGTTTTTCAAAGCACATTGCTTCCTGACTTATTGTTTGCCTCTTGTTTCACTGTGAGAGTAGTGGGTGGAATTCAACATGCTACTGCTCTCAGATGGAAACTTTGACATGGTAGCTACTGGTTTGGAAGTGTTTCCTCTCTGACCGTTGATTATGAAGATGGCGTCATGATTCAGTTGTAACATGCTTGATGAAATGTTGTAGTGAATGTGGCAAGTCCCAGAGCATTGTACCTGCCTGTTCAGGGTGAATGTTGGGGGTGTCTCTGGAGTTCACATTTTGGACAAGTGAGAAGCCATCCATTAGAATATGACTTCTGGCTGAAATCTATGCTTCAGTGTTGGGATTTTGGTACAGCTGTTGGAATTTCATTGAGCAATACCTGAATTATGTAAGATAGAATTTCTGACATTTACGTGCAGAAAAGGGCAAATCTATCCTTTGGTAGCCTAATTCTTTGTTCATTTCTTTCCTCATCTGAGAGTGCATTTACTCAATTACTCTGAAAGACACAGGATTATCTAACCTGGGGAGACTATCATTAATAAAATCTTTAAAAAAAAAATGTAATCTGACCTTATGCAATCATTAATGCTTTTGCTTCTTGAAACAGCAATCACTAATGAGCCTCAAAATTATCCCTTTTACACAGCAAAGCCATGTGACTAGTCACTGGGCCATTTTCCCTGTTATAATTGCTATGTATCACTGCATACAAGATCCAATGTCTGCTGGGCTGAAATTGCTCAGGTGATGCATTCATCCAGGGAGTGTTCTGCACGTGACCATGAAACCAATGAGCAATGCCCTTCAAAATATTGAAAATCTTCCTTGGTGGTGCGCTAGCTCACAGTGAAAGAAAAATAAATCATCAGACCTAATGAGCTGTGGCTTTCTGATAAGCAGATGTCCGTGGGCAGTGAGCTGCAATGTTTTCCATAGCAACCTGATACCCATGGACTCTACCTGCTGAGTAGGGGACTGAGTGTTAGTACTGATGTTGGTTGCATACACACCGCAAACCATCAGCCAGCACTGATTCTTCTGCCTCAACCATGTTCTGAGCGTGCTAAGTTGCAGGGTCATGCTCCAACCCTGGAGGTTTGGCAGACCTGCCCAACCAATGTACACAGGGCATAAGAGGATCCAGTCCCTTGGAAGAGTTGGAGAACAGGCACTCATCTTAATGGAAGGGCAGTAGCAAACAGAGGTTAGGACATAGATTTAGGCTAAGGGGAAAGAAAGAATCTTGGAGGATCCGCTTTACCCAGAGAGCAGTGAGTACCCAGAGAACACTGGCAGAGAGAAAGTGGTGGAAGCAGAATTGCTGATTGTGTTAAGAAATATCTGGATGAAATGTCTTGAATCATCCAGGCACAAAGACAATGGCCCAAGTGCTAGTAGGATGAATAGCCTGTTTCACAGCTGTATGCCTCTGAGGTGTCACTGCACTGAATAAACACAGAGGCAGTTGTGCTTTTGGATGATGCAGGTGGTGAATTCCATCTGTGCAATCAACTTTAGCAAGTTGTTGTTTAAAAATAGAGTTTGACTGTATCAATAATCAATGAAACAACCGAATTATTAAAAACATCTGGCTCACTGTTTCCTTCAGAGAAACAAAAACAGCTGCTTTTACCCAGCCTGGTCTGTGTGTGACTCCTGATCTACAGCAATGTTATTGCTTCTCAGCTGTCCTTGGAAATGGCCCAGGCCTTGGACTCTCGCCTGAGGGATGATGTCCACTGTCCAGCCGAATATCCTAGGTTAGGGTGATTGACCTCCAATGAGCTTTCTGTGAGGTATGTCTCCAAAGACTGGGATGTGGAGATGCTGCCCTTTGATGCTCATTGACCTCAGTCTTGTAAGGGCTCCGTGATGTTACACTTTGGCGATTGCACTCGTTTCACCTCTGCCTATTTGGACAAACACTGATGAGGTCTTGATTGTGATCAAGGAAGAGAAACAATGTGAGAATAGTTGGTCTGAGAGAAGGTGTAGAAGGCAGAGGTGCTGTGAAATTTTTCGAGACTTGGATTCCTCAAGTCCTTCACACCAATGAACTCGGTGATTGTGTCCACATTGAAGGTGTTCACCGAATGCTTGGACTGAGGAGAATGGTTGAACCCAGCTCTCGACCCATTCTAAGACAGAGACAATTTGAGAGTTGCATTTGAATATTAACAAAGTACCCGCTCTCCAATAAAGTGGGACAATACAGAGATTGGGTTTTTTTTCAGGACAGGATAATCCAAAAGAGGAGAGAGTTCGACGTGGTCGAGGCAACTCCGTTAAAAGAACTTCAGATATGCAATGTTTACCCAGCAACTTTGAGAGTGGAAATCTCAGAAGGCAATAGAAGATTCTTTAAAATGAAAGAAGAGGTGGAAGACTTTGATCGATAATTATGAAGACCATGAAGAGAAAAGAAAGCAGATACAAGAAAAGTTGACTGTGGAAAAACTAATGTAAATAAGACGTTTTATGGACCTAGCAAAATTTTATTTTTTTGTGGTCTTCTTAATTATATTAGGAAATGTCAAAGTTTCATCCTATCTATAGCTCTCGGGGAGCTTGGAAAGTGGAAAGAAGGTTTTGAAGGTAACAGCATGGTTTAAATGCTGGCTTGGTGGGGGGGGGGAAGTAATGGTGTCAGCAGGGGAGTTTATTTTTAAAGTGGGGCTTTAGGGTGGGTTTCCTCTTCATCCCTGGAGGTTTCAGTGGGCTTTTTCTTGCAGACCTCAGGGACTTGCTGTCTACATCACCATTGGAGCGGAGGTTGCACCTTTTTTTTAATGAGAGGGCACAGATCATGAAACTGTTTATATATTTATTTATTTGCAAAGAATTTACAAATGCTGCTGTGGATAAGACATTGAAATTTATAAGTTTTAATGTTAATGGTTAGAATGGGTCAGTCAAGAGGAAAAGAATACTTATATATTTAAAAAATCTGAAAGCTGATGTAGTATTTCTCCAGGAAACACATCTCATTAAAGTAGAACAGGATAAACTAAAACGACTATGGTGGGACAGGTCTTTTCTTAATCATTTAATTCAAAAGCAGGGTGTGTAGCAATTTTAATCAATAAAAATGTTCCAATTGTTATAGAAAATATTTCAAAAGATCAAGCGGGCAGATATATAATAAATGTCAACATTTATTCAGAATCATGGATATTGATGAACATTTTCGCTCCAAATTACGACGACAAGGCCTTTATGAAGGATGTGTTTTTAAAACAGCAGAGAGAAGGCAAAATATACTGATCGCAAGGGACTTTAACCTTTGTCTAGACCCAATATTTGATAAATCAGCAAGAACAGTAACAAGAGCTAAGGTCGCTAAGCTAACTTTTATATATGAAAGATTTAACTTTGATGAATGTATGGAGGCAATCCAATCCCATGGAAAGAGATTACTAATTTTATTCCAAAATTCATGATTCACTTTGTTTTTTGCTATCGTCTAGTCTGAAGCATAGAGTAGAAAAAACGGAATACTTACCCAGATTACCCTCGGATCATTCACCACTAACTTTAAAAATATAATTACCAAAGAAACAAGAAAGCATGCATAGGCGGCGATTGAATACGCTGTTAAAAAGGGAGGATTTTAAACAATTTATAAGACAAATTGAAATTTTTTGTGAAACAAATTTAGGAACAACTGACAAGCTTTTTTTTAATGGGAAACTTTAAAGGCATACCTGCGAGGACAAATCATTTCATTCACAAAAGTGATTGAGAGTTTAATGCTGAAGTGAATAAATTGGAGAATTAGAAAAAGAATATCAAAGAACAGGGTAACAAGGCAAATATAGAACAATGGAAAATAAGAACATTCAATATAACACTTTACAAACATACAGAGCAGAAAGACAATATTAAACACAAAACAAATATTATGAATTAGGAGAGAGGGCACATAAAATATTGACAAAGTAATTGAAGGCTGCAGAATCAGCAAGAGCTATAAATGCTATACAGAAGGAAAACAATTCAGTCGTGTATAACCAGAAATAAGAAAATGAAACATACAGACAATATTATAAAAATTTATATAAATCTGACTCAACGGGAGATGAGACTGAAATAGAGGAATTTCTAGATCATGTGGAACTCCTGAAACTGAATGATAATGATAGACAAGAATTGGATTTAAATTTCTTGGGGGGGAAAATGAGAAAGCATTAGGAACTCTTCAAGCTAATAAAGCCCCAGGTGAAGGTGGATTTCCACTTGAGTATTACTGTTACGGAGTCCAGAGGACCCCAAAAACCAGCAGCAATAGATATGCACCACAACACAGGGTGACTTAAACAAAAGTTGTTTTTAATTATATTTGAACAAGAAAACAGAATCAAACTTTAACTTGCTACTCAATCCACCTAACTACTTAATCCCCCCTCTAATACTAAGCGCAGGTGTGTGCAATGTATATTTAAGACTAGAAAAGTTCTTTAGATCATAGTCCAATCTCACTGGATGCAAGTAATTCCCATGCTGTGCACAGAAGTCAGCCTTAACAAAGTTCACCAGTCTTTGGTGCTTAACTGGCAAATGGATATCACTCAGGAGGGTTTTTGTGGATTTTCAGAGAGAGATTCCTTTTCCAGGACATCCACAACTGATTCCTTTCCAATCAGTCTTGCTGATGAAACTGGCCCCCTTCAGGATTCTCCAGATGATCCTCTTTCTTTCAGGTCACTTTTCACACCACCAGTCTTCTCCTTTGATCAGGCAGCCTTCCAAAGTTTGCCAGCTTGTCCCTCTGAACAGATTTCTGTCTCTCTCCTCACTGTTTCACACCCTCCCTCTCTGACAGCAAAACACTTCTCCTCTATGTTTCAAAGGTCACAGCTCTCCCAGGCAAGCTACTGTCGATACTTTGTTGCCTCCTGCAAAAAGCATTCTGCAAAAGTCCTGCAAATATTCTATGTTTTAAAATGTTTGTGTGTAAGCTGCTCTAACAATTCTTCCCAAACCTCCTCTAAATACTGTCACATTACAAAAAATTTAAGGATTTGTTAATGCCGTTATTCATCGACTTAATAGAGTGAGCAGTAGAAACATAGACATTACCAGACTCTTTCTCAATGGCAGTAATGACTATTATCAAAAAAAAATAGAGATCCTCTTAAAACTTGTTCCTATCGACCAATATCTCTATTAAACACATTATAAAATAATAGCAAAATCACTGGTCAACAGGTTAGGACAGTATTTACCTTAGTTAATACATACAGATCAATTAGGATTTGTTAAAGGCAGACAAGCATCAAATAATCTGGCAAGATTTTTTAACATAAAACATTTAGCCCAATCAAGACAGGATCCTAATATAGTAGTATCTTTAGATGCAGAAAAAACATTCGATAGACTTGAGTGGCCACTTCTGTTTAAAACATTGGAAAAGTTGGGTATAGGACAGGAATTTATTAACTGGATTAGGACATTATATCAAAAACCACAAGCAAAAATAATAACTAACAGCCAAATATCAGGAACTTTACCGTTAAGCCGATCAAGTAGGCAAGGTTGCCCTCCCTCCTTGGCTCTATTTGTTATGGTGATAGAACCACTAGCAGAAATAATCAGAAGCGATCCTGAAATGAAAGACTGAGGTCAGTCAAGGTCAAAACAAAATTAGTTTGTTTACCGATGATATATTAAAGTACATTTCTGAACTCGGGAGATCACTGGAAAAATTGCAAGAAACTTTAACAAAGTATGGAAAAGTATCAGGGTATGCAATAAATTTGGATAAAAGTGAAATTCTACCTTTAACAAATCATGATTATGAACAATATAAAGCAAGCAGTATTCTCAAATGGAAAAATGAAGGGATCAAATATCTGGGAATTATACTTGATAACAATTTGAATAATTTGTACAAATTGAACTACTCTCCCCTGCTGGCGAAAATAGAACAAGACCTACGAAAAAAGGAAGGACCTGTCCCTAACGTTAATAGGAAGAGTTAATTGTATCAAAATGAAGATAATGCCAAAAATTCAATATTTGTTCCAGTTGATACCAATTTAAGACAATAAATAATTTAGTAAGACAATTCCTATGGAATAATAAAGTACTAAGAATAGCATGAGAAAAATTGACATAGGATCATAAACTAAGGGGACTGCAACTCCCACATTTAAAAATATATTACTTGGCAGCATTATTAATATTTTTGGCATCTTTCTTCGATACTAACCCACCAAAATGGGTGCATATGGGATTACAAGGAATGGATGAAACAGTGATTAAATATTTTATTTATAAATGGAATTTAAAATTATTTGGGGAAAAGAGTTCAAACCCTATATTGAAAACTGAAATTTCATTAAGATCGCCATTATGTAATAACCCAATGCTACCTTTGATAATGGAAAATAGGATTCTAAATATATGGCTACTAAAGGGGATCAGCCATATCACGGACTGCTATAAACACGGTGTCTTAATGTCATTTGAACAAATGAGGCAAACTTATGGAATTCCAAATGGTACTTTCCATTATCTGCAATTAAGGGCTTTTCTAAGAGAAATTTATGGTAATGACATGACTCTTCTGGGAGTAAGTGAATTGGAACACACATTATTGATGGGTAATATACACAAATTTAGGACCCAAATATATTATGTCCTACAAATGGAAGGAAAAAAGCCTGGATTACATAGATCAAGAGAAAGATGGGAAGCAAGAAATAAAGTAGAACAATCTTAGTCTGAATGGTGCAAAGATGGGGTAACCTCGATTATTAATGCATGGTATGGCTTGGTGCAATATAATTTTTTGCATCTATCATATTTCACCCCACAAAGACTGCACAAATCAAAACCAGAAATATCAGATAAATGCTCTTGATGTGAAATAGATGAAAGAACATTTCTCCACTCTGTATGGTCATTCACAAAAGTTAATTCTTTCTGGCAAAAAATATCAGAAGTCTTAACTAGGATGACCAGAGTTAACTTTCCAGGTAACCCGGAACTATATTTACTGGGAAATCTTATAGATATTAGCAATAACCTCAGAGTTTCAAATATCTTTTTATTAAGATTGCATTGGCTGTAGCCAAGAAATGTATAGCAGTTGCATGGAAGTCCAATACACCGATTGCTCTGGCACAATGGATATCAGAAATGGACAGTTGTATACCTATGGAAAAGATCAAATATGATATTAGAAACAAACATGATGCATTCGTCAAGATACTTGAATTATGTTGGTGCACAAATACAATAATGCTGCTGTAAGTTCATGGTCTTCCCTCAATTGATATCTTTTAAATAGAATGTAGATTGTAAGCTCCGATGGTGGACGGAAAGACTCAATATTTGTCTATTTTTTGTGTTAAAGGGAAGGGGATAGTTGGGGGGGGGGGGGGGCGCCTAGAATGTTTATTGTTTGAAAATTGTGTTTTATTTGACTTGTGTTTGGTTAAGTTAGTATGTTTAAATATCAGTTGTTATTATATTAATAGATATTTATGAAAAATTTGTATTTTTTAAGAAAAACTCTTATTTTACTTGTAAGATGTAAGCATACTCTTATTTATGTTAAAGATGTATATTTGATACTACTCAGTAGTCTGGAGTGCAGGTCTTTGTTTGAGATGTTGTCTGGGCCTGTTGCCTTTGTTTCATTCAGTGTTCTCAGCCATATCTTATCTCACGGAGTGAATCTCAGTCAGAGGTAATGCTTCAGAACAATCATATTCACGGACATCGATGTGCCCCACCAGGAGCACCTTGGTCTCTGAGGAGCACTGATTAATCAACCGGGGAGGTGGGTGGTGGTAATTTTGGTATCTGTATTTGACTAGGTAGAGTGAAATTTCTGGGAATACATGATGAGGACTCCAAGGTATTCTGATATCTTGCCTGCATATGATTGTGAAACCCCCTCTGCAGCGTCTCTCCTGCCGTACCCGGAGATGGTGATGGAGGAGTGTGGCTGTTGCTTGATTGGCTGTGGGAATGTAAACAGATTTTGTGAAGAGGATTTTGCAAGATCAGCTGAGGTGTGAGCAACTTCACCATGTGCATTTTGGTGTCTAAAGTAATGTTGAGTAATCCACTAGTTTTAGTTGTTTGCTGTTTCCATGTAGCAATTGCGTTAAAACTAAGTCCTTCGACCATTTGAAGGACATAAAACAGTCAACCACAATGGTGGTCTGGAGTCACACACAACCCATATTGGTCAGGATGGCAGAGGTAATTTATAACTGGATGGGTTTGGATGACAACCTGGTCACCATTGCTGTTGACTGGGCACCAATGATGCTTCTCTCAGCATTTGAAAGCTGCTTCCCACACACTACACCAGAGCCTCAGGACAAGGGGCTCACCCACTTCATTTTGAAGTGAAAGAACAGTGCCACTCTGGATTGGGAAACTTTGCAGTTGACCCCATGGGGCTGTTGATGTACAGTCAGAGGATCTTCTAAGCTAGAACTATATTTAAAAGCACTTGCAGAATTCTGGGAAAAGGTCTTGTGGACAGATGAGACATCAGAGTGATGGCAAGAGCAAAGTGTGGAGGCATAAAGGAGCTGCCCAACATCCAAAGCCAACCACCTCATCTATGGAACATGGTGGTGGAGACATTGTGTCTCGGGCATGCATGGCTGATGATGTAAATGCTGATGGCAGTAGCAAAATCAATTCTGTGGTGTATAGAAACACCCTAGCTGCTCAAATTTAAGCAAATACCTCCAAATGCATTGGATGGTGCTGCATCCTACCGCGAATGATCCCAAACATCCTGCTAAAGCAAAAGAGTTTTTCCAAAGCTAAACACTGGAAAATTCTTGAATGGCCAAGTCAGTCACCCGATCAAAATCCAACTGAGCATACCTTCCATATGCTGAAGAGGAAACTTAAGTGGACAAGCCCCTGAAACAAGCTGAAGATGGCTGCAGTAGAGGTCTGGCAGAGCATCACCAGAAAAGACACTCAGCTCCTGGTATAGACTTTGAGCAGTCATTGCTTGCAAGGGATATGCAACAAAGTACTGAACATGACTACTTTAATATACACACCATTGCCATGTCCCTGAAACGAGGGAACTAAGTATAAAAAGTGCTGTAATTTCTACATGGTCAAACTAAAATGTATACAAGTACTCTTTAATAAAATAAAGATTTTAATAAAATTGGGAACTTGCACTTTAATCACATGTGACTTGTTGGATTATAAATTTAATGGAGCACAGGAGCAAATAAAGGAAAAAAGTATCTTTGTCCCAAACACTATGAAGGGCACTGTAGGTCGGCACAATATTGAGGGCCTTTGTGTCTGTGCTGTGGTGTTCCATGTTTTTAAAGGAGGTAGGAAAGTCCATCAGGTCTTTGGGATGGAAGCTGGAGGCAGAAACTGGCAGGACTTTTGAGAGGGGATAGATCTGGTATGGATCTGATATACGAACATCCTTGGTCTAAGCCTCTTGGGTGTCGCATTTCACTCACTCCAGACTACAAATGTGGTATTAGATCAAAACCTCACTGCCAATGAACTAGTATGATTAATGTTTTAGTTTCCAGATTGAGATATGATGCACATCTCGACTAGTGGAAGGCATCAATCCTGATTAATTATCACAACATCGAGAGTGTGTATTTATTCTCAATGCAGATTTCTAGAGAAACCTGTCAGAAACCCTGGCAGAGCCTCTTTTTTCATAAACTCAATCCAGTTGCACCTTTATGAACTAACTAAGACCACAAAATACCCAGACCCTTGCATGTATCAACCACAGTCTGTGAATCAGTGCCATTAAAATTATTTCATAATAGTCGTAATAATTTATGGATTTGAAGTAGTTAAAAGATGATTTGCACAAGAGGTGGCCATTCAGCCCTCAAGCCTGTTCTATAGGGAATGTCACGTGATGCTGTAAGATTGACACACAGGCTCCTGACTCCCTTGGGAAGTTAGTTTAAAAAGTTTTAAATGAGCACTGATCAAAATTTTAAAATATTTTTATAGTGTGTTCGATCTTTTTTCTCTTTTATTTTAACTTCATAATTGAGATATTATGTCATTTACTTTTAATTTTTGAATTATTTTAATAATGATTAATTAATTGATTAATTTTTATTAACTAAGTGATTAAAGTTTACATATTGAATATACCAAGGGTGTTGGGAGGAGTGGGAGGCACGAATTTCTGCGGGATTACGTGTGTGTTTGTGAATTTGGTCACAACCCGTAAAGTGGAGGGAGTTAGTGTTGCTTTAGACAACACTTATTGAGAGGGTTTTTTCCATATTGTTATAGGTATCAACTTGTATACATATGTTATTTTGTATTATTGCTTTTTTTCTTCTTTTGGATTGCTAGAGGAGGGGTGTACAGATACATAGATTTTTTGTTCGATTTGGAGGAGACCTGCAGGATGGGGTTAGGGAGAGGGATTGATGAATATTTGCACTAGATGAGTAAGGTAATAAAGTTTGTAGATTTTAATGTTAATAGAATAAATAGGAAAATAAAAAGAAAGAGTATTAATTATTAAGAAGAATGAGCATTTGAAATTAGAAAGCGATTGGGTGTGATAGGTAATGTTATCTGCATTGAATTCCAAATCAAGAGGTGTAGCAAAGAACCTTCTGGTCAAGGTCCTGAATATTGGTACACACCCTGCAGGTAGATATGTAGTGATACACTGTCAAATATTTTCAGAAATGTGCACATATGCTCAAAATATTAATGATGAAGAATGTTATTCACATAATTTTTTAAAATCTAGCAGAGGCATGTGAAAATATCCTAATAGGAGGGGATTTAATTTTTGTTTGGGTCCTTTATTGAATAGGTCCACTTGGGTAACAACAACAACAAAAGCAAAAGCTGCTAATGCTACTTTGGGTTTGATGAGATTTGAATTTGATTGATTTACGGAGAAGAATCCATCCTAGAGAGAAAGATCATTCATTTTATTCTAGTAGGTTTGATTCTTATTCTAGAATTAATCTATTTTTGGTCTTGGCTTGGCAATTGAAAGTGGAACAAACCTTGAGATTAGTTAATGTAATTAAAAAAGATACTAACGTAATTACTTACAAACCTAAAGAAATAGATGAATCTTTTAGAAATTTCTATATGCAATTATATACTTCGGAATCTTTTCGGGATGAAACTGAAATAAATGATTATTTATCGCAGGTAACATTACCAAGGATAAGTTTAGAAGAGCAAACTAAACTTGATGTTACATCTACTGAGGCAGCTCTCTACAAAGTAATAAATCTCCAGAAGATGATTTTCTATCTGAATTTTATAAAGAATTTAAGGATTTATTAATTCCTATATTTATCAAGTACCAGATCAAACTTCTACACTTCTAGAATAATTTTCAACAGCAATAATTACAGATTCCTAAAAAAGATGGAGACCCTTTAAAACCCCCATTTTATAGACCTATTTCACGATTAAATGTGGATTACAAAATAGTAGCAAATGTTTTGGCAAATAGAATTAATAATTTGTTACCTAAATTAATTAATATGGATCAGACAGGATTTGTTAAAATGTAGCTAGATTGCTTAACATAATTCATATAATGCAAAAAAAAAAAGGTGATTTGAGTGTTGCAGTGGATTTAGATGCAGAAACTGCGATTGATAGATTAGAGTGGGACTTTTTATTTAAGGTATTAAAAAGGTTTGGATTTGGATCAAATTTTTCAAATTGGATTGGAGCATTATATAATAGACCTAAAGCTAAAGTAGTACCAAATGGGCAAGTTATTACATTTAACCTTTGTTTGTTTTAGCCATAGAACCACTTGCCCAGATGATTCATTCTGATTTACAAATTAAGGACTTTATGGTGGATCAGGAGGAACATAATTTTTTTTTTTTGCAGATGATGTTTTAATATATTTAACCGACCCTGAGTCATCTTTACAAAGATTGTATGCTCAATTGGAAGAATACAGAAAAGTTTTGGGATACAAAATAAATTGGGATAAAAGCAAAATGATGCTTTTGACAGCAGATAATTGAATTTAGTGCCAGAGGTATATGCATTTTAAATGGCCAAAAGAAGATATTAAATATTTAGGAATACATGAAGATACTAATTTGAAGAATTTATATAAATTGAATTATTTGTCTGTACTTAAAAAGATTGAGGAATATTTTTAACAATGGATAAATTTACCTATAACTTGGAAGGGTGAATTGTATCTTTTTCAGATGTTACCGATATTAATACCTCAAAGAAATGTTCAGGAATTAAATAAACAAATAAGGAAATTTCTTTGCAAAGGTAAAATTTCAAGAATTTCTATAGAAAAGTTAACATGGAAATATGAATCGGGAGGATTGCAGCTTTTTGATTTTAAGAATTATTATTGAATAGAACAGATGAGATTCCAGGAAATATTGAAGGGAACAACTCCTAAATTGAAGTTATCACTTGAATTTTGTTAAATTAGCATTAGTAGTAGCAAGAAAATGTATTGCAATTACTTGGAAATCGGATACATCTTTAACTATGCCAAGATGGCATGCTGAAATTCAAAGTTGTATTCTTTTTTTACAAATTTGGCACTAGTACACTCAAATAATGGATTAAATTTGTAATGATATTCGTTTTATCCCTGTAGCCCAGCAGAATGCTCCTCTGTTATATTAGAACCGATGAATTATACTGCATGACATCTCTCTCTGCAATCTAAAGATCCTTTTTTACTTTCTCTTTTTTCTTTTTATACCTATAAAATATTTAAACAATTAAAAATTTGTATATTTTTTGGTGGGGGGGGAGTTGGGTGGGTGGGAGGGTTTTGGGGTGGGGTGAAAACCATCATGTATGCAATCAATTTGTTCTTTTTTAAAAATCTGTATTATAATAATTGTAGTTTTTGCATGTATGGAATATTAAATATAATATTTTTAAAAATCCCTATTCTATATTCTATTTAGATAATGATTGATGTGTATCACTGCTCCATATACCCTTGAAGATTCTGTAACCTATATACAAGTGCTTTGATCTCAGTTTAACATTTCCCATTAACTCTCAGAATGCCATTGTTTCTTGGAAAATTCAAAACTACCCCCTTTCAACCATCTCCCAGTTTTAGTTTCTATCTCCCTGTTCTGAAATCTTTGGAAGAAGAAATAATTTTTCTCCATTTATCAATTCAATTCCTTTAATCATCATAATTAAACCTTAAACCTTCTGAGTTCCTGCAAACATGCCTGCTGAACAAAAAAGGCTTCAAAACTTAACCCTTTCAGCTCCAGTAACTTGTGGTTCCTTGTTGAAGGTGTGTTCGTGTTCAGTTTTTTTTTGCACTGCCAATTACACAGTCATTCTGCCTCACTCGCAGAAAAAAGAATCTCAGGGTTGTAAGTGACGTCATGTATGTACTCTGACAAAAAAATCTAAAATCTGTTTTCCCCACACCGTTGGCCCCATGTCCCATCTCTCCTTCCAGAGCCAGTCCCAGGACTAAAGATATTTCTCAGACTGGGCTCTTAGCACAGCTCAGGACAGTTACTCCATGTAAGCAATTCCACTTGCATCTTAATGTTCTTTTGCCGCTAATAACTGAATTTTATGATTTTTTTGTGCCTAGGTGCCAAATTGTCTCAGCATCTTTAAACTTCCTGAATTTTTGTGCTGCTCCTTCAGTCCTACCCCTTTTTAAAAAACCTTTTTGGCAGTAAATCAACACTGCTCCTTTATTATTCATCATTGAAAACTTACAGCTACAAGATCAGTTACAATTCAGGCTATTCACATAAAACATCAGTTACAAGTTGTAAGATTATTATCTCTGTTGATACTGTCAAACCCTTGGTGGGGGGGGGGGGCACCACCATACTAAGAGACCCTCCAAACTGTCCGTGAGGACTGAGTGCACTTTCTCTAGGGATTCATGGGTATTCAGGTGCCCTCAGCCTGAGCAAAATCCTCAACTGCCCACTGCTTGGACCATCTTGGCCAGGTCCAGTACCAGACTGACGAGGACAAACCTCAACTGACCTTCCATCCTCCGTACCAGTTGGCCAAAGATCAGGAGCATGGGGCTGAAATGCAACCCCTTCAAGCACGTGAGCAGGGGTTGCACCCTTGCGCACTCCATATCTCTGTGAAACACAATCACAACCAAGCCACTGAAGTGACTGATAGCTGGTGGGTCTGTGACTCATGACAGGACCCACCACCTTCATGTTTCATAGGAAAATAACAGATCTACCTTCAATTTTCACTCTCATTGTAATGGCTGGGATGCCAACGCTCCCCACCATTGTCTTAGTGCATTTTCCAACCATGAGAGTTGGAAACAAGTATTATGACTGCATTCTCAGCTTCCAGTGATGTGAAAGAATTCCTGGCTACAGGTGTTTCTAGCCCAGTGTGACTCCTGTATGGCCCAGGCTTTTTGGTCTGGCATATTTACAAAAAACAAACAAACTAGACCACAATAGTTAGTCCGCAATAGAAGAGGGCATGTCTCATGTTGCTTGAAGATGTGCTAATTCAGTCCTCTGCCTTCGCAGAGCACACCATCCCATGTTCCCCACAGCAAAATGAGCTTTGGAATCTAGATGGTGAGATAGAAGGGCGATGAACAGAAACCCCCAGATGCTACGCGAACTGGCTCCCAAACTCCTCGAAGAAGCTGAGGCTTCCAGGCCTTCGAGACATCATCGAAAAGGCATCAACATCTGACTGCCGAGCAAATCAGTGATGACCCTGTGGTGGAATCACTGTTGCTAAACTTTGACTAGCAAATTAGGCGAAACATAGTAGTTCCGTGGTGGAGTAAATCAACCCTGGCAAACTGCCAGCTAATTGCTTGAACTGCACAGTTGGGGACAGCAGAGCTTTACTCACAAACCCCACACTTCTTCTATACAAGGAGTCTGCCATAGTACTCCAACACCACACAGACAAAACCCTCTTTCAATTCAAACCACATTTCAGCCATTTAAAGCATTTATCTTCCTCTGTTTTCATGGTGATGCATACCATGACTTCCATAATATCATCCTCCCTTGGTCCCAACCTACCCGGCCGCATGGTGCTTGATGCCACCGCCACTCACCCCCTGCCCCGTCACTCCCCCCCCTGCCCCGTCACTCCCCCCCCTGCCCCGTCACTCCCCCCCCGCCCCGTCACTCCCCCCCCTGCCCCGTCACTCCCCCCCCCTGCCCCGTCACTCCCCCCCCTGCCCCGTCACTCCCCCCCTGCCCCGTCACTCCCCCCCTGCCCCGTCACTCCCCCCCTGCCCCGTCACTCCCCCCCTGCCCCGTCACTCCCCCCCTGCCCCGTCACTCCCCCCCTGCCCCGTCACTCCCCCCCTGCCCCGTCACTCCCCCCCTGCCCCGTCACTCCCCCCCTGCCCCGTCACTCCCCCCCTGCCCCGTCACTCCCCCCCTGCCCCGTCACTCCCCCCCCTGCCCCGTCACTCCCCCCCTGCCCCGTCACTCCCCCCCTGCCCCGTCACTCCCCCCCTGCCCCGTCACTCCCCCCCCGCCCCGTCACTCCCCCCCGCCCCGTCACTCCCCCCCGCCCCGTCACTCCCCCCCTGCCCCGTCACTCCCCCCCTGCCCCGTCACTCCCCCCCTGCCCCGTCACTCCCCCCCTGCCCCGTCACTCCCCCCCCTGCCCCGTCACTCCCCCCCTGCCCCGTCACTCCCCCCCTGCCCCGTCACTCCCCCCCCGCCCCGTCACTCCCCCCCCCGCCCCGTCACTCCCCCCCCGCCCCGTCACTCCCCCCCCGCCCCGTCACTCCCCCCCCTGCCCCGTCACTCCCCCCCCTGCCCCGTCACTCCCCCCCCTGCCCCGTCACTCCCCCCCCTGCCCCGTCACTCCCCCCCCTGCCCCGTCACTCCCCCCCCTGCCCCGTCACTCCCCCCCCTGCCCCATCACTCCCCCCCCTGCCCCGTCACTCCCCCCCCTGCCCGCTCTATCGCTCTCTCTCTCTCTGGAGGATCCTTCCAGATTCATTATCCTCTTCAGCTGCAGATGTTGTCCTCTCACAATTTTTAATCAAAGCCAAGTTAATAAGCTTTAAAGTTTCCTGTATGTCTATGTCGCTTTCTTATTAAATTCTATAAGTAGGAATTCATTCAGTCTAGTTTGTGAATTTGTTACCTTGAAGACTGTCTAACATTTACACAGCTCCTTCCATTGTTGCAGGGGACAGCCAATCCTGAGACAACCTGATCTGCAAAAAACCACGTTACTCCGGCTTTCTGTTTATTAAATATTGATTTATTCTCTATCAGTTCAGTTTCAGTTCTCATCACATAATGGGCCTTGAATGAAGAAAATCAGATATCAGTTGTGAAAATTGTTGACAATCTGAAAGTGACAGATTTCACCACATGAACATTCAGCCACTGAGGGTCAATCTGGGGCATGTCCTAGCTCTTTACATTTTGTATTAAGATCAGTCAGTCTTTGAAAACAGATCACATCCTGCTAATGTTGTCTGTGTCAGTCCTGGACTCGGCCTGAATCTGCCGGAGCTCCCCTTTGCCTCTCATCGCATGTATTTGTGGGATGAAGCCTCTGTTCTGAGGAGCAGACTGTCCCTGTGTCCAATGGTTTCCTTTTCTGGGTGTTTGACATTTTAGCTCTCCTTGTGCTTCCACTTTCCAGGAGGACTTGTGTATTTGCATCCCATCATGTATGTAGCCCTGATGACGTACATCAGTTGCTATTTATCCATTTCTTGGTATTATACCATTATTGCCATTCAAATACCATTTCTTGGTATTTTCCATTGAAAATCTCTTGCATCCCCGATATCAAACAGTTGTGTGGCTAGTATTAGGAGACTATCCATCTGTTGGGAGAAAAATCAAGACCAGAGAAGTGCCCAGATTGGGCTGCGATTAGCATGCATTTCCAAGGAGCATTGACTGTCTCATGCAACAGGGGCCTTTGTCAATTTTATGTGGCAATAATCAGTTTGGTGGCCATAAATCAAATACTTTAGCTAGTAGTCTGCCTGGTGTAGGAGTTTTTTGCTTGCATTTCTACAACTATTAAAGAAAAAAAAGTTAATTCATAAACCTTGTAACACTAGCAAAAGTCATGTTCACTCCTTAAAACTGTAGCTTTGTTTTAACCAACCAGTCTTTGAGTGAGTTAATGTGAACTCTGACCTCCCCATCTCTGCAAATTCTGAACAGAATCATATGCTCTTCAGTTTTGGGAGGTTTTCATTGCTGCTTGAGTTCAAGTTTATTGTCATTTGTACTAAGGTGGAGTCATCGAGGTTGTATTGCAGTCAGATATTTCGTGCATAGTACAAAAGTGCAGAGCTAAACATAGAAACATAGAAGATAGGAGCAGGAGTAGGTCATTCGACCCTTCAAGCCTGCTCCGCCATTCAACGAGATCATGGCTGATTTTAAAGTTCAGTACCCCGTACCTGCCTTCTCTCCGTAACCTTTAATACCCTTATACTGAAGAAATATATCTAATTCCCTCTTAAATATATTTAATGAACCTGCCTCTACTGCCCTCTGTGGCAATGAATTCCACAGATTCACCACCCTCTGGGTATAGAAATTCCTCCTCATCTCGGTCCTAAATGGTTTGCCTATTATCCTCAAACCATGGCCCCGGGTTCTGGATTTTCCCATCATTGGAAACATCCCATCTGCATCCATTCTGTCCAGTCCTGCCAGAATTTTATATATCTCTATGAGATCCCCTCTCAATCTTCTAAACTCCAGGGAGTACAATCCCAATTTGCGCAATCTTTCCTCATAAGTCATTCCTGCCATTCCAGGTATCAGCCTGGTGAATCGCCTCTGCACTCCCTCCATTGCAAGAACATCCTTCCTTAGATAAGGTGACCAAACCTGCACACAATACTCCAGGTGGGGTTCACCAAGGCCCTGTACAGCTGCAGTAAGGTATCCTTGTTCCTATACTCAAACCCTCTTGATATGAAAGCCAACATACCATTTGCCTTTTTAACCGCCTGCTGTACCTGATGCTCGCCTTCAGAGACTGATGTACAAGTACCCCTAGGTCTCTCTGCACTTCCCCATCTCTTAATCTATTGCCATTCAAATAGTAATCTGCCCTCCGGTTTGTATTACCAAAGTGGATAACCTCACATTGATCCACATTGTAGTGCATTTGCCATGTATCTGCCCAGTCCCTCAATTTATCCAAATCACACTGGAGCTTCCTGACCCCCTCTTCCATGCACACAACCCCTTCTAGCTTAGTGTCATCTGCAAATTTGGAGATATTACATCCAATCCCCTCATCCAGATCATTAATGTAAATTGTGAACAGCTGTGGTCCCAGAACAGATCCCTGTGGTACCCCACTGGTCACCGCCTGCCACTCAGAAAACGAGCCATTTATCCCAACTCTCTGTCTTCTACCTGCCAGCCAGTTCTCAATCCACATCAATACTTTGCCCCCAATCGCATGAGCCTTGATTTTGGAAGCCAGTCGTTTATGCGGGACCTTATCGAAGGCCTTTTGGAAGTCCAGGTACACCACATCCATTGGCTCTCCCCCATCTATTTTACCTGTCTCCATCTCAAAGAATTCCAATAGATTTGTCAAGCACGATTTACCTTTTGTAAATCCATGTTGACTCCGTCCGATCCCTTCTCTGCTAGTCATATGCTCCGCTATTACATCCTTAATAATGGATTCCATCATTTTGCCCACTACTGATGTAAGGCTCACCGGCCGATAATTCCCCGCTTTTTCTCTTCCCCCCTTTTTAAATAGTGGGGTAACATTAGCTACCCTCCAATCCATGGGTACTGATCCTGAGTCTATCGAGTTCAATTGCTATGGAGCAAAGGCAGCATAATTACTACTTAGAGTTCATTCAGGCATCTGATAATGGCAGTGAAGAAACTCTCCTTGAATCTAGTTGTTGGTGATTTTGTGTTAGAATCTTGCTGACGGGTTGAAGAGAGTGTGGCTGGGGTGGGAAGAGCCTCATTTGCTTAAAAAAAAACACAAGAATGAATAAGTTGAGTTATTCCACACCCTTTACAACAATCTGCCTTACTTTAACATTTAAAATTAATCAGTGATGTAAAATTAGAAATGAGAAATATGTTCCTTTCACCTGACCGGTTTTTGCATAAAGCTGAATTATCAAACTGTGTGAACTAAATATAACTAATCCTGTCACTAAACAAGCCACTGATGGTTGAAGTCCTGGTTTAGTTATTCAGTGAAGAAATATGAAATCAAAACATCTGTGCAGTTCAACTGTGGAAATGAATGCATGTCACCTTATGATCCTCCTTTAATTTGTGAACTGCTGTCTGAGAGGGCAGAGTTCTGCAGGACTTGGGGACTCCTTCAGACAGAGGGTGAGTAAATGGCTCTGCAATTTGGATTTGTAGAACCTGATTAAAAGATTAAAATTTCCAATCAAGCTAATGGATTAGCAGCGGAAACTTATTTCATAGAGGCATTTTTTTTTTCTCTCAGAATTCTCTTTAAGACTAGTGAAAATGGTCTTCAATATTTTAAAACTGACGTGGAGAGATTCTTGTAATGAAAGAGGGTGAACAATTACTGGTGTTGATGGACTTGAGATTACAGTCCTATTGGGGGAATAGGGTACAGGGTCAATGTGGCTGTTCCTAATTCGTATTGTGAGAAGAATGCAAGAGTCTCAGGCAGGGTGGGGGTGGGGGGGTGAAATTCAAAGTGTTTCAAGAGTTTAAAGTTAGGCAAGTGTTTTTCCAGAGTGGTAAATGGAACATTTGGGAGATGGTGGAAGCTCCTACCGTAATGACATTTAAGAGAGAATTTGGCAGGCACATGATCAGAGAGCAATACAGGCCCTCAGAGATTTCTTCCAATGATAACCATTCAAGAGCAACTCCAGAGGGGTTCACCACTCCTGTGCTCGAGTTTGCCTTTGCTATCTGATTGTGGAGTTATAATGGTCAAGCAACCATTATTATTCATTTTTTTGAATAACTGCGCTCCCAGAGTCATTGGAATTAACTGCTTCTTAAAGGACTCTTCCCTCATTGTGGCAGGTATCCAAGTGCTGGAAGTTGATTACTGTGTGAAGATGCTTTTGCCATCGATCCTCACAATGACATTTACTGGTTGGACTTCATTTCTATATTGCACTGATATGATTTTGTTGTAAGCAGTATTCCACAGTAATCTTGGCTGAGACATCTCCCATGCATCAATGTTTTATGGAGAGTGTCTTGCCAAATTAGAAAGCATCCAACTGTCCAGACTCATCATAACTGAAATAATTAGCCTCTGGTTGGATGGTTGTGAGTTTGAGAAATAGCAGCTGCGTTTGGTGCAATTTTCTGCCCTCTTCCCTGCCAAACCAAGCCAGAATGGAATAAGGTTTCCTGGCACCTGCTGTTATCAAGGTTAAAAGTTGGTGAATCCTGAGTTTGAAAAGGGACTTGAGGATCCATCAAGAGATTCATCCCAGATCAACATGACAAGATCTGGGGTGGCAGTATCAGAGGGATACCTGTACAAAGAAAGAGCCCCAGCAATCAAAGGCCTGGAACAGGGCCTGCCACTAATTGCACCATTAATATATTGAATTCTTCAGCTTTGAGGAACCCACTTCCCTTTAGTCCATTTCACTCTTCATGTCTTCCCGGGCAGTGAGTTGGGAGCCAGAATGAGAATGCAGAGAATAGGGTAGAAGGTCAAAAGCATGACGCTATATGCTCTGCGATTGTGAGGAAGGACAGGCAGGGGACAAAAAAGTTAGAGTTTGATATGTGTCTATTTCAATGCTAGGAGTATGAGGAATAAAGGGAACTCAGAGCATGGATCAGTATGTGGAACATGATGTTATCGACACAGATACTTGGCTGTAGGATTGGCTGATGCAGGTACTGGGTTTTAGGTGTTTTAAAAGGAATATGATGGGAGATTGAGGTGGGGGGGGGTGGGGGAAGTACCATTACTGATCAGGAATAGTTTCATGGGTATAGAAAGGGAAGAGGTTGTAAAGGGAGTGTCTATTGAGATGGTGTGGGTGGAAGTTTGAAATAGGAAGGAAGCAATCACTGTACTAGGAGTAGTCTACAGGCCCCCAAATAGTCTTTGGGACACTGAGCAGCAGATAAGCAGGGAGATTTTGGAACGGCATGGAAAATGCAGAGTTTATGGGAGGCTTCAACTTCCCTAATATTGACTGGCACTTCCAGACTGCAAGAGGGATAGTTAAGGCTGATGTGTTCAAGAAGGATTCCTGACGAGAAGAGAGGCCATACAGGATCTAATTCTGGGTAATGAGCCTGGTCAGGTGGCGGACCTCTTGGTGGGTGAGCACTTGCGTGAGAGTGACTACAATTCCCTGAGCTTTAGTATAGCTATGGATAAGACCAAAAGCAGACAAAATGGGAAGTGTTTAATTGGGGAAGGGAAAATTAAGATAGTATGAAGTAGAAACTAGCGAGAGTACATTAGAAAGAGATAGTCAAAAATGAAAGTACAGAAATAATGTGGAGGTAGTTTAGGGACCATTTGTGCTGGGTTCAGGATAGGTTTGTCCCAATGGGAAAGGGAAAAGATGGTAGGAAAAGGGAACCATAGTTGAAAAAACAGATGAGGGAGCTAGTCAAGAGGAAGAAGGAAGCATACATTAGATACAGGAAGCAGGAAACAGGAAGGGCTCATGACAAGTATATGGTAGCCAGGAAGGAGCTAATGAAAGGACTCAGGAGAGCTCAAAGGGGGCAAGAGCAGGCTTTGGCCTGTAGGATTAAGGAGAACCCCAATGTGTTCTATGCATATGTGAAGAACAGAAGAGTGACGAGAATGAAGGTGGGGCCATTAAAGGTTAAAGGAGGCAACATGTGCCTGGAGGGGGAGAAGTTTGGGGAGGTCCTAAATGAATACTTTGCTTCAATATTTACAAGAGAAAAGGACCTTGATCTGGATGAGGTCAGAATAGAACAGGCCTGTGTGCTGGACAATGTTGAGATTAAGGAAGCGGAAGTGTTGGATCATCTCAAAAACATTATGGTTGATGTCCCCGGGGCTGAATGCAATATACTCCAGGTTGGTGTGGGAAGTGAGGGAAGAGAAAGCTGGGGCAGTGGCTATGATCTTTGAGTGCTCTTTGGTCATGGGGGAGGTGCTGTGGGACTGGAGGATTGCAAATGTAGTCACTTTTTTTTTAAAAAAAAAAGGTAAGAGGGAGAATCCTGGGAATTATAGATTGGTAAGTCTTACGTCAGTGGTGTGAAAGCTATTGGAGGATTCTTAAGAATAGGATCTAGTGGAGTAGCAGAAGGATCTGTTATGGGACCCCTGCTCTTTGTGATTTTTATAAATAAGCTAGATGAAGAAGCGGAAGGATGGGTCGGTAAATGTGCGGATGATACAAAGGTTGGAGCAGTTGTGGATGGTCCTGAAGGTTGTTGTTGAAGGTTACAAGAGGTCATAGACAGGATGCAGAGTTGGGTGGAAAAGTGGCAGATGGAGTTCAATCCGGATAATTGTGAGGTTATGCATTTTGGAAGGACAGACCAAAAAGCTTAATACAGGGTTAATGGTCGGCTACTTAAGAGTGTGGATGAACAGGGGGACCTTGGGGTCTAAATCCATACATGCCTCAAGGTTGCCATGCAGGTTGATAGGATAGTTAAAGACATCAGGGGTATTTTTTTTTTACCCAGTGCCAGGGATGATGGTTGAGGCAGACGTTAAGGACATTGAAGAGACTCTTAGGCACATGGATGGAAGAAAAGTAGAGGATTACAGGATAGGGAAAGTTTAGTATATTTTAAGGAATATATGTGTCGGAACAGCATTGAGGGCCAAAGGGCCTGTATTGTGCTGTAGTGTTCGATGTTTACTCATACACTCCCTCTTCTTTCCACCTCCCATGTCCTCCCACCATATCCCCTCATGCACTGTTATTTTCAGCAGACCATCTCTGCCTTGGTTCTATCTATTTCCTCCCTTTGGTCCATCTCCTCCCTTCATTCTATCTATCTATCACCTCCCTTCAGCAGAAACATAGGAGACTGTAGACACTGGAATCTGAGGGCAAACCCAATCTGCTGGTGGAACTCAGTGCAACATCAGTGGGAGAGAAAATGGTTGACGTTTTGAGGTGGAATTCTTCATCAGGACTACTGATCATTGACTTCTTTTTCTCGCCAATGCTGTTGCTCCAACTGATAGTGCTGGCTTCCTTCCTTTCCAACCTGCCTCCACATTCCCTCTCCCCTTCCTGCTTGAGTCCATCTGCAAGCACCACCCTCTCCCTCCTCCACCTTGCTGCACTTGTCAGTCATTCTTTACCCATTCTCTGTCCACCTAATGACCCCTCTCCTAACTGTAATACTGTCTCCCTTCCCTCTCATTTCTGAAGCCAGGTCTCAACTCAAATTGTCAATTGATTATTTCCCTTCACAGATCCTCTGAGTTCCTCCAATAGTTAGATTTTAGCTCCAAATTCCAGCAACCTCTACAACTACAGGCCAGAGTAGAGGTTGCTGGCCTGGTCTGAGCAGAAGGCTTTGAGAGGTCTTATGCTCCCTCAAAGGCCATCTGTTCTCTGATCAGGTATGAATACTGTCACAATGTGGGTGAAGAGCAGTAAAGCTCAACTGGTGATTATTGCACAGAATGTTGGTCCAGTTGAACTGGCCATGTGACAGGAGTTCCTTATTACACTATCAAAGTCAAAGCCAGGGTTGGGTGTCCGGTTTACAGGGAGACTCTCAGTTGCCTCGCTTTTGTACATCAGTCCTGAGGACAATGAGATCTATCGATACTAGGCTGGTCCCAAATCTGTGGCTCGCCTTGCAAAACTGAAGAGGTCCAAAGCCAAGGAAACAGATCGATCCTGTCCATTGCACAGACCTTCTGAAAAATGGAGGGGCTGTTCTTTTATTCCTTCACATGCATATCAGTGAATGAAGCTTTCTGAAGTGACAAAGAATTCCCACCACAATAATCAACCAATAATATGTGACTGTAGATATCTGTTCTCATCCCAGGAAAGGACTTTTAAAAAGCGCACAGCGTGAATTAATCATCCACTTCATGTGTGCTGGTTATAACGCGGCATCAGAGCATGCAAAGCAGTTGACAATAATCCAGAGCCTGCAGGATGCAATGCAAAGCCAGCTGGTGATAGGCAGGAAATTGGATCTGACACATGGAAAATCCTGCCAAACCACCCCCCACTCCCACACTCCACCACACTTTCGTAGATAACCCCACACTCACGTGGTGTATCCTGCCAAACCTTCCCCCACCACACTCGCGTGGAGTATCCTGCCACCCCTCTCCCCACACTCACGTGGAGTATCCTGCCATCCCTCTCCCCGCACTCGCGTGGAGTATCCTGCCATCCCTCTCCCCGCACTCGCGTGGAGTATCCTGCCACCCCACTCCCCACACTCGCGTGGAGTATCCTGCCACCCCTCTCCCCACACTCGCGTGGAGTATCCTGCCACCCCTCTCACTCCAAAACTCACTGCCACGTTAACCAATGCAGGGTCAGAAAGTGGCAGTGTTTCCTGACAGCTATAGGGAAGGTGACCCCTTCAGCTCTAAGGTTTGATCTGGTAAATCTTCCATCTGAATCTACTTTCTTTATCATTCCATATTGCAATTGAAGTGAGGTTTTTAAACTTGCTTTCTATTAAGGCCAGTGGTTTTGGATGCAGAGAACAGCCTGATGATCAACTGCAGTGTTTGGTTAGGAACCTTTGTAGGCAATAATACTGAAAATGCAGAGGATCTGTGGTAAGATTTGCTGGTGTCCAGCCTTGGAGCACTGTTGCCTGATAATTAAACTGAAGCAACCTTTTCAGCTCCACTGCTACATTACCTGAAATCTTGGTAGCATTTTATTTCATGTCATCAGACGAAGAGGATATTTGTTGCCAACTGCCTGTGTCTTCTATAGATGTTGAGTGAATCCCCTGAATGTAGGCAAGCAGGAGCAGTTTGTATTATTTGTTGATATTACAGAGAAGAGAACCAAATTAAAAAAAGTTTAAAGCAAGTTGATCATTGTTTGCACAGACTTCTGTGAATGTCTTCTGATGCCTGTGACCCATTAGATGCCTTATTGAACTGAAGTCTGGTTGCCTCCACTGTGGATGTTGAAGATCCGGAAATCTGAGCCCCCTGGAGAAAATCCACGCGGACACGGGGAGAATGTAGAAACTCCTTAAAGACAGTATGGGATTCGAACTCTGGTCCCAATGACTGACACTATAAAGGCATTGTGCTAACCACTACACTGTGCCATCCCATCAGTTCTTGGATATTGATTGGTTCAGATTGGTTCCGTGTTTCTTCCATTGTATTACCAGATGCTCCTTTTGGCTGTTAATACTTTGAGAGGTCTGGAACGGGACAAAGGAAAGTGATGCATACCAGTAAGGAGGGTACTGGGTGTTTCATGTCAGTGGGCCCCAGCATTATGTGGGCTCATAACAAATATCACTCACTTCCCACACCCTGTCACATTTGAGGCTTTGGAGGGGGGAACTGTGCTAGTAAACCTTTAGTTTGAAACAGGTTGTAATGTTTCCAGTGCTAGAAACAAAGTTCTTTATGTTGGCAAATGTGCAGCCACCTGCTGTTGCATTTATTGATTAAGCTGGAACTATGGTAATAAAAATGTTGTATCCCATTAAATCACATCAATTGTGTGATGCATTATCTGGGAAGGTTCTGCTTTTCAGTTTCATTGTTAAGTTATAAAATTGTCCTGCACCATGTTGTGAATATTCCTGTGCATCAGAGCTTTTAAACAAGTATATTCCCATGGATTGTTGGAGGGTTCTGTGTCAGGATTATTTCTACCAATTAATATAAGGTGGTGCTAAGAACTAACTTTGCTTCTGAAATTGGGCTTAAAGAGGGCATAATGTGTGACTAGATCTTCGTGGGACCAATTACTTTGGGCACAGCTGCTCAATTTTATCAAGCAGGTCTTCCTCTTCTGGGCCAGGATTTCACTTTGGAATTTTTCTAAGATTAAAGTGTTGGGATTTGAAAAGGTGCAGAAGTATTCTGGGTACAAGGATGTACTGCCAGAGTCAGGGAGAGCAATGAAAAGAAATGGGGAAGCACTTGCGACTGTACTCTTAGGTGAGACGCCAGTGTGATTGAATTATTAAGATATTGAATTATTAAGATAGTAGTGGACAGGGCTGATTTGTCACTTTGATTGAGTGAAAGTGAATGGAATTGCATGCATTGGCTGGTGATATTTATCCATCCCTGTAAGCTGACCATGAGTCTACCTGGGTCCATCTGATATTAGGCATAGCATATTGTGCATGAAAAATGTCATGTTTCACCTTCAAAAGAAGGATTCACTGGATTTGGAAAGAAGAAACTTAAATATTGTTACATTAAAAAAATACTTTGAAAAATTCTCCATTTGCAACTAAAACTTGAAAGTTCGAATCGATGGTCACATGTGCCAAGATGTAATAAAAGAAGTTGATTTATGAGCGGACCAGTTAGAGATCTTATGCATAGTACGAATAAAAGTGCAGAGTTACAGAGAGAGATCGGCTGGAATGGGGCAAAGGCATCCTAATTTTGAGGTTCATTCAAGAGTCAGGTAACGAGGGAGGGGGAAATAAAATCATCCTTAAATCTGGTGGTGGGTGATCTTTCATGCATGAATCTTGCAAAGATTGCCACTGGTGCAGACCCAGGGGGCAGAGTCACAGAGCTTCCGCGGGGTCCAACCACCCAGTTCCACTGCTGTTTGTTCTGTACAGGCGTTAAATGGCCTGTAAATGGTGCTGAGGGTGGTTTATTTAAAAATCCTTCAACCACAGGGTCTGGCCCAAGATGACAGCACCAATAAACATCAGCAGCCACAAGGGGTTGCAGGCTCCAGGGAAGCAGAGGACTGGTGCAGGGCACCAGAACACGGGGAGACTATCCCTCCGCGCACTGGAGGAGGAGAAACAGAGGTGACGACTCATGGGATGGTGATTACCGCGGCAGACTAGAGAGGGATAATACTGCAGTCGAAGAAACACACAGGTGGTGGGCTGTTGGTGACTTGAGGTCAGGAACACACATATTTTCTCTCCTCCACTCCTCTATTAACTCTGGGACTGGTTCCCGCCCCCCTGAAAATCTAGTATAAACCTTTCCACAAGAATATTAGTCCCCTTCCAGTTCAGATGCAAACCGTTCCATTGGAACAGATCCCACCTTCCCTGGAAAAAAGCCCAATGAAACCTGAAGCCCTCCCTCCTGCAGCATGCCTTTAGCCACATGTTAAGCTGCATTATTCTCCTATTGCTATCCTCACTAACATATAGTGTGGGTAGCAATCCTGAGATCAACTCCCTGGAAGTCCTGTCCTTCAACCTAACACCTAACTCCCTGAACTCACCTTACAGGACCTCCTCACCCTTCCTATACTCTTCATTGGTCCTCACATGGACCATGACATTTGGCTGCTCATCCTCCCTCCTGAGAATGCCACGAACATGACCTGAGATACAGTACAACTTCAATTATCTGAAATCGGATTCTCCGAATTCCTCAGTTATCCAAAATCTTAAAAAATTCGGGTAAGCAAGGATATCCGTAACAAATCAGAAATTCTCATTTATCCAAAATTTTTTTTGGAGCCCAACTGACCAGGGACCTCGGGTTCTCGGCAGCAGTGGGGATCTCAAGCTCCTGTGCAGGAGCAGGACCCTCAGGCTCCTAGCACGTGGGGCCTTGGTAGGGAGGTTTTCGTGATCAGTGGTGGCCAGCATTTTTTTTTTGGTGAGAATTAAACATTAATGCTTAAGAACCCTTCCCTTGTTGTTTGTTGTTGTTTAAACATTGTTACAAGTGATTTGCCATTGCTACTGAGCTCTTTTTAGAAAATGACCGGTTCTCTGGGGAAAAAAAGTTTATCTGAAATAGGCCCAGTCACGACTAATCGGAGTTGTACTGTACCCCGGACCCTGACACCAGGGAGGCATCGTACCATCTGGGAATCTTGATCCCTTCCACAGAACCTCTTATCTGTCCCCCTGACTATGGAATCCACTATCTCCTATCACTACAGCTTGGCTGCCGTTCCAAAATGTGTATGACTACAGGAAAAAATATACACGATAAATAAAACCTGCCCTACCTGCTGAATCCTTTTGATCTTTAAATGGGTGGCTCTCACTTACTTCAACTCCTGCACCACCAGCTCAGCTCCTCCTGGCCGAAGCCTCACTACTCTCACTCAGACAATGACTGCTCTGCTACATTGTCCCTCACTTTTATAGTGATGCTTGGATCATCAAACTTCAATTGTTTCTTCCCCAGCTTCCCAACATGTCACAATGTCCAAGGATGCACTTGATTCGGTCCTGGAGATTTGTCTGTGTTTATGTGCATTAACATCTCCAGTATCTCCTTTTGTGTATGTATATTGATCAGCAAACCCCAAGACCTGGAACTTAACACGCCACTAGATTTCCTTATCTCCAGACCACAATCCGTGAGGATTTGTAAGAACATCTCCTCCACCAATCTTAATCGGTACCAGAGCACCACAGGGCTCTATTTTTAGCCCCCTGCTCCACTCACTTTACACCTATGACTGGGTGGCTCGGGTCAATAACAACACCATCTACAAATCTGCTGATAATACCACAGTAGAGGGTTGTATTTAAAAAAAAAGTGATGTGTCAACATACAGGTGGGAGATTGAAAACTTGGTTGAACCATCAACAAGTTCACACTCACTATCACCAAAACCATGGAGCTGACTGTTGACTTCAGGAAGGGAAAGCCAGAGGTGTACAATTCAGTGATCACTGGGTGATCAAAGGTGGAGAGGGTAAGCATATTTAAGTTCTTGGGAGTCACTATTTCAGAGGTTTTTTCCTGGATCCAACACACTAATTGCATCATGAAAGCACATCAGCACCTTTTCTTCCTCAGGAGTTTGCGGAGGTTTGGCCTGACCCTGGCAAGTTTCTACAGATGTGTGGTGGAATGTTTGCTGACCAGCTCTATCACGGTCTGGCATGGGGACACCAATGCCCATGAGTGAAAAGCACTGCAAAAAGTAGTGGGCATCATGGGTACAACCCTCCCCATCATTTAGAACATCTATAGGGAACACTGCTGTCGGAGAACATCAGCAATCAAGGATCCACACCACCCAGCACATGCTACATTCTCGCTGCTGCCATCAGGAAAGAGATCTAGGTGCCACAAGGTTCAGGAACAGCTGCTACGCCTCTACCATCAGACTCCTCAACAACAAACTCAATCAGAGACTCGTTTAAGTGCTTTTTTGCACTTTATTGATTTTTTTTCTCTATATTGCATTCTTTTTTGTTTACATTTCTTTATTTGTTTGCACATGTAGGTTGAGTCAGTGGTTTTTTATTTGCACTGCCTGTAATTCTGTCACACTCGCAGGAAAAAGAATCTCAGCATTGTATGTGATGACTGTAGTCTGACAATAAATCTGAACCTTACATGTTCCACTCTGGAGAGTTAGCAGACACGTGGGGGAAATAAAATGGGGTTAGTGTAAGCAGGTTGATACAGAGCCAATGGGATTAAAAAGCTGTGACATGGCTGTACTCGTCTTTTGCAGTGGAAATGTTGGGACAATGAGAGGCCTCAAAATGCAAGAGAAACTTGTTCTGACTCTTACTCAGTCTTGGAACAGTAAAGACACAACAGTAATCCAAATCTTTCTCCATCAGGGCTATGGCCTGGCTGGCATTCCATCAGTTCCTCTTCAGACACAGTCCTTGAGTTGGGGCCTGCTGCTAGTTGTGTGAGGAAACAAATCCTCAGCAGTTAGCATTTGCAGTGACCAAAACAGTTAACGTTTCAGGTTATTACCTCAGCCAAATCAGTGAACCAAACTCACTGCAGAGCAGAAAGCAAACACAAACAGTCAATAAACCGAGGGGGATCATTCTTTGGCAATCTGCTGGTGGGCCAAACTTGGAATAACACTTTTCTCCACAAATAATTTGCTTGACAGTAATGATTATTGACAATTAACAACTTCTATTTTTTCCTCCCTTCACAGAGTTTAAATGTAACTGCAGCATTATTGGAAGCATCAATGAAACAATATGCAATGCATCGTCAGGGCAATGCGATTGTCTCCCTGGGTATACTGGCCTACAGTGCAGTGACTGTGCAGAAGGGTTTTACTACAACACCACCAATGGGCAGTGCATTCCATGTGATTGCAATGACAAAGGAGCAGCAAACTCTCAATGTGACAGGTAAGCCATCTATATTCTTTTTATTGAAATAGCACAAGGAGAAAAGGCTATATTACTTGACTAAAAGCAGTGAGGAGGTATTAGTTATTTTGATTTTTAAGGAATGGAAAAATGAAACTAAAGTTGTGTAATTATAAGTCGTTCTTTCCGAACTCATGACCATCACTCAGAGAACAGTGGTGGGCAAGGGCCAGCATCAGTTCCCACCAGCAAAACTTGGACAAGATTCTGTAACTGCGTGAGTCCCTTCACCACACAGAATGCTCCCTGGAAACTAGAGGAAGGAGTAAAGTACCATCAATGGCCAAGCCCTGGGCCAAATGGGAAAATGCTGCTTAGATTTGTTATCAAATGATTAGTTGACCAAGTTCTACAGTTGTAAGGAACAGAACGGTAAATCATCAAAACTGATGGATGCCACCAAAATCTCACCTAGTTTTTCTAACTTAAAGTTTATTTAAACCTTTTTAGGGTTTGCTTCAAACATTGTGTGTTTAAGCTCAATGACACCTTAATTCCAATTTTGTGCCCATCTCCATTGTCCTTTTACTAATGATCCTTGGGGTAGTTAAATGTCCTCTCTTCTTTGTCTGGGACTTAATTGCAATGATTTTCACAGCCACCAACTGAACCTAGCAGTTCCCCTTCTGGCCTCCGGTACAGTCTGTGATTTCCCCTTTGCTCCAGAATTTGAACCATGGAATTATAGAACATTATAGCACAGAAACAGACCCCTTCAGCCCTTCTAGTCTGTGACAAACTATTTTTTTTTGTTGCCTCATCCCACTGACCTGCACCCAGTCGATAGCCCTCCATACCGCTCCCATCCATCTACCCGTCTAAATACTTCTTAAATGTTAAAATTGAGCCTGCATTTACCACTTTGTTGAACTCTGAATTTTTTTGGAATATTTTGGTTTTCATGGACTCATAAAGCAATTCAAACAATCAATACAATTTTTCCAACATTCATCTAACGTACAGAGTCTGTATTTATCCCCCCCTTTACCCCCAAGCATATAATGATACAAATTATACAGATACTAGTGGGATTCCCAGCATCCACCAAAACCTAAGAAAAAAAACAACTGAGCTAACTAAATAACAAAGGTAAGGAAGTAAAAAAAAAAGACATTTAAAAAAAAAAGGATTAAAAAAAAAACACAAATTTAAAAAAAAATACTCATTGCCTGCACCATGTCCCACTTCCTTAACTCCACTCCTTTCCCTGCTGGGACAGCATTTTATTGTTGAACTCAGAATTAAATAAAGTGAAAGCACACCTAGCTGTGAAGAAGCAAAGAGATGAAATGGAGTGACACTTTATTCCTAGGCCTTTTACTTCTGCTGGGCAAATTTTCCTCCCTCTGTGTGACTCTCGCCTATGAATAAGTGGATAAATCAGCTGCTTATTCAGTTTTTGAAGCGATGGTGAACACCTAACACTCATATGTGAGCTCCAAATCATGGGTGACCAGATGATGTTCAGGAGCAGATTGCAGCTACAAGATTCCTCTCCTCCCAGAGTTTATTGAGCCAAGCTTTGGCACCTGTATCTGGGGCATATATCTAAATAGAAGGTGCATGATTTCAGTGCTGTATTTCATGGTCAACTTAAATCAGTGGTTTTCAAACTTTATCTTTCACTCACATACCATTTTAAAAATCCTTATGTCATTGGTGCTCTGTGATTAGTAAGGAACTGCTTAAGGTGGGATGTGAGAGGGGAAAAAAAGGTTGAGAACCACTGCTCTCGATCCAATTGTTACTAAATTATTTTGCTTGAGAAAAATTGTCATTGGCCCTTTTCCTTTGGAGTTATGGAAACCGAGCATGTAACGAATCAATGAGTTATGATTAAAACAGTGGTTTTCAAACTTTTTATTTCCACTTACATACCACCTTAAGCAATCCCTTACTAATCACAGAGCACCTCCATCCATGGCCCATCCCTTCACAAGCGAAGGTGAACATGGTGCCTTGTAGTTTTTCAGCTTTAGGCACCGTGTGCTGGGGCAAGGACTTGGAGGCGAGAGCTTGCCCAGGACAAGCACCTCCCTGTGGGTCCCATGCCACTGAGCCTGGTGGAGTGCGAGGCACGACAGCCAGAGTGACACGGGATTGCCCCGCAGCGGTCTGTTTCAAGACCATGCTCGCTGGCCATTGTCCTTATGGATCCTTTGCCCACCGAGTTTGCTGCTGCTGCGTGTTTCCCACGCTCTGTCACAGCTGCCATCCCCTGCTCCCAGACTGACATGTGTTATTTGCCCATAGCTGGGGCCCTTTCCAGGTACTGATGACTAGGCGAGCCGAGCCCAGGGATTTGAAGTCAGTGTTACCTTCTCCTAGCCTTTACCTAAAGAGGCTTTGCCCACAAAGCAGCAGGTGGAATCCAAGATGGGTCTTCCAGAACGCTCCAGTGCAGCTGCAGGGCGCACTGCCGACTCCCCAGTGTTGATCCAGTCCAGGTTGGCCAGGCTGGTGACGGCGAAGATGTCACTGGGCCGGCGGGGCCGGGCAGGGGCGACTTATACAAGTATAACCCAACAAAACTGCGATCTCCGGTCCTCGGTGAAAAAACATGCAGATGCACAAACAGACATAACACACATATAGACAAACTTTACACATGCAGGACAAGCATTTCATCTATACAAATAAATAAATATTGTTTTGTGCATATCAGAGTTATTTACTATCAGGGGTTCGTGGTGCCTAAATCCTGAAAATAAACTTTGAAAATGTTTTCATCTCAGTTTTTAATGAAATTAATGATTGAACTGTCACTCCCCCTCCCTGATAAAGAATGACAAAAACACAGAGCACGTATGGCATAGGGATTGCTTTAGGTGATATGTGAGTGAAAAGAAAAAGGTTGAAAACCACTGACTTAAATACTATCCCAGAAATAGCTGTGAATCAAGAAATGAAAGGTTGGGAGTAACTCAGGAAATTTGCATTCAGCACAATGTGTGCACATCATCGTAGAGACTTGAAAGATGTGGCTGGTTTGATCGTACTGGTTTTTTTGCATTAATGGAAGTTTCTACGAGGTTTGAAAAATAGAAACTAACAGTTTTATTCATAGAAAGGGAAACAGAAAGCCAGTTATTGCTGTTCATTTGTTTAAATAGCTGTTACGATGTTCTTAATTCAGTGCAAACAACATTTCAGTTTGGTTTCTGACCAAGTTGGAAATGTCTTTTAGTTGCTCCCATGAACTTTCTATGTTCAGAGAACATAATTTGATCCTGTAAACTCAGCCAGCACCATCAGGGGCACCAGTCTTCACTCCATTAAGGACATCTACAAGAGGTGGTGTCTCAAGAAAGCAGCCTCCATCATCAAGGACCGTCACCACCCATCATGCCCGCTTCGAACTGCTACCATTAGGAACAGGATATTGAAGATGAACAGCCAACATTACTAAAATAGCTTCTTCCTCTCTGCCATCAGATTTCTGAACAGGCAATGAACCTATAGACACTATCTTGCTTTTTTTCTTTTTTTACATTAAGTGCTTATATTTAAATATATTTATAGAACCAGAATTTTTTGCAATTTTCCGCCTGTAATTCACAATGCTGTTGTCACAAAATATTGTGACACGTGTCATAACAATAAATCTGATTCAGATTATTTCGATCGGGCTTCTCTCTGTCCTCTCCTCACCCACTGTTAATGACAATGGAGCTGATGTCAGCACTCAGACAAAAGTGTCCAGCACCTGCCAATCATATTCCGAGTGCAGACTAACCAGTTCCTGGGGCAAATCCAAGACACTTTCATGCTTTTAAACCCAATCTTCAGATTTATTAATCTTCCTAGGGTTAAAAAAGTTATGCTATAGGCACAGGATTTTGTTGTAATTTCAGTGCAAACGTGTGTTATTGCCTTTGTCTCTCAATGAAACAATATGCGTTATCAATCCTGGAACTCTAGGCTGGTTAGGGTTCAAGATGTAGAATATAGAATCACCTAAATTAAGCATACTGGAGGAGTCTTTGTACAGCCTAATTCAGCACTGGGCCTCAACCCTGCACCTTGCAACTCTGTGCTGAGAGGTTCTGCCTCCACATTTTTAGCAAGAACTTCCAGATCCTCACCCCACTCAGGGTGAACAGGTTTTCCTCATCTCCCCTCAATCTTTCCTTTATAATCTCTTGTTTCTGCCAAAGGAAATAGGTTCCTCCTCCTTTATCTGAATCCCTTGTAATTGTGGCATCATGAAATTGTACAGCACAGAGGCCCTTCAGTTCACCACACCAATGCCAACCATTTTTCTCACGTAGCTTGATTAAATTATTCCTCAGCTTCCTCTGTTCCAGGAAGCCTGTTTATTTAATTTTTCCTCCTAGCCAGAATTTTCCAGTTCTGCAAGATTCTTATAAATCTCTTCAACACTCTCAACTCCACACTCTCACCTTCTGCATAATGTGGTGTCCAGAATTATATCCAGTTGTTGGGCTATACCTAACTAGTTAGGTAACTAGTTCTGTCAGAATCTTTGTAAGGGGTCCACTCAGGTGTTCCCTTAGAACAGAGAGGCGGAGGAATTTCTTTAGCCAGAGGGTGGTGAATCTGTGGAATTTGTTTGGCACTAGGTAGTTGTGGAGGCCAAGACATTGGGTGTATTTAAGGGAGAGATTGATAGGTTCTTGATTAGCCAGGGCATCAAAGGTTATGGGGAGAAAGCCAGGCAGGGGGTCTGAGTGGGGAAATGGATCAGCTTATGATTGAATGGGCCTATTTCTGCTCCTTTGTCTTAGGGTCTTCCATCTCTCCCAATCAGGCCTGTCTTTTTATCCCCTTGAGACAGATGCTGCAATTTTTCAGGATGAATGGGTGTGTACTCCAAGATCCTTTGTCCCTCCATCTCTTGCCAATTATGGTGTGATCCCTTGTGCTCTGGCACCTCCCAGGTTTCCTTTTTCCTTCCTAGAGCAGATGAATTGCCTCACCCTGAACAGTACCTGTCCCCATTGGTGACCCGTGTGTGAGCAGTCCAGTTTCAAACCCTTTGTGAACTTTACTATCTGCTTGTTTCTGTCCCTGAATCATTTACATCAAAGAGGGCCAGTACAGTGGAAATAACATATTTTCTTTGAACCTTTAATATTTAAACATTTGATGCAGTAATCGAACTAATTTACACAATCCATGTGCTTGACAGGTTTTCTGTCCTTTCCATTTCTCTAACCAGATGCAACTTTCACCTTTAACAGTGGGCGCCCAGATTCTTTCAGCCAGTTTCTGAAATAGCATCTTATCTGCTACTGTTGGAGATCTGTCCCAAGCTGCCACATGCCCTTCATCTCTCACCTCAGTCTGTCTTCTGGTAACATGGGGGAGGTCTTCCTGATCTCTCACATTCCTGCTGACCTGCTCCTGATCAATGCACACCTCTTCAAATGCTCACTCAAGTCACTCCCTATCATGGACTCTCAGCCACATTTTGCATCCATCTGACAGTGAGGCCTTTGCTCTCTTGTGTAGTTTGTTCAAACTCCAGACTGTTTACAGAGAGGATGGTTCTTGCTGGTTAGTTGGAGAGTTTCCATATTTGTCTTGAGTCTTCTTTGATCTGTCCAGCAAAGTTCTTCCTTGAGCATCATATTACAGTTATAAAAGGACACAGGACCAAGCAGAAAGGACAGAGCCTCCAGTTGATGCAATCACAAAGAAGGCTCGCCAGAGGCTATACTTTCTGAGGTGTCTGAGGAGGTTTATTACATCACCAAAGACGCTTGTAAAATTCTACAGATGCACCGTGGAGAGCATTCTGGCTGGTTGCATCACTACCTGGTATGGAGGCACTAACTCTCAGGAGAAGAATAAATTTCAGAGGGTGTTTACTTGGCCTGCGACATCACAGGCACCAGACTCCATTCCATCGGTGACATGTCATGAGGCGATATATTTAAAAAAAGTACCCTCTATTCCCAAAGACCCCCACCACCCAGGCCATGCCCTCTTCCCTCTGCTACCATCAGGGAAAAGGAATAGGCACTCAGCGGCACAAGGACAGCTTCTTCCCCGCTGCCATCACATTCCTGAATAATCAATGAACCACAGACACCGCCTCACTTTTCGTGCAGTGTTATAGTTATTATTTTTTTATAATAATGTTGTAAGATGGTTATAACATGAATGTTTGCTCTTTGACGCTGCTGCCAAACACCGAATTTCATGACTTGCTCATGACAATAAATGCTGATTCTGATTCTATATTTTGAATCACTTTGATGAGCAAGTTTGTTTTGTGAACATTTTGTGCTTTTTCCTCCATTAACAAGGAGGAAGCCATTGGGGTGCCTTGAATCTTCCACTCTTCAATCAGTTCTCCAAAGCACTACATTCCTGCACTGACTTGATGCTCCTTTGATTCCTTCAGTTGATAAAAATTGGTGGATCTGTTATAAATGTACTAAGTGACTGAGTCCCAAGATTGTAAAGATTCATTACCACTGGGAGGAGAAACATCTTCTCATCTCTATCTAAGACAAGAGGGCACAATTTCAGGATTGAAGGGCGCCCATTTAGAAAAGAAATGTGGAGAAATTTCTTTCACCAGAGAGTGGTGAATCTGTGGAATTTGTTGCCTCAGGCAGTTGTGGAGGCCAAGTTGTTGGGTGTATTTAAAGCAGAAGTTCTTGATTAGACAGGGTATTAAAGCTTATGGGGAGTGTGGCTGAGTCAGAAACGGATCAGCTCATGTTTGAATGGTGGAGCACACGCAGTGGGCTAAGTCGCCCATTTCTGCTCCTATGTCTTATGGTCTTACCCATAAGATTTGCCCCTTAATCTGAAACTCTGACTCTGGGTTATGGACATCCTAGCCAGGAAGAACATCGCTCATCTATCCTATTGAGTCCTGTCAGAACTTTGTGCATTTCAATGAAGTTATCACTTATCGGGTCAATGATTAATCAACAGAATTTGACCTATTCACCTTCAGAGTTGTGATTAAGGAGCAGAATTTTAGGCACTCAGCATCCATTTCGTAAGCATGTGTAACCAAACTGAAGCATATATGTTACGTGGTTGTCCTTATACACTAATTGTTGTTGAGAGCACATCACAAATGCATTCCAGTTAATGGGCATTTAAAGTGTAAAAAGTTGTTTGCTGTTCTATTTGGCGTGTTGTTCCGAATTTTGAAATTGGATTCTTATTGCTCTGCTCATTTGTTCCAATACAAATGCAAAGGGTCATTGACTTTTACGACCTTTAATTTGCCGATGTGGTCCTTTTCTCGCTAGATGGAACAGCACAGGAATGGGGCCTTTGACTCATGCTGTCCATGCAGAATAATGAAATGCAGCTCATATGATACATATCAACATGATACAAAGAAAATCCAGTCACAGTGATCAGGAAGGTTGGATATGGGCCAGACTCCTGCATCTCAGCACTTTCAAGTACCACAACCATTTGACATGGAGTATGTCGTATTGGTGGAATCCTGTCGCTAATGAATATGACTCAATTTCTGAATCCACCTCTTGCACTGTAAATTCGCTCTTGTCCTCTTCTCCTATTTTCAGATTTCCTATTTTTTTTTAAAAGAGGGGAAATTCCACTCTCTTAAAAGTAATGGAACTATTTCTTTCAGAAATTCCTTTTGCTTCATGAGCCCTGCTCAATCTTATCACCATATCTGTGGCACCACTGTCATTTTCTGCAGAATATCTGACGTGACAGCAGCTGGTAGCTCAAATGAAAAGAGAATGGGGGATGCTAGAGCTATTCAGCAGGTCCCGCGGAGAGAGGGACATTTAACATTTAAGATATTACAGTTTTTATGCACCTGCGGAATGGATTGCTTGGTGTAGTGATTTATTTCCTAGACTGTACAATGCCATTTCCATGAAGAGATGGCTCATGAAGGAGAATGCTGGATGAACCCCAAGAAGTCTAGGTTTTCCCTCTGGCAGCTCTGCAAACCCAAGGCACCACTGAATAGAGAACCGAGAGTGGAGTCTGCTTGTTCAGCTTGTGCTGGTTCACTGGGACTCTGCTTTAGGCCATCAATGGTGCTCCTGTGCAGAACCTGTGGAATCTCATTGCAGCAGCTTTCCCTCAGGGCACTAGTGGCCCAGTCCTGTCATCCCCTGTCCTCTGTGGTCCATCCTTTCAGCTTCCAGGCACATCTCGGCTCATTCCCCACCCACTCTGAGTCTTCCAAGCCTAGCCCCTCCCCAAGGCCTGTACCAGATATGTGCCTGACCTGTAGTGGTTGACCATGTGGTGGAGAGACCCTGGGGCACTCTGGAACACTTCAAGTCTTTTACCTTCTGTACAGCCTGCAGAAACAACTTGTTGGCTGGCATTACACATTACATGGATGCATCTCTTGCTTAGCATCCAAATTGCTAAACAATGTCTGAACTGTATCTTGTAAGGTAAAACATCATGAGATGGGAATGTACAGGGCTGTAACAAGATGTAAATGCATCCTTGTACTTACAAGATAAGAGAGACATTGATGGATTGAGAGGCAGGAAGCTAGCAGGGAAAGGATAGCAACAGTTTTAGTCATTGGACAAGTAATGATATGATGATGTTCTAAGCATGTATCCAAGGGTATAAAAAATCACCATTTTGCTGATAACGGCAGAATGCATTCTCCGACTAACATGTTTAGTCGCAAGTGTTACAATCCGGTAATAAAGAACAAAGAACCCTGATTTCGACTCAGCCTGGTGTTTGTCTCACTCATTCATGAACAAAGCAGACCTAACAATTTCCATCGCAATCAGTAAGAAAGGGGGGAAAAAACAGAGCATATTATTATGCCAATATTTGACAGATCTAAATATTACAGGAAGAGAAAAGTTGCCTTTTGCAAGCCCTCTGCTAGATATTTGTACGAAAGGATATTTGTTCAAAACTATAACCAGATGCTTGACTGGTTTTGAATTCTGGCTAGTTGATGATTCACTGATTTTTCTCCAATTCATAAATCTGTGCTGGCAGTGCACACAAGAATTGAATAATTTCCTGAAATTGACCTTGGGTTTTTCTCTTGAGGACTTAGATTCTGATGGTCATGAAGCCACAACAACTTGGTCAGTATCAACAACCCATGCGGAGATGATGATCACTTGACCTCTTGAACCTTTGCAGGTGTTAATTACCCCTTTTTAATGTAATTTCCCTTGTTACAGATTGAATGTTGAAAAAAAGCTTACAGTTTAATTCCAATTGGAAGAAATTGATCAGTTTTCTTCAGAAAGGAGGAGTAATCTTATTGGTCTGGATGCGCAACTTAGAAGTTGCAGTGAGCCAGCCCACCCCTCTGATCTGCTTGGTTTGCAGTGTATGTGACAGGAAACTTGGTATGACAGCCTGAACCATAGGCTCATCTCTATGGATCAACACCCACAGAATTCCCTGGTGTTGAGGAAGATTGATAATGTGAATTTAATTTCTCGTAATATGTTGTCTTTTTTGAACTTTCTCCACATTTGATAGATGTAATGGCACGACATTAATGGAGCCATAATCCAGAGAGCTGGGCTATGATCCAAAGACATAACCTCAAATCCCTTGGCAGCTGTGGAATTTAAATTCAATTCATGAAATATGTAGAATAAAAAGAGTTGTACTAATAACTGCCTGTGGTGCTGTTGAATGGTTAGAAACACCCTGGTTCATACATGCTCTCCTTTGTTTGCCTGATTTATGTGTGACATCAGAACCACCAAGGAAGTTGATATTTAACTGTCCCAGCGAGACACTCAACTGAGGACAGTTGGTGATAACCCCCATCCTGGAAATTAATTGTGAAAGGCAGGGTTGGCTCTGAAGTGGTTTCTTGGGAATTTCAGGAAGTGGAAAGCTACATTGCCCTCTTGCTCTACATCTTATTGGCTTTTGCCCTTAGCAAGGTCAATTAAAATCTTTTCTACTCCTCCCTCCTGCGTTAAAATGCAACCCACACCTGAACCTACTGAAATTCCCGACGAGCTCCTCCTCCAGGAACAATGAGGAAGAGCATGATCTGAATGGATAACGTCTTAACTTCATTAATTCTTCAAACAATCCACAAGGGAGAAAGCCATTCAGCCCATCAAGCTCTCCTGGGTCTGTCAGTCATTTGCTGCTATCTCTCACTGCTTGGCACATTATACCTGCCTATCCAGATCCCTTCAGAAGTTGCTGATTCTCCTTCAGGCAGCATTTCCCAGACCACACCATCTGGGCTGTATGGAAAACATTTCCACCAACCAGTGCCAGACTTTCACTGATCCCCTTCACTTGGTGTCCATAACTAGTCCTCCCCACTCTCAGATAACTGTCAAAGGAATGAAACATGAAAGCTCCAGATGCTGCGACAGTAGTAAAAACACAGAGGAAGTCAGTGGGTCTTGCTGCATCTATAAGAGGTAAAGATATACTATTGAGCAAAGAACAGGAAGATGTCAGAATAAGGCTGAAGAATAGATTTTGGCTCTGTGAAAGGAGACAGAGGGAAAATGGAAGAATACAGACAGGCAGAGCTGGGGTAAAAAGCGACAGGGGGAAGGCCAGCGGGTGGGGTTTAAATGAAAACTGGAGGTCAATGTTAAGGCAATCTGGTTGGAAGGTTCCCAGATGGAAGATGAGGTGTTGGTGTTGTTCCTCCAAATTGTGGGTGGTCTCAGTCTGTCAGTGCATGAGGCCATGAACAGACATGTCAGCAAAGGAACGGGATGGGGGATCGAAATAGGTGGCCACTGGGAGATCCACTCTACTATGATTTGAGGTGCTCAACAAAGTGATCTCTCAGTTTGCACCAAGTCTCTCTGATGTAGAGTACCGGATGCAGCAGATGACCTCTACAGATTCACAAGTGCTTCACATGGAAGGACTGCTTGGGGCCCTGAATGGTGATGTGGGCGTCCTCTATAATTGTAAAGTACTTTGTTCAATCAGCCCCTAGCACCCTTTGCTACAAAGGATAGCGTTCCTCTTCAATTTGACTGAAGACTGGAATCCTGAATCAATCCCTTCCATTCCCACTCCAAGGCTTGACATCTCCTGAAGTCTCTTGACTGGTTTGCACTGTGTTGGTAGAGTTGGGAGATGTTATTGTGTCTTCAGAAGTTGCAGTTGAAAAAAAAATCTTGTTCTTTTGAGAAACACAGAAATGAACATTAAAAGGAAATTGAAGTTTTAAACAACTGTAGATGCATACAAAGAAAATTCTTTGCTGGAATCCACATCTTGAAACGGTTGTTCACTGTGTTGTGACCAGTTTACTTACTGTGTGTGAGCTGGATTGGGAATCTTGCTTGGGATCTAGAGTTGGATGACTGTCTACTTCTTAGAACAGTGCAAAAAATTTCCCGGCATCATGTTTGGCAGGAGAAGTGGTACTCTTTAATTTCTCTCTGTGCAAAGCCAACAACATGTCTTTGACAAACATCCAGACTGCGAAGCTTAGGCCGGGCAGCTGGGAGTCTGACCAGTATCACACATTCAGAATACAATCTGTTCTGTAGGGTCCCAGTGTCAGATTTCACTTTTGAAATATTGTACAAGATGTGAGAGGCTTTCCCCTGCAGCTGTATAAAAAAAAATCCTTAAGGTTTTGGAATTTGTGCACTGCACACTCTCAAATCCAGGATTCATTCTGCATCGTGTTTCTAATAAGACCACCGAGTCAGAGTGTAAAATTGTCTAATCAGTTCTGTCTTGTCTAATATCACATTTTCAACCTGAGACACAAGGATACACAACATTCCTGTTTAGTTGCAGCCCTCTCTGCTCCTCTCTCTCTCTCTCTCTCTCTCTCTCTCTCTCTCTCTCTCTCTCTCTCTCTCTCTCTCTCTCTCTCTCTCTGTCTGCTGCATGTTTAACCTGTGATCATGTGGGGATGTGTTTTGAGGTAATTATGAGGAGGCATGCATATCTGAAGATACCAGTGCAAAGTTCCACATCGCAGCTCAGAGACATTGGGTAGTGCCACTAATCCAGCAGTTAGGCCGTCGATGATGTTGTACAGCAAACAAGGGGATTGGGACATGAATGTTCTGGAAAACCGAGGTTTTAAATGACAATTTGAATAATAAAATAGGATTTTTTTTTGTGTGTATTTTCACGCAGCAGGCATCTGGTTTTGAGATCAGTGCCAGATGTGCATAATCCTCCTGAACAATTGTCACACATGCTGGCATTTTACAGGAGATTTGGAAGATATTTGATATTATGTGCAGCTACTCACCAGTTTAATGAAGTCCGGCCATAGCAGTAGAGAGGTTCTGAAAAGCAGTGCCGAGGAAAGAGTGACGTCAGCAGTGGCGGATTATCTTCCACCTGGGCGTGCTAGGCTGAGCTTTAGTAAGGGCCCCCCACCGACCCCGCATCCCACCACAGGCCTGGCTAGCCCCCACTTCCCCTCCCAGGCCGCCCGTGGCACCTCTCGCTCCCCGCCGTGCACCGCTACCCCCGCCTACTTTTGCTTCCCATCAAGGGACTGGCCACCCGGGTGCCACTTGCTACTGGCCTCTCATTTAGCAGTACCCCACCAGTCAGACACTGATGGCCATGGCCATGCACCCCTTCCTGTGGTTCACTTACTACTGCAGGTAACAGGCTGGATACCAGTATTTCGGAGCCCTCTCCCTGCACACGCCACAATCCTTCATATTGCACGTGTCATCCCAGCAACGGCCTGGCGCTGACTCTGGCCCACAGTCACCAGCTTCACTCGTACTGTAAGTGTGAAGAACTTACAGTACCGCAAGAACTGCCATGGACCCACAACATTCAGGGCTCGTCTACCTAGCATGTGAAGTCTGGATTCGGCGAACTGTCCAGAAGAAACCATCACTGGTTCAATGGGCAGAAAGGCGATTCTCAGCAGTGTGTCGTGGAGCGCTAAAAGGGCACGGTGAGACACACACAGAACACTGCTGGCCATCCACTTCACCCTGACCTGTCTCCGGCCGTCTCGACTATGTCTTGCCACTGGGTCCAGATATGCCGGGGCAAGAGAGTGAGGCTGACGACCTGCGCAACTCTCCCTCACTTTAATCGAAGTTGAGCGCAAGTCATGATTTCAAACCCAACGTCACCTCCAGACCCACAGCCACTAATCTCCAATTTGACTTTGAAGCCATGCTCATCTTCGACGACGAAGGACGAACAACAACAACAGCGTCTGTAGTCATGGACATGGAAAACACTATCTGGCGGGGAGTTGCGACTGTAGTACAAAGTCCCTAAAAGAGTTACTTGTTTCAAGTGGTGCCTTGTTTAATTTTGTAATCATTTCCCAAAGTGAAGTAAAAAGGCCATTCACACAAAGTTAACTAGAAGCTGAAACACGATCAACATTTGGAAAAAAATAATCAAATTCCAAAATAATTATTCTACAATAATAAAACCTACAGATGCTGGAAGTAGAAACCAGTAAATGCTAGTAACACTCACCAGGTCAGGCAGAATCAGTTAACATTTTAGATCGAAGACCCTTCATCAGGCTTTTAACCATGTTTTTCTCTCCACCTGTGCTGCCTGACCTTCAAGGAGCTTTCGGCATTTTCTGTTTATTTTTGGGCCATAACTTGGCTAAATATTTATCACTTTATCAGGATCTAAATGTCACGGGCAAGACCAACTTTGAAGTGAAATCCCTGGTATCTGACACCTGTGGGGACTGGTAGATGCAGGATTTGTGTAATTTCCGGTTGCTTGAAACTTACTCTTACGATGTTTAACTAAAACATACCTGCTGCCTCATAGTCCACTGATTTCTGCTCACCATTCAAGTCTAACATATGGATTGTTTTGCCAGTTGCTTGAGGCTGCCAGTTGCTTGAGGCTGCCAGTTGCTTGAATTCCGTATACCAGGGTTTTTGCTGTATTCCCTAATTGGCCTTGTAGGTATTTTTGCATCTCAGTAATTCAAAGTGCATTGGACAGCAATGGATAGCTACCAGTTAGTGATGTCAATTGGCATGCATGCAATAGCAGAGTTCCTGGAGATGAGTCACAGGCCTCTTGTTCAGAAGTGATTTTGAATTACAACAGAATTTTCATTCCAAAAATTCCCTCCCACCTCTCTGTTCTCCAGTAAACATGCCTTCTATGTGCTGATGAGAAAGCTGCTTTGTCTTTATTCCCAGCTGGTGGCATTGGTTTAGAGCAGCTTGTAACACTGAACAGACACCTGTGTAAATAGAGCAGAAGAAGGAGTCAAACTTTCTGAAACGTGCACAGATATGCTGGTGTACCTGTCACAGAAATCCCTCGATGAACTGATATAATGAAAGGTGAGTACCCACACTAGGTAAAAGAAAGATGCCCAACTCGGGTTAGTCCCACAGTGATTAAACACAGAGTGCATCACACCCGGTCACAGGTTGATGTGACTGGCCAGAACATCTAAACCGTTCATCACAGAATCCATTGGCAAAACTTGCTACTTCAATTTACTCAGCAAGATTCTTGTTGGCAAATGAACAAAACAAAAGATTATCAGCAACAAATCTTGAAAGCTCAAATTACGTTGCTACTGATTCCAGCGATGTGGTCTTTGGCTGTGTTGAAACCATGGAGAATTTCATGAGAATACCAGCCCTGTCCAGGCTCTGATACAACAGCTCCATGATCCCAGTGCAGTGTCAGGACAGCAACCTTCAGGTATGTTCATGAAAATTGAGATCATTACACAGTGTCTGTCAGGCTGTGAGTATTGGGGGTTCATCTGTAAGTGCAGAGTTGTGTGTGTGTGTGTGCGCATGTGAGGGACAATGTAAGTGTGTGTGTGTGTGTGTGTGCGCGCATGTGAGGGACAATGTAAGTGTGTGTGTGTGTGTCACATTGTATCAGTGTATTTGCTGTGTGAGTGTTTTTGAAAGTAGTTGGAGTGTATGCTGTGTGTAGAACAGTGTATATGCAAAATGTGTTTATAGTGCTGTGCTGTATGTGTTTGTATGAGTGAATAGCTCTGTGTGTAAATGTGGCTGGATATGTGGATGTAGTTGGATGTGTAAGTGGTTTTTGGGTATAGTTGTGCATTTGTATGTGCTTAAATACACAGGAATTGTGTGGGTTGATGAAAGTTTATTGTCATACACAAGTATAGTGTACAAATGAAAGTCTTTCTTGCATAAAGTACACTAACAAACCATAAGTATATATTAAGTTTCCACACATTAGATCAAAAAAGATATTGAAGGATAGATAAATAGAGGCATAAAATTGTACTGCTATTTACGGTTGAAGTTCGTGCTTGAACTGGGCAAAATGTGATTAACCCTAACCCTGATGAGGTGGGCGTGTGTGCGCGCGCGGGTTTGTGCGTGTGAGAATGAGGGGGTCTGAGAGAGGATTTATGAGTGAAGGTGTCTGTCTTATCGAGGGTGAGTATGTGTGTGGGTTTGTGTGAATGAAGGGGTGTGTGTGATCAGTGAAAGAAAACCAGCTTCATTTACCTACTGCCCCAAGACAGCGGAGCATCATCATCGTATAGTCGCTTGAAGAAAATTTGCCTGCCAAAAACACAATCTATTTTGGTTTACCACTGTGAAGGGTGAGCTCTGTGTTGGACCAGGAAAAGTTGAAGCTGTCCAAACACAAGAGGAACTGGCCAATCTAAAACCAAGCGGAATCCCTTTGCTCTTTGGTCTTGCTGATACAGATTGCAGTGCACATTTCAGCAAGAGAATGAGGGAGAAAGTGTGTAATGGGGAAGCTGAAGTTAGATGCAGAAAATTAGTTGTTAATATAAGCCTATTTGCAATGTCAGTGGTGGCAGATCTTGTGAATATGAATTTAACCATGAATTAAGAGTGATGGGGAAGCCACTTTGTTTAAGACAGGACATACTGCCATTGGAGTCAGTGCAGAACAGCTGCACTGGCATAATCCCTGGAAGGGAGGGTTAGCATTAGCTCCTTTTCCACTGCGCTGTGTCCCGGGACAGGAAGCCCTTTGTTCCGTTTCCACTGGGCCACTCTTAACTGGGTGACTGGAAATGGGTGACTTTTTGCTGTCTCTTTTCCACTGTTTTATCAGCATTCTGGCTTCAGCAAACGTCGGGGATATGAGATGGGGTAGAGACGGATAATCCCCGGTGTGAAATGATATAATTTGATGCCGGCGTTCGGACAGTGTTCCTTTTCCACTGGACCGTGTCCTACTAAATTCCTAGTTAATTCCTGGGACAGGGTGCCAGTGGAAAAGGGGCTATTGTCATGAACAGCCTTGAAACATTAAGCTTATAAGAGATCACGACAAGGAATATGTTAAATAGTTTTAATTAGTGGAAGGGTATTAGATAGGGGAGAGAGTTATAACTTTTGGAGTATTTTCCCCTTGGTGAAGGCATCACCAAATTAGATTTGGATTAAAGGCCAGTGATGGCCTGAAGCTGAATGGTATGGCAATGCCCCAGTTGGGCTTTAGTGAATAGGTCTTTGTTGAGTGAGAGCTTGTCAATAGCAGTCTTGATGACACCTTCTTCACTTTGCTGATGTCTGTGAACAGTTGCTTGTTAAAATTGTTCCATTGCAGGGTTTTGCAATGTCTTTGGAAACAGTAAAAGTGCTGATGAGTAAGAGGTAAATATTGTCCAGGATCCTGATGATAACTCCACTGCTTCCCTTCCAAATGGTATTTGTATCCTTTTTAGAGAGTGGTCAAGTCCTAATGTCTCATTGGAGCCTGAAGCAAGCTGACTGCCTTTGAAGTTGGAAATGAGAGAGCTGTGGACAACTCCAGTAGATGTTTGGGGTGGAGTAGTTTGTGTGCTGCATCACAGGTTTCATTCTGTGTTAGTGATACTTGGATGCCTCAGAATCTGGATGTATCAGGGGTAAGTACGTTTGCTCTCAACTAACCATGGCTTTCATTACTGGAGTGAGTAAAATTAGGTGTTGGTAGAAATTCCCCAGTATTAGTGGGGCATCAGATTTAAGTGCTACTTGTGGGAGGATTTCTGCTCATTGCTGATCTCTGCTCTATACTCTTTGTTGCATCAGCTGTGATTATCTGTTTGGAGATTTCACTGTCAAAAAAACACCAGTTCATAGCTTTGCACATGCCTTTTAAATTGAACATAATGCTCTCCAGGGTGGGGAGTGACTGACCATGTTTGTCTCTGAGCCAGAGGGACAGAGTGCTCACAGGTAGGGTGGAAAACTGAACGAGTAGGGAGAGGTAGCGAAGGTATATCGGAGCTCATTGTACAGTTGGCAGAAAGCTATTTGAGCAAAGAAATGATTGCAGGACCTATTTATTACTCCAGATAGTAGCATTGCTCACTGTATCATGATCTCTTCTGAAGGGTTATTAGAAATGCCATAATTGAAAAATCTTGCTTGCAGATTCAGCAGTAGTTTCTTATTACTTTGTAGAAATCTACCCTGCCTCATTATAAAGCTTGCTGGGAAGACAGTTTCATGCTATGTGAGAATTTACGTGGAATTGGTCTTCCAGTCAGCAATTATATTTTCCCGAAGGGCAGTGAAATATTTTTCTTCATGAAAATGATTGGAACCTGGTGAAAGAATGCTTTTGCTGGTGCTTTGTATTGAACCTTTGTATGTTGAAACATCTTGTGAAGGAATAGACGATGGTTCAGTGATCTCGACTGAATCAAGGTTATTGGTCTTGTGTATGCCGTGGTCTTGGCTGAGGTGACCTGGTCTTGCCCTTTGGATTGCACATGACATTAACTGTGGTGAAAACTTGTCACAAATGATGGTTGCCAGTGAGTTGCTGTGCTTCCTGTACACTTCCCAAAGTTTCTGCTTGACTTTGGCCTTCAGAGCGTAGAGCTACTTCTTTACCCTTGAGGTGTGGCGGAACTTACAATTCAGGAATACTTTGTTTAAATTAGTTCCTGGCTCATCAAACCAGTGCAGGTTCTTTCTGGCTGAAAAAAACAAAAGATTTTCCATGTGTAAATTACAGTTGACTTCAGGGCAGCCCATGTGCTGAGACCACTTTGTGACTCATGTAGGACTGGGAGTTGACAGATTATCTGTGAGGAGCTTTCTTTGTATAGTCTGTGTAAATTTATGAGTTTGATCTTTTTGCAGTAACACTTCTATCGCCACTCTTGGGATGAGACTGAGGAAGATAACAGAGTTAACAGAATTAGAGGTTGATCAGCCCAGCAGTTATCACTTCCTAGTGCAGGATACCTTCAAACAATGATGTAATGTGCTTGGACTTGGAGTGTGACACAAAATCTTGCAGTAGTCTCCCAATCACGTTGTTGCTTGTGACAGGGACAACACTGTAAATCTCTGTTGAAATTAATCGGCTTCCTTCTTGCCAGAGTTCTCTGGGATTAGTCAGTTTGTCTCCCTCTGGGATATAAGCGAAGAGATTTTTCAAGCTCTACATACCCAGAAAATCAAATTACCGTAAAATCCCTGTTATCCGGAATAAAAGCAACCGGCAGCCCTCGAGCAATTGGCAAAAATAAAATGCTAAAAATAAGTGGGCAAAAAATCTGGAAGTTTGAAATTGGCATGCCTTGCCGTTAGTTCTCTACTTGCGCAACATGCAATCTCAAACAACCAGGAAACTCATGTATACGGCATCTACCTAATCCCCGTAGGTGCCAGATACTAGGGTTTTTAAACTATATTATTACCAGTGGATTTTGAGACTTTGTTGGTAAATTAATAATCTTTTGATGTTATTCATTGCCATTTAACATAACAATTTACAGCGCGGAAACAGGCCATTAGGCCCTTCTAGTCCGCACCGAACCAAACACCCCTCTCTGGTCCCACCTCCCTGCACAATGCCCATAACCCTCCATCTTCTTCTCATCCATGTACCTGTCCAACCTTTTCTTAAATAATACAATTGACTCCACCGCCACTATTTCTCCCGGAAGCTCATTCCACACGTCTACCACTCTCTGAGTAAAGAAGTTCCCCCTCATGTTACCTCTAAAACTCTGCCCCTTAATTCTTAACTCATGTCCTCTTGTTTTAATCTTTCCTCCTCTTAACGGAAATAGTCTATCCACATCCACTCTGTCTATCCCTTTCATAATCTTAAATACTTCTATCAAATCCCCTCTCAACCTTCTACACTCCAAAGAATAAAGACCTAATCTGTCCAATCTCTCCCTATACTCTAGATGCTTAAACCCAGGTAACATTCTGGTAAACCTTCTCTGCACTCTCTCCACTCTGTTTACATCCTTCCTATAATTAGGCGACCAGAACTGCACACAGAACTCCAAATTAGGCCGCACCAACGTCTTATACAGTCTCAACATCACCTCCCAACTCCTATATTCCATGCAATGATTGATAAAGGCCAGCATACTAAAAGCCTTCTTCACCACCCTATTCACGTGAGTTTCTACCTTCAGGGAACGATGTACCGTTACTCCTAAATCTTTCTGCTCTTCTGTATTCATCAATGCTCTCCCATTTACCACGTATGTCCTGTTCTGATTCTTCTTATCAAAATGAAGCACCTCACACTTATCAGCATTAAATTCCATCTGCCATTTTTCAGCCCACTTTTCTAAGCAGCACAAATCCCTCTGCAATCCTTGAAAACCTTCTTCATTATCTACTATTCCACCTATCTTAGTATCGTCTGCATATTTACTAATCCAATTTACCACCCCATCATCTAGATCATTAATGTATATAACGAACATTACCTAATTACCTAATTATTTTGTGTAAGGTGCCATCAGGACTGTTGAAGGTGCAGTGTAAATTTCACAACATGGCACTTTCCCTGTCAGACACTCTCTGAGTTGCTCAGTAATTCCAAAATTTTCTGTTTTTGCTTCAATTTGGACCAGTGCCTTTTTGGTTCTTGAACAGAAATTCTCATCCTCGGATACTAAGTGAATGAAGATCCATCTGTGGCATCAGGGCACTGCACTTTCAGCCCAGTGTCTGGAATAGGTTTGACAGCAGCACTCAAATTTTGTTTGTAATCTCATCGCTTCTTTGGAGTCATTTGTCACTCAGAAGTCTTAAGAGCATTTTTTCTAAATGTTTCCCACGGAGGACTACCATTAAGTGCACAATTGTTCTGTGGTTTAGATGGGGTTTGATTCCTGGGAGTTGAGCCGCCTTTCCAAAACTTTCCAATAATCAGACTAATAACATCTCATACATTTAACAGTATCTGAAGTCTGAAAATGAAATCAAGTAATTTTTGAAAGGTAATTTTCTTTTGTATCATTCATAATTGGGATTTAACCTTCAAATGAGCCTGGAGTGAGGGAGGTAACACTTCCAGTTGAAGAGTGGATCTTCACATGAAAGCACCTTGGACCCATTAAGATCTATTTGATGTTTATGCATTGCAAATTAGATGATAAAATCATATTGTTTACTTGATTGGCTCAGGAAACGAGGCAGAAAAGATATAGGACTTAGACATGGCTCAAAAGTGACCTGCAAAATCTCCGGAAAAATAAACAACCTGAATGATCACACTAACCCTGCAGAGTAGAATAAAAATCACTTGAATTGGAATGGAAGCAAGACTCTTGCAGTAGTAAATTTTTGAAAGTACTGCAAATAAAACAGAAATGTAATTTCCGTTTGGATTGTTAATGTCAAATTGCCTTTCGGAAGCCCAGCTCAGCTAGTCACAGCACTGGATTATATTTTTACTGTGAGATTTGAGATTAGGAAATCAAAAGGTTAACCGTTGGGAGTCTATTGGTATGGTTGTTGGTTTTGCACTGTGGGATGGAGCATGCTTACTGAAGCTGTTTAGAGACTGGGACTGAGAAATAAAGCAGGATCACCTGAATGAACCCAGCAAACAAAACTCAGTATAGCATCAAAATTTAATCTTGGAATGACCAAGCAGTGAATGCTGTACACACTGCAGTGACGACATGTTGCTAATCCCCTCACACTAATGTAGTCAGCTTTCATTGTTGATGCTGGATGTCGACCAACATAGAACTGGAAACGTCCCTTCATAAAGTCATAGGGATCTACAGCACAGAAAAAGGCCCATTGGCCCTACTTGTCCATGCTGACCAATCTAGTCCTATTTGCCTGTATTCGGGCCCATCCCCCTATGTCTTTCCTATCCACCTACCTAAATGCCTTTTGAATGTTACAGTCGTCTCTGCCTCCACCACTTCGTCTGGAAGCTCTTTCTCTCTGCGTGAAGCAGGTGCTCCTCGGATCCCTTTTAAATCTTTAATCTTCAATCCATACCTTGGAAAATAGACTGTGACCATTTACCTTACATACCTTATTTGTCTTCTCTTCCTCCTTATTAGTGGGAATCTGAGAGGAAGATGCTTGGAAACACCTTGTAATTTGACAGTCAAACAACACTAAGATTGGGGATGTTCGTGGTGCTTTTTTTTTTAGCCTATTTAACTACATCAAGATATAGGACCTGCTCAGCTAGTTATGGGATCCCTTTCTCTATACTATTATAGCATATGTTTGGTAGCTATAACCCACTAAGTTAAAGTTGAATTTATAGGTTTCGCCAGTGCTGCTTTTGCACTTCTAATTGAACCGAGGTTGGTTCCCTAGCTTGATGCTACAGCATGTGGTAGTAAATGTTTGTACTACTGATGATGGTCCACAACACCTCATTGGATGCTCAGCTTTCGACAGATGGATCTGCTCCTGTTGGACTGCTTCTGTGGGTTCTGTTTAGTGTAACAGCAATGCTACACAACACAGTGCAGAATGTGCTTGATGTAGAAGCAAACGTTTGTCTCTCATGCCATCCTGCTGATGTTGCCATGGACAGTTGTGTCCCCAACAAAGCACAAGCCCCAAGTTAGATCTGAGTTTTGCATAATCCACTAATCTATAGGATCAATACATGGCTCATTTGTTGCATGAGAACACAGCACGAGGGTTGATGTGAGGTTTCCAAAGACCAAATACTCTTCAAACCCATTGAATGAGCCCCGGCAGGAAGGGTAGCCTTTCAATTCTGCTTCTCATTTTATTTTTAACTTGCTTCTTGAACACACAGGTTTGTTAGCCCATAATTTCTATCTTTCCAGACATAAAGTAGAAAGATCCTATGACAAGGATACCTCTGTGTAGTTGGTAGGTGCTGTGCTCGGGTGTAGGGCAATTAGAGCCTGGATGAGTTCTCACATACAATGACTACACATGATATGATCAGGTGTAATATACTTGTGAGAATCAGGGGTTTTATATTATTCATTCATGGGGTTTTGGTATTGCTGCTAGGATGGCATTTATTGAACATCTATGACTGCCTGGGATAACTGCTCTGTGTTCAAGCTGTGAACGTTCTGGGCTGTCACTCCAAGAAGAGTGAAAAGAGTGCATTTACTCGGTCGAGTTAATGAACCCATCCATACACTCTCTTCCTCACTAATGGGGTGGTACCTGGTGCAGGAAATACCCAAGGGATGTTCGGCCCGTTAGTGTTGGAGCTCTGATGATGACACCCTACACGTTTTCTCTTTGTAAGAGAAAGATCAATACTCCCATGATTCTCAGTCTCCTGAGCAGTAGGGTACCTGAAGCTGTCATCTGAAAGCTTCCCATTGTACCTGTCTTAGAGTTCCGAAATATAATGCAGGAATATTAAAGGAGCCAATATGTGAACAGCAACCTCCACAAACAGCTCTGTGGTAATAACCAATAGTTGAGGGGTTTGTGTGATGTTGATTAAGACATAAATAGTGGACAGGGCAGCCCAGGAATTACTTCTCCAGTGATCTTTGCTGAGGATCTTTCCATCCTTCAGAGAGGACCTCTGGTGAAGACCGTACTCAGACAGGGACACATGCTTCCTATGCAACATTGCAGCAGAAGTGAGACCTTGTTCTTATGTGTCTGAATCTACAACACTCCCTTTGAGGTCACAGAAAGCCCCCAAGCAATTCCACTGTCAGCAAATGAGGTGCACTGGCTTGAAGAACGGAAGTGACGAGGGAGAAGATGGAAATTACATCATAACAGTCGGCGGTCTCCATCGTGGATGAGCATCCCCGTTTCCCAGAAGTGGCAGTACCCGTTCGCATGTTGCACTGCTGGGCTTGGGGCTTTACTTTGACTTGCAGATCTTCGCAAAATATCCCTTTTTCCTACAATTGGTGCAGGTGGCGTCCTTGGCAGGGCAGTGTTTCTTTGGATGCTTGCCCTGCCCATAGAAATAACATGGCAGGAGGGCGCCGATGGTGGCAGAAGTTAGGTCGCAACGGGAGGTTTGCGATCCCACCTCTCAAGATGGTGGCGCCAGTGTCCCCCATGAGGTGGCCACGTGTTCACTGGAGAACAATTCAGCATTGTGGATGGCCCCTTCTAGGGTACTCACCAACTCGATGGTTTGAGGTAGGCTGTTGTTTCTGTTTGAGTAGCCTTTGCCTCATGTAGTCGGAGTGGGCACCCTCTACAAGGGCGTCTCTCATCAGTAGCTGCGCATGCTGCTCAGCACTCACAGCCTGGCAGTTACAGTCCCTTACAAGTTCCTACAGAGCCCTGCCAAAGTAATTGAATGACTCCCTGGGTCGCTGCCTGCGTGAGTGGAGCATGTGCCGCCCGTAGACCTCGTTCACCTGTACCTTGTACTGGTCTTTTAGAATGTCCATGGCTTCTCCGTAAGTTCGGCAGTCCCGCACCATCTGGTAGACCTGGTGCCCAATATACAAGAGCAGTAGATACTTATCCTCATCATCCTGGTTCGCATCTGCAGAAGCTGTGAGGAATCTTTCGAAGCAGCGATGCCAGAAAGTGAATTTTTTGGCCACAATGAGTTCCCTCGGGTCGATTTCCAGGCTATCAAATTTCAAAAACTTGCCCATGTTCCAAGGAAGCAAAAATCCAGCTAATAATTTTTTTAAAACTTTATTTAAAATTTTCAAGAAAAAACTTATACAAAGTCCATAATATAAAAATTAAAAACTACAACTAACCCACCCCCCTCCACCTACCCTCAGCAAGCCCCGCAAGGGAAGCATACAAAAAACATCATATGTCTGCTGATTCTAAAAAACAAGCAGGTTCTCAGCCTTGCAGAAGCAAAGGCTGCAAAAGTAAAAAACATGATTTAAATCTTCCATTACATCAACAAAATCACTCTTAGAATATTATCAGAAGCATACCTATTTTTAATAAAACCAACCTGATCTACATGTACTAATTGAGGTAAATACTTATCATGTTTATTTGCCAATAATTTCACTATTATTTTATAATCTACATTCAATAAAGAAATTGGCCGATATGAAGCTACATTCAAAGGATCTCTGTCTTTTTTTGGTATAACCGTTATTATTGCACTCAAACACTAATCTGATAAAGCTTGTTCCTTCGTCACCTGCTGAAGAATGTCCATAAATAGAGGAGATAAATCATCATAAAAAGCTTTATAAAATTCAACAGTAAACCCTTCGTCTCCTGGAGATTTCCCATTAGACATTTGTTGAATAACATCTTTTATCTCTAAGTCAGTAAAAGGAGAGTCCAATTTCCTCACATCATCTTCCCTTAATATTGGCAAATTTAAATCCAACAAAAAAGATTCAATGGAACCATCGTCTCGAACTCCCTCTGAAGTATATAATTTCTGGTAAAATGATAAAAATTGGTCATTAATTTCCTGAAGTTTATAAGTAACTGAGTTATCTTTTCTCACAGCATTAATAGTTCTCGATGCTTGTTCTGTTTTCACTTGCCACGCTAAGACTTTGAGCTCTATCACCTAACTCGTAATTACATTGCTTAGATCTTTGAATCAGACATTCATACTGATATGTTTGTAATGTATTATATTGTAACTTCAATTTAGTTAAAACTGCTCTGTACAATTCCTCTGGAATTCTTTTTCCAAATCAGCTCTGTTTTTCCAACAACTGACCCTCCGCCAAAAATTTCTTCTTTTCCTTTGATGCATATCTAATAATTTGACCACATAAAAATGCCTTCAAAGCATCCCATAAAGTAAAATTACTCTGAAATGATTCAAATTTAGAAAAGAAACAATTTGATTCTTAATAAATTTTACGAATTCAATTTTTTTCAATAACATTGCATTAAACCTCCAACGAAAAGTTGATTGAGTAACTTCCAGCCCAACACAAGAAATAAATAACAATGAATGGTCAGAAACTATTCTACTCTTATATTCAGCTTGAATAAAATGTGATTGCAAATGTGCTGATGCCAAAAATAAATCAATCCTTGAAAATGAATCATGACGTGAAGAATAAAATGAAAAATCTTTCTCAGTAGGATTTAGCCTTCTCCAAATTTCTATTAAATTTAAGTCTTTCATCAGAGAAACCAATTGGACAGCTGCTTTTGATTTTTTTCATAGTTTTCGGATGGATTTAATACACAATTAAAATCTCCCCCAATCAAGATGCTTTCCTTAGATTGACTCAGAGTTAAAAAAGCTTCAGACATAAATTTCTCATCTTCAACATTAGGCGCATACACTTTTAATAAAGACCATGAACTCGGCAAACAATTTACAATTAATCATTAAGATTCAACCAACCGTTTCCACCGAGGATCCAAGTACAAATGGTATTTTTTTATGAATCAAAATCTCCACTCCTTGTGCTTTCGAATTAAAAGAAGATGAAATTACATGACCAACTCAGTCTCTCTTCAATTTTAAATGTTCTTTTTCGGTTAAATGAGTTTCCTGTAAAAAAGCAATATCAACTTTCATTGTTTATATCTAAGCTAAAACACGTTTATGCTTAATCGGGTTATTTAAGCCTTATACATTAAATGTTGCAAAATTCAAACTAGACATTTTCTTTCATTGTTAAACACATACAATGTTTTCTTTTTTTATCCCTCTATTCACTCAATCAATAAAAACAACCCTCTCCTCAATAAAATAAAATCAAGCTCTCCTTGCCAAATGACCCCTGAATTAATCAAATACTAACCCCCCCCCCCCCGCTAATAAAATTGAAGCAAGATCAATTAACCAAAAGACTGAAGTACCAGAACTGAAGGCTTTTATCAGCTAGAGATGGACAGCATCTCTTGAGTTGCTGGCTCACGCTGACTCTGACTTGAACTGGGGGCAGGGTTGTGGCATGACAGCCTGAATGGGGAATAAAGGGGAGGAGTCACAAGCCGGCCAGTGAGAGCATAGTCAATGTATGAGGTCAAAGGTATTTACATACACAAAGTGGTTTCACCACAACAAGATAAAAGCCTATGGTACAATTGGAAACATACCAGTGTGGTAGAGCATTGGCTGATTGGCAGGAAACAGTGAATCGGAATACAAGAATCAATATTCTGGGTTTGTGTCGGGGCCACTTCTTTTTATGTTGTTTATCAATGAATTAGATTAAGGAATGAATGTCTGTGTGGCCAGGTTTATTGGTGATACGAGGGTAGGTGGCGTGGAGGAGCTGATAGAAGGATTTAGATTGGGAGAGTATGCAGAAAAGTAGCAAATGAAGTTCAAGGTTGGAAAGTGTATGGACATGCACTTTGGTGGAAGAAATAAATAGGCAAACTTTTCTAAATGGAGAGAAAATTGAAAATTGTCTGATGCAAATGGACCTGGGAATCCTCTTGAAAAATACCCTGAAGGTCGAATCGTTGATGCAAATGTAATGGTGGCATTCATTTCAAGAATAGAATACCAGAGCAGGAATGTAATGTTGAGGCTTTAGAAGGCAATGATGAGACCTCACGGAATATTGTGAGCAATTTTGGACTCCTGATTTTAAAAAAAAAGATGTGCTGACATTGGAGAGGGTTCAGAGGAGTTTCACAAGAATGATTCTGGGAATGAAAGGGTTATCACACAACCAATATTTGATAGCTCTTGTCCTGAGCTTGTTGGAATTTAGGAGAATGAGGAGGATCTCATTGAAATGTTTTGAATGTTGAAAGATATGGACAGAGGAGTTGCAGAAAGGATGTTTCCCATGGTAGGAGAGTCAAGGACAAAAAGGCAGAACTTCAAAATTAAAGGGCATCCACTTAGAACAGGAATACAAAGGAATTTCTTGATCCAGAGAATGGTAAATCTGTGGAATTTGTTGCCACAGGCAGTTGTAGAGGCCAGGTCATTAGGTGTATTTAAGGCAGAGATTGATAGGTTCTGAGTAGCCAGGGCATCAAAGGTTATTGGGAGAAAGCCGGACAGTAGAGCTGAGTAAGAAAATGGATCTTCTCATGATTAAATGGTGGGGCAGGCTCAAGGGGCTGAATAGCCTATTTCTGCTCCTATGCCTTATGGTCTACTCCCATTCTTTTCTCTTTTACGTTCCCACCTCTTAGTGGTCTCTCCTTCATCTTCTGTTCAATGCCATATCACCTTTTAGCCCCTCCAAGCTTTCTCCTCACTACCTTTATTTCCTCTCTGCTTGATGTACTTGACAGAGGCTCTGATAGCTTAGTGGTTAGAGCACTGGTCTTGTAAACCCGGGTCGAGCTCGTTCCTCATTGGGGCCTCATTTCTGTAAATGGTGTTGGACGAAGTGGCAACTCTCTGTTTTCCTTACAGTAGACAAAGTTAAAGAATTTCATGTATGTTACTCTCTAAATGTTGTATTACATGACAATAATGGAACCTTTATCCTCACCCCTTCCATCTTTAGCCTCAACCTGAAACATTGACTGGCCACTTCTACACATGGATGCTGCTTGAGTAACTCCAGCACCAAGGAAACAGCCTTGTCATAAATAAAAACAAACCTGCTCCAGATTGTTCCTGTCACCTGATACAATGTTCTGGTTCTGAGAGTGATCGATCCTCACCAAAGAAGCAGCTTGTGTCATGTAATCCTGATCTATCCACAGGTTGGTTGGTGCTGAGCTACCTCTGCAGGCTGCAGATAGTGCGTACGAAGGAAATGAACCAAGGCTCCTGTTTGACTCCCTTAGACTTTCAGTCAGTGCAGCAGGTGACTTGAGCTGTACTTTTCCTTTGTTCTTCACACAAAGAGATATTCTGTATGCATTCTCCCATTTCAAATCAGCTGACTGAGCTCATCTGAAGCTGTTCAATGCAGTTAATATTTCAAGTCGATGACCTTTCATCAGACACAGCCTAACCTGCTCTTTTCAATGCTATGTTTCAGGTTTCCAGTCTTTGTTCTGGTTAGTGGAAATTGGCCACTGCAATGGCTCCAGTTTACTGCAGAGAAATCTGCCAATTCCTTCTGGTGATGTGTGGATTGAGATAAACTTGCCTGGAAGTGCATCACTGGTCAGTACCGCGAAACAAGCCAGCTCAAGGTGTCATGCCCTGCCTCTCAAATTCATTCAATTAATTTCACTCAGATATTTATCATTATAGGAATAATGCTGAGAATTTACCCCTGTATAGGGCACTAAAAGTGGTGTTATTTTTATTTGGTGATGGATTTATTTGGAGGATCTGTGTCACTAACTAGGGTGTCACGTTATCTATCGTTGAAAATTTGTAAAAATTTGCAGATGCTGGAAATCTAAAATAGAGAAAACGCTTGAAAATCTCAGGAGGTCAGGCATCATCTGTGAAGAGAGAAACCTTTCAAATGGAATCAGCATCAGGGTTGAGAAAGAGAAAGATGGTGTACAGAGGAGTGAAGGAGGGCTTACGTAATGGTATGTGGCTGGTAGCAATCCGATTACACTGATTAAAGAGTTAGCTCCTGCTGTGACTTGGCCATGCTCAGATAGGGGATAGGCAATTCACAGGTAGGGAAGCAAAAGGATGGCAGACAGAACTGGTTCCTGTATCAACAGGAAGAAAAAGAAAGGGAATGTGATTTCTGTGTTGGTCACCATTGACTCAGAGCCATGGGAAGCCCAAGGCAGTAGATGATGCCAACAGTGAATGAATGCTGCACCACACCAGGAAAGGTTGAGGAAAAGCCTTTTAAAATTATGAAAGAGATTGTATATTGGGATAGAAACTACAGCCTTCATTTATACTGTACCTGACTGGCGTCAAAGTCACGCAGCACTGAATGGAGTCTTCAGCTCAACTTGTCCTTGCTATCCCTTGGCATTCCGGCCTGGTCTCATTTGTCCTCATTTGGAGCAGATCTTCCTGAACTCTTCCCATCTTCAAATCTACCCAATTGTCATTTGAACATTGTAATTGTGCCCACTTCTATAGTTTCCTCTGGGAGCTCATTCCAGATACGGACCACCCTCTGTGAAAATGTTACCCCTCAGGTCCCTCTTAAACCTAGGCCCTCTACTTCTAGAAATTTTACTGTATCTCAGTACATGTGATATTTTATAAACCTTTATAAGGTCTTCTCTCACTCTAGGGTTTAGAACCCCACCTATCCAACCTCTCCCTATAACTGAAGCCCTCTGGTAACATAAAGTGTGAAAAGGATCAGGTTGGGAGAATGTATCTCTACTTCTGTGTCAGCAACATTAAGGAGCTGATCACTGACTTCAGGCAACAGAGAGAAGGAGCATGTCTCCCTCTATAATGTGTGGTGAGCTTCAAGATCATTGGAATAAATATCACCAACTCCCTGATCTGGTCCAACTATGTCGATGGTGGTACCAAGAACCCATGCCAGACATTCCAATTTCTTAGAAGCCTTAGGAAATTTAGCATATCCCCAAGGTCTCTTACCCACTTTATCAGCATTACCATAGAAAGTATCCTGTCTGGATGTATCACATAGGACAGGAACTGCTTTGCCCAAGATTGCCAGAAACTGCAGAGAGTTGTGAATGCAGCTTAGGTCATCAGGCAAATCAACCTCCCGCTCTCTTGGGAAGGCTGCCAACATATTAAAGGGCCATCCCACCTTGATCACATGCTCTTCTCTGTATGAGTTGACTTGTCTGGATAGCATACAAGGCAAAGCATTTTACTGTATCTCAATACATGTGACAACAGTTCATTTCGATTTCTTTGACTTTTTGAAACTTGGGAGAGAAGGCAATTTTATACATTTTCAATCTTATTTTTAAGTTTGGCTATAATTTGGGATTTCTCAAGTTTTGTTTGAAGGATTCGTTGCCAATTGAAGGTTCTGCCAAGTGTGTAGTTGTACCCAATCATGAGTTGATCCTGGTAAAAACTTGGAAATGCAGGGAAAATTCTGAGCAGCTTTTGGTTTGTGCAATAAAGACTTGCACCTTAGGAATAATGCAGCAATGCTCATGCTGGGGACGCCTCTGGACTTCACTGGCACAGGCCGAAAGCCTTTGTAGCAAGCTGGCGTAGAGTGCTGGAGACTACTATCAATTGTATGTTATAGCTGGCTCTTTGAAAGGATGATCTTTGTGAACTTGAATGGACTATATGTCACATTCTTTAGAGCAAAGGAACCAGTGAACAGTAGGCTGTTTGTAACATCCAGTCACGTTACAACGTAACATAGAACACTCTGTAGTATGGGCCAAAAGCAGCTCACATCCAGCAGACAGTTTAAGGACAGCTTGCTTTGAAAACTTTTTCTTTCTCCAGTGGTTGCTATTCAGAAAAATCTAATCTGCTTAATGAATATTGTTAAGTGCATGGCATTTTGGGAGATTCCGATCATTTAATGCGAGCAGCATTTATGTCTTTCACTGTGCAATGTATTTGGGCTGTTCTGTAGAGGAAGCTTTGTCAGTGATGTGATCTGTATCCTCTCTGGTATTAGTATTCAAAAATACCAGTTAATCTGCTCATTTCCGTTAAAATAAACTGCAGCTATTTTAAACCATAATGCAAGATCGGTCAGAGGATTTGGAACATAGAACATTGCATTGAAGCAAAGAAAGTTTTGCACTTCAATAGCATCTTTCTCAACTTTGGAAAGTCCCAAAGGTTTAGTGCCAATGCAATTATTTGGAAGTGGAGCAGCCAGAATTGTAACATGGGTGATAAGTCATCAATGTATGTATAGCAAACTCCAGCAGCAGCGGTCAACGACTGAATCATTGCTGAGAGAATGAGAGGTAGATGAGAGACAGTTGCTTTCACACTGAGATCCCAGTAAATTGGCATGTCAATGACCCATGTTTAAAGCTGGGTCAGATCAAATCGGAGCATTCACACTGAACCAAGAGAAGCTGGTTTTACACTGGAGCCAATGCGTTTCGCATTGGCTCTGATACTATCTACCTTGGCGGGTAAGTACCAAGATGAAAATTACCCTCCTTACTGTGTTGGTCGTGTTCACCCAGGTAAGTAAAATGATAAAAAGGTGATTAAATACTGGCTTTCAGGAGGATTGTGAAAGAGTGCTTTGGGTGTCCTTTTATATAGTGCCATGAATTACAATGTGCACCCAAGGGGCTAGATATGAAATCTGGCTAACAGCTTGACCATAGGTTTGCAGAGAAATTTACCCTGAATGGGTCAATTACAGTATCAGTATGATTTCCTCTCTACTGGTATTTTCAGGGAAAGACGACTGCACCATGCATTAAATGGGATCAGTGTCATTTTAAGTATATTAAGTGGAAAAGGGATGTGAGAGTAGGACTGATAGAAAATGATGCTGGAGAAATTGTAATGGGAGACAAGGAGAGGGCAAAGGAACTGAATAAATATTTTTCATCTGTCTTCACTGTGGAAGACGTTAGCAATATACCAGATTTCAAGGGTGTCAGGGAGGAGAGGCGAGTGTAATCTCGATCACCAGAGGAAACGAGCTTGGTAACTGAAAAGACAAAGGGTAGATAAGTCTCCGGACCAGATTGAATGCACCCTTGAGTTCTGAAAGAAGTATCTACAGAGATTGTGGGTGGTCACCCAGCTATTTAAAAAGGGAAGGAGACAACAGAAAGGAATTAGACCTGTTAGCCTCAAATCAGGGGTTGGGAATTTGTTTGAGTTGATTGTCAAGGACGAGGTTATGGAATACTTGGAGATGCATAATAAGATAGGCCAAAGTCAGCAAGGTTTTCATAAGGGAAAATCTAGCCTTACATACCTACTGCAACTTTTTTTTGTGGAAAGCACAAACAGGCTAGATAAAGGACATGCAGTGAACGTTGAACATTTGGACTTTCAAAAGGCCTTTGACAAGGTGCCGTCCTTGAAGCTGCTTCACAAAATGAGAGCCCATAGAATTACAGGAAAAATACTAGCATGGGTAGAACATTAGCTGGTTGGCAAGAAACAGAGTGGGAATAAAAGGATTCTATTCTGTTTGACTATCAGTTACTAATGTTGTACATCAGGGGTCGGTGTTGGGGGGCACTTCTTTTTAAGTAGAACAAGAGCTATTTATTCTGCAATGATTTAGATTGCGGAATAAATGGCTTTGAGGCTAAATTCGCAGATGATGCAAAGATAGGTGAAGGGGTAGGTAGTGAAGAGGAAATGGAGGGGTGCAGAGAAAATTGGGTAGATTAGGAGAACGGGCAAAGAAGCGACAAATGAAATACAATGTTGGAAACTGTACAGTTGGGCACTTTGGTAGAAGAAGTAAAAGAGCAGGCTTTTATTGGATGGGGAAAACATTCAAAGTTTGCAGGTTGAAAGAGACTTGGGAGTCCTCATGCAAGATGCCCTAAAGGTCAATCTCCAGGTTGAGTGTGTGGTGAAAGAGACAAATGGAAAGCTGACATTCATATGTCATAACTTGCATTATGGTTTAAAATAACAGCAGGGATGTGATGTTAAGGCTTTATAAGGTACTGGCGAGGTCTCAGTTGGAGTACGGAGTATAGTTTTGGGCTCCTTATTTAAGAAAGGATGTGCTGGCATTTGAGAGGGTTCAGAGAAGACTCACAAAAATGATTCCTGGAGTAAAGGGATTAGCATATGAGGAGCATTTAATGGCTGTACTTTTTAGAGTTCAGAAGAATGAGGGGGTCCTCATGGAAGTATTTTGAATGTTGAAAGGCCTGGACAGAGTAGATGTGGAAGAGTTGTTTCCTTGGTAGGCGAGTCAAGGACAAGAGGGCAAAACTTAAGGATTAAAGGGCATCCATTTAAAATGGACATGTGGAGGAATTTCTTTAGCCGGAGAATGGTGAATCTTTGGAATTTGCTACCACAGGTGGCTGTGGAAGCCAAGTCATTGGGAGTATTTAAGGCAGAGATTGATAAGTATCGCAATAGTCAGGGTATCAACGGTTCTGGGGAGAAGTCCTGGGAGTGGAACTGAGTAGGAGAAAGGATCAGCTCATAGTGGAATGACAGAGCAGACTCAATAGGCCAAATGGCCTTCTTCTGCTCTTACATCTTATCTAATTCACCAGATAGTCCATGTTTACTTTGCCTGGATCAGGAGTACATCTGTTATCTTTGTGGATGCTGCACAACCTGCTGTGTTTACTGCTCTCATTCCAGTCAGCTGATTACACTTGGTTACACAATTCATGAAATAGCATCGACAGTTACTGGTGAAAGGAGACAGCTTTTGGTTTACAGACTCTTCACTAACACCAGGGAGAGGATTCCTGTGCTTCGCCTGCTATTTTGCAGATTGGAAGTATTTTGTATTTCTCCCAGTCTGTGCAGGATATATGGTTTTGATTTCTGGCACTGTCTGTATTCATTGTAATTTCTGAGCAAAAGGCCATTGACTGTTCTCAACTGAGTGTTTGAAGTTTGATTCAGGATATCTCTGGGCTTTAGGGATACAAAGCACATTCTTGGCCAAAAACTTACAGGCCGCAAGAAAAAGGGGCAGGTTAAGGACCTGTGCTCCTTTGGATTAATTAAATGGTGAGAAAGAGCTGATGTCGACCTTACAACCGGCAGCTGCTATCCTGTAATGCATTGGACTTGGAAGCACTAGACCACATTGAACAGCCATGAGAAGGCCGAGACTATAACCCAACACGTGACCCACACACAAACTTGGCTTGTGCTTCTCAATCCAAGTTGCTCAAGTCTCCTGGATGTCCTTTGAAGTATTTCTCCACAGATGAGTTGAATTAGTTTGCATTGTATGAACTGATGATAGTTGCAGTAATGAGGTTGCTGCAGCATTGTGAGTAATATACCAGAGATTACTGACCACCACACTATGCCCAGAGGTGGATAATTAGGTAGATAAAATTTAATAAAAACACAATGCTGGTGAAACTCAGCAGGTCAAACAGTGTCCTTTACATAACAAATATAAAGATCCCTATTTTGCTCATGCCCAAAATGTTGGCTATGTACCTATCTTTCCAATGTAAACTACAGTATACTGTTTGAGCTGCTGAGTTTCTCCAGCATTGTGTTTTTCCTTCAGTTACGCTCTCTGCAGACTTGCTTGTTTTACTCCTGATTAGGTAGATAGTTGGCTTGGTGGCTGAAGTGCACAGACTAATTTATTTAATGTGGGGAAATGTTAACAGCTGTAAGCATCTCTGTGGAATTTAGATAATTGCGGGTTAGTGGGGCAGTCACAAAACAGTGTATGCAGAGGACGATTCTGCTCGGCTGCTTCTGAAGAACATCTTCTGCTCCCTGTGCGTTGGGCACAGTGTGCTTTTGTTTCACTGTTTAACTGAACTGCCATCAGGTTCACTACTCAGTTAAGCTACTTCATGATGCTTATCTCTGGGATGTCCCCAAGTGGTTCAGATAAATCAGATTTCCAGAATGTAATCACATCAAGGGAGGAAAATCTCTAAACCCCAAAACTCAGCAAAGCAAGGACAAATTATAATGTCTTGGACATGCCCTCTGGTATACCGTGTCATGCAGATTCACAGATATTTGGGGATTTATATAAAAAAGCACTTGAAGGAAACAAGATTAAAATCCATGAATTCTGGAAAGATTTTTTTCTGTTGACGCTACTGGACGAGAGCAAAATACTTGAATTTCCAGCAGCCACATCCCACACAGGAGAAGAGATGAGAACAGATATCTCCACGAAGAAGGCAAATGCGATGCTGGCATTTATTTCAAGAGGAATAGAATACAGGAGTAGGGATGTGATGTTGAAGTTTTATAGGGCACTGGTGAGACCGCACAGAGTATTCTGAGCAGTTTTAGCTCCTCATTTAAGAAAGGATGTATTGACTTTAGAGAGGATTCGGAGGAGATTCACAAGAATAATTCCGGGAATAAAAAGGGTTGTCATATGAGAAATGTTTGATAGCTTTTCTCCTGTATTTATTGGAATTTAGGAGAATGAAGGGGGTTCACATTGAAACGTTAAGAATGTTGAAAGGCATGGAAAGAGTAGATGTAGTAAGATTGTTTCCCATGGAGGGAGAGTCTAGGACAAGAGGGCAGAACTTCAGGATTGAAGGGTGTCCGCTTAGACCAGAGATGTGGAGGTATTTCTTTAGCCAGAGGGTGGTAAATCTGTGGAAGTTGTTGCCACAGGCGCCTGTGGAAGCCAAGTCATTGGGTGTATTTAAAGCAGAGATTGGTTGGTTCTTGATTAGTGTAGGTCAGTGGAAATTACAGTATTATCTTTAAACAAACAAATTTCCTGCTTTTCCCTGCAGACTCCAGGTTTGGGATCTATTGGCCAGGAGCTTAACTCAGTGCTGGCAGGAGTAGCTGAGATTTTTCAGGTGCTCGGTCATCAGTGGAAAATAACCTTGTAAATGCATCCTGGCCATCACATTCTGGAGATGGTGCTGTCAGCATCAGAAGGCCCACCAGATGTGAAGCTGGTTCTACTTAGAGTATTCAGCCTCCGTTTACTACTGAACTGCATTTAAAAGTGACTTTTTTTCAACACTTGTCAACTCCAGCACATCTGGGAAACTTTAGTTGCAAAACATTACACAATGTGCAATAGATTATACTGTAAGTTAAATCGCAGAAAAAGGTCAAAACATAAGGAAGACAAGATCTGGGGGATTGATTGGGAGCATTAATTTTTTATAGTTTAACGTCACATTTTATAGTTTGTTCCAGCAGTAAAGTGGATATCAGATTGCATTTTCTCCTCATGTTTTATTTCAAGGTCAGAGTATGAAAGCACTGACAAAGTCTTTTAATTTATTGGGTTGCAATCTGTGCACTGCAAAAAATCTTTTCTCAAATCAGAATGTAATGATGGCAAAAACCAGCTGGGAAATTTGAAATTCATTATATTTGTTAACTGATAAATGTTCCATTATCAAGTTCCAGGGAATTTCTGCTTGGTTCAATAGTCACTGTACTCTGGAAGTACCAACTAACAAAAACATATGACATTCAGAAATACAGCCTCAATAACAATAATTTATTTTGGGGGGGGGGGGGCGTGTGGTGGACACAGGCTCGTGGGCCACAGGCCCTGTTACCATGCTGCATGTCCTAAAAGAATTAAGTTCATTGAGAACATTAATATATAAAAAAGTGAAATGTGTGGCAAGTGTTCTCAAGTTGTTCTGAATTGTGGATGAAAAGTCAATCCCTCAGGTCTTAAGATTATTTTATTGAAGTTGGATTTAAATATGTACTGTGTTTACACCTAGGGTGGGCAGAAAACGACAGGCGAATGTCCAGAAAACGACACTATCTGACTGGCTGCAGGAGGGAAACAGGAGCAACTGAATTAGACTTGAGCAGGTGGTTGAACTCCTGTATTATTTAAACCAAATTTATATTAAATATAATACATTTAACATTTTGGATAACATTAATGTAATTGGGAAAATTGGTTTAGGGTTGTCTCTGTTTGGAAACATAGTTGCCTATAGAAAGTCACCCAGTCAGTTTATGCCGAATGATTTAATTTGCAATATTCCCCTCAGCCCCATTCAGACTTGTGGGTTGTTAAATCAAAGATCAGTGCTCTAACCCAGCATGGAGGAGAAAGCTTGTGCATAATGGTGTACAGAAAAACATGTGTTACACATTCTGTTTCTGATGACAAATTCAAGTGAAAACACATTGTCCCCAGTAGCAGTGCCCTACATTGCCCTCATGGATATAAATTATTTCTTGTTTTTTTGTTTTCATCGTGAGAAACCGCATTTACGGCAGAAAAGAATGGAAGCCTCCTTACTATTGCTCTGGACAGGGTGAAGTTGCAAACAAAGCTATCTCCCAATCTGTGTCCAGTCTCCTCATTGTAGAGGAGGCAACGTCAGGAGCACTGGATGCAATAAATGGCGCCTACAGATTCTCAAGTGAAGTGTGACTTCATTTGGGAAGACTGTTTAGGGCCCGAAATGGTAGCGAGGGAGAAGGTGTTGGTGGAATGTATCAATTCTTTAGATTGCAGGGGTAGGTCATAAAAAAGACAGACTTGAAACATAATTGTTCATTCTTTACCATAGCCCAGTTAGGGAACCTATCAGTGCCAACCGAAAGCCAAGAATATTTCAGCCGCCCAATGAGAAACTGGAGGACTCAGCAGGTCAGGTAGCATCCGTGGAGAGAAATGGTCAGTCACCGTTTCCCACTAAAATGTCCAGACCTGAAACAAAAGATAAGGTAGTCGCAACCTTTTTTCTCAGGGTAGGAGAATCTAAATTTAGAGTGAGGGCATAGATTTAAAGTGAGAGGGAGTAAGCTTTAAAGGGGACCTGAGGGGCACCTTCTACACACAGAAGATGGTAGGGAGTGGTAGAAGCAGGAGGAAGCGGTAGAAGCAGGGACAATTGTGACGCTTAGAGGACAATTAGGCAGGTTACATGGACAGGGACAGTTCAAGAAATATGGGACTAGCTTGGTTCGTGTGGATAGGTGGGGCTTGATGGGGTTTTGTCCGTGCTGTAAAACTCTCTGACTCTGACCTTTTCTCTCCAAGAATGGGACCTGACTCACCGAGTCACTCCAGCTTCTCATTGATTGCTCAAGATGCCATTGTCTGTAGTTCTTACTTTTTTCCAGCCTTCAGCAGCCTGTGATGATCCTTGGTTGACAGCACATATTGCACTGTAATGGGAGGTGCCAATGTTCAATGTCGAAAAATCATGCTGTTAGCTTACAATATGATGAGACTGCAAAGCTCACCAAGGACAACTGACTGCGGGTAAATATTTTGGACAGGACAATCTAGCCAGAATTGGTAGCTTCTGACTTCCTTTGTGACAGACTTATGATCTGTTTGCTCGCTTCGGCAGCGCATATACTAAAATTGGAACGATACAGAGAAAATTAGCATGGCCCCTGCGCAAGGATGACACGCAAATTCGTGAAGCGTTCCATTTTAAAAAAAAATAATAAAAAAAGGCTTATGATCTGTGATTAACCTTTGAAATGCACCCCTAGACTAATGAACATTCAGTTTATAGAAACATTCACTGGTGTAACCAGTGCTTTTGTTGTTTCATACGGATTAAAAGTGAAAAGTTAAAAAATGACTTAAAATATATCATCAGTCATTCATTATTGTTGGGTCTAAACCCTGGAATTCTAACAATATCTTTGGAAAACATTCATCACACTGACCCCAGCAGGACAAGAGCCAGACCCCACAGTTTAGTAAAAGGAACATACCTGCTCCAGTCTAACACTGGTTATCCAGTGTCACACTGGTTAATGTTGGTATGGGAGTGTACAGAGGTGAGACTTTCTGGTTATTAGGAATTCCTGGAACTGAAGACAGTTCACAAGAAAGTAGCTGTTTTTCTTTTGGAAATCCAAATGGAATGTTCCAAGGATGAAGTTCTGAGCCATGTGCAGGTTCCAGTGGAGTGACAGACCTTAGAATGAAAGGGAAGGGTCTCAATGTGGCAATGTAACCGCAGAGCTTTGCCCCGCAATGCCTTCCCAAGGGAATCTTCTGCTTGAGTATCAACACAAGTGTACATCTCACTGCAACAGGTTAGTGGGGTGTCCATTGGCATGGAAACAAATGTACCTAATTGTAAGTGTATGCAAGATTAGACACAAGGCACGGTCTTGGGTTTGATTTCTTTGTTTTTCACATCATCTGCTGCTTCACATCGACTGCAGTCAACAGGAATTTCATGTATAAAATTTGCCTTTGCCTGCTGATGCTGAGCAGCCACTATGTTGATGGACACTGGGTTACGGCCTCCCAGTGAGGTCAAAGGTGAATGCAATCGATGTAATAGCCAGAGACCAAAGGAACCTCAGCAACCCAAGGTAAGAGCGTTGCCAGATGTCATTTGGCAACTGCTTTCCCCACTCTCTGATGTAAGTGATGGTCCCAGGACCCCACTGCTTCTGTCTGTGACTGAACAGCACAGTGAGGAGGAACCAGCTGAAGTTCGTCCCCATGCAATGCCGGCAGAATTCTCACTCACATCCCAATGCTGAGATGTCAGACTGCTGCCGATGATGGATATGACCCAGGTTCACATGACACACGTGGCATAGGCTGAGCATTTGTTGGCTAGCTACTGGCCATGCATTTAGCCAGTGCTCTGCAAATACTGGGATTTTTCTGAACATATTCTGGTGGTAATGACCATGTGTGGAACATGTACGTGAATAATCGCAAGGGCCACCTTTAACCATCTACTTCCAGGTCTTCCAAATCATCCATGAAGTCCAAACAGGTTGGTTGTTGTTGATTCTTTCCAGCCAGGAACAAATGAGACATTCAGCGGCTGCAAAAGAGGCACCGAAATAGTGTGTTGCCTGCTGGGTGCTCAGGTCCCGAATGTCTTGGAGTGGTTGCAAAATATTCTTCAGGGGGGAGTTGATCAGGCAGAGGTTGTGGTACCAATGACATAAGCAAGTGTTGAGATAGGGATCCTGTAAAGTAACTTGAAGGAATTAGGAAAGAGGTTGAAAAGCAGGGCCTCCAAGGTGGCAATCTCTACATTACTCCTGGTGCCACAAGTGGGAAAGGTCGGAGTCGGATGAGAGCACAGACAAAAGAGTGACTGATGAGATGGGAGCAGGGGACAGAGTTTCAAGTTCTTGGATCATTGGAAACTTTTCTGGGGAAGGGGTGGCCTGTACAAGTAGGAGGGAAACCAATATCCCGCCAGGGAGCTTTGCTAATGCTGTTTGGTGGGTGGGTTCACCTATATTCGCAGGGGTGCGAGCCAAAGTGAAGAGGCACTTGACTCACAAGGTACAGACAGCTAGTAGGAAGTTTGCGTGCCAGGACTGTAGCCAGCGGGATAAGTTGCAATGCAACAGGGACACAGAGTCAAAAAATGTTACAAATACAGGGTAAAAGGTTTTGTATTTAAATGCAAGCAGCAAAAGAAATAATGTGGACGACCTTGTAGAACACCTGCAGAATGGCAGGTATGATATTGTGGCCAGATAATGTTGTGGCCATCATGAAGTTGTGGTTAAAGGATGGATGTCATTGGGAGCTGAATATCCAAGGATACACAGTGTGTCGAAAGGATAGGCAAGGTACATAGAGGGGGATGGTATGGCTCTGTTGGTAAGGAATAAAATTAAATCAAGAGCAAATTAAGAGGTCACAGTATCAGATGATATAGAATCATTGTGGGTTGAATTAAGAAATGGCTCACTGTTAGCAGTTACCGTGTTATATTGACGTCCAACAGTAGCTGGAATGTGGACAACAAATTACAACAGCAAATAGTAAAGGTGTGTCAGAAGGCCAATGTTATGGTAGTCATGGAGATTTTAACATGCAAGTAGATTGGCAAAACCAGGGTGGGACTGGATCTCAAGATGGAGAGAACATCTAGAATGCCTATGAGTTGGCTGAGCCAAAACAGGAAATGGCAATTCTGGATTGCTCAATGGGGTAATTAAGCAGATTTGATAAGGGAGCCCTTAGTGATCATAATATGACAGAATTTTCCCTGCAGTGTAAGAGGGAGAAACTAAAGTCAGGTGTCAGTATAACAGTGGAACAAAGCTATGAGAGAAGAACCATCAAAAGTTAACTGGAAAGGCACACTTGGGGGGGAGATTGACAGAGCAGTAATGGCTGGAGATTTTGCGAAAAATAAGGAAGGTGCAGGACAGGAATATTCCAACAAAAGAAGAAATATTTAATGGAAAAATGGCACAACTTTGGCTAATGTCAGAAGGCAAGCTAAAGTAAAGGTATGAGAAAGGGCATACAAACAAGTGAAACTAGTGGGAAGATAGAGGACTGGGAATCTTTTAAAAGCTTACAGAAGGTCATGAAGAAGGAAAAGATTAATTTTGAAAAGAGCCTCGCAAATAAATATCAAAAAGCTTTTTAAAATATATTAAAAGTGAAAAAGAGGCGAGTAGATGCAGGATTGATAGGAAATGATATTGGAGAAATTATAATGGGAGCCAAGGAGATGGCAGAGGAATTGAATGACTATTTTGCATCAGTCTTCACTGTAGAAGACATTAGCAGTAATACTGGATTTTCATTGATGTCAGGGAAGAGAGGTGAATGCAGTCACAATCACCAATAGGGTTCTTGGGAAGTTGAATGGTCTAAAAGTAGATACGTCTCCCAGACCAGGTAGAATGCACCCTCGTGTTATGAAAGAAGTAGCTGGAAACATCAGAAGGAAACAAACAGTGGGAATAAAGGGATCCTATTGTGGTTGGCTACCGATTGGTAGAGGTGTTCTGTAGGTGTTAGTGTTGATACCACTTCTTTTTATGTTGCATATTAATGATTTGGATTGTGGAATAAATGGCTTTGTGGCTAAGTTGAAGATGATACAAAGATATGTGGAGTGGCAGGTAGTGTCGAGAAAATGGAGCGGCTGCAGAGAGACTTGGATAGATTATGTAAATGGGTGAAGTGGCAAATTAAATACTATATATATACGTGTAATAGTTGATACAGTGTAAAAGTCGACCCCCCTATTTTTGGTCCTGGTCCCCTGCCTAACACCCCGACCACAGGCACTTGCACAGACCGCAGACGTCTGCCCATCCAAGCTCCTGACACTCCTGCAACTACCCACCCATCCGAGCTCCTGAATCCCTGACCCGTGGACCTGACCTGTCCACCTGCCCATCCGAGCTCCTGGGGTCCCAAACACGCAATTAGCATCAGATCCCAGCCGCCCACCCACCCATGCAAGCTCCCGACACCCAAAACGCAGTCTTACCACTTGGACCCATCCATCCGAGCTTCTGACACATCAAAGGACGCAGGTACTTAGCGTGGTCAAAAGTAATATGCGTGTAATTGTGGACCCTCTAGAGTTACCCTAAAAATTGGTCCACAAAATTTGACTATTACACCTGTATATATAGAACAATATTGGAAAGTGTATAGTTGTGCACTATGATTAGAAGAATAAAAGGGAAGACTACTATTTGGATGGGGAGATAATTCAAAATTTGGAGGCGCAATGGGACTTGAGAGTCCTCATGTAAGACTAACCTCCAGGTTGAGTCTATGGTGAAGAAGGCAAATGCAATGTTGGGACTCATATTTAGATATCAGAGCAGGGGTGTGATGTTGAGGCTTTATCAAGCATTGGTGAGGCCTCGATTGGAGTATGGGTACAGTTTTTGCCTCCTTATTTAAGGAAGAATGTACTGGCATTGGAGAAGGTACAGAATGATTCCTAGAATGAAGGGATTAACATATGACGAACATTTGATGGCTCTTGGGCTGTACCCCTTGGAGTTCAGAAGAATGAGGGGAGGGGACCCTCATAGAAGCATTTTGAATGTTGAAAGGCCTGGACAAAGTAGATGTGGCAAAGTTGTTTCCCTGGTAGGGGAGTCGAGGACAAGAGAGCCTAACTTCAGGATTGAAAGGCATCTATTTAAAACAGAGATGTGAAGGATTTCTTTAGCCAGAGGGTCATGAACCTCTAGAATTTCCTGCCATAGGTGGCTGAAGATACCAGATCATTGGGTGCATTTAAGGCAGAGATTGATATCTATCTGAATAGTCGATGTATCAAGGTTATGGGGAAAAGACTGGGGAATGGGGCTTAGTGGGAGAATGGATCAGCTTATGATTGAATGACAGAGTGGACTCGATGGACTGAATAGGCACTTCTGCTCCTATATCTTATGGTCTTAGTCCCGGGCTCCCAGTTAATTCCCCAAAAACCATCCACCCAACTGTCCTTCTCCTTGACAGTCTCTTGAACCAATCCATGGACAATGCAGTGTGGTGGCTAGAGACTGCTGTTTTAATGTAATTTCCATCGCACCTGCAACATTGACCTCGGGCACGTTCAGAAGATGCAGTTCCACACCATTCTATTTTAACATCTTGTTGGATGCTGTGAAATGTCCAGACTTTGACAGGAGAGGACTTAGAGCCTTGTAGTAGGATCAAGAGGTTGTTAAAGAAAATGGAAAGATTGCAAATAGAATGTTCCAGACTGATAAGGTGGTCCTTATCTCTATTTACCCTGTGTTGATGTGTCTCACTGGCGAGCATATTGCTGCCAAACTAACCAAACACTCTGCTTACTGTGGAATAGAAGAAAATAAATCAAAATCAATTTCTAAAATACAACAAGCCATTTTTGGGTGGTTGTTTGGACGTCTTTAATCTTGATAGTGAAGTCACCCAAGCAGAGCTAATTCTTTGTGTAATTAAGTGCAAAGAGACATAAGGGGACTGACAGTGAGTTTTGTTTCTGTGCCAAAGTTTCATTGGTCCATCTTTGCAGAGAGGTCCTGCCACCTGCTGTTAGCATGAAGCAAGCTGGGGGGTGGGCACATAATGCTGAGGAGGCAGTAGCAACTTTGAAAACACACAGAAATGCTGGAGAAACTCAGCCAGTCTCGCATCGTCCGTAAGAGGTAACGATATATTACTGATATTTTTGGCCAGAGCACCTCTTCAAGATATGAATAAAAAAACAAGATGTCTGAATAAAGACTGAAGAGAGAAAGTGCGAGGAGTCCAGACCAACAGACAGAAGGTGTAACTGGATATGATAAGAGGAGAGGTGAAAATTGATTTTTTGTTTTTAAAAAATGTTTAGTCATACAGCACGGTAACAGGCCATTTCGGCCCATGAGGCCATGCCGCCCAATTAACCTACACCACTGGTACGTTTCAACCTCCGTGAAATTTTAGCTCTGTGAAAGGTGAGAGGGTAAAAAGAGACAGCTGGAGGCAAGGTGGCAGGGGAAGAAGGCAGGGGGTGGGGGTGGGCCTAATAGAACTCGGTTGTCTAGATGGAAGAGGCGGTGTTCCTCTGATTTGCCGGTGATCTCGGTCTGGCAGTGCATGAGATCATGGGCTGACATGTCAGCAGGCAATAGGATGGGGAATTGAAGTGGGTGGCCAGTGGGAGATCAACGCTCTTCACCATTTTCAGAATGAGCATCTAAATAGTAACTGAATTTCCACAGGCACCCCATGATTGGATTCTTAGAAATTTCATATTCCTGATCACATACAGTGGAAAGAAATGGAAGTAAGATAAATTTATGTGGAAGGGAAGAAATGAGCAACATGTTGTTACTTGACAACAGGCAAGGCAGGTTTTATGTGGACACAGGGCACTGTGGGCTGTATCGTAGCTGAAGCACCAATGGCCAAAGTTTAAACCCCACCATAGCAGCTGTGGAATTTCAACCTTAGTCCTGGGTGGCACAACTAGCGTAGCATTATCCAACACCAGAGATTGGGCCAGGGATTCAAAACCCCCACCGTCTGTCTCTTCTTCTGAACCAGATCCCCACTATCCCTCGAAAACCAAGGTTCCCTGTGCCTGCTGAACTTGCCTTTAATACTTACAGGAACATACAAACCCTGTATTCTCAAAATTTATTTCACCTTTGATGGTCTTCTACTTACTGTGTACATCCTTGCCCGAAAACAACTAATCCCAATCCACACATTCTAGATCCTCTCTCATTCCCTCAAAATTGGCCTTTCTCCAATTTAAAATCCAAACTCAAGGACCTATCCTACTCCATAATTAACTTGAATCTAATGGCATTATGATCATGGGACCCAAAACGTTCCCCTACATATACTCTATCACCTGTTCTGTTACATTTCCGAAGAGAAGATCCAGTATTGCACTCTCTAGTTCGTGCCTCTATATGTTGATTTAGAAAACTTTCCAGATAAGATCTGACAAACTCCAAGCCATCCGGCCCTTTTATATATGGGAGAGACAAAAGAAATTGTGAAAGATTTCACTCATCCCTCACTAAACTGTTCTCCCTTCTCCCATCTGGTAGGAGGTACCATAGCACCCAGGCCCTTATGTCCGAATTGGGCAACAGTTTTCTTCCCCCAAGCCATCAGGTGCCTGAATTCCCAGAATAGATGTGGATAGTATACAGTGGACGTTTGTATCTTAATATTTTAATGTGTTTAACTTCTAACATATATTTATGTAAATAATGCTCCATGATCCTGGAGAAACACTATCTCATCTTTTCAGGGTGAGCATGGTATGAGCGATAAATAAAGGTGACTTGGCTTGAGTCCCAGTCAATATTCTTTGGCTTGGCTTCGCAGACGAAGATTTATGGAGGGGTAATGTCCACGTCAGGTGCAGGCTCGTTTGTGACTAGCCGTGTGCTTCGGGGATCAATACTGGGACCATTGTTGTTTGTCATTTATATTAATGATCTGAATGATAAAGTGGTAAATTGTATCAGCAAGTTTGCAGATGATACTAAGATTGGAGGCATCCTTGACAATTAAGGTTTTCAAAACTTGCAGAGGAATCTTGTCCAGCTGGAAAATGGGCTGAAAAATGGCAGATGGAATTTAATGCAGACAAGTATGAGGTGTTGCATTAAGGAAGGACAAATCTAGAAAGGAGATACATGGTGGATGGTAGAGCAACCTGGAAATTCAGTCACACAATTTCCTGAAAGTGGCACCACAGGTGGATAGGGTTGTAAAGAGAGCTTTTGGCAGCTTGGCCTTCGTAATTCAAAGTATTGAGTACAGAAGTTGGGATGTTATGGTAAAGTTGGATAAGACATTGGTGAGGCCAAATTTGGAGTATTGTGTGCAGTTTTAGTCACCTAACTGCAGGAAAGATATCAATAAAATAGAAAGAGTTCAGAGAAGATTCACTAGTTCAGAGAAGATTCACAGAGAAGATTCTGGACTTCAGACACTGAGTTACAGGGAAAGGATAAACAAGTTAGGGCTTTATTCCCTGGAGCATAGAAGCATGAGGGGAGGTTTGATAGAGGTATTTAAAATTATGAGGGGGATAGACAGAGTAAATGTAGATAGGCTTTTTTTCACTGAGAGCAGGTGGGGTGCAAACTAGAGGAGATGGATTAAGAGTGAAAGGGGAAAAGTTTAGCAGGAACATGAGGGGGAACTTCCTTACACAGAGAGTGGTGGGAGTATGGTACATGCTGCCAGCTGAGGTGGTGAATGCGGGCTTAATTTTAACATTTAAGAGGAATTTGGATAGGTACATGGATGGGAGAGTTAAGAAGGGCTATGGACTGGGTGCACTTCAGTGGGATTAGACAAAAAGGAATGGTTTGACACAGACTAGAAGGGCCAAAGGAGCCTGTTTGTGTGCTGTAATGTTCTATGGTTCTCCCCATGTCTGCGTGTGTTTCCCTGGGGGCCCGGTTTCCTTCCACCATTCAAAACGTACTGGGGGTTGTAGGTTAATTGGATATAATTGGGCGGTACAAGCTCATGGACCAAAATGGCCTGTTACTGTGCTGTATGTCTAAATTTTAAAATGTAATGAGTGATGGTACCTGCAAAACTACTGGATTGCTCTAAAAACCTATGTGGCCCATTAACTTCTTTTAGGTGAGGGAACCTACTGTCTTCACCCAATGTGGGCTATACATCATTCTAGTGTGGTTAATTTTTAAATGCCTCTGACGTGGCTCTATGAGACCCTTGATCCAAAACAAGGAAACATCTGCTAGCCCTTCAAGTAACACCTACACCCTGAAAAAAATTAATAAAGAAGAACAGGTGCCAATGTCTTGACATCAGAGGGTTCTCGCTGCTGCCATCAGGAAAGAGGTATAGGTGCCACAAGACGCGTACCACCAGATCAGGAATAGCTGCTACCCCTCTTTACCATCAGACTCCTCAACCACAAATTCAATGAGAGTCTCATTTAAGGACTCATGCATTTTATTGATTTTTTTTTGTTCTCTCTGAATTGCACAGACATTTTGTTTACATTCATTATCTGTTTACAGTTCTTTATTTGTTCACGTGTACACTGTGGACAGTTTTGCAATACCAATAAGTGGTAATTCTGCCTCGCCCGCAGAAAAAAAGAATCTGAGTTGTATGTTATGTCATGCATGTCCTCTGACAATAAATCTGAAGTAATGTATTGTACTCATACTGCTGGAGTATGTAGCGTGCTGAGAATTCCAGGGATAGGGAATGTATCTGTGCACCACACACTCGCCATTGCTCTTCTACCCTGGGAACCACCTTTGCATTGAGGGCTTCTGTTCCCACTGTTGTCATAGCAATGTTTGAAGTAGACAGCTAGTGAATAAATTAAACCTTTGCCTTTTACAAAATTAAGATTATATTTGTCAGGCTGACAAATCTACCAGACAATGGACTTTAATGGAGCATTCTGACCGCAATGTACAATGATTAGCAACAGGAAAACAATTTAATATTGGCCTTTAAGAAAACTATTTTAGCATTAGCTCTTTACATGCACAAGCAGCTTTAGAACTCAATCAGTAAAACAAGACTAATGATGCGGAAGTGACCTTGACCTCATGGATCAGATTGAATTTGCACCTTTGTTGGGAGAATCTTTTCCTTGGTTTAATTCCATGATCTGCTTAGCAGGATGCACCAGTGGAGTTAAAACTGTCAGAAAAAAATCGGATACATTCTGACTGCAATTTTTAATCTTGTGTAGTCAAATATGGACGTATAACTTTGTGGCTGTGTGAAATGGTGAAAGGTAACTAAGTTGGAGGCTCAAGAGACAGCAAATGCTGAAATCCAGAGCAACTGCTGGAAGAACTAAGCGGGTCAACAGCATCTGTGGAGACAAAAGGATGGTTGATATTTCAGGTCAAGACTCAGGTCCTGATGAAGGGTCTTCACCCAAAACATTCACCTTCCCTTTACCTCCACAGATAAGTCATTTGTTTGCAGTATACTCTTAAAAAGCTTTGGTAAAGCTTGGCGTCTGAATTTGTGCCCGAACCTTCTGATGAAATGATGTGATGCTTTCAATCTGGGGAAACCAACAGCCTTGTAAATCAACAAACTGCTTTAGAATATAGAACATAAAACAAAACCGCACAGTACAGGCCCTTTGGCCCTTGATGTTGTGCCGACCCATATATCCCTTCCTAAAAAAGTACTTAACCCTCCCTACCCCATAACCCTCTATTTTTCTTTCATCCATGTGTCAGTTTAAGAGTCTCTTAAATGCCCCCAATGTTTCAGCCTCCATCACCATCCCTGGCAAGGCATTCCAGGCACCCACAACTCTGTGTATTTTTTTTAAAACTTACCCCTGATATCTCCCCTAAACATCCCTCCCTTCACTTTACATATGTCCTCTGGTGTTTGCTGATCCTGCCCTAGGAAACAGGTACTGGCTGTGCTTCCCATAATCTTGTAAACTTCTATTGTCTCCTCTCATCCTTCTATGCTCCAAAGAGAAAAGTCCCAGCTCTGCTAACCTTGCATCATAAGACTTGTTTCCCAATCCAGGCAACATCCTGGTAAATCTCCTCTAAACTCTCTCCATAACTTCTACATCCTTCCTATAATGAGGTGACCAGAACTGAACATAATACTCCGTGTGGTCTTACCAAAGATTTGTATAGTTGTAACATGACCTTTCTACTCCTGAATTCAATCCCCCTATTAATGAATTCAAGCATCCCATAGGCTTTCTTAACTAACCCATCAACCTGTGTGTCGACCTTGAGGGATGTATGGATTTTCACTCTTAAGTAACCGACAATTAACCCTATATATACTCAGTCTTCTGGCTAGTCCTTCAAAAATGCATCACCTCTCACTTATCTGGATTGAAATCCATCTGCCATTTTTCTGCCTAACTCTGCCTCCTGCCTATATCTTGTAACCTTCAACAACCTTTATGCTTCAGACTTTTGGCCAAAGTTCTCACAAGGTTGATCCAGGTGGCTTTGCATGAATTTGTCCCAAATTTGACTGTTGGGTAGAGAACTACAATACACTTTGTCTTCTTTTTCCATTAGCATGCAACTTGTCCCTACTTCAACCCCACACCAGCAAGGTCTTGAGGGCCCTCACTTCTTTCATGAACACAAGTCCACTCCATCGCCAACTCATTTACCTGACTGAACTCAATCTCTTGTCGAAAAATTTCTTCAACATTTTACATCTCCTCCAGATCAATAATATACCCTTGGGAAATTCAAGGGACCAAACACTCTCATTACAAATTTAAAGTGTAAAATTTACTTTTCCTTCTGGTAGTCATGTGATCATTAGATTGTTGTGAAAACCCAAGTTGTTCAGGGAAGTAGATCACTATCCTTAGCTAGTTTGGCCAGTCCCTAGTTACTTTGCTGGAAATACCCCATCCCCAATACCTAATAGGAACTAGCACAAAGGATGCTGGATTCACAGAGCATGTCCACATCTGGCCATGGGTTCAGAATATGATGTTTTGTGACTATTGTACTATTGCCCTGAATGAATGTTGCTATGTTTGATCATTGAAATGATTGTAGACAAGTTTGAAGAAAAAGAATGAAGCGTGAAGTGATAATTAATTCAACTGCAGTAAAAAAAAACAACAAAGCCACAGATGTGGAAAACCTGAAATACAATAAAATCTGGAAATTCTCAGTATTCAGGCAGCACTCTTGGAGAGAAGAAATGGGAGTTAATGTTTTCATTGTGTGCTTCCAACATAAAAATGTACAGGGTCAAAGCAGGAGGAGGCTGCTCGATGCTGTGAAGCATACGAAGCTCCTGACTACTCTTTTAGTTTGGCCCCATTTTCCTACACTGATCCTAGTGTCCCTTGATTTCTTAATGTCTAAACATTTCTTGATCATTGTATTGAATATACTTGGTGATGGAGCCTTTTAGAAAATTAACAGAAACAAAATTACAGGTTTTTTTTACACAACTCGTTACAATCTAGGATGGGCTACCAACATTTTGGTGAAAGCAGATTCAGTGGGAGGTTTCAAAAGGAATTTGATCAGTTTTTGTCAGCAAGAGGAGTAGGGCTATGGGGAGGAGGGGAACTGATAGGATTGCTTTTCCTCAATGTCTGCAAAGCTCCAAAGGCTGGAGGTTTTCCATCTGCTCTGTCCCAGAGTGGAAATGCAGGCTGCTCTACTGCTTTATTACTGTTGACTGTACCTGCTGCAAATTCTCTGCCCACCTGCCCTTGGAATGAGCAACAAGGCAGAAGCAGGGATTTGCTTCGAGGAGGGACCAGGCACAGAGGTGGGAACACCCTGCCATGTTATCACTGATGAATCTGGCTGTTGCTCCCCCTCTCCCATCTTCACTCCTGAATGTACCCAGCTGCAGCCAGGGTGAAGGGAGGAGGGGAGCACTGGGTTGGCTTGGGGTCCAAAACGTTCACTGGGTGGGGGCAGAGTTGATGTTGGTGCAGGGAAATCTGGAAGCACCAGAACGCTTACCACATCACCCCCGGAACAGGCAGTGCAGGTATCTGCAGTGCCCACAACACCTGCACAGGTGGTAGCATCAGCTTTTGCACCTCACCATGGAACAAATCGATTACAATCACGTCACATCAAGCTGTTCAATTTCCAGCCTCTCGTTTATTCGAAGTTCTAATTATAGTTAGAACACAATGCTGGAGAAACTCAGCAGGCCAGTGTACTTTAAGTAGCAAAGATACCTTGATCAAGCCCAAAACGTCGGTTATGCACCTTTATCTTTTGCCATATGACGTTTTCTGTTTAATCTGCTGTGATTCTTCAGCGTTGTGCTTTTATTTCAATCACAGTGTCTGCAGATTTTCATGTTTTACTTCTAATTACAGTTGTTAGTTAATGCTCTTTGGTTCTGAATAATCCGTTGTTTATGAAACAAAGCTGCAAAAGCACCTGGAGAGCAAACAGATCTCAGGGTACCAATGCTTTAAGCAGAAAGCAAGGTCTCTGGGCAAAATCTACTCACTCTCAGGTGTAAACGCCCTATCAGCAAATCTCTTTTAATGTCAGAGAACAAAGACTGAATTTTGCTTCTAGAGTTTCCAAATTAGGTGCAGTTTTTCCTTGAATAGAAATGCCACTGTGGATCTGTTTAAGATGACAGATTTATGGGTGAAATAAGAAAAAATGAAGCAAGTTAAAGCCCCAGAGCAGCAGTGAAATTCAGAAGTGAATATCTTAAAGCATCTTTATTGGTTTGTTATTGCAAACTCCACACAACCAGGCCTGACATAAGGTCATGGTATCTAGTTCTGTGTGGCCATCTGCTGTCAGGTCTGCATTTGAATTGTTGGCTTTTGAACAGCAACATTTGTCAACTGAATGTAACTGGTGGCAACAGCTAACCTCTTCTTTACTTATCATCATAACTTTGGGTAATCTCACAACCCAAAGCTGCTTTAATCATTCTCCAAGTGATTGGCTGTGACTTTAAGTTTGCAATATGTTACTCTTGTGTGGTTAACTTGATTCTTTGGGTTGTGTTGTGGATTCCAGCTCTACAAGCTATTGGTTTATACCAATGTTCGAGCATTTGAAATTATTAGCTTGTAATCCACCCAGACCAAACATGCATGGTTCCAGGTAGGAAATCTCTGACAGCCTCACACTGCTTAGAGATACCAGCGCCCATGTGCAGGACAGGGTGGGGTGGTGATTGGTGGTGGACACCTTCCTGGTTAACTTGGTCCAAAATATGGAGAAAAATTTTGCTTTTCAAAATTGTTTTTGGGGAGCTAATCCAGAATTGAATTAAACTGCTCTATATGGACATCTGTAGTGCAGTTCAAATCAAATTGTGGGAAACGGATAGTTTCTCCATCGTCTGGATTCTGGAAAGTTGCCTGTTATCTCCTGTCTTATTTCTGTGCTGCATGGATCCCTTTGCTGAATCCATCAGGAAAGATGAGGGCATAAGAGGAGTTTCCAGGCAGTGGAGGCACACAGGTCAAGGCCTCCATGTATGTGGACAATGTTGTCTTCTGTTCAGACACACAATCGGTCTGCAGATTTATCAGCAACTAACAGCCATTTTGAGTCTGCATCAGGCGCCAGGGTAAACCCGAAGAAGAGTGAGACAATGCTTTTCAGTTACTGGTCTGACTGGTCCACCATCCTCTTCATAGTCTAACTTGGCATAGCCAACACAAGGGCGCAGAGGGGAAGGACCACCATCAACATTAGTTATTGAAGGGCTGTTACCGAGCCCCTCAAATAACAGGGGGGAGTAATGTCAAGGTTCCGCAGTGGTAGCATTGGTGTAAATAGAAATTAATGTACAGTGATGGAAATGTATGGATACTAAACTAAGGGTGGGAAGAGACTTTGGTTTTCTTTTGGTAATTAATTTATCGTGAATAAAGTATATTTTTGATTAAAAAATAATTATTAATGTAAATCTTGGGAGTCCTTAGATTTTATATCATGTAGGCATTTGTAATCTTAGTGTAAACCACTACTGTAGAAACAGATGCAAGGCAGATTTATAACGTGGCTATGGATTTAACCGCATAATTATTATTCCAACCTAGAATGAATAACTCTCAAGAGAATTTTGCAGTTTCAAACTCAATGCCATTAACACAGCTCTTCATACTGTGTTTTTTCTGTGTATTGTGAATTATTGCCAAAAGCAATTGAACCAAGAATCTAATTTAATCTTGGAAATACCTGTTTACGAGTGGAAAGAACTCTTATTGGTCTTTGGAGAAATTCAAGGCACAAGTTACTTATCGGACAGTAAATCATAAACCCTATTAGCTACAGGAGCTTGTGACAGATTTTCTAAAGAGCAGCTGAGAGATTTCCAAATCCACAGACACAGATACTTCAAAGTTATCAAACATTAAAAGACTCACCAACTGAAGTGGGAGCTCTTAGAGAAACATTATTCCTGAAAACGTGGAACAAGCTTCTCAAATTTGATCACCCGGTTGTACTTCTACCCCTGGTGTACAAGCAGAGTCTGAGGACCACAGCACCAGTGGTAAAAACGGTGAAAGTACAGTTGAGGAAAGTGGAGGAGCACCTTCAGGACTGTTTTGAATTGGTGACTGGATCACATTTAAGGACTTCAAACTGGAATGAATATGCCACGGCTGTCACTGACATCATGAGGACCTGTGTGGATGAGTGCATGCCCACGCATACATACAGTGAGTACCCCAACCAAAAGCCGAGGAAGATTCAAAGGATTTGCATCCTGCTGAGGGCAAGGTCAAGGGTGTTTAAGACTGGTGATCCAGATCTCTACAGGAAGTCTATCATAGCAGTGGAAGCAATTCTGAGGTAAACTAGAAACAGAGTCAGATATTCGTCAGTTATGGCAGGGTTTGCAGGTTATTACATCCTACAAGGTGAAGCCCAAATTCATAAATGGCTGTGATGCTTCACTTTCCGATGAGCTGAACACAGTCCATCCTTACTTTGAAAAGGAGAATTCGACGCCACTAGCGAGAACCCCTGCAGAAGCTGGTGACTGTGACATCTATCTCTGAGGCCAATGTCAGAACGTCTTTCAAGAACATCTCACAAGTCCCTGATGACCTACCTGAAAAGATACTGAAAATCTGTGCCATTCAACTAGATTAAGTGTTTGTGGACATTTTCAATCTCTCACCACTGCATTCAGAGGTTTCCACCTACTTCAAAAGGGCATCTGTCATGATGGTGCCAAGAAGAGCAGGGTGAGATGCCTCAATGACTATTGGCCAGTAGCTCTCACATCTACTGTAATGAAATGCTTTGAGAGGTTGGTCATGGCCAGAATTAATTCCTATCTAAGTAAAGACCTGGACCTACTGCAATTCGCCTACTGCCACAATCGCTCCACAACTGATGCAATCTCACTGGCTCTCTACTCAGCCCTGGATCACCTGGACAACAGTAATACCTACATCAGGCAATTATTCATCAACTACAGCTCAGCTTTCAACACCATCACCCCAGTTTGTACTAGTCAGCCAACTTCAAAACCTGGACCACTGCACCTCCCTCTGGAATGGGATCCTTGACTGGAATTGGATGACCACAGTCAGTGTGAATCCGTAACTACATCTCCTCACTCAGCATCAACTCAGGTACACCTCAAAGATGCATGCTTAACCTACTCTCTGTATGCTCATGACTGTGTAGCTAGGCACAATTCAAATGCCATCTACATATTTGTCGATGGTACCATGGTCATTGGCATAATCACAGATGGCAATGACAAACCATGCAGGAGTGAGATAGATCAGCTGGTTTAGTGGTGTCACAGCAACAACCTTGCACTCAACATTAGCAAAACTAAGGAAATCAGGAGAATTCAAAGCAGTCCTAATGGAGGGGTTAGTAGTGGAAAGGATTAAGAACTTCCAGTTCCTGGGTGTGAACATATCTGAAGATCTATCCTGGGGCCTCCATGTCAGTAGAATCATCCAGAATACTCATCAGTGGATCGACTTTGTTAGGATTGAGGAGATTTGGTATTGTCACGAAAGACTTGCAAATTCTTACAGTTGCACTATGGAGAACATTCTGACTGTTTGGCACCTCCATTCTAGGCAGGACAGGAAAAGACTACAGAGAGCTGTGAACTCGGCCAGCACCATCATGGACATTAGTCTTCACTCCATTTAGGACATCTACAAGAGCTGGTGTCTCAAGAAAACAGCCTTTCTCTGCTCCCCTCAGGAAAGGAGTTACAGGAGGCTGAAGGTGGGCACTCAAAGACACAAAAACAACTTCTTCCCTTCTACCATCAGATTTCTGAATGGACAATGACCCACGTACACTACCTCACTTCCTTTCTTCATTTGCACCAATTTATTTATTTTTTAAAAATGTAACTTACAGTAATTTTACACCTGCAATCCTGCCGCAAAAGAATGTAACTTACAGTAATTTTACACCTGTAATCCTGCCGCAAAATAATTCATTTCATGACGCTTGTTCATGCCAATAAATTCTGATTCTGATTTGGCGCCAGCAATCGGGACTGGGGTTGGAATCCCACGCTGTGTGTAAGGAGTTTATACGTTTTCCCCAAGTTCCCGGTATTCCCTGGGTGCTCCGGTTTCTTCCCACCCTTCAAAATATACCAGAGTGTAGGTTAATTGTGTAGCAAAGGCTCATGGGCTGAAATAGCCTGTTACTGTGCTGTAGGTTCACTTTCTTTACTGATGGAGTATCAACTATAAAGATGTAAAGCAAGCAGAGTTCTCAGGGAACCTTTGAAAACTTGTAAAACTTGATTTATCTGTGTTTTGTGAAGCAATCATTGAATATTTGTAATTAAGGAAATCCCCTTTGGGGTTATTCATGAATGAACTTCTGGATTCTGATTGTCTGTTATTTATCGATGCTTTTGGTTAGAATGTGACAAACCTTTGATACCTACTGATGATGGATTTTTGAAAAATGGGTTAATTATGGGGAACAGGTGGATAAATGAAGTTGAATCCACGGCCAGACTTTGTTTAATGGTGAATCAGGCTCAACAGGACAAATGGAACCTCCTACTCCTATTGGTATAAAGTAACCTTGTGTTCTACATACCACAAGAGACTTTTTTTGTCCAAAAAAGGCTGTAATTATGAACTTGCATTTCTGTAAAAATCCACAGATCTGTTGATTGTTCTCAATAGATTCTAAATGAGCTAACTAGTTCTGTGTAATCCTACTGAATTTCTCTGTTCTGATGTGCTCTCGTGTGTACTTCCCCAGCACTGGAACATGCCGTTGCAGACAGGGGGTGACCGGCCTGAAGTGTAGTTGGTGCCAGGAGCTGCACTACGACCTTAGTGAAGCTGGATGTAAGCCATGCCAATGTAACAATCTCTCACTGGCATGTGATCACAAAACAGGTAAGTGTCTGGACTTCTCCACAACATGCCAATGGCCATAAGCAGTGATCGATGTTAATTTGCAGGACCAGTAGGTAGAAGGGTTGTGGAGAAATGAGGCTCATCACTTGGATGAGACATTAGCTGGGAGAATGAGGCTCTGGAGTTGGCTGCGGGTGTGTGTGAAGTGACATTCAGGTGGCAGTGCTGAAGGCGCTGTTCTGGCACCTGAAAGGTCCGCAGTGGGGAGAGGTGCCACAGAGCAAACGCCAGCTCCTGACGCCTGTGGGAGTAGTCCCACCCGCTTTAGGTGCCTAGGGGGAGTGCTCGGAAGTGGAAAATGTAACTCCCCGAGGTGGGTTGAGTGAGTACTCCTCGGGTCAGGGTTCTCTGCTTTCAGGTGGCCTCCCAACAGCCACAATCGGGTATTTTAGACAGCTTTTACGTTGGGGTATTCTGGCCACCTGAAAGCGGCTATTGAAGCAAGCTGATATTCAATTGTGGCTGGTGTAGGCTTTTTTGTTTGGCTATTACCCCTGGTGTGGCATGGCTGTACTCTGAAATAAAGTTGAAAATACTGGAAAGACCCAACAAGTCAGGCAACAAAAGAGAATGAGGGAACCTTTGGGGTTTCAGACCCTTCGTCAGAACTCACCAGGTCCCAGAAGCTGTTCCTCTCTCCACAGTCACTGGCTGTACTTCTGAGTGCTTCCAGCATTTTCTGTTTTAATTTCAGATTTCCAGTATCTGTGTTTTATTTTTAATTTCCATTGACTAGGTTTGTTTGAACTCCCTTGAATTTAGCAGAGTGATTTGATTGAAAGAGACTACATTCTTCAGGGCTTTACAGTGTGAAGTGGAGAGAAAGAAGGAACACCCTCTCAAAATAAGAGATTTCTTCATGTAGAGAATTCCATCGATGCCAAGAGGATGAGCAGTATCAGTCACTGGCTATATTCAGGGCAATGATGGATAGATTTTTGGATCTTGGGGAAATCTACAGATGTCAGCTGAGAACCTATTGAATAACAGAACAGCTCAAGGGGGTGAATAGCCTCTTGCTGCTTCTGCTGTGCATGTTTGTATGTCACATTCAGTTGTCAGAGTAAATATAGGTGGGGAGAGATACATGAAGCTGCAGATGCTGGAATCAGGAGTAAAAGGCCTGATGTCACCAACCCTTGTACCAATGTGCCCGGAGCGAGCAAAATGAAACAACCTGCCAATTCAACTCTCCCTCTGCCTCTCCTCCAGCAATACCATCAATGGCAGGCCTGCCCGCAGCCACAGTTCACTATCACCTTTACACTCTCCCTCAGCCTTCAGAGTGGGAAGTCTTTGCAACTTTTATCATCAGTTCTTTGCTTAGACAGATTACAGACCAGGGTGCACACATGTCATCAACAGTACAATTCAAAGCATTGGAATTCCAGTAACATCGCTGTGTTATAAGTAGGAATCATGCTGGGGTTACCATGAAGTAAGTGTTAACTCATGAGATTATGAGGGAGCAAAATCTCTCAGCCAGGACATTGTTTACAGAGAAAGCACGCGGAAATCTGCTGGTCTCATAGCAGACCAGGAGGTAAAGATATATTACTGACTTTTCAGGCCTGATCCCTTCTTCAAAGTATAAGCAAAGAACAGGAAGGTGTCAGAATAAAGACTGAAGAATGGTAGGGGAGGAGACCAGTCCAATAAAAGGTGTTAATTGGATATGATATAAGAAATTTTTAAAAAATGAGAATTGATTTTGGCTCTGTGAAAGGAGGCAGAGGGGAAAGGAAAGAGAGAGAACTGGGGGAAAGGCAACAGAGGGAAGAAGAAACCAGAGGGTGTACAGAAACTGAAGAAGTCTATGTTAATGCCATCCGGTCGAAGGGTGCCCAGACAGAAGATGAGGTGCTCCACCAATTTGCGAGTGGTCTGTGTCTGGTAATGCACAAGACCGTGGACAGACATGTCAGCAAGAGAATGGGGCGGGGAATTGAAATTGGTTTTCAGAGCAGAGATAAGTCCTTTCTCCAACAAGAACCCATATTTTTGTGTCACACTTGAGGTGGTGATGTAAAGTTTACTCAGAGATGTAGAGTTTTGTAGGAAGAATGATAATTTAGAACGTTTAGGTTATGCCACAGAGATCTTTATTAGTCTTTATAAAGCTATTTCACTGTCCCGCCAAAAGCCAGTCCCAGAGTGGAAGCCCTGGTCCATCAGGCTTTGAGATTTTGAGTGGACTGCTGCAAAGTGTTGAAGAAGAAATGCTGGTGTTAACAGAGCTCTCACAGAGCAGCATAGCTGGTGAGCACAGGTCAGAAGCAATCACAGTTTTGGATTCAGAATTAAAAATAGAAAATGCTGAAAACAATCAGCATTCATCAATCAGGTCATTCGGCCCAGCTTGTGCTTGCTGATCAGGTTAACATTCTGGGCTAGTCCAGAATTTGCCTGTATTTGTTCCACATTCTTCTAATCAGGTGTTCATGCAGCAGGAGTTGCAGTCCCATTCACAACCTGGGAACCTCACACCTTTATCCAATCACGTCGCACACCCGCATGGTGAAGATGCACTTTTCCACACACATCCTCACCTGCACACCTGTGACCCTGGGAGGAGGTGGCGGAGTGACGTCCATGTGTGTGCAAGGTGCCAGGTACAGATGTATGTGGTGCCATGGAATGGAAGATCACTGTGTCAGTGTACACTGTACAAGCTCCCAACTTTCTGCACCTGGCCCATCTGCATAGGAAAGGATGAGCTGCTGGAGGGACTTAGCAAGCCAGGTAGCACTGAGAGAAATTCTCGGTCAATGTTCAAAGTTAACTGATCATTTCTACCCACGGATGCTGCCTGATCCACTATAGCTCGTTGCTCAAGATTCCAGCAACTGCAGTTTTTGTTCTTTGTTTCTGCAGTAAATCAGTTTCCTAGTACATGTAAATGCTGCATTGAACAATGGAATCTGTAATGACCTTTTGTTACAATGTGACTTCCTGGTCTGTTACAGCTGAGCTGCTACGTGATGATAGATTAGAAATCAAAATATTCAGAATGCTGTCCTGATTCCTGAAGTTTGCACACATTCATTCTCTGAAATTACGTTGTATGTCCACAGAGGTTCATAGAACACTCCAGAACAAAATAAAAATGCCATTCGGCCCTTCTAGTCTGTGCCAAAACATTATTCTGCTAGTCCCAATTGTAGGTGCTCTACAATTAGTAAGGGATTGCTTAAGGTGGTATGTGGGTGGAAAGAAAAAGTGTGAAAACCACTGTTTTAATTGTACCTAATTGATTCGTTTTGTGCACATTTTCAGAACTCCAAAGGAAATGGGCCAATGACAATTTTTCTCAAGCAAAATACTTCAGTAACAATTGGGTCTAGTGCAGTGATTCTCAACCTTTCTTTCCCACTCGCATCCCACCTTAAGTAACCCCTTACTAATAACAGAGCATTTGTGGCATAGGGATTACTTAAAGTGATATGTGAGTGGAAAGAAAAAGGGTGAGAACTACTGCCCTAAACTTTTTCCCTTTCACCCTAAAGCTATGACCTCTCATATTTATCTCAACTAATCCAAGTTAGAAACAGTCCACTTCCATTTACCCTGTTTACACTCCTCATTATTTTGTGAACCTCTATCAGATCACCCCTCATTCTTCTACGCTCCAAGGAATACACTCTTAATCTGTTTAATCTTTCCCTGTAACTCAAGTCTTGAAGACCTGGCAGCATCCTAGTAAATCTTCTCTGCACTTTTTCTTTTTTACTGATATCCTTCCTGTAATTTGGTGACCAGAACAGCACACAATTCTCTAAATTTGGCCTCACCAATGTCTTATACAACCTCACCTACATCCCAACTCCTGTACTTAATACTTTGATTTATGAAGGCCAAGAGGCCCAAAGCTTTCTTTACAACCCTGTCTACCTGTGATGCTACTTTCAGGAAATATGTATCTGTATTCCCAGATCCCTTTGTTCATCCACACTCCTCAGTGCCCTACCATTTACTGTGTATATCCTACCTTGGTTTGTCCTTCCAAAATGCAACACCTCACATTTGTCTGCATTAAATTCCATCTGCCATTTTTTGTCTTATTTTTCTTGTTGGTCAAGATCCCTCTGCAAACTTTGAAAGTCTTCCTCACTGTCCACAACGCCTCCAATCTTAGTGTCATCAGCAAACTTGCTGATCCAATTTACCACATTATCATCCAGATCATTGATATAAACAACAAACAACACTGACCCCCTGAGGCACACCACTAGTCACAGGCCTCTAGTCTGAGAAGCAGTCATCCACTACCACTCTCTGTCTTATCCCAATGCAGTGAATTGGAATCCATTGACATCAGGCTCACCAGCCTGTAATTTCCTAGTTTACTTTTGGAGCCTTTTTTAAATAATGGAACGACTTGAGCTCCCCTCCAATTCTCCAGGCATGAATGGGCCAATGGATTTTATACTGACTTTTTCACAATCCCATGTAATGGCTATAGATGACATTTTCCAGGTTCTAGTACTTCCTAATTTAAAAACGTGTCATCTTCAAGGAAACGTGAGGACAATATTCTGAATTACTATCTTATTAATCCAAAAAACTAAACTTTGTCGCTGCAGCTTTATGTAGCTTTACTTCGTTGATAAAACAGATAAACATTTTGCATAACTTCGCATTAAGATTTTCATAATGATGAATAAACAAAGCATCTACTGTATTTAAAGATATAACGATATTCAACTTTAAAGAGATATACAAGATATATAAGATGAATTCAAAGAAAATATCTCGAGCTCACGTCTCCTTCATAGTTCGTCGAAGAATGAGATGCAAGCTCTTAGTTTGCATGGATATTACGACATATAACATCATAATTACTATGGTAGCACTACAAACAATACTTTTTCTTAAAGAGATGGGCACAAAATTAACTAAGAATCAAAAACACAAGGTTTTAACCTTTACAGTGGCTTTCCTCATTGCTAAAAGTGCTATTTTGCTGAGATGGAATGATGCTGTCCTTCCCACTCACAATCAATGTTTGTCGGATGTGATGGCATGTCTTTCTCTAGAAAAAAATTAGGTGTTCTACTACTGCACTGGATATTAACTTCCTTTTTCTTTTGGGGCCCTTTTCTCAATTACTTTCAATATCTGTACATTATTCATTTCTGCTTTTTTTAAAAATGAACCTATAGTTATTGTAAAGGTTTAAACCTTGGGGTTTTTTTAATTCTTAATTTTGTGCCTATCCCTTTTAAAAAAAATTATTGCTTGTATGTTGCCATTGTTACTATGATGTCATATGTCCCAGCGGACTGAAAGTTTGCATCTCATCCTTCGAAGAATCATGACAGAGAAGTAAATTTGAGATACTTTTCTTACAATTCATATTAATTTTATCTTATTTTTTTATTTCTTTTATATTTGTTCAAAATTGAATATCATTCATTATACAGTACGCTTTGTTATTTGTTATGAAAATCTCAATGCAAAGTTATGCAAAATGTTTATTCATTTTATCAGCAAATTAAAGCTACCTACAGCTGCAACTACAAAGTTTAATTTATTTGATTATTAAGATATTATTTTGAAATATTGATGCTCAGGCTTCCTAGAAGATGACATGTTTTGAAATTGGGAAATATTAGAACTTTGAAAGTGTCATCTATAGTTATTGCTATTTGTAGTGCACTCCTTAACTCGGCCAGAAACCCTCATAGGGTGGGGTTAGATTATTAGTTTAGGAATATATGGTTTTTTCTTTTACTTTTTTCTATTTAATAACATGGGTTCATATTGTACCTTGTTCATTATTATTTGATACTTGTAACTTGATATTAACTTATTTATGTGCGCCTATGTATTTTGCATATATTAAGACTAATAAAAAGAAAGAAAGAATTCCACGTAGTTTCAGAAAATAGCTGTTAAAAATACTATTCCAATAATTTTTTAATTCTGTCCAAAGAACTATCCCTAGAATTTAGAAGTAATTCATAATGGCCAGATACCATCCTTTGTAATTAGGTTGGAAACTATAAATCGCCCTGAACACATTTGACAAACTCCAAGCCATCCAGCCCTTTTACAGGTCAACACAGGTTCTGCAAACACATCCACACAGAGTACACACTGAGCAACACCTGTTTCATACTAGATCTGCTTTTACTGTCACTCAGAATCAATAACTCAAACTTTTCAGAATGAGGAGCATGTTAAGTCGTATCCCTCAGGACCAAAGTCAAAGATGGTTGTGGGAATGAATAGTAGATCTGTTAGAGAGTAGCTGGGCTAAAGGGCATCATTCTGTGCATAATTAATAAACTTTCAGACTAGTTATTGTGCAACAGCCACACAGTGGTACTCACTGTGCATGTCCAAGATCAGATTTAGGAGCAGGTCTTGGAACAGGCTAATGTCACAAATTTCGATTAACTTACAAAGTGGTTATCGAGGTCATCAAATTAGCTCTGTTCAGAGCAGTGGTTTTCAAACTTTTTCTTTCCACTCAGAGATCACCTCAAGTAACCCCTATGCCATGGGTGCACTGTGATTAGTAAGGGATTGCTTAAGGTGGGTATGTGAGTGAGAAGGGAAGGTTGAGAACCACTGCTCTAGACCCAATTGTTACTGAAATATTTTGGTTGAGGAAAATTTCATTGGCCCATTTCCTTTGGAGTTATGAAACCACGCACATAGCGAGTTAATTAAATACGATTAAAACAGTGGTTTTCAAATTTTTTCTTCCCACTCACATATCAAGCAATCCCTTACTAATCACAGAGGACCTATGGCATAGGTGGTATGTGACTGGAAAGAAAAAGTTTGAAGACCACTGGTTCAGAGCATTATAGTTTGTGTTCGAAGGTGCAATCCCTGTTGTACACGAAGGCCAAGTCCAGCAACATGCAGCTCTTGTCTAATTAGCAGTCCAGTGACATTTTAATTCCTTCCATTCAACTCTAAATTTAAATTTTGCTAACTTTATCAGTTATTAAAACTCACAACTTATGAAGAGTTGGTGTGCTCCCAAGAGCAGCTGAAAGTCAAGTGAAGTTCACTGTTTTGGCAGTCGTTCTTACCACATGGCTCTCTCTTTGTAATCTTTGAGTGAGATTGATGCAGAGAACACTACAAGTCACTGTAATGCATGCTTCCAGAATGGCATTGCTCAACTATGCAACCAGAGTGGCTGTGCCTCTAGAAATGTGCTGAAGAGTTGGGATGGTATAATTAGAGCTCCAAGCCTGAATATGTCACCTGTCACTTGGGGTTTGGAATGGAGTACCTCTTGGGATTCTGGGGTGGGTTGTGTGAGCAGCTGGCCAGGTGGGATTAGAATGGATACTGGTGATATCAGCCTGGGAGAGGCTGCCGAGGTTGGTTAACCTGCTTTGGATTCGATGACCAGCTTTAGCCCATTATACAGGTACTGGAGTGACACTCTATTTTCCATGCTGAATCGGACCAAATGGGTGAACAACGTTAGATCCAGCAGACAAATAAATGCACTGGGAATATTGATTAATTTTGCATTTCCAATGTCTATCAGCTTTTCTCATTTCCCTAGCTGGTAGCAATCTTTAAAGACCTGTAACATAAGTCATTATTAACCTGGATAATCTGTTGAATGAATGGTGTTCAGTGGGGAGTTTGAACTTTGGCCATTGTACCCAAGTTGGTGACTTTGAAAAGCACACACACTGATAGCTTGGACTAGAAATGGCCCACTTGCTAATTACAAGTGAAGTTATTTCTCATGAAAGTAAAAGTATAAATTATTCCTATGACAAACTTTAGATCCTACATTTAAGAAGATGTGAAAGAAATTGAAAATTACAAGCCTCAAGTTGCCATCAAGGCATCAGTCTATTTCATATTTCTTGCTTGTTATAAGAAAATTTATATAAAATTATGGTGTGGTTTTAAAAAAAAAACACAGAAAACAGTGAAATAGAAATCAGAAGCTAAATACAGGCATTTACTTACAACTTGAGAATAAGTGATCCAGAAAATATTACAGCTTCTTCCAACAGCTGTGTCTAAATGCCTAAAATTAGAATTACTTCAGCCACTGAATAACCTGATCCAGTCCCAGATGTTTTGACATTTTTAGGCCAGATTTAACCTTGCTTACTTCCAATGACATCACAGTGTGCCCACACTATTTGTTGGTGGTTCGAACTCTGGAAGGCCTGTTTACCCCAGTCAAGCCATAACTTCATCATATTGCCTCTTTAGAGGCAATCATCCCTATATCAAGCCGCTTGCAGTGTTCCCGAGCAGAAACACCCAAATGCATGATTGGAGGAGGGAGGGAGTGGGATCAGGTGGTGTTCGAGCATTGCTAACTAAGAAAGCAAGTCAAAATCAATGCTTCTGTTTCTGGTCAGTGAACATTGCTAAAGGCAAGTTGACATGAATTAAAATGTACAACATGCAGTCCAACAAAAAAACCCATCTGATATTAGGATTAAAATCCAGCCATCCTGATCAATACTTGACAAAGGGAGTGGAAAGGAGAAACTGTAAATCAGTAAACCTTTTCATTGCATTTATTCTCCATGTGACAACATCTGTTAAATTGAAATCAATTAACTTAGGAGCCAGCCATCAGGATGCCAGGAGGGAGGTTGGTTCTGCATTTGAAGTAGGAAGCCTTGCTTTTGGAATCATTTGTCACGGCAGTACCATCATGTACTTTCAATACATGGAATTTCAACATCAGTTTATCCAGAGTACCTCAAGGTCCTTTTCATTATGACATTCAACACAATGCCAGGGAGAGAGCATCTTTGGGAATTTAACCTGCTTGTCTTAAATAGTCCTAAAATGATAGACAACAAGGTCCCATTAGCCGTGTCGAAGACAAGATTTGAAACCGTCCCCAGCTGGAGTGGATTGTGTGTAAGAATCAGAATGGGAACATTGGATGTTTAAATTGTGCATCAAGCTAATTCCTGCCAGAAATATACCACATGGCAAAGTGTTTTGACCTTCTCTTTAAATTATATAAAATGTTAGTTCTGCAGGCATCTTGGGGAACAGACCTTTATTTGTCCAGTAGGCTGCATACACTTTCAAATCACACATTCTATCCTCAGCACACTGTAATGGATTCTATTAACCCACATTGCAGCATGATGTGTGAGCACCAAGGATACAATGCACTGAACAGAGCAATATTAAACTGCCTTAACCACCTGCCCCATGGCAAGCTCTTCCAACCTTCCAATATAAATTCAGAACTGTTTTTTCTCAAATGCTGAGACAATTTTTATATTGTGTTATTTAACAAATAATACAACTTATGATTAATTGATTGCAGGTACATGAATATTTTGCACAAATTAAGTCTCAATCCAGCTGTGAATGAATGTCCCATTGTCATAATGTGAACATTTTGTTCTGAAAATTTTTAAAAATCTGCTGGTGTTCAAGTTTTGAAATCAAATCAGAAATGTTGAAAAACTGGCAGCATCTGTGGAGGAGAAAACAGAATTAACATTCAGGTTTGTTAATTGTTCCCTTTTCACATGCTGCCATGTTTCTGCTCCTGTAGTGTCTAGGGATGATCTTAATAGTTATCTCCTAGACCAGGGGTGTCAAACTCAAATTCACAGAGGGCCAAAATTAAAAACTTGGGACTAAGTCGTGGGCCAAACTAAATATTTATTGAAAATTTTCAACAACATCTGCATGTTTTCTCTTCTTTCAACATATGTAATGTTAAACTTTTTGTTATTAAAATAAATGTTTAATAATAGTTTTGGTTAAACTCTTTCCAGAAGAAGCATTAACAAATGAGAAATAAAATATTCAATAAATAATATTTCTCTATAGCCTTTAAGCTCCTTTTAAATGTATTTTTTTTCACAAGCCAACAAGTCAAAAAAATAACAACTTGCTTCAATGACAAACAGGTTTGTCTTTTAAAATGATGAACATATAGTCTGCCTCCCACCTGTCTTGAAAGGTCCTGTTTTCTGTCTTTGGTTTGGCCATTTTTCGTAAGGGGTTTATTACACGTGAGTTGGGCGACAGGTCGCAGATGCTAATGAAAGTAAAGAGAGGAGGTGGGGGCGATTAGCGGGCTGACGGGCCGGTGCCAATGCATTTGCAAAGCATTCTGGGATTTGTAGTATTAGCTGTGCATGCGCTATACTGGCGCGGTGGCCAGCGGGCCAGCTCTAATACATATTTGATATGATCTTGCGGGCCAAATATAATTATATCATGGGCCAAATTTGGCCCGCGGGGCTGAGTTTGACATGTGTGCCATAGACTAATGAAACCTCCCATGTTAATTAACAATGACAGTCACAGTGGCTCCTGAAGGGAGTCAAACTGATGTTGCTGGACCTGCCACTTTGTCCTAAACTCTTACTAAACTTCCTGCACCCTTGAACAGGAGCACCTAGTCATCTCCACATAGGCTCCCCGAGCCCTTGGGTACGGTGTTGGTTAAAGAGTAGTGATCCCATGTTCATTTATAGTGCATCCTTGCAGAAGCTGACACAAGATTCCAAAGAGAATAGCATGAGCCCAATCCAGTTAATTCTTCACCAGGTGAGGCTGCAAGTTAAAGTCTTCTTTTCCTACTGCCAGCAGTCCAGTCTCCTTCTCAATCAGCTCGGAATAATTTAACCATATTTTTATCTCATGTTGCTATGTTATTTTCATCTTTAATCCCTTCAGTGCCAATTTCAAATTGATCCAGGTGGTTTTCTTGCAACTCATGGATCAAGCCGAATTAGCAAGTGAAGTAACTAGCGTCCAGCAGAGGTCACATGAAAGGTTCATTTGTGCTGGAGTTCCAGGACTGCAACAAAATCATGTGACCTTGGGTCTTGGAGTTGAGACTGCCTCTTTTAAAATATTCACAAAGGATCCGTGTTTCTGAGTTTGTATAATTTGAGCCTTTCCTGAGCTTCTCTTCCATCCCCATCTCAATGTGTTTCTGGCTGGGTTTGCCTACTTAACCAGAAATATATGATTATATTCTATGGACTCATTGTGAGCTACTATGCTGAGCCAAAAGGCCAAAAGCATTTGTTAATGTCACGGTCTTAGCACTGGCTAATGTCATGATCTTTGCACTGCCCACTTGGAGCACCTGGAAATGTGACTCAAACTGTACCAGTTCTAATTGCTTCATGATCTCAACAAAACAGCAAGCGTTGATGGGCATTTGCCTTCCTAGCACATGGCACCAGGATTAATCTAAAGCTTACAACCCTTCAGGTCCTGATTTTTAACCTTCTGCCCCACCCCTTGTAGTCATACAGCAGGACCTCACCCTTTTCCTAGTTAAGTCATTGGAGCCAATGTGTACAGTGACAGCTGACTATTCACCATCCCCCTGAAGAATGTTCTATAGATGCTGAGAGACATTTTGACCCTGGCTTAGGGGAGCAGTGCACATTCCTGGAGTCTCATTCAGGACTACAGTACCCCCTGTTTGTCCCCTATCGAGTCCCTTGCAGGAGGAGCATGTGACTGCCCTGACTCCCATCTCTACAGCACCAAGGCTAGAGCAGAAAGTCAAAGACCTTATCCTACCACTGTCCTCTATAAGGCCTCTTGACACAAAGTGTTAGCACTTTCACCTGAATCACAGCCACTCTCAAAATGACCACTTCCAAGAAAAATGAAGTAGCAGGAACCTGAAATGCACAGCCTGAAGATTTTTTAATACTTGATATTTTACTTTTCATAAAAATTAACAATTATAACATTTCAATATATAAATACATACATAATTTTATATAAAGCAAAAAAACAAAGAAAAGCCCTAACACTACCCCTTCCATTTCTCCACTCCCGCCCCACTTTATTAAATATCTTTTCGTACTCTGTAAGAGATCACAATTTAAATTAACCTCAGGATTCAGGGAGAGATCACTTTTGAATTTAGCATCATTATTAAAGATGAGCACCAACATAGTTCAGATATGGTCGCCACATTTTAAGAAACGTGTCGTACCGTTCCTCAAATTGTGGGTTTTTTTTCCATTGGTATGCAACTATCCATCTCCGCTGTCCACTTCGCCAAAGTGTTTTAAAGTGTTTAGGTAGGAACAGAGAACTATGGATCCAGTGTAGGGTGGTGGGGTTAATATTGAAGAGTGTCCACTGGTTGGTATGGACAAGTTGGGTTGAATGGCCTGTTTCCATTTTTTCTGTATCTCAGTATGGAGGGGATAGTGGTAAGGTGAATATGATTAGCTCAGTAATAATGAAATTAGTGATTCTTGTATTTACTGAGTTAACTCTAGATATTTGGTTGTAAGATCTAGTGCTGGTTGCGAGGCTTGCTTTAGTCTTGATCAAAAAAACATCAAGACATCATGGGGGGTTTCTCCTCAAATAGCAACTGCTCTTCCATGGACGTTGCATGACCTTCTCAGTTCCTCCAGCCGATTGCTTATTGCTCCACATTTCAGCATCCGCAGTTCCTTGTGTGTCTTAATAATTTGGATGTATTTTCTTTCTGTGATCCTCCCTCTCGTCTCAGAGTTTCTGTGGTTTGAGGAGTAGGACTAGTTGCATGTATATGTGGGTCACTCATGATGTCCGGCAGACGCACGGCCACCAGTCCGACTACAATCTTGAATCGGCATGGTTGCATTTGATGTCACTATGGTTAGAGTTCACACAACATGGAAACTGTTCTGAAATTAAAATAGTCTCAGGTCTTTTTAAATTTATGAATTTTGAATTGCTTGTTGGGGAGGTGAAAATTCAGGACTAATGGATCAAGGTTAATTGACAGAAAACATCTTTGCAAGGGGTAAGATCAAACCTCAACAATTTAGTTTTGCAGCTGGATTTGCAACTGCACTCTTAACTGCAAAACAAGAGGCTTGTTTACTCCTTGCTGATTATCATAGTGAAGCGGAGGGTACACTCAAAGACTTTGCAAGCTTGCATCAGTAATAGGCACTGGGACACACCATATCATCAGTGGTTGCTGTGGTTACTAACTGAGGGCAGGATTGTGTTTGTTCATTTGCTATGGCTCCCTGGAAGAAGTGCTGCAATTAGAATTTAATCTTTTCTCTTCATTAAAACCTCCCAATTGATCATTGAATGGAACTCTGCAGGATCATTGTATCTCTGGGAATTTCACTGTAACTGTAAGCTCAGGATATTGTCAATACATGAGTGCTACAGGGTACATTGATTCAGCCTTCCTGAAAAATAGTTACCTCTGTAGACATCAGAGAGTGGGTTCATTGTGCGGAGCTAATCAATGGAGTCACTGGGAAGAGCAGGACAATGGAATCACCACTGGACAGAGCAGGTCAACGGGTCACACTGGGCAGAGCAGGTCATTGGGGTGTTGGACTCTGGCTTTAATTTATTTACTCTTAATTTAGTCTATGTGTGAACTGAGTCCAGCGCGTTCGTTGAATGAAGTGATAGGAGAAGGTATTCGGTTCAACAGTCAGTTTATTACACCACACAGCACAGCACAGCACAAGAATAAAACTTAACAGAGCTCTAGGTCAGTCTGTTAGTTCATAGGTCACCTGCCAGTGAGCTACTCCCCGAGACTGACCCCTATTGTCCAGTTGGTTCAGTTTATATAGGTCAACCTTATCATACAGAACAAAAGTTGGCTTCCTTTGCTAGATTTCATTATCATACAGAACAAAAGTTATCTTCCTTTGCTAGATCTTTTTGCATAAGGGTTATCACAAGTCATCTCCTGTTTTGCAGATATCTGGGGTGTAGCACTCCCATGTTAATCCTCCTGGCCAGACTATCCCGTTGTGTTGATCAGAAATTAATTCATCCCCAGATATCTCTAATCACCATTCGGTCCCTGTCTGGCCAATTTCTGCTGTTCTCTTTAACACCTCCTCGTGCCTTAATCTTCCTCCTAGACTGGTTTTCCATTCCCTTTGATTCTTGCGGGCCATTCTTTGTTCTGATCTGGCCTGTGTCTCCTGTGCTACTTCCCACCTCCTTCAGTTGAGCATTCCTCCTAAATCGTTTTATGCATATCCTCTCCCTGTATCTTGGGAGCAGCCAATTTTGTTCAGCCAACTTTGCTCCATGCTGTGACAGCCACTTAGCCACATTCCTCTTTCCCTGACTCATGCAGTCCAAATAAACTTATTGATTAATCATTTATTTCATACTGTTTTAACCCCTAGATTCCAACAGTTCCCCCTTTTGGTCTCATGAAAATGAGACCAACCACCAGTTAACTTATTAGATAGAGAAATCCGGGTTACATGCTAGGGTTGGCATTTCTGATCCCTTGTAATCATTACACTCTTGAGAGGGCAGTAGGGACAAATACATGCCTTGGGGTCTGGGGATGTCTCTCTGTGACAGCGCTCGTTGAATGAGGCACTGGAGGCAGGGAAGGATGCATGGGATCAGAATCAACGCCAAAACCACAAATCCAGCAACTAGCACTATAGTATGTATCCATCCCCAGTCTCCAGAGAACAAATTTCCCAGCCATGCGCTGCCCAAGGGTCGCCAGGTCTGAACCGGGACGTGAGCTAATTTGCGAATACCTGAAGAAATCTCCTTTACTGCTTGCCCATTGTCATTGATTTTTAAACAACAATAGATTCTACCATCAACAGTCCCCGGAGTCCAATATGTTCTTTAAAGGGACCCGTTCAGAAAGTTCTTAGTCCGTAGTTGCTCACAGGTTCTCAGTCGCCGCCGTACGAATCTGTTCCAGTGTCCGTGCTGGTGGGTCCGTGGCTGCACACTGACTCCAATGATACCACGTCTCGCCTTTTCCCTGTAGTCGAACCGCGTGGGACGTCCTCTCCACCCCTCGGTAGGGTCCTGTCCACCTGGGCTCCGACCACTTTCTCTTGATGACCTTTAGCAGAATCCACTCCGCGACTGAAGGTATCGGTGTTTCCCCTTCTCTGTTGGGACTTGTGACCTGTTGTGAAAAATCTGACACCAGAGCCGTTAGTTTATCATAATACAGCTTGCATCCCATTGAACTTACCTCATTCTTCGTAGTCTGACTTCCGGCTCCCGGTCCCGGGAACTGGTGCCCCGTTCGTAGTTCATATGGAGTGAATCCTGTCACAGAACTTACCGAACTCCTTATTGACATTAATGCCAGAGGCAACGCATCCACCCAATTTAGTTTGGTCCGTGCCTGTACTTTCCCGATCTTACCTTTTATTGTTTGGTTCATCCTCTCCACTATTTTCTGCCATGTTAATGCCTTCATGGGTAAACGTAACATTTGGAGCATTCAGGATCTTTTCTAGTCTCGTCTGCCTTAACGAAGTCATTGTAAATGCTGTGAAGCTCACAAATGCTACAATACTATGTGTTGTTAATACTGTCAGGCCATGTCCCATTACTATGTGTGCCACCTTTTGTAGAATCTTTGCTACTCCTGCTGCATGTCTTGTACATGGTGGGTGTCTGTCTTCCGTTGGGTCTAGTGTGATACTCCCATACATGAGCACACATCTTCCACCCCCTTTTTTCTGAAAAAGAACACCATCAATTGTGTGTGCTTTTTCAGAAACATCCAAAAAGAAAGGTAGTTATAATTTGGAATCGCCAAATCTATAGCTGTTGTAAGAGCTTGCTTCAATAGAATAAAACTCATCTCAGCCTGTGCAGTCCAATCAAGTGTAGCTCCCAGATTCCTCATCCCCTGCTCATTCACCAAAGTTCGCAGTGGATGTGTCAACTCACCATACGATGGGATAAACTGCCTACTATAACCTGACAAACCCAAAAACAAAAGCATCTCCTTTACTGTCTTTGGTTTTGGATGATGTAGTATTGCATCTGCCAAATAGGGGTGTAATCTGACAGTTCGAAGGTCATGGAATCAACCTGCTGACAAAAACCCACATCTGCTGATCCCACTGACCACAGGTTCTCAGGGAGAGAGTCTAGCATAGGGGCCGAGTCGGGGTGATCCATCTTCTCTCTACCATGAAAGCGTTCAATCTGTCTATGCTCAAGGAGGACTTGATCATATGTAATGGACCAAATTCTGTATGCCTGAGCAGATGAGGAGAACTGCACTGTCGGTATTTGAGTGTCAGACCAGTCACCCAGGGACCTCAAGTTCCGACACATCGGTCCCAAATCTTTTGCCTGGTGCGTAGTGCCAATTGCAAGGGTGACATGAGGAATGGCCTCCCCTGCCATCTCATACCATTCCAGCTGTTCAGATGTCAGTGCCACCGTAGCGGCCACCCCCTCCTTTCCTATCACTATGTAGTCCGAATTAATTTCCCATTGCCTGCCCTCTACCTCTTCATAAAAGGCATGCTGATACATTTCATCCCCATCCCTATCGTAAAAGAGGGTCATATGGGGAGGGTCCGAGGGAGGGGTATACGGGTGTAACGTCTGAATCCACGGCTTCCATTGGTTATACAACTTTAGCAGCCCTACCTTCTGTGGGTCCTCTGTTTCCAGCAGCCCCCAGTAAATGTCAGCCCATTGTCCCTCAGACACGGATCCTCCAGCTGCTGCCAACAACATTTGAGAACCGGAATGAAGTGTAGTTACTGAACAGTTCATAGAGAATCCATTTGGAAAGGTGACCTCTATTCCGTCGGGTCCACAAAGGATGGATGCTCCGCACTTGAACAACAAGTCTCTGCCCAAAAGATTGGTAGGGCACCTGGCTGACAAAATGTACTGATGTGTAAAAGTCTGTCCTGCCACAGAAGTGACTAGTGGTGTAGAAAACGGCAGATTTTCTGGTGTACCCGAGAACCCTATCAGCTGGACGCTAGAGGATGATGTTTTATCTTGAAACTCAGCGCCAGTGAGTGTTGAAAACCTGGCTCCTGTATCCACTAAAAACGATACTTTCATGTCCATGACTTTCATCTGCAGGAAAGGGTCTGCCAACCTAGCCTGCTCGTGGGTACTCGGGCTCCGTCACTGTGGGCAATATTGCTCCTCCTCTGTCAGCAAAGGGAATTGTCTCCTCGGAGCTAGAGCCGCATAGGGTGCCTGATGTACCGGGGGTGGCACTGACGATCTCTGGGGCTGGACCCAAGGCTCCTGTTGTGGTGGTCCATAGCCCCTTGCCCCCGGGTCCCGAGGCTCCCAAACTAGGGGACAGTCTCTCTTCAAGTGTCCTGGCTGACCGCATCCAAAACATACGGCTGGCTGCCTTCGTGGAGCACTCCGAACTCTCCCTCTTACTCGGAATCCCCCCATTGAACCTCCCATTCTGGCCACATAGGTGGGACCCGGTGCCCAATATGGGGCCGGGTGCCAACTCATATTATTCCCTTGTGGTGGCTGCGTTGGCTGCTGAATCATCTGGTTTGCACCCTTTGAGGAAATCTTTTTTTCCTCATTCGCCTTTTGCCTAGCCTCTGCTAATTGAAGCTTAAGGAGTTGCACTTGTGCCGACTCCGTAGTTTGTTTGTCCTCCTTTTGCTTAGCCCTGTAACGTTTCAGGTGATGGGTCAAATATTTTTCCCATTGCTCACTCGAGCAGCCAGGAATATCAGGGTTATTCTCTAATGCCTCCCTAACTACAGCTGGCAGTCCACTCGTTACTGCAGCCCTAAAGAGTGTAGTCTGCAAGGGATCTGTGGCTGGGTGTACTCCTGCCTTATCAGTCCAACTCTCCCTACACTGACTCAAAAAAGTCGAGATCTCCTCATCCTCCTTTATGGAAAAGGTCAGGGACTGCATGACACCGGGGGGAGCGGGGAACTTATCTCTCATTGCCCCTCCTACTGCCGTAGCATGGTTGGCAAATGGCTCAGCATCGAGGCACCTAGTGATTCCTGCGATCATTTCTACCTGCTGAATCTCCCACAGCCCAAGCTGTTTCCCCAATAATGCTCTCCAATCCCCTATGGCTATCTTATGTCCCATCGTAAATTGGCAGAACTTTCCCATCCACGCTCCACCTCCCTCAGTCGGAGGTGGCATTTTGTCCAAAATACAATTCATGTCAGTGAATGAGAAGGGTTGATACCTTTCCCCAATTTGCGGACCCTCATAAATTAGCAGCATCTGTCTATATCTTTCTGGAAGCCGTACTTCCCCCCTTTCCCGCAACGCATATCCCAAAGGGAAGCGAGGGTTCTCCTGACCCTGTCTTCTGTGTGTGATCATGCTTCCCTCTCTGCTTCTCCTAAGTACAGTAACAGCCGGATTTTTTCAAACCCTCGTGGAACCTTCCCCTGATTCTGCAGCTCTCTCCATATCTGTTCGTACCGTGCCATAGCCTGTACCTCCTCTCCCTTCGGTACTCCTCCCAGTAATTGATCCCTTGTTTTCTCCCACTGTCGGTTTACAGATAGGGGAACCCCTCTGTCTCCCCCGAGCTCTTGCCCTACATCCCTATTTACTCCTTCCATCTCCGTTCTGATCTTTAACCCTTTAGACTTCGTGATTTTGACACCCTGCAATCTACTTCGTCCCTTCCCCCGTTATATAACCACTAGATGACCAGCAGCTCCCTGAAAACAGGTGTTCCCCTTCAGGGATGATCAGAGAGAGAGCCAGCTGGGGGATTATGTGTCTCGTGGTTGTGTGAAGTGTCTATTGTTTGTTTTGCGGTTAGCTTGTTAGTTTCCCCCTTTGTGTGAAATGTACATTGTTTGTTTTGCGGAACTGTTGGAATCTAGGGGTTAAAACAGGGGTCACGCTGGGCAGAGCAGGTCAACGGGGTCACGCTGGGCAGAGCAGGTCAACGGGTCACACTAGGCAGAGCAGGTCAACGGGGGGTTCACTGGATAGCGGGACCCACAGCAGCTGATCATTTCATGTCCAACTCTTCAAGTCATAAAGTGCCAACTGAACAGTCACTCTTCCACATCAAGTCAAGGTGCATCGGAGAAACCTCCCATAACAGTAGGAGATGGTTGGGGGGGTATATAACAGAGTGGAAATTGCTGCCTGGCTTATGTTGTAGCTGCAAGTTTGGAAACAGGGCAAGAACATGGCGGGGTTACAGGCAGTCTGCTTCAGGCTCATCCGGAGAGGGATGGTGATGGCATCTAGGAAATGCAGCTTGAGGAGAAAGGCAGGCTTGTTATGATTGAGGAGTTCAATTATAATAGGGTAGAGGTTCAGTGCAAGTTTATCCAAGTACTGCTTGGATCTGTTTTATGGAACATGTTCCCCAAAGGGAAGACTGGAGTTTGGTTTTGTTGAGTTCCACCCATTCCTGACAATGTGCAGAGTCCTGGTTCTTGCTAAACCATCTTCCCAGCGAGCCTTCTGTGATGCTGCGGATGCAGCCAGATTTCCCAGAGCATGATTTACAGCACCTCACCTGGCCATCCGTCAGCGGAAAGATGGTGATCCCGTGTCGGTGGCTGGCCCAAACAAAACTAACTGCAGATATTGTGTTTGCTGTTTGTGAAATCTGTTCATTATTAAAGCAGAACATTTGCATCTTTCAGATTGCAATCTTTTGGAACATCAGATTAAATATTCTGGCATCCCTTTCTGATTGATGTTCCCAGTGTCTCATGGTTCATCTGTTGTTGCGTCTGCTGAAGATCCACTTTGATCAGAGAAGAGCCCTGGCTTGCTGCCAAGATATCCAGCAGTACTGCCATTGCTCCTGATCGCAGATCATATTGATTCTATGCCATCTTAACCCTACTAACCTGAAATTTTGTGATACTCCACAGTAATAAAGCCCTGTCCTCTCACAAAGCCACACCACTTAATGAACCTACTAACCCCTATATATCTTTGAAATGTTGGAGGAATCCGGAGTACCTGGAGGAACCCCACGTGTCCAAAGTGGCGGATTTGAACCCAAGTTGTTGGTGCTGTAATTGCATTGCACAAACCCTTCATTAACCGTCACAGATTTCCTTGAAGCTACTGACTAAGTTTAATTAATACTTCCTTCATTCAGGTCAACAGCCAACCAACAGCAAGCCAGCAGTCACTGGGGGCAGTGACGTCTCAGGGTGACACCACACCACTGCAGTTCTTACAAACTTTTATATAGATTTTATATAGCCATATATGCTTTGGCTGACTCCAGAAAGAGCTGTGGGAATTAATCTCGAGCACCTTGTTACTTGGGACAATGTTGTTCTATTCGCCGGACTCAGTGACTGATCCGCCACTAACTAGGCCACTGTATAACCCAGAGGGTTGAGTTGCGGGGTGGAAACATTGATAAATGATCCACCTATCTTAGCAAACAGTGAGGTAGGTTGTGAGAAGGTTGAGGGAACATTTTGTTTCCAAGTTCAAAAGGTGAAAGTGGACTTTCAGCAGATAACGTTCAGAAAAGGCAGGTACTTGGGCAGTCAACACCACATAGTAATCATTCAAATCCTCTTCATGTTGAATATGTTGAAAAGCAGCAATTCCTGTTAATGTGAGCTGTTGTGTCAGCAAGCATAATGGCAGATGGTATCATCAGTGGTACCCCAGCCTGGATACACAACCATACACTGTCCTATTCCAGGAAATCCACTTCCACTTGAGAAATGCTGGTCCAAACATAAACATTTCCTGATTGGCTAACTGAAGGAAGATATTCTGTGGAGACTCTTAAAGTTGAGTTTGAAGTGGAATATTCACTTCCTTTTGGTCAACAACTCATGCCCAAACTATTTAACTTCAGCACTTTGGGACCTATTAAAGTCCACACGCAGCAAGACTTAGCAGAGCTAGTTCTGCAGGCTCAATCTTCTGGCTTCAGTTCAGCATTTTGACATCAATTGAAAAGGAAGTTGTTTTGGGCTTAATGAAATCCATAAACGGGCTGACAGGCCTGGATCGTGCTTGCTGGAGTCTGCAGAGGTTATTGCTGGCTATGTGACAACAATCGGACAAGGTTCTTGCGCTCTTAACCCATGTTACAGTTTGCCTTCAGGTGTGGCCTAGCTTCCAAGCTTTAGTTAATAAATCAACAAGAAAATTATCAATTTTGGAATTGTGTAAAATCCTCCATCTGTTGCATCAGTTAATCTTTCCGCACATAATATTTTGGGAATTATAGAGTTGGGATCTTCAATGGCTCATTAATAAAGTGGTGAGAGGGAATGGCATGTATCACACAACATTTTTATCCTTGCCCAATTCCCTATGGTTGCTGACTACAAAGTGAGCAGAAACCCCAAGTGCAGAGGATACAAACAAATTGAGTGCGCAAGTTCTATGGACGTACCAGAGGAAAGATATTCCCGTGAGTGGACGGTCCACGCATCAGGCGACACCAGTATAGTCAAACAAGAAATGGTGAGGAAAAGCCTTTTCCAAGCAAGAGCAGTGATGGCCTCGAACTCACTGTGAGTTCTGAGGACACAGAAACAATGGAGAAAAACTAATTCATAGGATGACATGGAAATAGTGATGGGATGGGAGTGTCTGGATTGATTTAGAAGGAGCCTGTGCAGTCATAATGAACCAAATGGCCTCTTTCTGGTCTCACCATAGTTTTACATTTCTTTGATGAGACAATGAAGGGTTTTCTCCCAAACATTTTGAAGCCTTGGACTGGCCAGTTTGACATGATGATTGTTGCATCCTGATGTCCTGGTTTTGTTGGCAGACTAATGTGAGATGTTCCAGCAACATAGCAAACAGTTATTGCCTCATTGCCAGTGCGGCTCACTGCCCATCGCTGCCCGGGGTCCAATGCTATTGTACAGAATCCGATGCCATTGCTGCCCATCACCCAGTTGCAAGAATTTCCTGTCCATATGGCTGGAGCTCTCAGGCTTCTTGGTCCTTGCAGGCTTGCAAGTGACATTTCGAAGCATGACATGGGGCCGTTTAATGCAGTGAGAAAGAATTCTATGGTAATACCCAAATGATGAGGTATGTTTAGGGAAGAATCATATCCTTTTTCAGACAAAGATGGGCGACAGATTTGGGTATACGGATTGATGCAAAAAGCTGGTGCGACTTATGTTGGGACAGCATTACCAATACTATTAAAGTAAGGTATAGACTGGCGCAATACAATTTTTTGCACCAACTATATCTTACACTGTAAAAATGACATAAATTAAAATCAGAACTATCAGATCAATGTTTTAGATGCAGCAAAGAAACAGGAACCTTTTTGCATTCAACCTGGTCATGTTCCAAGTTAAGGCCCTTCTGAGAAGGTATGGGAAATCTGGAAAAAAATCACTAAGATTCAATTTATACAGAATTGTTTATATTGGGAATATAGCAGATGTGAGACCTAAAATGAGGCTGTCGAAACGCTAATTTGAATTTGTAAAGATCACATTGGTGGTGGCCAGGAAGTGGAGAGCAGTTACATGGAAATCTGATTCTCATCTAGATATGGCTCGTTGGAAAGTGGAAATGTATGCTTGTATTTCCCCTGGAGAAAATTACTTATAACCTTAGGAAAAAAATAGAATGTTTTTCTAAAAAGTTAAAGTTCATATCTTCATCATGTAGGTATAGATTCTTAACAATGCACCCCCTCCTCCCCCTGCCCACCCTTGGCTCCCTGCATCCAAGAACCATCTAGGATTTGTCCCTTGGTGGGAGATTGATGAATCCAATGAAAACTTTTTCTTCTTTTCTTTTCCTGTCTCTTTCTCTCTTCAATTCTATTGACTATTTCTCTTCTTTTTTTTACCATGGGTGGATGGGGGTGGGGGGGTGGGGGGGAGGTTAGGGCTTGTTCTTTTTTTTTCTTGTCTTAAAATCAACATCGAATGATAAGATTATATTTCTTTTATGCAATTGATGAATTTCATGTTTTCATATTGATTTGAAAATATTAATAAAAAATCAGACAATAACAGGTTATAGCTCGAGGTGGAGAGAAGACTCGTACACCAAGGGACACTGACTTTGGCAGCTGACCCCTGCACTGTGGGGTCGGGTGAGTAACTGGCTGGTTAACGTCCAAATGGGCTGGTTTCAGCCAGTCAAGCATGAAGGTCTCTTCCCTACTGCCAATGTCCAACACGCAGGTGAAGCTGTTATGTCTGACGATGTGGTCTGGCCCTTCATCAGGCCGTTGAAGGGGTGGCCGGTGGATCCTGCTTTGGACGAAAGCATAGTGACAGTCTGCAAAGTTTTTTGGCTTGCCTGTGAGCTCTGGGCTTAACTGGAGCTAGTGAGTCCAGGTGCTCATTCAGTCGAGACAATGTAGACATGGGGAGCTCCCCCAAGTCCTAGGAAGCTGCCACAAATTCATCTGGGATGACTAGGGGTGCGCCATAGACAAACTCGGCAGAGGATGCCTCAAGATCCTCTTTCGAGGGTGTGCAGATGCCTAGCAGGACCCAAAGAAGTTTGTCTGCCTAGTTTGGACTGGTGAGTCAGGCCAGCAGAGCTGTCTTCAGGTGCCTGTGGAACCTCTCCACCAGCCCATTGGGCTCTGAGTGGTATACTGCATTGTGGTGGAGTTGAGTCCCCAGGGCATTTGCTAAGGTGCTTCACAGGCTGGAAGTGAATTGAGCCCCCTGTCAGATGTTAAGTGTTCAGGATCCCCAATCATGCCACCTAGGTGTTCAGTAATGCCCATGTACATGTCTCCATGGAGATTTCAGACGCAGTACCGTCTCTGGCCACCTAGTCAGCTGGTCGACAGATAACATGCACCTCTGGATATAGGTAGGGGCCCTACATTGTCTATATGCACCTGGCTGAAATGACATTGTGGAGGGGCTTTAATGTGGGTCTGGACCTTGGATGCCTGGTATTGAGTTTTTTTTGACCCACTGAATGACCTCTTTACAGAGGCCGTGGAAGACATACCTGTTGGCCAACATTTTAACTAGAGTCCTGATAGTGGGGTGAGCCAAATTGTGGACCCAATCGAAAACTCACCTCTTCCATGTGGCCAGAATGGTGGGGCACAATTTGCCAGTTGAGGTGTCACAGAGCAGTGTGCAGTTACCTGTGCAATCTGGATGTTCTCTAGTTGCAGGCCGGTAAGTGCTGTCCCATAAACCAGTATGTCAGCTGCGCTAGGCCCACATAGTTGATACTTGGGACGGGGTCGTGCACTGCTAGGATAGCTGGATGGGATAGGGCATTGGCTGCCACACTGGACTTGCCAGCAATATGTTCAATGTCTGTCGAAAATTTAGATATATAGGACAGGTGCCGCTGTTACCTGGCTGACCACAGGTCTGACACCTTGCTGAAAGCAAAGGTGAGTGGTTTGTGGTCTGTGTAAATTTTAAACTTCCTGCCCTCCTGGAAGTAATGGAAATACCAAATTGCCAGGTATAACACTAACAGCTCCCTATCAAAGGGAGCCTGAGATGTTTCCTGAAAAAGGCCAGAGGCTGCCACTGTCTGTTAACCCGTTGCTTAAGTACACTCCTGACCACTGTGAGGGTGGTTGGGCATCTGACCTCGGGTGCACAAGGAGAGTGGTTTTGGCTAGGGAATCTTTGGTTGCTTGGAATGCCTTGGTCTCCTCATGTGTTCATTGAATGTCTTTATTGGGCCCTACCATAAGGGAAATAGGGACTCCTGATGTGGGCTGCTCCAGGTACGAAGTGATGATAAAAGTTGACCATACCTGCGAACTCTTGAAGGCCTTTCACAGTCGATGGTCGGGGGAAGGAACGAATGGCGTCCACTTTAGCAGGCAATGGCCTGGCCCCATGTTGATCAATTCAATGGCCCACGAAATCTATTGTCTCTCAGCCAAACTGGCACTTGGCTGGATTGATGGTTAAACCGAACTCGCTTAGCCTGGAGAACAGTAAGTAGTCTTAAGTGAGCGGCATGCTTAGTGCGGATGTGGTGGCTATTAAAATGACATTGAGGTAGACGAAGATAAATTGCAGATCCTGGCCCACTGCATACATCAACCTCTGGAAAGTCTGAGCCACATTTTTCTGCCCAAATATCGTGCGGAGATATTCAAACAATCCAAGGGGGGGGTTACGATGGCGATTTTGGGAATGTCCTCGAGGTGGACTATGATCTGATGATAACCCCTGATGTAGTTCACCTTAGAGAATATCTGTTCCCCTTGCAGGTTAGCAGTGAAGTCCTGGATGTGGGGTACAGGATACCTGTCAGATGTAGTGGGCTCATTAAGGTGGCAGTAGTCTCCGTGCGCCCTCCAACCTCCAGCTCCTTTAGGTACCACGTGGAGGGGTGGCCCATGGGCTACCAGAGTTCTGCGCAATGCCGAGTTCCTACATCTTTCAAAACTCTTCTATAGCCATGTTGAGTTTCTCTGGAGGGACGGGGAGGCGCCATGCCCTGGTGTGGAGGGGAAAGTCCTCCGTAATGATTTGGTGTCTCACCCCATGTTTAGATTCCACTGAGCTGAAATGGGGCATAGTGATGGAGGGGAATTCCACTAAGACGCAAGCAAATTTGCTGTCAGCAGTATTCACTGAGTGTAGATGGGAGTTAGTAACCCTTGAGTGAGAGTGTCTGAAATGTCCGGATGTGTACCAGCCAACCAATGCCCCTTAATGTCCACCAGTAGCGGGCTGGCTCTCAGGAAATCAGCACCCAGTAATGGTTATTGTATGGCCTCCACCGTAAACATCCAGGTGAATTGTCTGTCCCCAAGGTGGAGGGGAATTGTATGGGTGCTAAATGTCTGAATGATGGAGTCGTTTGCTGCTTGAAGCTCTTGGCCCACCTTGCCACTGCGGGCTTCTAGGCTGGACGGGGGAAGGACACTGTACTGTGCCCAAGTGTCCATTGTTACGAGCCCAGAGGATCCCAAACCCAGCAGCAATAGATATTCACCAAGATAAATGGTTACTTAAACAAAAGTTGCTTTTAATTATCTTTACTCATGAAAATAGAGTCAAACTTTAACTTATCACTATTGACTTACTGAACCTAACTTAACCCCCTTCTAATTCTAAGCGCACATGTGTGTAATGTGTGTGTGTAAGTTCAGAAAAGTTCTTTGGTTCACAGTCCAATCTCACTTCCTGGCTCATTGCTCAGAACCAGTTTTTAAGATAATCATGTCCCCTTGGAGATTCAGTGATACGGTGTTTAAGAAACCTATCACAGGTGCATAGCATGAACAGCTCCTTAATACTGCCTCGATGAACATGATTTGCCCAATCTGTGTGCAAGATTGCATGGCCCCAATGACAATCACCATTCCGTTCTCACACGTATCAGATATTTCTCAGTTTATTGACTGCGCCACTGCAATGTAATTATATGGAGGCCTTTAGATGATTTCCCCTCGTTTTTCCAATGCCCCCCCCATTCAATTTCTAATCTCTACCCAGATATAGTCAGTGTTCTGCTACTTAGATCTTGTATCATCTCTCATGGTTGCCCTGATCTCATCCTTAATTAAGATGTTACCCCACCTTTCTTGTCTTCTTACCTATCCTTCCAAATTACCTGATACCGTTTGATGTTTAATTCTACGCCGTTGCTCTACGGGGTCCAATGCCATCGCTGCCCATCACCCAGGTGCAAGAATTTCCTGTCCACATAGTGGGAGCTCTCAGGCTTCTTGGTCCTTGCAAGTTCTCGCGTGACATTTCCAAACATGACATGGGGCCATTAATTGCAGTGAGGAAGAATTTTACAGCAATACCCAACTGATGATATATGTTCAGGGAAGAATCATACGAAACTTCATGTCAAGCAGAATAGGACTGATGCTGCAGTAATGATCATGAGATTAGTTTAAATTACTGTAGTCTCGCTAATGAAACCCATTGTATTCTGATCAATTAGACTTTTATTGAACCATTACACAATTCTACCATAATTGTTGGATGTTTTCAAAAAAATTGTCTGTGATAATCTCACAGATTTATTGTCCTGAAGTCTATAAGGGTTTGATTGTTATACTTCCTTGGGCCATCAGTGCTACATTAAATTTTGCCTCCTGCTCGATCTCTGCAACACCGCTTGTCCCTTATCCTTATATCTTCCTATGGCAAGGGTGGTTGGGAAGCAGTTTCTCTCTATTACCTCCTGGGTCAGGCTGCTGTTCAAGTAGTCTTATTTAAATGATCCCAAACTGTTGATTCCAAGTGGAGCAATGTGAAAGAATTCTGATTTCCACAGTTCCTTAATTTCTGAAAATACAGGGACATGGATATCGTGCAGTACTAAATAGGTTTTATCTAAGCCAGGATTAACATGATGGACTGAATGGCCTTGTTCTATGCTGCAAGGAAGGAATTAACAAAGAACGAGTGGTCCTATGTTGTGAGAATCAGGGGATTTTATAATAGAAAGTAAGTTGACGACAGATGAATTCTACAGGTATTTGAATCAGTCTTCACTGCAGAGAACATGTTATGAGCCTAGAGGACCCATAAACCCAGCAGCAATAGATATTCACCAAGACAAATGGTTACTTAAATAAAAGTTGCTTTTAATTATATTTAAACATGAAAACAGAATCACACTTTAAGTTATTACTATTAACTTAATTAATCTAACTTAACCCCCTTCTAATTCTAAGCGCATATGTTTAATGTGTGTGTAAGTTCAGAAAAGTTTTTTGATTCACAGTCCAATCTCACTTCTCACTCCTCCAAGTTCACTGGTTGCAGGCAATTTAAGATTTATGAAGTTCACCAGGCTTTGGTGCTTGAAAGGTAAATAGTTACCGCTCAAGAAGGTACTTGTCGGTTTTCAGAGAGAGATTTGTTGTTTGCTGGACACCCACAACTGATTCCTTGTAGCCAGCTCCTTCAGTGTCTTGCCAAAGAAACTTACCCCTCAGGGTTCTCCAGACGATAACTTCCTTTCAGGTTACCACAGAGTTCCTTTTTGTTTCTCTTATTTCAAGTGAAACATTAGGCAGCCAGAGCTCTCCTCTTGCATGAACCATAAGGGGTTTGACCAGGCTGAACTAAGCACTCACAACCTGTCTTCCACAAGCTTGCCAGCTTGTCCTGTTCCAGTTCCAGCTTCTGTAGCACTGCAGAACTGAATTCTCTCTCTTTCAGAGAAAAAGCCTGTTTTTCTCTCTCTGCTTGCAAAACCATACGACCCTCGTAGAACAGCAGGTTCCACTCCAGACAGCCTGCGGCACCGACGATATCTTTCATCTGTTGCCTTTTGTAAACAACAATCCATTAATGAAGCTTCTTGGGCACTCTCCAAAGCTTTTGCAAAGGCTCTTGGAGCCGGACTGTCTAGCATGTGCAGAGCTCCCGTATTTTAAATAAGATCTGTTTTAAAGTGTTTGTATGTGACCTGCACTAAAAAACCTGCCCCAATTTATCTCCCAAAAACATATCTATAATCTGTCGCAGATATGACAGCCCCAAACTAGCTATAAGGTGGGAATAGGTTGGAAGGAAGACTGGAAAGTGACGGCTGCTGGATGAAAAGTCTGACCCTTTACCCAGGGATGTTAACGATGTAAGGTCGCTGATACAATGATCTTCATTTTCCAAATTTCCTGCGATATGGGGAATGTTCCATGGAGAATAGTGATTGTAAGTCCTTTATTCATAGAGAGAGAAGGGCAGAAGACAGGAAGTGACAGGCCAGTTAGCTCAACATCTGTCACAGAAGATGTTAGAATGTTTAATGATGTAATGGTGGAGCTTTCAGGAAAAATATCAAAGTAATTGTAAAAATCATCATGGTTTTGTGAAAGGACAATCATGTTTGACCAATTGATTCCAGATCTTTGAAGTGCTAATCTGCTGTGGACAAAAGCAAACTGTGAATGTCCTAGATTTAAATTCCTGGAAGGCATTTGATAAGGTTCTGCAATAAAAGGTTTTTGCAGAAAATTTAAAAAAATGATGGGAATGCACTGCGGAACAGGCTCAGAGGGTTGGGTGATCTCCACTCCTAATCCGATATAGTACTTCTATGATTGCATGCAAACAAATTGCATCTTGTAATTTATGTAAATTACTTGGATGAAATGTTTGAAATTTTGGTCACTAAATTGGTGATGACACTAAATCAAGCAGTAAAGTAAGTTGTCATAAGGACATTACTAAGAAATATAGTCAAATTCAGGGAGTAGGCAAGGATCTGACAAATGGAGTAAATGTGCTGAAATGTAGAGTTGTCTGTTATGGGGGGGGAAATGGAAGAAGAATATTATTCAAGTGATGAAGGGAAGCAGGGGATCTGGGTGCTCTGGTGCACAATTCTCTGAAGTCTAGTGTGTAGTAGCCACAGGGAATAATTGGGGAAGCAAACAAAGTGATTGTTTATTGCACAGGGAAGATAAAGGTGAGGGAGTATCTCCGGCATGGGTGGGACTGCATCTGGGGCAGTGTGTACAGTAATGATCTCTTTGCAGAAAGATATTAATGCATTACATCAGCCATGATTTGAACAGAATTAATAGGTAGAATGGCCTATCTCCACTCATAAGTCATGATCTTATAGACTCAACTAAAGCAGTTCAGGGAAAATTTAGTGGGCTGATATTTGGAATGCTCATGCTCTCTTAGAATGAAGGATTTGACAGAGATTTGATTGAACAGAAGGATCTTACAGGATTCACGTGGAGAATCTAGAACTAGGGTTCACTTCAAGGCAAAGGGGTCACCTATTTAAAGCAGAAATGGGGAGATTATTTATATATATATTAATCTGAGATGGTGGTGATCTTCTATGGCCTCTGAGTCCCTTCCTTAATTAGAGGGGAATGCAGAGTCAGTAAATACTCTGCAGGCAGCAATAGAGGGATTCTTGATAAGCAAGGAGGTGAAGGTTATCGCAAAGTGACAGGAATGCAGAGTGGAAGTTACGGTCGGGTCAGCCATGACCTTATTAATGGTGGAGGCTGAGCGACCCTCCTCCGCGTCGAATCTGAATGTTCCTAACACTTCTACGTTTCCAAGGTGAAGATTTTATTTTCATTAGCTATCCTATTTTTCAATGTAAGGCCATTGTTGTCACAGAGTCAATAAATAATAGTCAGAGAATATGAATTCTTATCACTTTCCAGTTTGAAATAGCTGGACAAAATAATCTACATGTGTTCATTTGTGTTATTACTGGATAAATAGACCCAGATCTAGAGGAACATTCAACATAGATGTTGGAGCTAATTGTGTACATGTGTGCTCTGTGTCCAGATGATATCATTTGGCTGTGGTGTCAGAACATCTTTGGCTTTGAACGTATCTCTGTAGTTAATTGATTGCCAGTTAGTTTATTTGAATTAAAAACACGCTCCTCTCGCTGGATCATGTGGTCAGGTGAAATCCGGACTGCTGTCAAAACCTTTTGCCTCCAGTTCTGATCGGAGCTCTCTCATCTTGTCTAGGCATCTGCTTGAACTGCACTGGAAATACTGAAGGACCTAATTGCGGGATGTGCAAGGAGAGTTTTTACAGGAAGCCTCAGGCTGAATCTACGGCTGTGTGTGAGCGTTGCCCTTGCTCAGTGGTGACATCCAGTGGAAGCTGCCATATAGGTAACATACTTCTCCAGAGCACGGAGCCCAACCCTCCCTGACAGTCCACGTTTGCGTGATTAACTGGATGATAACCTTACCTTGATACTGAGATGAACAATCTTTGTCTGGTTTCTTAATCAGTCTCTCTGTCAGAGATCTATTAATCCATAGAAATTAATAAACTTGTGAAGGAAAGATAACTGGTTCAAAGCAAGAGGGGAGAGGAGAACAGAAGCTTTGATCAGCAGGAAAAATGAAATGTCGAAGGGATTGCATGAGGAATATGTGTAAACGTGAAAATAAATCCCAAACAGTACACTACACGGAACAATAAAGGAAAAGAGTATTACATGTGCGCCATCAGGATTCACGACTTCCCAGGTGGTTGAGAATAGAGAAGGTATCACTGAGTGAAAATAACTACTGCTGAATACATTCAGAAGTCAATGTGGAACTTATATTGAGGTGCCTTGTGAAAACAATCTTATTTTATTTCTAAAGATATCTCATTTGGTGACAGAGGGATGCTAATCATTCTTATAGGATTACTGACCTAGTTCTTGGTTCTACCTGCCCATCACCCCCACATTCAACCTACTGAGTCCCCTCTTCCCTTTCCCCACTGTTCCCATCTGCCCATTATCCCTCTCTAATCTGGTTCCACTCATCGCCTTCCTTTCTCATCATATTACCTGAAACCCTTTATTGTCACACAACATAAGAAATAGGAGCAGGAGTCGGCCATCCGGCCCGTCAAGCCTGCTCTCCCCTTTCAATAAGATCATGGCTGATCTGATCGCTGACTCAGCTCCACTTATTCATCTCTTCCCTGACTATACAAAAATCTATCTGTGTTCTAAATATATTTAAAGAAGCAGTTTTTACTACTTCCTTGGACAGAGGATTCCACAGATTTACATCTCCAGCCTAAATCTACTCCCAAATCTAAGTCCCCTACTTCTGGACTTAACTACCAGTGGAAACAACTTTCCTACCTCAATCTAGCCTATCCCTTTCAGAATTTTATGTTTCTATAAGATCCCCTCTCATTCTTCTAAATTCCAGCAAGTGTAGCCCCAAGAGACTCAGTCTCTCTTCATAAGCTAGACCCCCATCCCTGGAATCAACCAGGTGAATCTCCAAAGCTTCAGAGCTAGTATATTCTTTTTCTCCAAGTTAGAAGACCAGAACTGTAAGCAGTCTAGAGTGGCCTTGCCAGTACTCTGCTCAGCTGCAGCAGTATCTCGCTGCTCTTAAATTCAATCCCTCCAGCAATGAAGGCCAATATTTCATTTGCCTCTCTGTTAGCCTGCTGAACCTGCAACCTAACTTTTTGTGATTCATGCTCAAGCACTCCTAAGTCACTCTGCATCACCCCATGCTGCAATCTTCCACCATTTAAATAAAAATTTGATTGGCTATTTTTGTATTGAGGTCCTCCCCTCCCATCGCATCCTAAATATCACCCTTTGACATGCTAGACATGTCTGCCACTGTGAAGACTGACAGAAAATAGACATTCAATGTCTTGGCCATTTCTGCATTACCCAGTATCAATTACCCCTTCTCATCTTCCAAGGGACCTACATTCAATATTTCCATCCCTTTCTGTTTTATATATGGTAATTATAACAACTTTTAACCATTTTTATAATTTGTACTCCTCGTTTACTTACATAATCTATCTTTCCATTCTTTCTTGTTTGCTTTGTGGTTCTTTGTTGCTTTATAAAGTTTCCCTAATCTTCCAGTTTCCACCTTCCTTTATTTCCTTAGTTTTCCAAGGCTGGCCCTCCCACCCTTATTGTCTTGTTTTTCACTTTTGTTGAGCACTGTGGGAAAAACTCTTTCTGAAGATCTTCTCCTGTTCTTCATCTGTCCTACCATATAGCTTGTGTTCCCAGTCTACACGAGCCAACTCCTCCCTCATCCCATTGTAGTCTTCCTTGTTTAGGCATAAGCATTTAGGTAGAAGTATTGCACCCTCTATCTGTATGGAAATTCCATCACACTGTGATCACTCTTTCCAAGAGGATTCCTAATTACAAGATCATTAATTTTACCTGGCTCATTGCACAGAACCAGTTTTTAAGATAATCATATCCCCTTGGAGATTCAGTGATACAGTGTTCAAGAAACCTATCACAGGTGCATAGCATGAACAGTTCCTGAATACTGCCTCGATGAACATGATTTGCCCAATCTGTGTGCAAGATTGCATGGCCCCAATGACAATTACCATTCTATTCTCACACGTATCAGATATTTCTCAGTTTATTGACTGCGCCACTGCAGTGTTATTATATGGAGGCCTATAGATGATTTCCCCTGGTTATTCCACCCCCCCCCCATTCAATTTCTAATCTTTACCAAGATGTATTCAGTATTCTGCTCCTTAGATCTTGTATCATCTCTCATGGTTGCCCTGATCTCATCCTTAATTAAGATGTTACCCCACCTTTCTTGTCTTCCTACCTATCCTTCCAAGTTACCTGATACCGTTTGATGTTTAATTCCCGATCATCCCTACCCTGCAACTATGCTTTTGTAATGACCACTGAATCATTTGGACAGTTTTTGCCACACTCATTGACTTTGTTTCATATACTAGAATCATTCGATAATGTGCCTTCACCCTCACTGATAGAATCCAGCAATCGTGTCTCTACTCATTACCTCTCAGCTCCTGTCATTATTTCCCTCCCAACTGACTTCATCTGTCAAACAACTCCTCCCATGGGTTTCGCGGTTCTCTTTAACATCACCTTGTCACTTTATGCTTCAACCTTCACTGCTTACAACAGCCCTATCTTAGTTGTATTTTGCCATTACCCATGGTGTAAGTGGTCCATTTGAAAGCATTTCCAGATCTGTGAACCTTTTATTTGCTTTCCATTCATTAGCATGAGTCTGTCATTCACATTGATTGAAACCCATTAGAGTGATCCAGCACACCTCTTGAATGTGTAAAATGTGATTGGGATTTACAGAGTGGTCCAGTAACTCCTGCATTGAGGACTCATTCTTGCTGAAACTGACCACATAGATATTTCTTAGCACAATCCTTTTAATGTAATTGTTTGAAAAGACAATAACATTGTGACAAGTCGGAAAGCATTACCTTACTTGCCTCCCTGTTTTTTTTTCAAAGGATTCTTTCAGTATTGAAGGCAGCCTTGACAATTACTGCTGCTTTACATTAAAGGAATAAATATAGAATGTAATGCTGGCAGCAAAGTATTTTCAGTGTCAGCAAATGTAAAGGTCCTGTAATTTGTGTGTGCAGATAAATACTGAAATATTTCTCCAAAGTATAAGACCAGTCTGAACCAGATATTTACCAGAATGAAAGCCTGTACTTATCTGGTTGTAGACGGGCAAGTATTACTTGACTCGGCCGCCATCTTGTGCCATGTGGCCTCCAGTTCTAGTCCTCTCAGTTTGGCTCCAACAAGGAGAGCTCAAGTACCTCCACTGCATTGAATCCTGTTCTCTTCACTTCTCTTGCTGAATTCGATGGACCACCCTCACCTCCATGTGTGAAGATACCAGTGGACATTTACTCTCTTGCTGCTGCACCTCCAGATCTCACTTGCCACGGCCTGCCACAGACCTCTCCTGCACTTCCTCCACAGGATCCACACCTTCAAACTACCAGTCCTGCACTCACCGAGTGTCCACCAAGCATCTGAAGCTCACCTCCCAAAAAGACTGTCACCTTTTCTATCTTCAACATGGATTTTGTCATTGGCCCCGACCGTCCATGTGCTGGAGGCTCTGTCGCAAACTCTCACCTTGGCCACCTTAGGCTGGAGCTCCCAACGCTGCCAACATGTGTTTCCACATCAGCCCTGGCCACCCAAATACTGGATCCCACCAATGCCTCCACTGATACAGGAACACATCCTGGTCCCAACTACCCCTGTTCCAGCATCCATGATGACCCCCACACCCATTCCAACCTCAGCCTCTACAAGGCTGAAACCTTGGATTCCTCCTCTGCTAGATCCCACTGCCTCATTTCTCCCCACCACCTCAACTCCTTACCCTTTCCTATCCCCTCTCATCTCTCCCAACTCAACTTCTATCTGCTCCTTTGAGCTCTTACTTTCTTCCCACCTGCCTAGCCTTCAGATGCTATCATCCTCCCAACTCCTCTTTGACCCCCTTATACTCTCCCTCCCCCTCTGACCTCCCCCTATTCATCACCTCCCCAACTCATCACCTCCACTCTCTGACCTCCTCAACTAATTGAAGCCTCATGTTTGACCCCCATTGGCCACACCTCAATGAGTTCCACACACGCCACAAGGCTAAGCTCTTCTTCTGACATTTCAGTCTCCGTGCTGACTTCTTCCACCTTGATTCTCCATTCCCCCCCCCCACTAAAGACCCCTTCTCCCACTTCAAACCTTCTTTCTCCTCTTGGACACATCATTCTGGACATCTGCCTACCCCGTCTCAACGTCACTTCTCCCCTCAACCCTCAGAATGCTCTGCCCTCCACTCTTTCCACACCAGTTCAAACCTCGCTATCACCGGACAGACAAGGTTGGAGCTGTTGTGGTCTGGTGTGCTGACCTCTACTTTGCTGAAGCTAGACAACAACTCTCAGACTCTTCCTCTTGCTTACCCCTTCAATAGGACCTCACCAAAGAACATCAAGCCACCAGCTCACATAATACCTCTAACCTCATCACTTCTGGTCATCTCCCTCTCACGTCCTCCAACCTCACTGTTTCCTGACCCTGAACTGCCCAGTTCTACCTTCTACCAAAGATCGACAAACCCAATTTTGCCAGTAGGCCCATTGTTTTCCATCCTCCTGCCCCACTGAACTCGTATTGTCTTACCTTAACTCCATATTGTTCCTCCATCCAGTCCGTCCCCACCTATATCCATGATACTTTACATGCCCTCCATCATTTCAACAACTTCCAGTTCCCCTAACTCAACCGCATCATCTTTACGATGGAAATGGTACCCGCATGGGCCTCAGCATTGCCCATCTTTTTGTTGGCTACGTGTATCAATCCATGCTACAGGCCTACACAGGCAAGGCCCCTCAACTCTTCTTCCGCTACATTGATGACTACTTTCCTGCTGCCTCATGCACCCGTGATAAGCTCATCGTCTTTATCCACTCTGCTGCCAACTTCCACCCCGACCTCAAATTCATTTGATCTCTCCGTCTCCATCTCGGGAACAAACTTTCTACAGATATCTTCTACAAACCCACCAACTCCCACAGCTACCTCAACTACACCTCTTCACACCCTGTCCCCTGTAAGGATTCCATTCCTTTCTCTCAATTCCTCTGTCTCCATCACATCTGCTTCCTGAATGAGTCTTCTAGTCTAGATCGTCCAAGATGTTCACCTTCTTCAAAAAAATGACTTCCTCTCCACAACCATCAATCAGCCCTTACCCGTTCTTCTTCTATTGCCCACACATCTGCCCTGGCTCCCTTTCCCCCAGGCTCAACAAGGACAGGACTTCTCTTGTCAACACCTACCACCCCACCAGCCTCCGCATCAAACATATTATACTCCACAATATCCATCTCCTACAACATGATCCCACAACCAGCCTCATCTTCCCCTCTCCACCTTCTGCAGGTACAGCTCACTCTATGACTCCCTCGTCCATTCATCGTTTCCCACTAATCACCCCCTTGATACCTACCCTATGACTACAAGAAGTGTTACATTTCCGCCCACATCTCCTCCCTCACTACCATTCAGGGCTCCAAACAGTCCTAATTAAAGCAACAGTTGTGAATCTGCAGAGATCATTTACTCATGTGGTGCTCCCGTTGTAGCCTTGTGAACTCAGAGCAACTGATATAAACTAGGAGATCATCTCATTGAGCGCCTTTGCGGGGATCTCCCACACCTCACTCTCGCGTCAACTTGTCCGTCCATGGCCTTTGTGCCCTGCCAACCAAGGGCATCTGTAAATTGGAGGAGCAACGTCTAACATTCCGCCTGTACATTCTCCAACCAGATTGCATTGACTTTGACTTCAATAGTTTTCAATAGACAACCCCCCTCTTCCCCATTCCTCTTTTTCCTTTCCTCCAGTTCTCCACCCCCTTCCCTCCATTCTGAGAACGATCCCCTGTCCCTATCACTTCAGCTTTTTTCTCTTGTGCCCTCTCATCCATATCTACCTATGACCTCTTGCATGTGGGCATGTGGGCATGTGCTTCTTCCTCTGCCTCTCTTCCCCCCCCCCCCCCCACCATTTTATTCAGATATCTGCCTCTTTTTTTTTAGCTCATACTTCTGGTGAAGAGCTCAGGCCCGAAACATTGGTTATGTATCTTTATCATTGCTGCTTTACAAACATTACATGACTTGCTGAGTTTCTACAACATTTTTACGTAAGCATTGAAGTGGCACTCTATTGATCCCCCTGCTTCTGCCACTTGAATTGTCTCATTACCTCCTTCGCCCATTTGGTGCAGCACGAGCATTTTTAGTTCCTAGCTGTCATGTGATATGGTTAGAATACCCAAGAGAAAGGGATGTCATGAAAGTGAATCAAGTGCATGAAGAGAAAGGGTGCCTTGTGGACTAGATAAATCAGCATTTGTCTGTTGGGTTCAAAACATAAATATGATCATTCCCTAGGGGCTGGTGGTGAAGCTGTCCTAGCTGAGACTCAACACCCCGCTCTATAGTTGGATTCTGGACTTCCTAACAGAAAAGCCATAGTCTCTCTTGGTCAGCAGCAGAATGTCGAGCACCGTCATACTGAGTGCTGGCAGACCTGAGGGCTGTGTGCTCATCCCGCTCCACTCCCACTACTCACCCACAACTGCAGTGCCAATCCAGCTCCAACAGAGTCGTCAAGTTTGCAGATGGCACGACAGTAGTTGGCCGCATCAGCAACAACAATGAGTCACACTACAGAGGAGAAGAGGAAAATTTCATGTAATAGTGAAAGAATTATATCCTGAGTCTCAACTTGGATAAGATGAAGAAGATGATTGTGGACTTCAGGAGGTCCAGGAATGACCACCCTTCACTACACATTAGTCGCTCGATAGTGGAGAGAGTAGAATGTACCAATATCTTTGGAGTCCACTTAAGAAGTGACTATCCTGGACGCACATCTCCTCACTCATCAAGAAGGCACGACACAACTGCGCATCCTGAGAAGACTGAAGTGGGCAAGGCTACTGGCCACCATCCTGTCAAATTTCTACTGGAGCTCTATTGAGAGTGTCCTAGCTGGCTGTAACACAGTACGGTCTGGATGCTGTAGAGCAGTGGATCGGAGGTCAATCCACGGGACCATTAGAGCGGCAGAGAGGAGCACAGGGGGTCTCCCTCCCCTCCATCGACATGACTTTCCAAGATCACCGTCAGAAGAGGGCTCTCAAAATCATTGAGGACCCCTCTCATCCCTCACATTGCATCTTCCATCTACTCCCATTGGGAAAGAGATACAGAAATATTAGAGGCTGACAAACAGCTTCTTCCCATAGGCAGTGAGACTGCTGAACAACCCTCAGAGAATCTACTATTTACTTAACAATATTTCTTTATTTTTATATATGTATATACATATTGCAAATGTATCATTTGTCTAAATGTATGTTATGTCTGTTTGTATGTTTGCATGTTTCTGCACTGAGGACCAGAGAACATGGTTTTGCCGAGTTGAACTTGTACAATCAGATAATAATAAACTTGAACTTGAAATACTCTCCTTTAGGTATTGTACTTTGTGGTGACAATTCAGCCATTCAATCCATGGCCCAGCTGTAGGATTTTCCCACGTATCAATTGAAATGCTGTTCCCTCTTAAATCTTAGCAGTAATATTTTGAAACCAATGAATAGTTTGTATAAGAAAAAGGATTGTTGATTATTGGGATCCACTTTCTTTCTTTGGCTTGGCTTCGCGGACGAAGATTTATGGAGGGGTAATGTCCACATCAGCTGCAGGCTCGTTTGTGGCTGACAAGTCCGATGCGGGACAGGCAGGCGCGGTTGCAAGGGAAAATTGGTGGGTTGGGTTTGGGTGTTGGGTTTTTCCTCCTTTGTCTTTTGTCAGTGAGGTGGGCTCTGCGGTCTTCTTCAAAGGAGGTTGCTGCCCGCCGAACTGTGAGGCGCCAAGATGCACGGTTGGAGGCGAGATCAGCCCACTGGCAGTGGTCAGATATCTTAAATCTTAGCAGTAATATTTTGAAACCAATGAATAGTTTGTGTAAGAAAAAGGATTGTTGATTATTGGGATCCACTAAGACCAGATGAAAATACAGCATCTGACACAAAAGGCTTTAATATGCTCTATTGAAGTGTATGACTGTCAAAGTGTTGTAGAATTGCACAGCATAGAAACAGGCCCTTCAGCCCACTGACCATCAAGTCGATCTAACAACCATAATGTCGGGATCAGCGCTAAAATTGCACAGAAATTCAACCATCTTATTTCCTTACACCCATTCCTGGCCAAGCTGATTTGAATAAGAACCAAGGTTTAAAAAAGAAAAAAAAAACACTGGTTCAGAGGAATGTGGCAGAAAGAGCTCATCAACAGAGGGAAGTTCAGGTCCACCTGGACAAGGTCAGCTTCTGGGAGATTGCTGAATACAAAGAAAACTAACCTGGTCAGACATACAGTTTAACAAGACACCACAGTTGTAGATGTTGACCTGAGACTTGGACTTTTAATCCCCTCTGTCTCACTGAGACATATGTTGGTCAACATATAAAAAAAATTGATTTAGAACTGTCAAAACTTTTATTTATTTGAGCCAATAATTAGCACTGAAATACTGAGCTGTGAAAAGTTTATGCCTGATGTGATGAAGGTCTTATAAGGTTGAAGAATCTCAGTTGAGAGAGTAAAGCATCAGCTGGGAAATGTAATCCACTGAATCATTAAATAGGAAATTTTGTCTTTTGACAATGCCCTGTCATGTTTGCAGACATCTGTGTGAGGCACTGCCTCAAGAAGTTATCCAACATCATAAAGGACCTCATCTCCCTGGCCATATCCTCTTCTCGCTGGTACCTTCAGGTAAAGGTACCGAAGTCGAAAGTTCAGTATCTCTAGGTTGAAGAATAGTTTCTTTCCAATAACTGTCAGGCTCTTGAACATTTCGTTGTTACACTAATCATGGACTGCTCTAACATCACAAAAGCTCCATACCAGCCATTCCATGGATGGCCACAGCACTTCTTTTTTTATGTTGTCGGGAGGAGAGAAGTATGGAAGAAACCAAAACTTGACAGCTTCGTAGGGAAGGGGGTCCATAAACGATGAGCAGAGACCTAGAGGGGTCATAGATGAAAAAAGGTGGAGAATGGTTGGTATATACTATTGTAATGCCATTTTTCTTCTTGCTCTATGGTAACTGTGAATATGTATCAACTATCTATTTATTATGTATTTTTAATTTATCTTTTTTTTTCTTTATGAAGTATTGGTTTAGCAGTAAGAAAGAATTTTGGTACATCTGTACATTGTACAATGTTTCTGACAATAATCTCATTATCATTATCCCTGATCAAACACATGGGTAGAGATATAATATTATTTGAGTGTACTGTAAGGCCCATGGTCACACTAATATGCCCAGTTGACTGATGCATGTTGAATTTCATTGCTTCCTCAATTTGTTGATTTTCCAACGTAATTGCAGCTTCTGTTATAGAAGAGTGAAGATCTTGAGTTGATTATGTAATCGATGTAAATAAATGCCCTTATGTCTCACCACCACCTTCGTTCCACACCACTTTCCACTCTCATTGTTTCTTTAATATCCACAGTAGTGGAAGAACTCCACCATTGTTCCACAATCTAACCAAAGAGACTTTCTTTTTGGGCACTCAATCACATGAACATTCTATGGATGTTTATTTGATCAATACTATCAGCAATCTTATTCATTGTTTCCCTATCTTGCAAGCAGAGATGGCGAATCTTCCAATCTGCTCTGTATCAAGGATTTCCTCTGAGCCCAATTCTGTGTTCAACAAGTGCCAGGAGCATACATTACATTTCCTCATGATTCATCTCAAATGATCACTGTGTTGTTAGACCCTGGCTGTCAAACTCTAGAAAGCCCATCCTGACCCTACCAAAACTGTCAAATATTGCCCTGCTCCTGAGTCCTGTGTAACCCGACAAATGGCCCAGCCTTCGATCAAGGAGTGACTACCTCCAATCACTGCATCTTAATTTCACTTCTCATTTACCTCCTCATGTTTCAAAGTAGCAAAAATTTGGCTAAAGGTTTGCCTATTAACTGTAAAAGTAAATTGATTACAGAATGATGATGTTAGGAAATTTAATTTGCAGGTTTTGTTCCCTCTAGCTGCACAAATTGCCCCTGAAAGCCCTGATCAAATCTGCTTCCCTCACCCCAATTGCTTCTAGACCACTTGCTACAAGGAACCTCCCCCTAATGTCAGGGGATATCTGAAATGATGCCTAAAGTACTGCCCTCGTATTAAAAGCATCGTCCAGGGGGGCAATGTTCAAGATGACAATAAATGGTTAACTGAGTGCCCAGATCAAAATGGTGTGGGAAATCTACCTGGGAGAAGGGATGAGAGGAAACATAACAGCATTTGTCGACTAACCCAACCTAAAGCTCCCAGAAATGAAACTAAATCACCCTGGCTGATGGTTTCTATCCAAGTGCTGAAAATTCACTGTTCAGTCAGGAACAGAGCACTATCTGATTTCACTTCATCAAAGCACCATCCCAGGGAAAGAAATCACAGCTTTTCACTTCAGTGAGAGGCCATATTGCCAGGAATGCTTCATATAAGGAAGTGTGTCGTTGGAAGGACCCAGCTGAGCTTGTGTGGCAGGAGGCTTAGTTTGCCTGTGGTTTGGTGGGAGGAAATGCATCTGGCCAGAATCCATGATCCACTGCAGGGATAGGCAAATGAAAGTGGATCCTTGTCAATCTCCAACCATCAGTCAGAACTCAGGATGTAGGATCCAGGGCAGGATCCCTGCTCAAAGAAAGTAAAAGTGTCTTGTCAACAAACAAGAGTGAACTCTGATCCTTCAGAGCCAGGGTGGAATCCTTTATTGCCATTCTTTGAGCATGTTCCATTTTGTAGAGTATTAGGTGACCCTTTGGTATTCCCTTCTCAAAACTGAGGGGGCAGTTTGTTGGCGAGTGCAAGTTACTGGTGGGCCACACTGGGTGTGGACAGCAGACTTCCTCCATTGGAGATCATCGGTGATGCAATTCTGCTCATTTTTATTGCCACCATTACTGTTTGTGTTTCAAATTTTAGATGTATTTAATGACTTGAATTCACAACTGCTGTGGTGGTTTTGATGCCCCAAATGATTAATGATAACTGCATCTTTCATGATTCAGCAAACAAAAAATCATTTTTGGCAACAAATTGAATTTTGCAGCAGTCCTTTACTTCCCCAAGTGATGACCTTGTCAACAGCAGCTCCCTATCTCTGCTTGGGAAAAGTATAAAATGCCCTGGAACAGAGCCATGCTCTTTTATTCTGACTCAGCCTAACTTAATAATTCAAGTGCCCCCCTCCCCTAGCCGGTCCTGTCAACTGGTCATTGCCACTGTCAGAGCAGTCCATGAAGGGTCATCACGCATGCTTCACACTCCCCTTCTAATCTGGTGCCATGCCATTGACTCTGTTAAATTGCTGCAGTGAGCAGGGTCTCGCATGAATGCTCTTTAATGCTTATCTGCCAATTTTTGCTGACAATAATTTCTTGATCTATAGGTGTTTCTGCCATGGAAGTGACGTGTTTGTGGCTCAGGATACTGAAGGTTAGAAGTAATGATCTGTTGAATTTTCCAATGTAATGTCAGTAATCCGAATGGTCAGGCCAGGCTGAAGCATTGGATCAAGACACATTTCCATGTAATAAACATGGTCAGAGTGAACTTCAGTAAGGAATTTGACCAGGTTTCCCATGGTAGGCTGGTTCAAAAGGTTAAAGTGCATTGGATCTAACATTGGCTTGGTGATAAGAGGCAGAGGGTTGCAAAGGTGGGTGATTTTCTGATTGGATGTCTCTGACCAGTAGTGTACTGCAGGGATTGATGGCAGGGCCCTTGTTTGTGATATATATGTCAATGACTTGATGTGTAGAAGTTTGTGACTGGCATAAAAGTTGGTGGTGATGTGGACTGTGAGGAAGGTTGTCTAAGGCTACTGTAGAATATCGATCAGGTGGAAAGTTAGATTCTTAGCTTTGAAGTATGAAACCCTTAGATCTGCAATGGGACAGCTGGTTTTATATTTTTTATATTCTCATTTTAGTTTTACTTATTGCTATTGAAAAGTGTACATTCATTTTGTGATTTTAATTTTAAAACCAGCTGAATATTTTCTTTTTGCAAGCATTGCAAAAATTGCAAGATGGAATGTTGGCAGATTAACATTTTTTTCACTATTTAAATTTTTAAGCCAAACATACAATCAACAAAAACAGGAAAAAATTGAATTTAGAATAAAAATAATAATCTACAATACGTGATGGCTACAATCCCCTGCCAGTCCATGAAAAGTTAATAAAGGAAGACCCAAAGAAAAGAAATAAAGAGAAGAAAGAAAAATAAGGGAAAGAAAAATAAGGGAAAGAGGAAAAAAAGAGAGAAATAGTGATTGTCAGGATCTATCGTCTATCCCACAAATTTCACATTTTCAAAATTTACCTGGATCTCAAGGGGATGCTCGTATAGGTCTCATGGGTGAGGTGGGGCATAATTAAAGATTTACACCTACATTTTGTAGATATGGTTGCCTCATTTTTAAGAACATGTCATACTTATTTCTTAGGTTATAGTTAATCTTCTCAAGGTGAACACAACTATGCATTTCCGTATTCCAACAGGTGATACCTAGATGTGAATCAGACTTCCAAGTAACCGTTATGCATTTTCTGGCCACTGCCAATGCGATCTTGACAAATATTGTTTGATGTTGGGACAACCTCATTTTAGATCTTACACTGACAACATTCCCCAATAAGAATATTTCTGGGTTCTGTGGAAATTGAATTCCTGTGATTTGCTCTATGAGTTTCCCCATATCTACCCAAAAGGGACTTATTTTGGAACATGCCCAAGTTGAATGTAAAAAAAAGTTCCGATCACCTCACTACACCTAAAGCATTGATCCAAAATGTCTGATTTTAATTTATTTAATTTTTATGGTATGAGATTATGTGCAAAAATTATATTGCATCAAGCTGTATCATACATTTATTGTGTTTGCCATTCAGTCCCTCCATAAATCGGACCAGCTTTGATCACCCATACTTATATTTAAGACTGATTCCCATCCATGTTGAGGCGCTTCTGTTTGAAGTAATAAATACATTGCCAAAGTGAATTCTTTGTGTTTCTCTTTCAAATCAATCTCCACATCACTACATTTTGATTGAGTCATTGTCGGGCCTAGTTGATCCCTTAAATATGCTCAACTGAAAATAGCAGAATATTGTATTATTAGCAATACCAAACTTGTTTTTTAATTGTTCAAATGACATAAGTTTCCCTTGCTCATAACGATAAATCTGATCCCTTTTCGGGACCAGCTATCTAAAATCTTATTACCCATTGTTAAGGGTATAAGTCTATTCTGAGTCAGGGGTGTTTTTGGTGATATTCCAGCCCCCTCCATCGACACCCCCAGTCCCCATCTGGTTATTTATTTCACTCCAAATATTAATTATATGTTTTAATAAGGGGGCTTCTTTCTCTCCAAATATTAATTTTGATTCCCATTTATATATAAGATCTTATGCTACCTTCTCTCCCACTTTATACAGTTCTATTTTTACCCATGAAGACTTATCTCCTCATTCAAATAGGGAGGTAATAGATGAAATTTATTAGCAATAAATACAAGGTGATATAGCACTTTGGGAAGTCAAATAATAGGACATGCAGTAAAAGTTCGGAAGCTGAGGAATGTTGATGAACAGAGAAACCTAGTTCCCTAAAAGTGGCAACATAGCTCAGTAGGTAGTGAAGAAGGCATATGGTGTGCTTGCCTTCAGAGGTTCAGACACAGAATATAAATGTTGGTGCACTATGTTGCAATTTTACAATTATGGTAGACCAACCTGGAATATTGTGTGCAACTCTGGCCACAACACTATAGAGAGATGTGGTTGTGCTGCTGGGAATGCAGAGGATATTCATCAGAATGTTGCCTGGATTGGAGAATTTCTACAATAGCAAAAGAGTGGGGCAGTTGTGCTTGTTTTCCCTGGATTTGAGGGTGATTAGTATCTGGAACTTACTGCCAGAAAAGGAGGTGGAATCACATCCAATCACCATGTGCTAGAGACACTTCAACAGACTCAAGTGAGTAAGGCATAGAGGGATATGGATCTAATCCATGCAACTGGTAATCAGAGTAGATGGTCAAGCATGGAGGTGGTGGTCTGAAGGGCTTGTGCCCATGCTGTAATCTCTCAGAGACTCTGTATTTGAGGTTGCAGTCTGAAGCCCTTTTTACATTGAAAATCCACATTATTGCCATAAACATGACCCATCTCTGGATACTGGCTGGCTTGTTCACACAGAACAGAAGAAAAGTCGGGTCGGTGAGTCCTTTTACACGGCAGGCCAGATTGCCAAAGCAAAAGAGGCAGGATGTGTAGCACAGCAACGTCAGCATCCAGTGCAGTGGTTCTGAACCTTTTTCTTTCCACTCACAAACCACTTTAAATATTCTCCACGCCATAGATGCTCTGTGATCAGTAAGAGATTGCTTAAGGTGGTATATGGGTGGAAAGAAAAAGGTTGAAAACCACTGTTTTAATCATACCTAATTGACTTGTTATGTACACGGTTTCATAACTCCAATGACAATTTTTCTCAAGCAAAATATTTCAGTAACTATTGGGTCTAGAGCAATAATTCTCAACCTTCCCTTCCCACTCACATACCACCATAAGCAATCCCTTACTAATCACAGAGCACCGATGGCATAGGGAATATTTAAAGTGGTATGTGAGTGGTCTAGTATGATGTAAAGCATACGTGCCAGGAAGCGACATTGCCCTGTACTCAAAATAGTTGTGGAACAGCAGGTACATTTGCTAGCCATGTACATTTTGTACAATCTTAGAATGCAAGCAAATCTTCTGAGCATCGATTCAACTTTATGAAGCATGCAATGTTGCAGTCGTGTGAACATGTTTGTGCGATCAGAAAATGGTACGAGTAGAATTTGAAGAGAAACGGGGAGCAGTTTAGGGCAGATAGGTGCTTGGATCTTAGTCGCCATATACTGAAACCTTTGGTTCTTCTGAGACAATTCACGCTGGTATCTGATAGAAGAATGTGGAAGAGAGAGAGACTAGGCAAGCCTGTGTTCTGGAGTAACGTCCTCGACAATTTTGATGACGATGAGTAGCGGAGTCACCTTCATATGTTTCAGAACTTTTTTTGTTTTGAATATTTTATTTATTCAACATATATAATGTCAAATGCTAGCTACAAAAAAAATCTAACCTCCTCCCTGACTTTGTATTGGAACTTAATGAGCCACACCTGAGGCACAAGACAACAAACTGGCGATAGCCTCAGCTTGGACTCACTGATGCTTTGTGATGGTATGCTACCCCATGTGACTATCGATCCATCAGTTGTATTTTTGATATCTGTCTTGCCACAGTGTTTGTGTTGATACACCAAGCTATGCGATGCAACATCAGACACAGCGGCATCTCCAGGACATCAATAGTTTTGTTTTTCTTTTAATTATAGTTAAATGGTATAGCTAAACTGTTATTTAATTACATAATTTTAGTTTTTATAATTATGGTAACCCGATGCTATAGCCTATAGTGGTTAGAAATGTGTCTACTCGTCTCCAGGAAGATCTCCGGGATGAGCTATGCAACCACAGGCTGCTGTGGCAGGTGGCGCGACCATTAGGAGACTAGGCCTAAAAGCCTCAGGATCATGCAGGAGAAGGAAGTGGTGCGTGAGAAGGAGGAATCACGGTAAGCAAGCAGGGGTCCACGCTAGGCTGAAGGCAAGCCTCTGCCGCCCAACTCTCCCATCCTTCCTAAGGATCAAAATGGACAACATCTGACTCCAGAGGTCTGTGCGGCGTGAGTACAGGGACTGCTGTGCTGTCACAGAACTATGGCTCAGTGACAGGATCCCAGACGCTGTCGTTCAGCTGGACGGGCTCACTTTATTTCGGGTTGACAGAGAAGCTATTTTGGGTGGTAAAGCCCACGGCAGTGGCCTGTGCATTTACATCAACATGGAATGGTGGGGGAGGAGTCACGTGATGGAGTAGTGGCCGGACGGTGAACTCCAGCCCTCTCCAGAAAAGTTGGGAAAAACAAGAGAAAATACAAAGGCACAGAAATAAAAGTTAAAGAAAAGTGAGTATAAAGGTGGAAAGAAGATGGCGACAAAAAAAGAAAAATCAAAATCAACGTAAGAAGAGAGGAAGAGAAGACAACGGAGGAAGAAGGAGAAGGCCTTACCTGTCCGAAGAGGCCCGCTGTGGAGAGAGAAGCCCGCTTCCTCAGGTCGGTAGAAATAGGACTACAAAAATGGCTCGCAGAGCCGAGTAAAAGTGCGCAACCGCGCATGCGCATGAAAAAAAACACACCGACGGGAGGGGGGACCAGCTGGGGAGTCGATCTCCACAGCCGGCAACGACAGCTGCAGAACACCTGCAGCAAGAAGAGACCACAGAAGACAATGAAAACAAGAAAGAAGAGAAGAAAAGGGCAACAAAGAAACAACAGATGGCCAACCCAGAGGAAGAAGAAGAGGAAGAGTACAGTGAAATAGAAGAAGGGAAAGGCAAGGTAAAGGATATACTTTCTCTTGTTAGAGGATACATGGAGTCATTTAAAGAATGGCAAACACAGGAATTTAATGATTTAAGAAGAAGAATAAACAACACAGAAGAGAAAGTGAATAAAATAGATATGACCTTAACAGAAATGGGAAAGAAAATGGACAAGATGGAAGAGCGGGCAGTGGCAGCAGAAATGGAGGTAGAAGACTTAAAAAGGAAATTGGAGGAATCTAATAAAAAAACTAAAGAGACACAAGAACTACTAGCTCAAAAAATAGATATAATGGAAAATTATAACAGAAGAAATAACATAAAGATAGTGGGCCTTAAGGAAGATGAAGAAGGCAAGAATATGAGGGAGTTTATAAAAGATTGGATCCCTAAGACCCTAGGATGTCCAGAACTACAGCAAGAAATGGAAATAGAAAGGGCACATAGAGCATTGGCCTCTAAACCACAACCACAACAAAAACCAAGATCTATTTTAGTAAAATTCCTAAGATATACTACAAGAGAAAAGGTACTGGAGAAGACAATGGAAAAAGTAAGAGAGGGCAACAAACCACTGGAGTATAAAGGGCAAAAAATCTTCATTTATCCAGATATAAGTTTTGAACTCCTAAAGAAGAGAAAAGAGTTCAATACAGCAAAGGCGATTTTATGGAAGAAAGGGTATAAATTTATACTAAAGCATCCAGCGGTATTGAAAATATTTATTCCAGGACAACAAAACAGACTATTCTCGGATCCAGAAGAAGCACGAAAATTTGCAGAACAATTACAAAAATAGACTGAGGGATGAAGACGGGTAATGAGAGTAAAAATGATCACGATTGATATGTATGTGGGTAAAGACAAAAATAGACTGAGGGATGAAGACGGGTAATGAGAGTAAAAATGATCACGATTGATATGTATGCGGGTAAAGAGGTATAAGAGTGAATAGAGACAATGTGCATACGTGAATGTATTTGTACTTAGAGGAAAATATAGATAGTATAGACAAGAATTAATAAGGGAAGGTAATGGAATAGAGAGAATAAGGAGGGAATTAAAAGAGTGACCTTTGTGACATATGAAAAGTGAAATCTTTTCTGGGGGGGGCTGAGTGGGGGGAAATAGCGGTCACTGCAAAATCAGTTGACGCTTGCGAGTGGATTCGGAAACCCAAATGGAGAGGGGAGATGTGGTTGTCCGACAAGGGATAAAGGACAACTCAGGAGGGGAAGGGGAGATTGGGGATAAAGAAGATATAAATAGGAGAATAAGGAAAATGTTGGATGTTGTAGGAATGTTGTCTTATAAAGAGTTGAAAATAAGAAAACAGAAATGGAAAAGGAGGAAAGGTAATGATGGAAAAACGGAAAGAGAAGATAAACAAAATATAAAATGGCTACGCTGAACTATATGACTTTAAATATTAATGGAATACATAACCAAATTAAAAGGAAGAAACTACTAAATTTACTGAAAAAGGAAAAAATTGATATAGCATTTGTCCAAGAAACACACTTAACTGAATTGGAGCACAAGAAATTAAAGAGAGATTGGGTAGGACATGTAACAGCAGCATCGTATAATTCAAAAGCAAGAGGAGTGGCTATATTAATTAGTAAAAATGTGCCATTTAAAATAGAAGAGGAAATAATAGATCCAGCAGGGAGATATGTTATGATAAAATGTCAGATATATTCGGAGTTTTGGAATCTACTTAATGTATATTCACCTAACGAAGAAGATCAAAAGTTTATGCAAGATATCTTTTTGAAGGTAGCTAATACGCAAGGGAACATACTAATAGGAGGGGATTTCAACCTGAATTTGGATCCAAATATGGATAAAACGGGGAAAAAAATTAACAGGAAGAACAAAGTAACCAAATTTATAATTAAATCAATGCAAGAAATTAAACTTTTGGATATATGGAGGAAACAAAACCCAAAAGAAAAGGAATACTCATACTACTCGGCTAGACATAAAACATACTCAAGAATAGACCTATTTTTGTTATCAGCTAGTATGCAGGATAGAGTAAGAAAAACAGAATATAAATTGAGAATGCTATCGGACCATTCACCCTTAATATTGACAGTAAAGCTAGAGGACATCCCTCCAAGAATGTATAGATGGAGATTAAACCCCATGCTACTTAAAAGACAGGATTTTAGAGAATTTATTGAAAAACAATTAAAAATGTATTTTGAAGTAAATACGGAATCAGTGGAAGATAAGTTTATACTATGGGACGCAATGAAAGCATTCATTAGAGGGCAAATAATAAGTTATGTAACCAAGATGAAGAAGGACTATAATCAGGAAGCAGAGCAGTTGGAAAGGGAAATAGTAAACATAGAAAAAAAATTAGCAATGAAGGAAGATACAACTAAAAGAAGAGAATTGGCAGATAAAAAAATAAAATATGAAACATTACAAACATATAAGGTAGAGAAGAATATAATGAAGACAAAACAGAAATATTATGAACTAGGTGAAAAAACGCACAAAATCCTAGCATGGCAGCTTAAGACAGAGCAAGCTAAGAAAATGCTATTGGCATCAAGGAAAAAAGACAAACAAATTACATATAATCCAAAAGAAATTAAGGAAAACTTTAGAGAATTCTATGAACAATTATACCGAACTGAAAACGAAGGGAAAGAAGGGAAAATAGATGAATTTTTGACTAAAATTGAACTACCAAAACTACAAATAGAGGAACAAAATAAATTAACAGAACCATTTGGAACAGTAGAAATACAAGAGATAATAAAAAAATTACCAAATAATAAGACACCAGGAGAGGATGGATTTCCAATAGAATTCTACAAAACATTTAAAGACTTATTAATACCACCCCTCCTGGATGTAATCAACCAGATTGATGAGACACAAAACTTACCAGATTCATGTAAAACAGCAATAATTACAGTAATGCTGGAACAAGGGAAAGATCCACTCTCACCAGCGTCATATAGACCAATATCTTTGCTAAACACAGATTATAAGATAATAGCTAAACTATTAGCAAACAGATTAGCAGAACAGGTACCGAAAATGGTAAATTTAGACCAAACTGGATTTATCAAAAAAAGACGCACAACAGACAATATTTGTAAATTTATTAACTTAATTCATGCAGTAGAAGGAAATAAAGCACCTACAGTAGCAGTTGCTTTAGACGCAGAGAAGGCCTTCGACAGAGTAGAATGGAATTATTTGTTCAAAGTATTGCAAAAATTCAGTTTACCGGAGAAGTATATTAATTGGATTAAAGCATTATATAAGGGACCGTTAGCGAAAGTGACAGTAAATGGACATGTATCAAAGCAATTTAACTTAAGCAGGTCAACGCGGCAGGGATGCCCACTATCACCTTTATTGTTTGCGCTAGCTATAGAACCACTAGCAGAATTGATAAGAATAGATAATAATATAAAAGGAATAAAAATAAAAGACAGGGAATATAAAATCAGTCTATTTGCGGATGATGTTATAGTGTACTTAACAGAACCAGAACTATCAATAAAAGAATTATATAAGAAATTGAAGGAATATGGAGAAGTGTCGGGTTACAAGATAAACGTAAATAAAAGTGAAGCAATGCCTATGAATAATGCGGATTTCTCAAAATTTAAGAAGGAATCTCCATTCAGATGGCAAATGCAGGCAATAAGATACCTAGGTGTACAAATAAACAAAAATCTAGGCCAATTATATAAACTCAATTACAATCCACTAATGAAAAAATTACAGGACGATTTAGAGCATTGGAAAGATCTACCACTAACACTGATAGGAAGGATAAACTGTATTAAAATGAACATTTTTCCAAGGATATTATACTTATTTCAGGCATTGTCAATACAACTGACAGAAAAATTCTTCAAAGAGTTAAAGAAAATAATAAGGAAATTTTTATGGAGAGGGGGGAAACCGAGGATAGCACTAGATAAATTAACAGAATGGTATAAACAAGGAGGCTTACAATTGCCAAACTTCAAAAATTATTATAGAGCCGCACAATTAAGATACCTATCAGATTTTTATCAAACAAGGGAAAAACCAGACTGGACGAGATTAGAATTAGATAAAATAGGGGAAAAGATACCTGAACACATATTATATAAATGGGACGAAAAATTGGTACAACATAGAACTTCTCCAGTATTACATCATCTCCTCAATATTTGGAAGAAGATTCATGTAGAAAGAAATAAAACAAATTATCAATTACCAAAACTAATATTGACGCAAAATAAGCTACTCCCTTTTACAATAGATAACCTTTCCTTTAGAGAATGGGAAAAAAAAGGGATTAAAAGAATAGAAAATTGTTTTTCAGGAAGTAGATTCTTATCCTTTGAACAAATGAGAGATAAGTATAATATAACTGGAGATACAGCGCTGGCATATTACCAACTGAGATCCTACTTGAAAGATAAATTAGGAAGCAATTTGAGTTTACCAGAGGGAAGTAACCTTGAATATGTGATTACAGATACAATGTTAATCAAAAGATTTATAACAAATATGTGTATTAAACTGCAAGAAAAGGAGAATGAGGAAACAAATGGTAAAACTAAACAAAAATGGGAACAAGATTTAAATATAAAGATAAAAAAGGAAACATGGGAGAAATTATGTTCTGGAACGATGAGAAATACAATAAATACGAGGCTATGTATGATACAATATAATTGGTTACACAGACTATACATTACACCGCAAAAGTTAAATAAATGGGACCCAACGGTATCTGATAGATGTTTTCGATGTAAAAAAGAAATGGGAACAACAATTCATGCAATCTGGACATGTGAGAGAGTAGAAAAATTTTGGGATGATCTCAATCAGATATTAAATAAAATAACAGAAAACAATATACCAAAGAATCCAGAGATCTTTCTCCTAAGTAACATAAAAAACAAAGAATTTGGAATTGATTTGGAGGATGCACCAAAAAGATTTGTTAAGATAGCCCTAGCCGCAGCAAAAAAATGTATTATGTCGACCTGGAAATTGGAAGATAATTTGAAAATACAACAATGGTATATAGAAATGAATAAATGTATTCCATTAGAAAAAATAACATATAGTTTAAGAAATAATATTGAAATATTCGAACAAGTATGGGAGCCTTACATTAAATACAATAGCGAAAACCTACCGGGGACAAACATTACCTAAGTTGATGGAAGGAGAAGGAAAGAAAAGAATGGACTCAGTAGAATTTCTGGTGTATTTTTGTTGAATGACAACATTGTCTGACGGGTTTAATGCAACCTAGATTGTATACCTAAAATGGATGAGGTGGGGGTGGGGGGGTGGCTTGGGAGGAGGGAGGGGGGGGGGAGAAAAAGTCACTGTATATGTGTGAAAAAGAAAAAGTGTACATCATGGCTAATGTGATTTATGGTGTGAAAAATAAAAAATTAAAAAAAAAAAAAACCTGGAATGGTGCAAGGACTCTGCACGAGTCTCCGATCATTGCTCAACACTGGTGGAATTTTTGACTGTCAGATGTAGCCAATTTTACCTAATGTGGGAATTCACCACAGTCCTCATGGTGGGAGTGTACATTCCCCTGGCACTAACGCTAAGGAGGTGATCTGTGAACTCTATGGGGCTATAAACAAACTGCAGACTGCACACCCTGACGGACTGATTATTATCGCTGGGGACTTCAACCAGTTGAACCTCAAGTCAAGGCTACCTAAATTCCATCAGTATGTGAACTTTGCTACGAGAAGGTCGAACACTTTGGATCTTGTGTATACAAATGTTCCTAATGCGAATCAGGTGGAGCCCCGCCTCCACCTCAGATACTCAGACTGCATCTCTGTAAAGCTAATCCCAGCACACAGACCACTCATCAGACTCTCCAGACTATTTCTGAAGCAGGTTAAAACCTGGTCAGCTGGGACCATTCATGCACTTCAAGACTGATTTGAGCGCACTGACTGGCACAAGCAGAAACCAATGGTGACTGCATCATTCTGGAGGAGTGTATGGCATCTGTGTGCAGTGTTCTGACAATGTCTCTGTGCCCAAGACCATCATTTCTCGCTCTAACCAGAAGCCATGGATGACTGGAGGTGCGTGTGCTGCTCAGGAACCGAGACGCTGCCTTCAGAGCAGAAAGCAAGGTAGCCCTAACTATTGTAAGAGACAAGCTGTGCTAAGGCCATCAGGAAAACAAAGTGTGCGCATGCCCAGCGTATTCATAGTCACTTCCTGGACATCAAGGACACTCGACATGTGGAATGGCATCCAATCTATCACCAACCACTGCACCATCAGCCTGTGCTGGTGATGCCTCCCTCCCAGATACACTAAACAACTTTTACGTGCATTTTGAGGTGAAAAGCAATGTGGTGGTGAAGAAGTCCACCTCTCCTCCAAATGATCAGTGCCGAGTCTTACAGTGGCCGACGTGAAGAGAGAGGTAGGCAAGGTCAACCCACTATGTACAATCCCACTTTGAGGAAAGCTGCTTGACTGGATAACATTCCTGGCAGAGTGCTCAGAGGATGTGCAGTTCAGCTAGCAGATGTTCTCACTGATATCTTTAATATCTCCCTGAGAAGCGCCGTGGTCCCAATGTGCTTCAAAGCTGCCACCATTGTCCCTGTGCTGAAGAAATCTGTGTCCAGCCTCAATGAATACGCCGTGTCACACTCGCGTCCATCTTCACGAAGAGCTTCGAGAGGCTCGTCATGGGGCACATCAAGCTCCTGCTGCCCCCCTCACTGGACCCCCTGCAGTTCACATACAGATCCAACTGTTCTACGGATGATGCCACCACTGTCACCCTCCATCTATCCCTCACCCACCTGGAAAATAGGGACTCGTATGTTTGATTATTGTTTATCAACTTCAGTTCAGCTTCAACACAATCATTCCTCAGTATGTGATAGGAAAGTTGATCCTGCTGGGTCTAAACACTTTCCTTTGCAATTGGATTCTTGTTTTCCTGTCAGGGAGACCTCAGGCAGTCCAGATCGGTAACAGCACCTCCAAGACCATTGCTGTTCACTCTGCTGACCCACGACTGTCCAGCTAAACACAGCTCGAACCACATCATCAAGTTCGCTGATGACACGACCGTGGTGTGTCTTATTAGTAAGAATGACGAGTCAGAGTGCAGAGATGAGGTGCAGTCTCTAACGGACCGGTGTAGAGCCAACAACCTGTATCTGAACATTAATAAAACAAAAGAGACGGTTGTCGATTTCAGGAGGGCCTGGGGGGATCACACTCCACTGACCATTTTCGGCTTGGCCTTGGAAGTCATCAAGCATATCAAATTTCTGGAATGGCATGGGAGAGAATCTCACCTCATCCCTTAACACAAGCTCCATAGTCAAGAAACCCCAGCTGCGCCTCTACTTCCTGCAAAGTTCATCTCCCACCCTCCATCCTCACAACATTCTACAGAGGATGTATTGAGAGCATCCTGTGCAACTGCATCACTGCCTAGTTTGGAAGCACTTCCTCCTCAGACTGCAAGACCCTGCAGAGGATAGTGAAGTCATTGGGGGCTCCATTCCTATCATGAAGGACGTCTACAACACTCGATGGAGGTGAAAGACAACAAACATTGTGAAGGACCCACACATCCCTCATGTAAACTGTTCTCCCTTCTGCCATCTGGTAGGAGGTACCGTAGCGCTCAGGTCGTTATGTCCAGATGTCTTTCCTCCAAGGCATCAGGCTCCTGAATTCCCAGAACATATGTGGATAGTGTACTGTGGACTTTTACTGTATATATCTTAATATTTCAATATGTTTAACTTCTATTCTAACTTATATCTATGTAAATATGCTTTGTGGTCCTGGAGAAATGCTATCTTGTCTTTAAAATGCAAGCATGGTGTGAACGATAAATAAAGGTGACTTGAAGCATTGAAGAGGGCCCTTTCTAAACATTTTGTCAAACTGCCAAGTGGTGCTTGTCTCCAGGAGACAATGGATGGATTTGCAGAACAGGGGTATCATCGATGACAGACAAATTCCATCATCACCCCACCCCCCCGCCCCCACCCCTATGACAACACACAAGCCTATTACAATTGGAAAGGGTGGTACATGATTGTTCTTCAAGCTGTTTCGACCACAACTACTGGTAAGGATCTTGGCCTAAGTTACAATTACTTGTTTTTATCAACTTATGTAATGTGTTTCATATGTCAATCTATACACTCATTCCTTTGTTTTTCAGCTTCACAAATGTGAATGTGGGGTTGGCTTGGACGCACACGTGATGCTCCATGTTTTAGCCAACTCACCCATCTACAGAAAGGCCAAAGATCAAGACATGAAGTACGTTTATTTACCCCACTGCACTGCACTGTAATGTATGTATAAATCACACAATAAATCATGTTTTTATCATCACAGGTAACCATGTAGGATGTAATGACAATTAAGTGTTTATATGTTAAACTGAAGGACTGACTTTCTCGCGGAGGCTTTTCACTTTTGTTATAGGGCTTTGCTCCATTCAAAGCTGCAGTCCCCAAGTTGAATGGCCAGCCTTTCAAACATCAGGCTATCCTTCACTGTGCCCATTACCTGGTGATTTATTTCATTTTGGGCCCCGAGTGTTAGGAGCTCACAGACCTTGTTATCACTCCAGTTGGAAGACAAGGTGAGAGCTGAATGTATCCTGACCTTTGCCAAGTTCATTGCAGCCAAATGATGGCAACAAATTGAATTTCCCACACTTTGGTCGCACGCAAAAGATTACAACTTTATCTTCCCTTCCTATTTCAACCCAGAAGCACAGGTCACTCCTTTTAGACTGGCCCTGCAAATGAAAATTTTGACAAATTCAAGGGTTTGTTTCTATCCTGTTATTGTAAAGCGGCCACTAGAAAATGTTAGGAAACTGATGGTGATTTCAGAGGTTGAACAAGTTTTTATATATCTACCTTGCTCTGCCCACAGAAATCCAGAACTGCAGAGTGGAAATCCTCGTGCATCTGATAGAAGACCCAGCTGACCCCCTCAGGAAGTGGCTGATGAAGGGGGGTTCACTAACCACCACACACTCAATCAACGGCAGCAAAGCTATTACTTCCATTTGAGCTCGGCAAGGATGGTGGTAGAGAATGCTCTCAGATGTCTCAAAGGTCGCTGGAGGTGTCTGGCCAAGTGACTTGACATATGTACCACTTTTGTATCAGACGTTCTTGCCTGTTGTGTTCTACACAGTATATGTGAATTCATCAAGGAACACTTCTTCCCAGTGTGGAACACTGACCTACCCGATCTACGTGAGCCCGAACAAGTTGCTTATCAGGGTGCATAAGCACACAGATACCAGTCTATCCATGAAGCTATTGTCTATTCTGTGAACTAATTCTGTAAATTGATTATGTCCATTGTGTGAATGTTAGCTGATGAAGCCAACAGTTAAGTAAATATTTATGGCACATTTTAGTGCACTTAAAACATGTAAAGAACAATAACAATAAAGAATTCAAAATACAACTGGAAATGTCTATTTACAACTGTGCAATGTAAGAAGACACCTATTACAATATCAAAAAAGTGTTAAGGCACAAATCAGAGTGGACAGATTTTACATCACTCCAGCAGCTGGAAGTAGGAGGAGGAATGTGAACTAGGTGATTCATATGCTTCATTCATCTGGATGAAGCTGATATTGACATGCAGCAGAGAATAGTGACTCTGGGATGGAGGAGTGTTGTACTGGGATGCAGGAGTTTGGTGCTGTGGAAAGGGAGAAGGGACAGCCATTAGGGAAATCAGGTCTCACAGAAATGAGGCCTGATTCCTCATCTCCTGCTCCTGCTGAATGCGTTCGAGCATGGAGCCGAAGTCATTCTGCCTCCTGCACTTCTCTCCATGTCTGCTTCTCCTGTTCCCTCTGCCCTTCCTGACGACACTGTTCCCTCTCCGCCTCCTCATTATCCATTGAAAACAGCAGATCCCTGATCTCCTTTGACACAACCTGCGCATTAGTTGGTCTCTGCTATTTTTGGCTGCGGCTGGCTTCCAAGAGAATAACAACACACGAGACATTAGCAAGGTGGGTCCCTATGGGAAAACACACTTAAAGACACACGAACCAATTTTTTTTTTAACGTGGCTGATTGTGAGGCTCAGCTTGATCAAATCTGGTGGTGGTTTTTGTCTCCAGGCCTCTAATATCTCGTCCTGCAACAGCATTGCTGCTGGCAGCCGGAGATGCAGCAGGAATGGGTGGGTGGGGGTGGAAGCTGGATCATCTGTGATGCTCTGAAGAGCCACCAGGTTGGCAGAGTCTCCCAGATTGAATGGCACAGGTCAAAATAGGGCCAGTCCAGACACCTCTGCCACTCCTGCCATTATGAATCACGACATGAAATTTCTCGCGGAGGCTTTTCACTTTTGTTATAGGGCTTTGCTCCATTCAAAGCTGCAGTCCCCAAGTTGAATGGCCAGCCTTTCAAACATCAGGCTATCCTTCACTGTGCCCATTACCTGGTGATTTATTTCATTTTGGGCCCCGAGTGTTAGGAGCTCACAGACCTTGTTATCACTCCAGTTGGAAGACAAGGTGAGAGCTGAATGTATCCTGACCTTTGCCAAGTTCATTGCAGCCAAATGATGGCAACAAATTGAATTTCCCACACTTTGGTCGCACGCAAAAGATTACAACTTTATCTTCCCTTCCTATTTCAACCCAGAAGCACAGGTCACTCCTTTTAGACTGGCCCTGCTTCACAACGCTCCACCTCTGACAGTACCTACCTTGGCAGATTAAAGCCGGGCAAGTTCAGACCCCCAAACTGTCTTCAATGCATTCACACAGCAAGGTGCATCATTTGAAAGGCGGATAATACTCAGCTTTAATTGTCTGTGTAAAAGGGATACGAGTCTGATTGTGATTTCACTCGTTGAGTGAATGGTCAGGTTCTCTCGAGTCACTTGCAGCTCTCATAAGTGGTAGAAAAATTCATTCATTGTTTTATTGTAAATTCTTTGACCTAGTTTGTAGATTATGTACACACATTGTATTTGTCATAAACCTAGAGCATGCACTGCTATTCATTATTGGTTAAAGGCAAACATGATGATCGGAATGAATCTTGGTTCCCATTGATGGGAACAGTTTTCGACCCTGCAAATCCTCAGGCAAAGACTGCTCATTGTAAAATTAGAATTGGCAAACTGTTTATCAACAGGCCTGGCATTATAACAGATAGGATCTGTATCCTGTCTCCATATGTTCCACAGCCAGACTGAAGCATGTTAGCGATGATCATACAAAGTCCTGCAATCGGAAAAATTAATCTACCAGAGCTCCTCCAATAGAGTTCTACGGCATGGAAACAGGCCCATCTTGCCCAAGTCAACCAAGTTGGTCCTATTTGCCTGTGTTTGGCCCATCACCCTCTTTCTGACAGCTCGTTACACACACCCACCAATTAGTGTCAAAAAGCTGTCCCTCAGGGCCCTTTTATATCTCTTCCCCCCCCCCCCCCCCCCCCCCCCACCACCTCTCACCTTAAATTTGTGCTATCTAGTTTTAGGCTCATCTACTCTGGGAATTTTAATATCATTTGAAGGGAGAGGTACAGTCACATTGTAACATCCAAGAGCCAGGCTGCAGCACCCTCAGACGCATCAAAGTAGTTGTGTTTCATCTGGGGAGTGAGATTACTGCGGTGGTTTTGCCTACAGCTCCAAATCTCCGACAGTGCTCCCAAATGGTTGGGCTTTGGTGAGGGTCTGTGGGACCCAATCATTCACTGGAGAAGCCCTCCTTGGGACATCAGCTTGCCAGAACATGAGGACAGCTACTACTTGTGTTGCAGTCCACACCTGTGGGTAGTAAAGGGAGACTCCAGCATTGGAATCTGGATCAATGAGGAAGAACTGCAGATTGATCAGCATCGAAATGGGAAGGAGAGGAATGGCTGATATTTCAGGTCAGGATACAAGGATGTCCTGGAGCAGGGTCTTGATCCAAAACATTGGCAGTTTATTTCTCCCCCCCCCCCCCCCACCGATGCTGTTGGACCCACTGAGTTCCTCCAGCAGATTGTTCATATCTTGGAGGTCATACAGCTGTAATATGTCGGAAGTGCTGTTCGAGGCATGAGCAGATGATTCCCTGCAATGGGAAAGGTGTCAGCAGGTTTTGTCACCTGGAACTGGTGACTGTGTTGAAGAAATGGCTTTGGAGAGCCTTGTACTAACACCTGGTTTTCTCTCTGCAGAGTTGACGGAGCCAGTGTGCGACCAGTGCCAGCAAGGTTACATCGGCTCCCACTGTGATGAGTGTGCCGATGGTTACTACAACTCAGACAGTATCTGTGTGCACTGCGAATGTAATGGCAACATTGACCCAGAGAGCAAACTCCCCATCTGTGACTCCGAGTCGGGCCAATGTCTCAGCTGCACGTCCAACACCACTGGCTTCCACTGCCACAAGTGTGCAGAGGGCTACAGTGGCGATGCACTGTCCAGGACCTGTCAGATAGGTAAGGGTACAGTATTCATATGTGGCTGGGTGAACACATCTGGCCAGGGACAGCTGGGTCTGCTCACGTCTGTCCAGGGACACATTGCCCCATCCCTCCCCTTCCTGTGTAAACCCCTCCCCAAATAGGAACCCTTCCCCCATCCCTCCCCCTCCTAGTGTGAACCCTTCTCCCATCCCTCCCACTCAATGCACATCTCTTCATCTCCCTCAGCTCTGCCTCCCAGTCTGAATCCCTCCCTTCCTGGTGTAAACCTCTCCCTCATCCATCCACTTCCTCCCCCAGAATGAGTCCCCCCCCCAAGTGTGTACCTCTTCTCCCATTCCCCCCACTATTGTGTACCTCTTCCCCATTCCACCCCCCCTAGTGTGTACCTCTTCCCCATTCCTTCCCTAGTGTGTACCTCTTTCCCCATTCCACACACCCTAGTGTGTACCTCTTCCCCATTCCACCCCTCCCAATGTGTACCTCTTCCCCCATTCCACCCCCCAGTGTGTACCTCTTCCCCCATTCCACCCCCCCGTGTGTACCTCTTGCCCCATTCCCCCCAATGTGTACCTCTTGCCCCATTCCACCCCCCTAGTGTGTACCTCTTGCCCTATTCCACCCCCCTAGTGTGTACCTCTTGCCCCATTCCACCCCCCCCCAAGGGTCCTCTTCCCCATTCCATCCCCCCAGTTTGTACCTCTTCCCACATTCCACCCCCCTAGTGTGTACCTCTTCCCCCATTCCACCCCTCCTAGTGTATACCTCTTGCTCCATTCCACCCCCCCCCCCAGTGTGTATCTCTTCCTCCATTCCCCTCTTCCCAGTGTGTACCTCTTCCCCCATTCTGCCACCTCCCCCACCCCACCCCCATTCTGTAACCACACCCCATCCTGCCACCTCCCCCCACCCCCATGTCTGTACCTCTCCACTATGTCATGGAACAGGCACTAGCTCAGTGACTTCCCAGCATCCACAGAACAGCCAGTTATTCTCCTGCATAGCATGCAGAAACTTGGGGAAATCTTGCAAAGAGGTTGAAAACTCATGAAGGTTTCAATCTAAATTCACAGGGCACCCACTAAAACAGTTCCTGCATTTACATTGTACCTCTTCCTCCATTCCACCCCCCACCCAGTGTGTACCTCTTCCCCCATTCCACCCCCCACCCAGTGTGTACCTCTTCCCCCATTCCACCCCCCCCCAGTGTGTACCTCTTCCCCCATTTCACCCCCCCCCAGTGTGTACCTCTTCCCCATTCCACCCCCCCCAGTGTGTACCTCTTCCCCCATTCCACCCCCCCCCCCAGTGTGTACCTCTTCCCCCATTCCACCCCCCCTAGTGTGTACCTCTTCCCCCATTCCACCTGCTTCTCATCAGCTTCTTGTTGCCTGCTAAATGCTGCACACTGGCAGAATGTTGTGGGAACAGAGCTGACATTCATTCAAATCATCAGGAAGTACTTCCAAATTTCTTCTGCATGGTATATTTTAGTCTACGTTTTAGCTTACATCGGATGGGAGTCTTCTTTCAACATAAAATTAGATCAGGGCTACATTTGGAGATAATTACACAAGTGAAGAACAGTTGAGATCCCACTGAGGTGGCTGACAGCTTCAAGTCACCTAATAATCACAGCATGCTTCAATAAATTACATCTTGCAACCTGTATAATATTAGTTGTCCTTCTCCCTCCCCTCTGCACCCTATCCTCTCCAATCCCTGGTCTAAAAAACATTCTGCAAAATCCAATGTTGTTTAAAGCTACTGGGGAATAGCAAAACACAGAAGGAGGTGATTTGGCCTATTAAGACTGTGCTGGTTCTCAAAGGAGTCCCCATTCAATTCACCTGTTCCACATGGTTCTGTTTAAGTGTTTATTCAGCTCCCTTTTGAACATTCTGATTTAATCTGCCACCACACTTTCACCACAACTCCCTCAGTAAGAACCAAAACTCTTGTCTCTTTCCTTCGTGAAAACTCTGACTATCTATAGAGAACAAGTTCTGAGGATACAAGTAATTCTGAGTCCTGGTCACAGCTTATTAACAAACAGTGGTCTTTATTTCTTTGGCTTGGCTTCGCGGACGAAGATTTATGGAGGGGGTAAAAAGTCCACGTCAGCTGCAGGCTCGTTTGTGGCTGACAAGTCCGATGCGGGACAGGCAGACACGATTGCAGCGGTTGCAAGGGAAAATTGGTTGGTTGGGGTTGGGTGTTGGGTTTTTCCTCCTTTGCCTTTTGTCAGTGAGGTGGGCTCTGCGGTCTTCTTCAAAGGAGGTTGCTGCCCGCCAAACTGTGAGGCGCCAAGATGCACGGTTTGAGGCGTTATCAGCCCACTGGCGGTGGTCAATGTGGCAGGCACCAAGAGATTTCTTTAGGCAGTCCTTGTACCTTTTCTTTGGTGCACCTCTGTCACGGTGGCCAGTGGAGAGCTCGCCATATAACACGATCTTGGGAAGGCGATGGTCCTCCATTCTGGAGACGTGACCCATCCAGCGCAGCTGGATCTTCAGCAGCGTGGACTCGATGCTGTCGACCTCTGCCATCTCGAGTACTTCGACGTTAGGGGTGTAAGCGCTCCAATGGATGTTGAGGATGGAGCGGAGACAACGCTGGTGGAAGCGTTCTAGGAGCCGTAGGTGGTGCCGGTAGAGGACCCATGATTTGGAGCCGAACAGGAGTGTGGGTATGACAACGGCTCTGTATACGCTTATCTTTGTGAGGTTTTTCAGTTGGTTGTTTTTCCAGACTCTTTTGTGTAGTCTTCCAAAGGCGCTATTTGCCTTGGCGAGTCTGTTGTCTATCTCATTGTCGATCCTTGCATCTGATGAAATGGTGCAGCCGAGATAGGTAAACTGGTTGACCGTTTTGAGTTTTGTGTGCCCGATGGAGATGTGGGGGGGCTGGTAGTCATGGTGGGGAGCTGGCTGATGGAGGACCTCAGTTTTCTTCAGGCTGACTTCCAGGCCAAACATTTTGGCAGTTTCCGCAAAGCAGGACGTCAAGCGCTGAAGAGCTGGCTCTGAATGGGCAACTAAAGCGGCATCATCTGCAAAGAGTAGTTCCACGGACAAGTTTCTCTTGTGTCTTGGTGTGAGCTTGCAGGCGCCTCAGATTGAAGAGACTGCCATCCGTGCGGTACCGGATGTAAACAGCGTCTTCATTGTTGGGGTCTTTCATGGCTTGGTTCAGCATCATGCTGAAGAAGATTGAAAAGAGGGTTGGTGCGAGAACACAGCCTTGCTTCACGCCATTGTTAATGGAGAAGGGTTCAGAGAGCTCATTTCTGTATCTGACCCGACCTTGATGGTTTTCGTGCAGTTGGATAATCATGTTGAGGAACTTTGGGGGACATCCGATGCGCTCTAGTATTTGCCAAAGCCCTTTCCTGCTCACGGTGTCGAAGGCTTTGGTGAGGTCAACAAAGGTGATGTAGAGTCCTTTGTTTTGTTCTCTGCACTTTTCTTGGAGCTGTCTGAGGGCAAAGACCATGTCAGTGGTTCCTCTGTTTGCGCGAAAGCCGCACTGTGATTCTGGGAGAATATTCTCGGCGACATATTCTCGGTCTTTATTTACACTCATGGGAATTCACAATAGGAAACACACACAAAGATAATGCAACTACACACAAATCATACACATCAGATTAATCATTGATGATCGCACCACCTGATAAATCACAACTCCCAATTAGAAAAAGAGGGTTAAACAAGCAGTATCCACCACCCACGGGCACGGTCTCCCACTTAACTAAACGAGGGTTAAACAAGCAGTATCCACCACCCACAGGCACGGTCTTCCACTTAACTAAACGAGAGTTAAACAAGCAGTATCCACCACCCACGGGCACAGTCTCCCACTTAACTAAACAAGGGTTAAACAAGCAGTATCCACCACCCACGGGCACGGTCTTCCACTTAACTAAACGAGGGTTAAACAAGCAGTATCCACCACCCACGGGCACAGTCTTCCACTAACTAAACGAGGGTTAAACAAGCAGTATCTACCACCCACGGGCACGGTCTCCCACTTAACTAAATGAGGGTTAAACAAGCAGTATCCACCACCCACGGACATGGTCTTCCACTTTACTAAACGATGGTTAAACAAGCAGTATCCACCACCCACGGGCCACAGTTTCCCACTTAACTAAACGAGGGTTAAACAAGCAGTATCTACCATCCACGGGCACAGTCTCCCACTTAACTAAATAAGGGTTAAATAAGCAGTATCCACCACCCACGGGCACGGTCTCCCACTTAACTAAACAAGGGTTAAACAGGCAGTATCGACCACCCACGGGCACAGTCTCCCACTTAACTAAACAAGGGTTAAACAGGCAGTATCCACCACCCACGGGCACGGTCTCCCACTTAACTAAACAAGATTTAAACAAGCAGTATCCACCACCCACAGCCACAGTTTCCCACTTAACTAAACAAGGGTTAAAAAAGTAGTATCCACCATCCACAGGCAATTACACTGAGTAACTAAAAGGTGCAAATCTTTAGTGAGACACGATAGTCATGCATACCACAAATTGCCCCAACTCTGTACCAGCATACACCTCACAACTTGTTCTCCAGCAATACCCACAGCTCCCAACCTGGATCAAATATGATAAGAGTTGGTGTTCCAGCATCACCTGTGCCCACAACAAGGAGCCAGTCCATATGTGACCACATGACCTAGAAGAACCAATTGCATGGCAGCTTCTCCTATGGGTAGATCTAACCATGACTGGCATGGGGAAATAACTTACGACCTGCCTGGTCAGATGACTCTCCAGGTGTAAGCACATGGAAATTCCTTTGTTGGAAGCAGTTTACTGTCCAACCTGTAGGATAATCCTACAAATACAAATAACACCATCTCAGGTGACCACTATGCATCCAAAGCTGACAGACTGCCTCAACTGTCTTGGCAATTTTTCCTCCACCCTGCTTCCTGTACAGACCTGGTTCCATTCTCTGTTTCTCCATCTCCAACTTAACCACTTTGAAGACAACATTTTTCATGTTGGTTTCTTTAAAATTACGTTGACTGTGGATTTCCATCTCCTGTTGTTGATCGGCCTCTCAACATGTGTCTATTTCCTGTACCTCCATTCTCACTAGGGATGGAATTTGCTTTGCCTTCACCTTCTACCAATTCAGGTTCCACATTCAACAGATTACCCTCTGTACTTTCTACTGTCTTCAATAAGCTTCCACTACCAGACACGTTCTCCTCCTGTTTCTGCATTTCTGTGGGACTGTTCCATCCTGACTCCTGGCCACATTCTTCGATCTGCATCATGCCTTTTCCCTTGTAACCTTGCCTCCTCGTCCTCCAAGACGTGAAAGAAAGAGGTTATCATCCGGAAAACCCTGATGGGCCAAGTTTCTACAGCAAGACACTGAAGTGACTGATCTAAAGGAATCAGTTGTGGATGTCCAACAATCATCACATCTCTCTGAAAGCTGACAAGAACCTTCCTGAGCGGTAACCATTTACCTTTCAAGCACCAAAGCCTGGTGAACTTTATAAATGTTAAATTCAGAGCACAGTATAAGGATTGCCTGATACCGGTCATCTTGGAGGAGTGAGAAGTGAGATTGGACTGTGAATCAAAGAACTTTTTTTGAACACATACACTTGTGCTTAGAATTAGAAGGGGGTTAAGTTAATAGTAATAAACTAAAGTTTGATCCTGTTTTTATGTTTAAAATAATTAAAAGTAACTTTTGTTTAAGTAACCATCTGTCTTGGTGAATTTCTATTGCTGCTGGGTTTTGGGGTCCTCTGGGCCCGTAACAGTGTCATCAGCAAGTTTGTAGATGGTGTTGATTTTGTATTGAGCCACACAGTTATAGGTGTAAAGTGAGTAGAGCAGGGAGCTAAGAACACGGCCCTGTGGTTCTTCGGTGCTGATGGAGATTGTGGAGTTGCTGTTCTTACCAACCCTCACCGATTATGGTCTTGAGGTGAGGAAATCCATGATCCAATTACAGTGAGGTGTTGAGACCCAGGCCTTGGAGTTTGCAGATCACTTTTGCGGAGATGATGGTGTTGAATGCTGAACTGTAGTCGATAAAGAGCATCCTGATGTATGCCTTATGTTGTATTCAATAGTCTGAATTTGAGCTGATTAATAAATGTAATAGTGTACAGTGAAACCTCAATTTTACGCGCCCTGATTTATTGCAAATTCAGATATAATGCGCTGAGCCATTGGATTCAGGCGTTGGGCCCCCGGCAGAAGCGGGGACATTGGGTTCCTGGCAGGGTAAGGTAAGTGTTTCCTCGCATTGCAGGAGATTCAAAACACTACAACGCAAAAGTGTCTCAGCCCAGCGAGGATTGAGTTCACCTGCCTGCCACTTGTTACTCTGTCTGACTATGGAGCAGAGTTGTAAGTGCTCTCTCCATGAATGTAGTTCTTGCTACTTCGAAACATGTTTAAACTTGCTGCTGAGCAGCATTAAGCTGTGAGTGTTTAGCATCACACGCTTTATTTGTTTCCTGTCTGCATAATTGGCATTTCTGGTGTACTAAAAATTAATGTGTGTTTTAATTTCAACTGTAACAACAATGTTTTATTGAAACCCCAAATTAGCGCGACCCCACTTTTGTCGCCATGAGATTTTATGCGCCCCAGTGATCGCGTTATAACAGTGTTTCACTGTACTTTGTTATGAGCCCAGAGGACTCCAAAACCCAGCAACAATAGAAATTCACCAAGACAAATGGTTACTTAAACAAAAGTTGCTTTTAATAATCTTTAAACATGAAAAAAGGATCAAACTTTAGCTTATTACTATTAACTTAACCTAACTTAACGCCCTTCTAATTCTAATCGCACGTGTATGTAATGTGTGTGTAAGTTCAGAGAAGTTCTTTGATTCACAATCCAACCTCACTTCTCACTCCTCCATGTTCACTGGTTGCAGGCAATTCTTATACTGTGCACAGTATTTAACATTTATGAATTTCACTAGGCTTTGGTGCTTGAAAGGTAAATCATTACCGCTCAGAAAGGTTCTTGTCAGTTTTCAGAGAGATTTGGCACCTACAACTGATTCCTTCAGTGTCTTGCTAAATAAATTTGACTCATCAGGGTTTTCCAAATGATAACCTCTTTCTTTCAGGTCACCACAGAGTTCCTTTTTGTTCCCCTTATTTCAAGTGAAACATTATGCAGCCAATCCTTGCCTTTTGTATGGACCACAAGGGCTTTGACCAGGCTGAACTAAGAACTCACAACTCATCTTTTTTTTTAAACTTTATTTAAAATTTTATGACATGAATAAAATAAAAATTACATTTAAAGAAATAATAAAAAATAAGATAATAAAAATTAGAATACTACATCATTAAACTACACAAATTAACCCCCCCAATAATTATAACAGAACATTAATCGTCTAATGTAAAATTAGTCCAACCCTCCCCCCCAAAATAAAGAGTGAAGAATTAATTAACAATGTTGTAAATAAAATAGAAAAAACCCCACTTACAAAAAAAAGGATAAAACTTAACAACAAAAAAAATTAGTAACAACAAAAAATATCAATACTAAAATAATACCCTTAAACATATATTTAAATCAAACATAATACATGTATTTAACAAATGAAATCCACTTTAAAACTAAGTTCAAATATTAAAATCATATATCAACCACATATCTGTTATACAAAAAATCATAATTAATAATACATAAATACAGAATTTCCATTAATACCAAGTTTCCTTTATAATTTATCGAGAGAACAAAAACATCCCTTAGAAAAACAATCAGATAAACTTTTTATTCCCTTCCCCTCCCCTTATATAAAAAAAGGAAAAAAAAGAAAAAAAAGTTCAAACTCTTATAAAATTCTCCATATTCTTCATTTATAACATCTTCAAAATTCTCTATCGAAATTAACTTAATTTTATTCAACTCTTCTCCCTCAATGTATTTGTACTTGGTTTTCTTTTTCTTCTTATCGCCTTTCCCCTCATCTTCCTCTTCATCTAATTCAACATCCTCAATTTCTGACTTATTATCTTCTGTGACATCATCCTCTTAAAAAAGAGAGAAAAAAGAGAAAAAACCCCCCCCAAAAAAAGAGAAAAAAAAGGAGAGAAAAAAAACCTCCTAATTCCCTCTCAATTACAATCAGAAAACAAAAAGAGTTAAAAAAAATTATTTATTTTAAAAAAAATAATTTAAAAAACCTTCACTTCTTAACCCGAAAATTAAAAAGAAAAAAAAACAGGTCGGAGGTCACGACTACCTCCTCCTGTTTAAACCGCCCAAAGCGGTAACTCCCCCAAAATATTGGGTGTGAGATAACTCACAGGTAGCTGATGACTTCTGGAAACTAGTGCCCACCCAGTTCCCTCTCCCAACTCCCATTTCATTAAACTATCATCATTATTTAAACTCTTCTCAAAAAAAAATAAAAGATTTATTTTTTTAAATCAACGTTACCACTTCGGCCACCATTGCTTCCATTTCTTTAAAAAAAAATCTGGATCCCACCTTACATCTCTACTCTCTTTGGAGACCTTGAAGGACTACATCGTTCCTGAAACTGCATGATTGGTAGAGACTGAGCAAAGTCCATAGCCTCTTTAGGATTGTCAAAGAACTTTGGCTGATTTCCATCCTGAAAAATCTTCAGTACCACAGGATACCTGAATGTTGCCTTATGTCTTTTTTTCCACAACAGTTCTTTCACAGAATTAAATTTGTGTCGTTGAAACATAATTTCTTGACTCAAATCTTGATAGAAGAAAACAGGATTATTCTGAACCATCAAAGGAGATCTATTTTTCTGGGCATTTCTAATAGCCGTATGTAAAATTGTCTCTCTGTCACAATAGTTTAAACAACGGATCAGAACAGGTCTTGGATTCTGTCCTGAAAAAGATTTTCTTCTTAAAACTGTATGAGCACGTTCCAGTATTAAACTTTCAGGGAATTTATCCTGTCCTAACACTCGTGGAATCCATTCAGTAAAAAATTTTCTTGGATCTGGTCCTTCTATGCCTTCTGGCAAACCGGTTCAAAACGGAGTTTCAATGCCAAATTCTGTACGTCTTCTTCTGGATCCATTCTACGTTGAGTCCTGGCTTCTTGTAAACAAGTAGGCTCAGATAATTTCGGAAAATGTAGTTTTTTAACAGTCTGTTGATGTTTTCTTTTACCTTTTTTTTTGCATATAAACCATTAGGTATTAATTCAGCACCTCTTATTATTTATAAACTTTTAAAAGAACTTTAACGGGCACTTAAAGACAAAACAATAAATCTGAGTCAGGAGAGGTCTGGAAGGCACGTCTGTTCCCTACGCCATTTTGCCACGCCCCCACAACTCATCTTCAAAATGGGGTTTTCCACAAGTTTAACCAGCTTGTCCTGTTCCAGTCCCAGCTGCTGCTGCTGAACTGTAGAACTCAATTCTCTCTCTCACTCAGAGAAAACCACATGACCCTCTTAGAACAGCCAACTGCACTCAGACAGACTGTGGCTCCATACCTAATCTTCCAAGTTCATTCATCTGTTGCTTTCCAAAACAATAATCTATTACTCCACAGCATGTCCAATTAACACCTACTTGTGAAGTCCTTATAGACACTTGGAGCCTGGACTGTCTGGCTTGAGCAGAGCTCTGACATTTTAAATGAGACCTGTTTAGAAGTGTTTGTATGTGACCTACACTAAAAAAAAACCTGCCATAATTTATCTCCTATAAAACATAACTATTATACAATGTAAAATGTAACATAATCTGTCACAACTTTAACAGATCAGAGGACACTGAGTGATTTTATGTAGGTAACGATTTTGATTTTATGCAGTGGAATGCCAGGAATCATAACAAATTCACCCCAGACAATGCAAAATTAATATCCCATCTATCTATTGAGTTTCTATTTAAGATAATAGCAAAGTATTTTTAATGAATGCTTGAATTGCTAAATGACCACGGTAATTAGCTGTTCTTCACAGGACAAGGTTCTGAATGTATTTTTTCTCTTAACCTTGGCAGTAATGACATAATTTTGGAATGTGGCCTAGCTTAAAGATCCCCAGTCTCACCCATGATGATTTGTTGCAATAAACAGGTATTGATAGAGCCTGCAGGTCCAACCCTCACAGAAAGACTCAGTTCTTTAGCCCCACACTGGCTCTAGGTACTTTGCAGATAATTCATGTTAGTATCGAACTTGCTGACAGCACTATTTCACTTCTTCCATCTGATGATAATGAATTGCTTTATTACATATCCTGCTTTGAAATGGCCATCCATTAGTTATAAGAGTGGTTCTGGAAGCTCACAGTATATGGGATAATTTGCTGACTGCTTGATCTGATAGTGGAGAGGATTGGTACAAATGCCAGAGTATTTCAGGAACAGTATTAGCAAGCAAATGGGCACTTTAGTGATGGTTAGTGTTGTAGGACCAGTGAGAGTGAAAGTGAGGTGATGGTTATTTATGTCTCTTAAAGGCATGCTTTTTCACCAGTTCCAGGTGAAACACATGAAGGACATGATTGTAATTAGGTTGTGGTGAAAGTTCTGATGTTAAATACACAGCTCTTGACTCCTCACTTTTCAGGAAGGTGCAATACCTGAAAAGACTGAGGTGGGCAAGGCTACCAGCCACCATCCTGTCAACTTTCTAAAGGAGCTCTTTAGAGAGCACCCTGCCGGACTGCATCACAGTCTAGTACGGTTGCTTCAGAGAAATGGATTGGAGCTCAATCCACAGGACCATAAGAGTGACAGAGAGGACCACTGGGGTCTCCTTCCTCCCCCTCCCCATCGATATTATCTCTCGGGATCGTTGACTGAAGAGGGCACACAAAGTCCTTCCACCCCGCACACAAGTTTGTCGGGGAAGAGATAGAGGAGGATCAGAGCCAGCGCCATCAGGTTGAGGAACAGCTTCTTTCCACAGGCAGTGAGAACGATGAACCACCAAAGGAACAGCTCACACTAACCCTCCGAGACTCCATATTCTTGAAACATTATTTATTTATTTGTTTGCTTGTATGTCCCTGCACGTGGTTTGTTTATATTTGTGGTTGTGTGTTTGCATGTTTTGCAGTGAGGACTGGAGTTGCTGTCTCGTTATGACATCAGATGATAAAAAACACTTGACGACAAATTATATTTCATGCTGGACCTGCTGATATGGAATGTCCCAGTCCCTCATGATTTGGTTATTAAGGGATGGGCACGTCTGTGAAGTTGTCACCATTCTTCCCACCCGCCCCCACCCCCCACCCACCACGGGAGAAGCTGGTGCAATTACCAGCTTATTACACTCATCCACAAATTTTTTCAAAAGGTTTGCTTCCTGAAAAAAAAATTGGGGGTTATGATAGACAATTTCAAGCTGAACACAAAGATAATTTCAGATATGTTGTATCACGTGGGCAGTTGGAGAGACCTTAACTTAACTTTTATTAAATTTAGCATGTTTAATCGCATAATGATGCTGACTCATTGCGTTATTTCAACTGACCTAAAAATGCGTTGCCACTGATTTTCATTTGAACTCAGTATCTGAAGCCTCTCGTGTCGGTGTGCAACAATATGATGGATTCCAGTTGCCCTGATAACGGTTTTCTATGGTCACAATGTCCTGGTGAAACCTTTCACCATGTTTGTCACTGACGGCACCAAGATCAGCAGGGGAACAAGTCCAAGTTCGGATGCAGAAAATGAATTTTCAACAACACGTTGCATTTCTTGGTTTTGTAAGCTTCAGGTGGACTTAAAATATGACAGGGAATCACAAAAATGGGTTATATCTAACGCTGATAGGAAATTTTAAGGTGATTTTCGTGATCTGCAGGCCAAAATCCATAAGATATACCTAAAAGTGTCCAACAAGTAAAATCTTTGTTGTCCAGTGTAATTTGTGACTCATAACTGCTCCACACCAGTCAAAGTAGCCACAATATCTTCTGCTGTATCTTCAGAGCAAGGCAGCTTCTTATCACAGAGATGTCAGAATAATATTTCAAAGCAGACCCTCATAAAGCTGATGAGAATTCCTGTTCCAGGTTCAAGGCTCTTCCTGGGTGATATTCTTCTGGAAAGTTTCCAATCTGAAACATTAATACTGTTCCTCTTACCACAGACACTGTCTCACCTACTGAGTATTTCCTGAATTTTCAGTTATTATTTAACATTTTAAAATCTGCAGTTTTCAAAAAAAATGTTTGCTGCTGTTATGTATGTGACCTACCTTTGATTGAATTGGATGATGTCCTTTGGTGGTATTCAGTAACCATTTCCTGTTTCTTCTTGGCCACCACAGAGGTAACCACGGCGCTGCCCGCAACCTCTACGGAGCTGAGTACCAGCAGCACCCCCACAGTCACCTCAGCCACAACCAGTGGGGAGAGCACCAGCGATCAGACACTGCTGTCAACGGTGCTGAGCACCTCCCAGAACAGAGTGAGCACAGCCACCCCGGTCGCCCCAGAGATTTCATGGACCCGTTTCAACATCGTAGTACTGGTGGTCATTATTGCGGTGGTAGTCCTCCTCATGGGCTTTGTGGCAGCTGTCTACATTTACCGAGAGTACCAAAACCGCAAGCTGAACGCTCCATTCTGGACGATCGAGCTGAAGGAAGATAACATCAGTTTCAGCAGTTACCATGACAGCATCCCCAATGCTGATGTTTCTGGCCTACTGGAGGATGATGGGAATGAAGTGGTTCCAAACGGACAGCTGACTCTTTCAGCACCAATGAACTCGTACAAGATATAAATTAATTTAAAAAACAGGATTGGAGAAGGGACTGCACGCCATCAACATTGCACCGCCAACATTGGGTAAAGTGAGTAGGATGCAGGTGCATCCGACACAGTGTGAGGATTCGTTGAGCTGAGTGATGTTTGAGATGCCCGCAGCAGATGGATTGAGTTACTCTGATCACCACTGTAAAACACCCCAAATGAGTTTCTATTTTTGTACAAAGTTAAAATGCATTGATGAACCCCCCACCCACCCCCCCCACCCCAACTTGTGGAGTAGATGATTAGTTAAAGGATGTTCCCTTGCTGAAGCAACAGACAAATATGGTGCATTACAATGCAATTGGAAAGACTTCTGCTCCTGTAAGCTGGGCTAAATAATTTTATAAAAAACAATGACTGGAATGTTCATTGAGGGAAAAGATTTCACACAATGAGAGCTCTTGGATTCTTGTTTGTAAACTACAGTTTCCATTGGTTGTTAAGGGAAAATGGCAATAATTGTGTCAGGGCCAATGTGCTTCCAGTATTGAATGCATTGGACTGCTATTGGTTCACAAGAAGGATCTTGGACTCCAGCCACCTATCACAGTGGTGACAATTGATGTTAGATCTTGGGAGGGCTGGGGCGTGATGTCACTGTAAATACTGGGCAGTGGATGCTTTAAATGGCTCAGTCTGGTGAGTAACGGCATCCAACTGCCCACCTACTGTAAACTCTGGTTGAGTCACAATCCAAGAATACTGATAATAAGCTAACGCCTTAAATGGCCCACTACTTGAGAAATGTAAGCACAGATGGGGCACAGAATGCTCAGGTGCAACTGTAAATTGCTGCAAAAAAAAAGCACCAAGAAAATTTCTTGAATTTATCATATGAAGGAAAACCTTCATCAACACTCTGTCCAGAAGTTACTCACTAGGGGGATGCAGTCATTGAGATGCCATTGGTAACCCTGGCCTTGCCCCTCAAAAACTGGATGTTGCAGGGTTGTGTCCCACTTTTCAACTTTCATACATTCCCATGAACTCATCCTTGCCACTTCACTGCGGAGGATATCATGGTAAATTGAATTTTTCACATTTCCTACTGCATTGTGCATTTTCTTGGGATCCCATATTCCATGATTGTGAGCTACATTACTTCTGCTGGGACTAAAAGCATTGATGGTCTTTATTTGCTGACATCACAGCATGGAGTTCTGATCACCCTCTTGATCAGCGGTCCTGCACACTTAAAGGTTATAGCTGTGACACGCACTGATCACTCAGTGATCTCTTTAATGTTTAGTGTTGCCATTGTCTAGTGTAGTGGTTTTCAAACTGTCCTCCCCCCCACCCCCCAACTCACATTCCACCTTAAGCATCCCCATGCCATAGGTGCTCTCTAATTAGTAAGGGATTGCTTAAGGTGGTATGTGAATGGGAAGAAAAAGGTTTGAAAACCACTGTTTTAACTGTACCTAATTGACTCGTTATGTGCACGGTTTCATAACTCCAAAGGAAATGGGCAATGACAATTTTTCTCAGTCAAACCATTTCAGTAACAGCCCATTCATATACCACCTTAAGCAATCCCTTCCCAATCTCAGAGCACTTATGGCATGGGGATTGCTTAAGATGGAATGTGAGTTTAGGGGGGCAGTTTGAAAACCACTGGTCTAATGTATTCCATGTTTTGCTTTTAAAGATATTTTTTCCCATGGTGGTTTGGCTGCATCCATTGAACCAGATTGTAATCCATTCATTGAATATAATTCTAAATCAGTTTCAGAACCTGCGGGATCCACGTCACAGCTGTGGTCTTCTGTCCCTCTCAAAGTGCAGCTAAGCCTCTCTGGTCCTTGTTCTGTCATTAACCATGTGTGGTATCAGGCCATCATGGGTCCATTGCACAGAGGACCTGTGGCCCAAGTTCTTAGTAAAAATACAGAAATGCTGGGGGACCTCGGCAGGTCTCGCAGCGTCCATACGGGGTAAAGATTTATAACCGGTGTCTTGGGCCTGAGATCTTCTCCAAAGTCTGAATAAAAATCAGGCAGGTATCTGAATTAAAAGGCAGGGAGAGGAGAACAGACCAACAGATAAAAGGTGATGTTGGGGCATGGATGGGAGGACAGGGGAGAGGAACGGTGAGCCCTCCACGAATCAACCCTCACCTTTCCTCTCCTGTCCTCCCATCCATGCCCCATCACCACCTTTTATCTGTTGGCCTGTTCTCCTCTCCCTGCCCAGTCTTTCCTTCTCCTCAGCCTTGTAATTCAGGTGCTTGCCTGCTTTTAACTCATGCCTGAAAGAAAGGCTCAGGCCTTTCCTTTACCTCCTATGGACACAATAGGCACTTTTAAGATGCAGCACCTGGGTAGCCCTCCTGGGACCCAGGTGCAATTAGTGGGGCAAAGGTGCTTCCAGCACCTTTTAAACTGCAGGTGGATCGACCCATTAAATCACCAACCTGGCGACTTAAGGAAGATCCAGCCCCCACGATGACGTGTTGAATGACGCGCCACACACTTACTGGAAGTACTACTGGAAGTGACAAATTGAAGTCCAAATTGCAAACGGGAACGGTCTTCAGATGCTGGCAAAGCAAGCAACTGTTGTGACCACCGCTGTCAGGCGAATGTTGCAGTCACTGGAGGAGCAGCAGGATGTAAACACTGCACATTTCAGTAGATGCAGCCCAGTCACATACGCATGCAAGCGCTGACATCACCGGCACAACCAGGTCACCCATTTTCCTTTTCAAGCCGCTGGTGGACATGACCTAGGTAAGTTTAACTGGGTTCCCTGACTACCTCTGAGCTAGGTCAGGAACCCAGTTGGATTTGGACCACAATGTAGGGACCCTTTCAAGTTGCCATGTGAGTGGGGCGCTAACCTGGCAAATTGCCTGGTTAGCTTCATTTTACACAGCAGCTTGAAAGGGCCTAGTGAGACCTGCTGAGTTCCTCCAGCATTTCTTTGTTTTTAACTACAATACCACATCAGAAGACTTTGTAGTATCATTCCCTCTGCGCTGCCCTGGGTCCAGAACCACACTGGAGGCTATTTGGCTGTGCCAGTTCTCAGAGGAAGAGTCACCAATTCCTGCAGCACTCTCGAGTTCTGCCCTTCCGGTGATTATCCACTTCCCGTAGAATCTGCTCCAAGCTCCCTTTCAGGCAGGTATCTCAGGTCATCACAACTTGTCAACTTATGCTTGGTTTCCCCTGTTGTTGCCCCTTCATTCCGTGAACCGAACCTTCAGATGCTGGTAAAGCACATAAATCTGCAGACACTGTGTTGAAGTTAAAACACACAAAGCTGGAGAAACTTATCAGATCAAACAGTGTCCTTTATATGGCAACGGTAAAAATACAGAACCGACGTTTCGGGCTTGAGCCCTTCATCAAGGTATGGAAAAATATCAGCAGACACCAAACAAAAGAATCGGGGGGAAGGGGTGGTCACAAGGGAGGAGGTGATAAGTGGAGAAGGGAGGGAGGGGGCAGCAGAGATCAAGGTGAGGAGGGATGGCTGAGGGAAGGGAGAGAGGCAAACTGGAAAGGGGGAGGGGTAAGAGGAAGCTGGTTAGCGGAAACCGGAAAGGTCGATGTTAATGCCATCTGGCTGGGGAATACCCAGACGTAAAATAGGTGGTGTTCTTCAAATTATTATTCTCTGGAATTTATGGCACTTATAACAGGATCCCACCACCAGACACATCTTCCCTTCTCAACCTTCCATAGGGATTATTCCCTCCATGAGTCTCTCATGCACTCATCCTTTCCCACCAATCACACCACCCCCACCCCGGTACCTTTTCCTGTGGCCACAGGAGGTAGAAGACTTGCGCTCAAACCTCCTCCCTCACCAACTCGGTCTAGGACCCCAAACAGGCCTTTCAAGTGAAGCAATACTTCACTTGTATATATCCGTAGGATTGATTTACTGCATCCAGTGCTCCCTTTGTGGCCTTCTCTACATTGGAGAGACTGGGCACTGGGCACAAATTGGGAGATCACTTTGCTGAGCACCTTCGCAATAATGACAGAGACCTCCAGGTAGCCAACCATTTCAGTTCTGTGTCCCACTCCCACACTTACAAGTCAGTCCACAGCCTTATGCACTGTCCCACCAAGACCACCTGCAAATTGAAGGAACAACACCTTATTTTCCGTCTGGACACTCTCCAACCAGATGCCATTAACAATTAATTTTTCAGTTTCTGCTAACCTGCTCTCCTCTTCCCTCTTCCCCTTCTCTTCCCCTTTCCAGTTCTCCCTCCCTTCACCCAGCCATCCCTTCTCGCCCTGATCACTGCTGTCCCATCCCTCCCTTCTCCACCTATTACCTTGTGACTACCCCTTCCCCACCCCCTACTCTTTTTGTTTGGATGCCTGCTGACATTTTTCCACACCTTGAAGGAAGGCTCAAGCCCGAAACATTGGTTATGTATTTTTACCTTTGCTATATAAAGGACACTACTTGACCTGCTGAGTTTCTCCAACTTTGTGTTTTTTTTTACTCCCAAAACTGGAATGGATTCCTCCTGAGCAAAACTCCTCCTGGTTTTGAACACTCATCAAATCCCCTCTTCGGCTCTCTCTGACAAGAAGACCGTCAATCTCTCCACGGGTCAAGACAACATCTTTAGGATTACACAAATGTCTATTTCCAAACCCTGTCTGACAAGATTCTTGAGTTCTGTGAATCCCTCACCTTCTCGCTATTCCATTTAAAGGGAAGAGCCATCAATGGTCCAATAAATTCTGTCTTGTGGCCTTTGATCTCTCACCACTTCAAGCTGCACTGACAAGACAGCCACTGAGATTGAAGTAATGAAGAATAAATTATGTCTAAGTTCTCATTGCAAAATTCCAAAGCAGAGCAAGAGATGACCATTCATGATCCAGGTGAATTAATTTTATTCATGCACCTCCACTTATTCTCAACAGCTCAATCAAACCTGAGGATCTTGGACTTTGAGAGGTTTGATTGGAAATTGCTGCTATCATTTTTCTGTCTCCAAGCGTTCTTCCATGGCTGTTGGAAAGCAGTATTGTATACACTTTAAGGAAGGGAATTCTGTGTTTTGCACTCTTCCCTCTTTTTGCCTACCCCTAGCATCAACGTCTCAAAGGCTGCCTCGCTCTCGATAGCCCCTGGTCTACCCCTGGCTATCTCCACTTCCTCCATTGTGAGTGCAAGTGTTCAACTTTCCCAGGATGGTGGGTGCACAGCAGATTATTAGATCCGGGGGGTGGGGGGGATTAATGGATCTGAGATCTCAGGTCACTCAAGAGGTATATTGTTCCTTTGATGTATTTGTGAGTAGTTGGTTCCTTCCCCTCTGCTTATTTTGGATGTGGGGTGATGTTCCCCTTTTATAGATGGACCTGTTGTTTCCAGATATGGCGGAGAAGTGTGAATGACCTTCAGCTGCATAAATATTTGCACCATTGTCCGACAAAAGCATCTATCATAATAAATTTAATTACAGATCTGTCACAAATGACCACAAAAATATCCCCTTGCCATTTTGGTCAGGAAATTGCAAAATATATGGTCAGATTCTTGACACACAAGGTACTTCGTACTAACTTCCTTATTCAGTGTTTCAATGCCTGATGCCACATGTTGAAGATTGCATTCAAAGTCTTAGTTTTAATATTTTGCTGACTGTTAACATTTATAATGCCATGGTCTTCAGATTTGAAAACATCCAACTCTGCAGTATCAATTCATTTGCATTAAAGCCATAACATCAGTTTGTTCAATAAAAGAGGACCGTCTTTTCCAGTTGAGGAAGATACAACGGTTCCAGCACTTGCTTTTAATGGACAATAGTTTGTGGAAACTGGTTGTTTGGTATCAGACAACTTTATATTAAAAAATTGTAAATACTTGTATTTAGAAAAGAGTGTGAGGTTAAAGATGTTTATTGACTTGAGTACATACTTTTTTCCCTAAATGTTGTGTTTGTATTTATGTATAAAATGAGTAAAAGTTGCAAACTGTGCTGATGTTGCGACACTAAATTTTGCCGTGTTTCAGTGAAGGCTATGGGTGAGCTAAAGCTCCTTCCCATGTTGCATTGGCAATCAGGAAGGACCAGTTTGAGTAACATCACTAATTAAAGGAAAGGTGCAAATTCATTCATTCCACATCCATTCCTGCAGTTTTGGGTAAACCCAGTGAAAGGTAAGGAGCAGAAACCAATCTGCTGGAGTAACATAGCGGATTGAGCAGGGTCTGTGGGAGAGAAAGGAATGGTTGAAAAAGGAAGGAACTCTGCATCATGGACATTGGTGACCAGTTTTTACTTTGGGGAGTGGAGTGTCATTGTCCTCCAAGTGGCAGCTCTCCACTACAATTTGGAACAACACTGTTCAGGGGGGAGTGAAATAACACAATGTGTCAGGACAACCCAGCCAAGACTGCTAATTAATCTTGCAAAATTTAACCTGCAAAATGTCTTTTGACCAAGTTAAAATTTATAATAAGCATGGTGCACTCTTGCATAGACATTCATGATTGAACACATCATTTAATCTTAGAGGATCTCTATATATATACAAAATATACTAATTAATAACTGTTCTTTTAAAATTTCCATCAAATGACATTAAGATGTTAACACACAAGCCAAATCTCACTAATCAAAAGGAATATCAGCTAGTGTGGTTGCACTGGAGCCAGTGTGGTTATACTGGAGCTATTCTGGTTACGGTGGTTAGGCTGAAGCCAGAATAGTTACACTGGTGCCTGAGTGGTTACACTTATGTCAGTGTGGTTACAATGGTCTCAGTGTGATTGTAGTGGTGCCTCCTTGATTACACTTGTGTCACTGTGATTACACTGGTACCAGTGTATGTCATTTGTTTTATTCTCAGGCACCACGCACACATTTCCACTCAATTTATCAAGTTGTTAAAGTCTAATATTTTCTTTGCGAGATACTGGGTTTGTTTACAGCTCCCCAACGCACCAACAATTTTACCACTTCATTCACAAACCTGAGGAAAATCAGACATCAGGAATGGATGTATAATGTCTGATATTTTCACAGCACTATAACTTGTACTAAAGAGACCCACATAAATTGACAGGAGTTAACAAATCCCAACCTTGTATACTTTGTATTCCCCTATTTTTTGAGTTTACAACATACTGAAACACGACCAATGAATAAAACAATGTTTAAATAATATCTTGATTGTTATGGCCTATTTTGTCACCAGACTCCCAACTTGTCAAAGCATCACCAAATAGTGCAGCGAAGAATCAGTTCAAGTAACATTTAATCACTGGAATTGCTGTTCAAATTATGTATTAATTTCAATGAATGTTGAACTGAGAGACTTTGCGGTGAAAATGTAAATACATTCATTCGTTATATGTGTATTGAATCTACGGAAACATAAGGATGAAGGAATCAAACGGTGTCCGAAAGGCCACGAATATCATCACCTCAGATGCAGTCCAAGGTCATGACCTGATTCGTCACAAAGCTTAGTGCATTTTGAGGGCTATGGCGCCACACACAATGCTTATGCAAAGCTTCAACCGTGGCCAGGGACACAGTCCTAACCCACAGCCAGAAATTAAGCAGGTAGGGTTGTGGAAAACAAAAGTTTCTGCTTACATCAATGAACCACCCCCCCCCCCATCTCCCTGAGAAAGAGCTGCGTGACTCTGAAAGACCATTGCACACGCCCACGGTTCTGCTCGCTTCTCTTCCCATGGTTTTGTTAATAGCTTCAGTTAAGTCCGATTGTGTATGGGTTAGGTGGCCATCTTCTCACCTGAGTCAGAGCCCAAACCCCAAGCCTGGCAACACAGATGGCATTGGTGCAGTGTCGGTGCTGCATGGGCTAAGGTGATGGCTCAAGTCTGCTCCATCTGATGCTAAGAGAGAAGTTCTGCAAGGATAGTTTCTCACCGTGGCCAACATTCCTTCCCCAGTCTACTGCTAACAAAAGGGATTTCTGGGCATTCATTGGCTGCCATCTTTGAATGAATAATGAAAATAGCCAGACTGCAAATGATGGTTAAACACTAGAAGAAAGGGTCTGATCAAATGCAAGATGCATATTGGGCTATTCTTCAGTTCTAACCAGAGCATTCAGCCACCAGGTTCAATCTTCAATCTCCCTATCATATGACTATACTCAGGGTAATCAGTCATTGCTAAACCAGAGACTTTGGCTATTTGTCCAAAAGTGGAAGTCTGATGGCCCGATGCATTTTCTTCCAGACTTAGCATCTTTGAAGATGGTCATAGTAGCACTGGAATTTTACCCTCAAATTCCACTCTCTTTGAAGTCTGAAATAAACCATCTTTAATTATTTCATTTAAATGAAGTCGTTCCCCCCAGCTAGTCTGTACATACTCTCCCATTCGCCTCCATTTCATTGCCCTCATTATTCCTCAAATTGTAAGCTGATGGAAGGATGCGAGAGTTTATCAATGTGCATGTACAGAGACACTGAAATTCCAACTTGCTGCAGCCACACAGTAAATTAAATTGCCACAATATTCCATGAGACATAAAAAGATCATAAATATATATAAAGGATAGATAAATGAATATTCGCAGAGGCAGTTGGTGCAAAAAAAGGTGTTAGTTTAGTCATGAAGACATCTCTTAGTGGTCCAGGAGTAGTTTAGGGTTAGGGTATTTTGGGGATGTTCAAGAATTTGATAGCTGACGGAAAATAATCTGCTCTTAAATCTAGAGGTGCTGAACATCAGGCTTCTGTACCCACTGCCCAAAGGGAGCAGTGAGAAGATGTTGTGTCCAGCGAAATGGAGGTCCTTTATGATGTTAGCTGCCTTCTTGAAGCAGTGTCTCACACAGATGTTCACAGTAAATGGGGTTTGGTGTCCATGACGTACTATGTTTGCTATTTCCAGCAGCCTTTTGAGTTGTTGGACACTCAAGTTCACAAACCAGGCAACGATGCAACCAGTCAAGAAATTTTCTATATTGTAGCAGCACTATGGCAGCACTACAACTCCCAGAATGTATTTAACCAGCTATGTGACATCAGTACATGATGATGTCAGCACGTGTCAAGCACGTGATTCTGGCTTTTAAAAGGTTGCGCGGGTTATGAAAAGTAAATCCGTTTGGTTGACTCTAGAAATTCCTTGTGTGATTATTTTTGTGTGTCCACTGTGATTCCAGTGGCCTCAATTGGTGACATATTTATGGACAAACATGGATGCTGCAAGGGTTGCTGTGAAGCTTCCACCCTTCTGGACAGCTGAGCCTGAACTATGGTTCCAACAGTCTTAAGCATAATTTCACCTTCGCAAAGTCAGGTTGGACACCACTCATTATTACCATCTTGTCAGTGCCCTGGAACAGGCCGTTGCTCAGAGGGTCGGTGACTTCCTATGGGATCCGCCACATACCAGCAAGTATAACACTTTAAAAGCACTTTTATTACGTGTATATGGTACGTCCCGAGGGAAAAGGCAGCCAAGATAGGTTGGGAGACTAATGGACGAAATGCTGTTCATGGCACATGACGAAAGGTCCAATATGTTATTCGAGCAGCATTTTTTTAAATAGAGTGAATGCTAGATGATATTAGGCTCTTGTTATCCAAGACTTTAGGGCTGTATTGGTGGAGGCAGACATTCTATGGCTGGCTAAAATGCACAGCGAGGAAAGAAGTCTGCACAACCAACCCCTCCGATATTGACCCCATGTCACACTCTAGTGCTCTTAGCACATCACTATCTACAAGCAGGCAATGCCCCAAGGCAAGCAAGCAGCCTGTGGACACCTCATCCTGGTGTTATTACCATGGGGAGTAAATTCCTGCAAATGCCTTCCACCCTGCCCATTTGCAGGAAACACTGAGGTCGACCGCCAGTAAGGGCTGCAGCGGTTGGCGAGAAACCTGCAAGTCTACTGTATGTATGGGACTAGTTGTCCAGTGAAAATTCAGAAGTTAGTGTATTTCCACCCATCGGTTTTTACACACACCATCCTACCCTGGACCTGAAACTATGAGCAGTTAACAGTTCCAACATTCCGACCTTTGGCACCAGGAAGATGAATGTCAAGTTCGAGAATCATCTCTACACTTGGCCATTCATTATAACTGCAGTATCCCGACCTTTGCTCGAAGCAGATTTTCTTCGGGCTCATTCATTCCTCGTCGACTTAAAAGGGTATCGGCTGATAGATGGAACTACTTTTCAAACTATTCCACTGGCAAACGCCTATACCCCTGCTCTGCGCCTTCAAATATTAAGTAAACAAGTAGATGAATTTTCCAAGCTGTTGGAAGATTTCCCTGAGATTACTACTCTACAATTTTTTGCCTCCACTGTGATGCACAGTGTTACTCATCGCATTTGTACTAATGGCCCTCCTATCCATGCTAAAGTGTGCGGCCTACCTCCAGAGAAGCAACGCTAACTAAGGAAAAGTTTGCCAAGATGCAAGAATTAGGCATAATTCATAGTTCCGACAGTCCCTGGGCATCTCCATCACATATGGTCCTGAAACACAATGTAGGCTGGCGACCTTGTGGAGATTACAGGTGGCTTAATGACGACACCATCCCAAATCATTATCCGATACCTCATATCCAGGATTTCTTGGCTAACTTGCATGGGGCGAAGATCTTCTCCAAAATAGACTTGATGTGTGGTCATCACCAAGTACCAGTACAGCCAGAGGACATTCCAAAAACAGCAATAATTACCCCGTTTGGGTTGTTCAAAGTTTTACAAATGCCATTTAGATTAAAGAAAGCTGCTCAATCATTTCAACAGACTCTTTAAGAAATGATATGACCAATGTCTTAATTTACCTCAATGACATTTTAATGGCCAGTGGGACTAAGGAAGAACATTTGAAACATTTTTGTACACTTTTTATTCATCTTTAAGAAACTGGACAGACCATCAATCCAGATAAATGTTTTTTTTTGGACAAGAAACAATTGATTTCTTGGGGCATAGGAAGGTGTGACTCCACTGCCATCCAATGTTAAGGCCATTATCAAATACTCAAGACCTGCTATGGTTAAAAGCCTGCAGAAATTCCTGGGAATGGTAAATTTTTACCATCGGTTTCTTCTGGGAGCAGCTCACATCATGAAGCCTCTTTTCGCCCTTTCTACAGACTCTTCCATAATGGCTGTACGAGGTGCACTTCATCAGTATGTCAACAGGCAATGGAAACCGTTAGAATTCTTCAGCTGCCATCTTTGTGAAGGAGAGAAGAAATACAGTGCTTTTCATAAGGAGCTTTTGGCCATTGTCTATTCTACACTTCCATTATTTTTTGGAGGGCAGAGATTTTACTATGTACACCAACCACAAAGCCTTAACATTTGCATTTTCCAAGTTTGCAGAGCCCTGGTCAGTGCAACAACAATGGCAATTATCATTCCAGAATTATCCACAAAAATACTACATATTTCGTTAAAAGACAATGTAGTAGCTGATGCACTTTCCCGCTCTGCTCTAATCAAGGTTTCGTCTGTAAATCAAGGTACTGACTACACAACTTTGGCCGTAGCCCAAGATCATGACCATGAGACAAATGCTTATCGGACTGCAATCACGAACCTGCAATTGAAAGATGTCCAGTTTGCAGTTAATGGCAAACTACTCCTCTGTGATATATCAACGGGACACCCATGCCCAGTAGTTCTGGCATCATGGAAACGTTGAGTATTCCACTCTGTGCATTATTTCTCTCATCCATCGATTAGATTGCCCTCTTGTATGGTTTTGGACAGGTTCATGTGGCATGGTCTTAAAGAAGACATTACATAAATAGGGAGGTCCTGCATTGCCTGCTAAAAAGCAAAAAATTCAGTGGCATACTAATGCATTACTGCAGTCCTTCCAGGCAGTTAATCGACGTTTTGCTCATGTCCACGTGGACATTGTTGGTCCAATTCCTGTTTCAAGTGGATACCATTAGCTTTTTACAGTAATAGACAGGTTTACGCGGTGGCCCGAGGCCGTGCTTATGGTGGATGCTACTGCAGACACTTGTGCTTGGGCGTTTCTCAGTTCCTGGGTGTTTTGTTTTGGTTTACCGGTGCATATTACTTCAGATAGAGGACCACAATTAACTTCCTCGCTGTGGACGGCCTTGTCTCGCTTGCTCAGTACAACAATTCATCCCCAGGCCAATGGGATGTGGAATGATTTCATCAACACCTCAAGTCAGCCTTGATGACTCAGTTAGAGGGCCTGAATTGGGCTGATGAGCTGCCCTGGGTATTACTGGGCATTGGAACAACTCCAAAAGAGGTCCTCCATGCTTCATCTGCGGAGTCCGTGTCTGGCGCCAGGGGAGTTCGTCCCCTACCATTCCAACTCCAGCAATGATCCTAAGGAATTGTTGTGCAGGCTAAGGGAGACCAGAGGAAAATTGACCCCTATACCATCATCGTCACATGGAGAACACCCTTCCTTTGTGCCTGAAGCCTTCAAAAACTGTGAATATGTCTTCGTCAGTAGGGGAACACTTGGTCAACCTTTGCAGACACCTTATAGGATACTCAGACAAATGAGATCGACCTGTATTTTGGACATTGGAGGGAAGCCACAATCTTTCACTATTGACAGGCTTAAACCAGCTCATGTGGTTCAGTCTTCCCCATTGCAGCCGCCAATAGTCCGTTGCAGAGGTCGACAACCTAAAAGACAGACAAACCCTTCTGCTGGTTCTGGGGGTGGGGGGGGGGGGGGTCGCATATAGCAGCACTATGGCAGCACTACAACTCCAAGAAGGCACAGAACCGGCCATGTGCTGTCAGTGCATGATGACATCAGCACGTGTCGACCGCGTGATTCTGGCTTTTAAAAGGTTGCGCGCGTTATGAAGAGTAAATCCATTTGGTTCATTCTAAAAATTCCTTTTGTGATTATTTTGTCATGTCCACTGCAATTCCTGTGGTCACAATATGATGCTGGTCAACATGCCAAATCTCAGACCTCTTCAAATGTAGACCCGTTGGTCTTCATGGTTTACGGTGTATTACCTCCAGGAGAAATTTTCTACATGTAGAATCCCAAGAACTTGAAGGTACTCTCCCCCTCCACCTTCATCCAATCAACAATGTGGTCCCTCAGTTCCCTTTCCCAAATTCCACAGCAGCTCCTTGGTCTTGTTGAGACAGAGGACAAGATTGTCGTTCTGGCTCCATCCAAACAGATTCTTCATCTCATCCTATATTCTGACAACATATCCATATTTTTGCTACACGCACCTATTCATTGCAAGGCTGAATAAACTTCGGCCAAACTGCAGGTGGTTTAATTATCCCAAAGGTTTCACAGCAGCATTGAATGAACAGAGTGTGTGGAGTTTTATTGATGAACCTGGCTGAAATGATGCAGACAAGGAACACTTTCCAGTCTTTTCTTCATGCTACTGGACTTAATGCACAATGTTTTACAACAAAAGCATGCACTGGTGCTTCCATGCCATCTGTAAACTGAACAAAGTCATCTTCACACTTTGGCGTTCAATGGAGAAGGTAATAGTACTGATAGTACAACATTCCTGGGTTCTCTGCTCCATGATTACCATAGCCTGAGGTATTTGTATTTAAGGGTGGGTTGGAGTACCTCCACCATCTCTCAGTCTCTTCACTTCCCCACTCTGTGCACCTAACTCCAGCTGTGGTCTCATCCAGGTCCCACAGGTTAGTCCATGACTATCAACACTGAATGTATTGGAAACTGTGAGCCACAGGGGCGTAAATGCTTCAGATGCTCACCCACAATGTGTACGGTGGGATGGTGAGCCCACACCAGTGCACCTTCAGTGGAGCCAGGAAACAAATTCCTCCCCTTATTCTAATCATCTGCAACTGATGTTGGACTGGCCTCTTTATAATCCTTTGCCTTGAAATTGGACTTGCATGAATTTTCATGAAACCTTTTGTGGTTAATACTGACACCCAAATGGAGTACCTGCAGAAGGCTCATGGATTTGACTAAAAATTAGGTCAGTACAACATAATGGTATTTGTGTACATTGTGTTAAGACAACAAAAAAAAAGCAACCTGACACAGGAACTCATCAAGTCGAGCAGCATCTGTGGGAGGAAAGGAAATGTCAATATTTTAATTTAATTTTAATATAGAGATACAGGCCCTTCCAGCCCACAAGCCCATGCAACCCAAATACACCTATGTGACCAATTAATTATAGCTCCTGGAGGAAATTCAAACAGCTGCAGGGACAATGTACAAACTCTTCAGAAACAGTGATGGATTCAAACCCTTAGCTAAGGGCTGAGACCCTGCATCAGATGACAGCTCTCAGACACCTCCACATAACTAACGCTGGAGCACGAGCTCACCAAGGAATACCTGGCCACTATCTCCCAAACTGTCACGGATCTCACTACATGACAAGATCTCCCCTTTACCTCCTCTATCCTGAGAGTGTCCCAGCCCCACACTTCTCACTTCTATCTCTTTTGTCCTGATGCACAACTTAGTGAGTCCTTCCAGCTGTCAGTGTTTTTCTCCAGATTCAGCATCTGCAGTTTCTGGTGTCTCCTCGATCTGAACTGCAATGTATGTGGTTCCCAATGGGAAGTCCCAGCCAATTTAGGAAGACCCTTTCCCCCAGTGGCAACAGAACAACTGGAGGAAAGGATACCACAGGATTGAGGGAAAGACAAGGGATGGATCATAGTGATCTGTGGGAATGGACACTTGGTTTCAAGAGTCAGATCAATGAACTCTTTCTTCAATGCATCTCCATTCAGGTTTGGCCCATCCCACAGATACCGTCACTCCCCACTGCATTGATAGTGTGGGCCTGGAGGGCTTCCAGATCACTGTAAGGAGAGATCATCCTCTCTTGCTTGAGGGCAATACCCAGGCAATGATTTCTGCCACCTCCACATCTCCAAGTTGCTGGCTGGCTTTACTGGGTGCCAGCTGGGGTTGTAAGTTGTGTTGAAGGGAATGGAAAGTGATGCCAATAGTGGCTTTCACTGAAATCTGTAAACACATTATTAATGCACTAGGTCAGGCCTAACCCTAACCCTACGTTCCTTAGCACTGTGATCTCAGCACACCTTTCCAGCTCAATACGACTTGTCATATCAACTTGAACCAACTTTATTTTAATGGAAAACGTAAATAAAAGTGAAGGAAAATCTGACTACAATTGTAAAAACAAAGCCGGAGAAACTCAGCAGGTGAAACAGTGTCCTTTATATAGCAAAGGTTAAAATACATAACCAACATTTCAGGCTTGAGCCCTTAATCCCTGTTGCTCTCAGCTTGAGTTTTTACTTCAATAACAGTAGGGAAGAGGTGAATTACTCCAAATCATTCAAATTCTCATGATGGCGAACATAAGCTAGAGGCAGCATTATTTTTTATAGCAGTGAGGCACCTGCCTTCCTTAGTTTCAAGCAATGTGGCTGGAAATTTCCCCTTATAACATGAAAGGAAATTCTAAACCTTTCACCAGGTATGACTAACCCTTCGGTGCTGATTTGGGTGAAATTGCTTTCAAAACAAGTCCATTGTTAAAAAAGAGATTTTCCATCGCATTCTTTAAGAATACAGTAAAGTACAATGAAATATGATGCAAAATACAGTTTGTGATATGAATTATATAATAGTCAAAAATATAAGGAGTATTCTTTAGAGGTTGACCACAGCAAAACGTCTTCCTTCTTGAGTTGGCCTAGGACAGTGGGACTGGTACGTGGTCTGTCACCATCTCAGAGTGAGAATCAAATGAGAATCAGTTGAGATGATCAAGGGATCTGGCTGTGGCATTTAGAGTGTCCCGCTCTCTGGTCTTGAATTGAGTGACTTTGGCTCAGTCACAATGGTGTGTGGGGCTGAAGCATTTCAAGTGTTGTGATGAGCTTGAAAATCTACCTCAGTTCTGTTATTTCCTCAGTAAATATCAGGGTGCAGGTGTTACCCATTGTGCCTCTTCAAGTCCATTTTTTGCTCTAAACTATTAAATTTTCTGGCATTGCCTTTACTTGCATTTTGGAATGAGGTAATTTTTTTGATGTTATGTTTTATTCTGGTTATGAAATATCTAAAATTGTAGCACCATCATTCTGAATGAACAGAAGGAACCCCTCTTCTTCTGTAATCCCACAATGCATCATTAATGGATGACTTTATTGCTCAGTTGCACCTATTTTGTTGAAATTCTATTAAAAACACTTCTAAAAATTATCACAGATCTGTTGAAGTAAATAAGTAACAGTACACAAAAACTAATCCTTTCATACTGGGACCAAATACTGTGAAGACTCTTCCATTACCTCTTCTTAGCCCTCTGCTCTCTCCCCTTATCATTTCTCAGCTTAATTCTCTTCTACCTTCCAGCCGGTAACTATTCTTTATGTGGTGGAACATGGTATTGTGGGCACATTCCCCACTGAGCTGGACAGGCTGGCCCGCCTGCTGAACCGGTAGCCCCTTCCCCTAAGACCCTTAATAAAGGCCGAGAGCCCTAGTTTTCCTCTCCCATATCTGCCCTTGGACTTGAGCCAGCAGCATGCTGAGGCATGCTTGGATCTTTAGATCAATAAAGCCTTTGGCCCTTTCTTCATGTCTACACTTGTTAGCCTGTATTCCTCCCTTTTCTCCTTCCTCCCTCTTTCCTCCTCCCCTCTCCTTCCCCCACCTTTTTCTGCAGAGATCTACCTGCTTTTCTGCATTCCCGACGAAGAGCTCAGGCCTGAAATATTGACTGTCTTTTACTTCCTGTGACCTGTTGAGTTTCTCCAGTACTTTTGTGTGTTGCACTATGAACACTCTGTAGCTCCAGAAAGATCACAACTCTTTCTAGCAGCTGTGCTATTTAAATATTTTGAAATATTTGATTGAAATGAAAAAAAGATCCTATTCAAACAGTTGTATCATTGTAAAAAGGTCAGGCATGGTCAGTTGCTATGAAACTGTTGGTTCCAAGGAGTAGTGTGATTCAAAAGGTGTTGTGAAGGCTAACATTGCTGAATGATTAACCAGACACAGCAGGATGCGAAAGTGGCCTGTGTTTGCGGCTGAGAGCCGCTACTGGTCTTTCATTTCTTGCCTGCTGAAGGACTGGCCCTGGGAAACATTAGCTGGGCAGAGATGAAGGCAAGTGTGCCAAATAGTTTCATCACCACCATCCAACTGTGTTACCACTCTCAAGGAACAATGTTTGTACTCTAGGAGACACTTTCCTGTGCCCTTCCATTAACTGTGTAAGTCCTTCCCTGGTCTAATGCACCAATTGCCTCTTCAGTGAGGTTACCTCTCCTTCTTTGAAATTATAAATAGCAGACAACTAGCCTGCACGATATTCCTTTGTGTGACAGACCTGCCCTCCCAGGACACAGTCCAATGAGTCTTCTAGGAAGACTATTTTAAGGAAGGAGTCCAAATGTACAGATGATGTCCAGGTATGACCCCCCCTCCCCCACCCCCCAAAGTGCCTTATAATCCCGATAATTAGCTTGAGAGATATGGCATTGTTCCATATCAATGGCTAAACAAAATATTGAGATCTTCAAAAGCACAAAGCGATGCATCTGGCTCATTGAATGAACTGGAACATAGCCATTTGCCTTCAAATCTATGCAGGCTCTTCAAAAGAACAACTGACTTTGATGGTACTTAGCTCAATTACATGAAATCAGCAATAAATGCTGCTCTGTGGCATATTTAAATCAAGAATTTGTAATGAGCCACCGGTAACAACCGATTGTTCATTTCAGTACAGTGTGTTTCCTTTACACTGACAAAAATTGACTGAATGACAATTTTACAAAACTAAAATGTTCTGTGGTAATTGGAAATCCCCTGCGTCACCAAAGGATCAGATCTTTTTTGCCATGCTCCCAGATTATCTGCAGAATAGCTATTTACAATAGTTCGAAGAATAATGTTCCACATGTAGGAGGGGATGATCGGACCATCTCTAATCCTACACAACAGCAAAGATGCCTTGCACTCTACACATCCAATACCCGAAGATATGTATGCCCATCTTCACTGGAAAGTAAGAAACAAAATTAACTGGGAAATTATACTCAGAAAATTCTCTAGGATGTTGCCTGGATTAAAAGACTTCAGTGGGACAGGCTGATTTTCCCTGGAGTGGCTGATGCTGAGGAGTAACCTGATCCAAAGCACTGATCACTGGGTACAGTGATCCAGAGGTGATCACTGCATACAGTGATCCAGCGCAACGATCTTTAGTGCCTCTGCCGTTGGACTCTGATTTCTGTGTAGGGCATGTTGTAAGGTAAAACATCATGAGATGGGAATGTGTAAGGAGTTACCCTGTGCAGGGCTGTAACAAGAAGGGGAGGTGTCCTTGTACTCCTGTTAGGTAAAACATCATGAGATGGGAATGTGTAAGGAGTTACCCTGTGCAGGGCTGTAACAAGATGTGAATGCATCCTTGTACTTACAAGATAAGAGAGACATTGATGGATTGAGAGGCAGGAAGCTAGCAGGGAAACGATAGCAACAGTTTTAGTCATTGGACAAGTAATGATATGATGATGTTCTAAGCACGTATCCAAGGGTATAAAAAATCACCATTTTGCTGATAACGGCAGAATGCATTCTCCGACTAACATTGTTAGTCGCAAGTGTTACAATCCGGTAATAAAGAACAAAGAACCCTGATTTCGACTCAGTCTGGTGTTTGTCTCACTCATTCATGAACAAAGCAGACCTAACAATGTTCAACAGGAAGGGCTACAGTGGCTAACTCAACTACTTTAAATGTGAGAACACCTCAGCTGAATCAGTTGGAAGAGGAATTTTTCATCAATGTGATCAAAATTTTTCTGCTGGCATCCTGCAGCTTTCTTATTCTCCAAAGTGAGCAATAAAAAGGTCAGAATTTCAGCTGACTAATTGAGCTGCTTACCTCATTGTGATGCAGAGAGAGACCATTAGCCCATCAGTTTTGGGTCCCCACAGAGTAATCCCATCCATCCCATCCTCCTTTTCCCTACTTCCCAGAATCCCTATGCTTCTATCAGACCATCATCTCCTCATTGATTCTTTTCCCACATGCTCTTGGAAGTGGCCATTCATCCTATGGGTATATCTCTGAGTGGGGGTAGCGGGGGAAGAACAGCAACAGAGCTCGTTTGATTGATGCTCTTGTGTCCAAAAGACCATCAACTTTAGGAGATGATGCTTTGAACTATGTGAAGACTGCACTTGCGAATGCCACAATCCTTGAATCAGGGAGAGGCATACAGGTCCATCAGTTCCTATGATAAATGGTCAATGACTAGGACGTTAATCTGCATAAACTGACGGAGAAATGGGAACATGTGCGGTAAAACCTGGAAAAAGTGGCAAGAAAGCAGAATGATCAGATGGGAACAAATCACAGGTGTCTGATGAAATTAGTGTCTCTTTCGGAACTAGCAATGTTGTTCTGCATAAAATGTTAAGTCAAAAGAAAAGGAGATATCTAATTGTTCAAGTAATCTCAGCCCAAAGCTTGATGAAAGTGTTATCCACATTTGAAGTGTCTTGTCTGATTGGGGATTTAAAATGCATTGTTATTTTAAAGAACATTAGTAAAATTAATTTGGTCTGATTAAAATGTCATAATAAAAATGAATTAATGAAAGATATAAAATTCTTTGATAGTCGCGGCGCCCAGCAGGAGGGAGGCTGAAATGACTCATAGAGATGAAGTTGAGTAAAGATCCCAGTCTAACCTTTAAACAAAATATTGGTTAAAATATTACAGATACCTCCCGGGACTGAACAAGATATAGCCCAGGTTGCTACGGGAAGGGAGGGAAGAGATAGCTGGGCCATTGACGATGATCTTTGCATCCTCCTTGGCCACAGGGACGGTGCTGGAAGATTAGAGAATGGAAAATGTTCTCCCCTTGTTTAATAAAGGTAATTGGGAGAATGGCGGGAATTACTGTACAGGCCAGTGAGTCTGACATCAGAGGTGGGCAAACTACTGGAGCGGAATTTTAAGGACAGGATTTACAAGCATATAGAGAAGTACAGTCTTCCCAGGGCTAGTCAGCACGACTTTGTCAAGGGAAGGTTGTGCCTCATGAGCCTAATTGAGTTTTTTGTGGAAGTAACAAAATAAATTGATGAAGATGTGGTCTATATGGATTTTAGTAAGGCATTTAACAAGGTCCCCCCATGGGAGACCAAGCAGAAAATTATGAGGCATGAAATCCATGGACAATTGGTTGTGTGGATACAGAATTAGCTTGACTATAGAAAGCAGAGAGTAGTAGTAGACAGAAAGTATTCTGCTTGGAGGTCAGTGACTAGTGGAGTTCTGCATGGATCTGCTCTGGGACCCCTGCTCTTTGTGATTTTTATAAATGACTTGGATGAACATGTTGAGGGATAGGTCAGTAAGTTTCCAGATGATACAGAGGTTGGAGGAGTTGTGGATAGTGTTGAAGGTTGTCAGAGGTTACAACAGGATATAGACAGGATGAAGAGCTGGTTGAAAAATAGCAGTTCGAGTTCAATCTGTATCAGTGTGAGGTGATGAATTTTGGAAGATCAAACGAAGGCAGAGTACATGGTTATGGTAGGATACTTAACATTGTGGAAGAGCAGAGGGACCTTGAGGTACAAACCTATACATCTCTCAAGGTTGCTGTGCAGGTTGGTAGGATAATAACTATGAGATGCTGGGCTTCATTAGTTAAGGGATTGAGTACAATAGTCAAGATGTCCTTTAAATATAAATTTCTGGTATTCAGTTCTGGTCACCTCGTTATAGGAAGGATATGGAAGCCATGGAGAAGGAGCAGAGAATGTTGCCTGGATTGGAAAATATCCCATATGAGACAAGATTGGCAGAGTTGTGGCTTTCCTCTTGGGAGTGAAGGATGTGAGGTGACTTAATAGAGGTCCTCAAGATCTTGAGAGGCATAGATAAGGTAGATAGTCAGCACCTTTTTCCCAGGACAGGAATAGCAAACACCAGAGGACATCTGTACAAAGTGAAGGGTGGATTTTAGTTTTACTCAGAGAGTTGTGTGTGCCTGGGATGCTTTACCAGGGGGTGGTAGTGGAGGCTAGAACAATACAGTTATTAAAGAGTCCATGGCCTTTCTGTGCCTAACTCCACATTTTCTCCCCATGCTGATCCTGCTTGTGATCAGGCTGATGCAGGACGGTCCTCCCCAGTTCCCCTGAAACTTCTGGCTCCAGATCAGACCATCACACTTGTTCTAGTCAAACACTAGGGATTCTCCTTCCAGAAGAGAGCTTGGGGCCCGGGGATCATCAAATTCCTATTGATCAATTTTAAATTAAATGCTTGACAGACCCAGTGAATCCTTAGGCATGATTAGTGTAGTGGTTAGCGCTACACTGTTCCAGCGCCAGCAACCCAGGTTCAAATCCACCGCTGTCAAAGAAGTTGGTGCATTCTCCCTTTGTCTGCATGGGTTTCCTCTGGGAGCTCTGGTTTCCTGCCACCCTTCAAAACGCTCCAAGGGTGTAGGTCAATTAGGTGTAATTGGGTGACACAGGGTGGAGGGGCAAAAGGGCTGTTACCTTGCTCCATGTCTAAATTTAAATTTCTTCCAGAAAGAACAAACAGGAGCTGCTGTGTCCCAGGGGTGAGCTGAGGTAGCAAATGAAGATTACACAGCACAAGAATGTTATGAACAGCGGATGTATGTATGTGACATACTGCCACCTGGTGCTTCGAGCACTAATTCAGTGAAAGAATACAGCGTAACTGGAGAGATTTGAATTCTCTATGAATTTAAGTTATAGAACCTTTGAACTGCTGCAGGCATCAGACAGAAATATTTGCAACCAACGCCAAGCCACTTTGAGAGATATGAGAGCAAGTCAGAGATGTGAGATTTAACAGATTCTCAAAGCAAAAAGAGAGTTTGAAGTGGGTAGAGATTTGGGAAGGACGTTGGGGACAGAAGATGAAGGCAGTGGTGGCTTGATTAAGTCATTGAGATGCTGTGATTGGTGGAATTGCAGAGATTGGAATCCAGAACATGTCCCTGATTAAGCTGTGTTTTCCTGCATGAAGTTTGTGGTGTCCCTCAGTCCTGAGTCCAGCAGGTGCAGTCATTCTCAAAGTCCCCCCGTGGGCGGTGGAAAGATGCATGGAGGCTGTGACGAAAAAGGGGGCAGTCCAAATGTTTCCAGCAAACTCGGAAGGGGTAGGTGTGTTTGCCCGGGACAGTGACTGTCTGGGATGGTGATGGCCGGGGATGGTGACTGCTCAGGACGGGACCACTTGGGTCAGAGACCACTCAGGACAAAGAACTCATATTTTTGGTTGCAGAACAGTGTAGGCAATATAGGGTGAAAACTGTGCAAACAGTACAGTTGAGATGAAAACTTACCCTTTCACATTGCTAAATAAATTGGTTTACTATCAGTTTTATTTGTTTATTTGTTAGATTAGTTGTTGTTTTAAATTTGCAGTAGACCTAATACCAAAAAAGAGGTGTGTGTGCCTGTGGGAGATGATAGGGATGTGGCCTGGGAGCCAAGGGGGCGGCAGTCCAAAAAAGTTTGCGAACCACTGAGCTAGTGGATCTAGTGCCACAGACCCTGATCTTCAACTCCCACCTCCAGTGCTGCCTGGATGGAGTTTGCATCTTTGCCCTGTGACTGCATGGGCTGATTGTCACTTACATCTCAAATATATGTGGATTGGAGTATTTGTCGCGGTCACATATTTACCTTCATTGGGAGCGGTGCTGGTCGCCACAGATGACATAAGCGATGCAATTCATGGGAGTAAAAGCGCACGTGCACAGGTGTGTTAAGTGTAAGTATGCGGGTGATGAATCTCAGATGCAGTGAGTTAATGACAAGGTCAGTTGGGTGGTGTTTGGGGAGTTGAAGAATGCAGGGTGGTGTTAAATGAATAATAAAGGAAAGTCGTCTTCATTGTTTGTTGAAAGAAACGAGTGAGTGTATTCTTTATTTGTTTGTAAGCTGTGGTAAATCAGTGCTGATACACGTGGTGACCCTCTGAGTTCAGAGTGCCTTCTAATTTAAAAAGGGTAGGGATGAGGATAAGCCCCTTACTGGAGCAGTCAGGGAGGTCAAACTAAAGATCTCCCCCCATTTATTAATAATGCACCAGCATGGTTCATGATCCTCGAAGCGCATTTCTCTGCCCACAGTGTGATGAGTCAGAAGACGAAGTACGGTTTACTTGTGGAGTGTCTTCCAGAGCATATTGCCCGTGAAGTGAAGGCTGTCTTTGTGGATCCAGATGGTAATCTCCCACAAGACATGCTTAGGGTGACTATTCACAGATGTTGAAGAAGTGACCCTGTCGAAGGCAATTTTTGGAAACAGAGGTTCCTTCGATGTTTACCTCATCATGTGCAAGAGCATTTGGTGTCCTTCAAATGTCCACCCTCGATCAGTTGACGGATCATGCTGACCGCGTTATGTCCACAACCTCCGCATTGTAGATAGAAGGATTGGCTTCTTCCCCTAGTCAACAGGAGTAAATGGAACTGGAACAACTGCTTACTGCACCTTGTGAACCTCCAGCACCTTATCAATCAATAATAACTGAGTTGGAGCAGCAAATGGCAGCACGGACTACGCAGGTCCAGGCTTTGGGCACACAACAAATTCCTTCCGTCGACCTGTTGGAATTGTGTTGATTGAGGACCTGGTAGAGGGAATAGATGGTGTATTTGTGGGAAGCATCGGGGATTTGGTGCTGCTGCCTGGCCCTGTCAGCCACTTTGTGACTTCTACAAATGGCAGCTGGGAAATGACCAGGCCATGGGCATGTCGGCCGCCATCTTTTCCTCAAAGACCATCTCTCAAATATTCATTTCTTGTTGATTCTGGTGCAGAGATTTCTGTGGTCCCTCCAACCACGGAGGAACGCAGACACCCCAATATGTCATGTGTTCTTTCAGCCGCGAATGATTCTCATATTCAAACATATGGCCAGTGGTCACTCATGTTGGAATTTGGTCTCAAGAAACCTTTTCAGTGGGTTTTCACAGTTGCAAAAGTTGCAAATTCCAATTTGTGAGTAGATTTCTTGTCACATTTTTCTTTGTTGGTGGATTTGAAAAATCACTGCATCATGGACCGCAGCTCTTGGATGCAAGTGAACTGCATCTGTCGTCCCTCCAATGTCGTCAGCCGCCTGACGAGCCTTCAGCCTGGCTCCTGCCCTTTCCGAGCCTTGCTCAAGTGTTTCCCTTGCCTAGTGACCCCATCGTATCCTCACACAGACATTAAACATAGAGTAACCCACCATATACAGATTCGAGGTCCTCAGGTGTTAGCTCAGGCTCATAGATTACCTCCAGACTGTCTTAAAATTGTAAAATCACAATTCGACCACATGCAAGAGTTGGGCATAGTCCGCTGATCTGAGAGCTGCTGGGCTCTCAGATCCAAAAAATCCCCCGAAGATTGGTGGCCTTGTGATGATTATTGTGCCCTGAACAATTCTACCGTGTCTGACCGATCCAACATTCCCAATTTACAAGACTTATCAGCAAACCTCCACGGCAAACATGCATTTGTAAAAATAGATCTAGTACATGCTTACAATCAGATTCCAATTGAGCCTTCGATGTCGCGAAGCTGGCAGTAATTACCACTTACTGAACTATTGAAAAGATCTGATAAGTTTGTGTCCAAAAGACCATCAACTTTAGGAGATGATGCTGTGCGTGCTCTGAACTATGTGAAGTCTGCACTTGCAAATGCCACAATCCTTGAACATCAAAAGCCCAATGCCTTGCTCTCTCTTACTACAAATGCATTTGCCAGTACTGTGAGGCATTGTTAGAACAACGAGTCTGTGGGAAATTGGAACCTCTGGTGTTTTTTTCCAGCCAAACTGTCACTGGCTCAGGCAAAGTATAATGTGTTTGGTCGAGAATTCTTAGTTTCTGTTTTTTATTGGAAGATCATCCTTTCACCATTAATACAAACCACAAGCCTCTTACACATACTGCGAGTACAGGCACACATCTCTACTCGCCCAGAGAGATTTGGCACTTCGACTTCATCTTACAATTTGCATCGGACATACGGCACATCCGAGGAAAAGCGAATGTCATGGCCAATGCCCTGTCCATTGTCACCTTATATGCAACACTGCCATTGATTTCACCACCATGGCTCATCCACAGCACACTGATCCCGATCTCATCCAGTATCGCTGGATCATCTCTGGTTTCCATTTTCAAGATGTGACTCTGGATGAATCAGCTGAATGCTAGTCTGTGATTTTTCCACAGGAAGGCCTAAGGCTTTGTGTCAATGGCTATGAGGCAGGATATTTTTGAGTCTCTTCACAATCTATCGCATTCTGATAGAAGAGCATCAATCAACAAATTACAGATCATTTTACCTGGCCTCATGTTGAGCAGGATGTTGGATTATGGGCAAGGACCTGCTTTCCGTGTCAATGGTCTAAAGTCTCCAGACACATGAAATCCAAGCTGGGGGATTTTTTTGTTCCGGATTCCACATGTACATAGAATTGGGAGGCCCACTTCTGTCATCTCGGGGATATTCTTATCAGTTTACCTGTGAAGACTGGACTACCAGGTGCAGGAGGCCACTCCTATCCCTGACATCTCTGTGGAGACGGTCGTTAAAGCTTTTGTGGAACGTTGGATTCCATCTTGCTGTGTTTCAGTCACTCTTACGAGGGATTGAGTTTCTCAGTTCAAGTCAGCATTGTTCCAAGCTCTCACTGATCTTCTGGGCATTACCCATATTCGCACTACGGCTTACGATCCGCAGGCCTTGAGCGTTTCCATCAACAATTGAAGGCAGTAATATCAGCAGGTATGGATACAGCTATGTGGAGTGAACGTTTGCCATGGTTCTCCTTGGTTGTTAAAGCAGATCTTGGATGTTCAGCGGCAGAGCTAGTATATGGCACTACGTTAACCTTGTCAGGCGAGTTTGTGAATCCGAGTCCAAATAGAACGCTCTATGATCCAGCTAATTACATTGATCGTCTTTGGGAAAACATGAGATTACTCCAACCTACTCCTACACGGCAGGTGTCACCTGCAGTGGATGTGCCAAATGATTTACAACACTGTACTCGTGTGTTCCTTTGGCATGATGCTGTTCGCAAACCACTTCATCCCTTTTACGATGGTTCTTTTCAGGTCTTATCATGACATCCAAAGAATCTTGTGTTTGATAGGAATGTAAAAGCTGACACCATTTCCATCGACGGGTTTAAGCTGGCGTATATCAGTGGACTATGTTCTGTGTCCGAGCCAGTCACCTCCTTGCATAGCTTAGATGCTGAGAGGGTTGTGGGGGGGGGGGGGGGGGACAGTCGTGGTCACATACTTACCTTCATAGAGAGCGGTGCTGGCTGTCGCTGATGATATAAGCGATGCGACATGCAGGAGTAATAGTGCACATGCAAAGGTGTGTTAAGTGTCAGTGTACGGGTGATGAATCTCAGACACAAGAGGAGAGTGAGAGTGGCAGGATCTCCCATGTGGTAGTGAGCCAATGGGAAGGTCAGAGGGGTTGGGCTGGTTGGTGTTTGGGGAGTTTAAGAAAGCAGTGTGGTATCAAGTGAATAATAAAAGAAAGTGGACTTCATGGTCTGCTGAAAGGTACAAGTATTCTTTGTTTATTTACAAGCTGTGGAAAATCAGGTTAAATCTCCTTATTAGAGCACAAGTTCTGGCCCCACAACCCATCTTGTATTCATCAGATAGCTGGCCCTTCAACCCATTTTGTACACCACAAAGAATTAAATTTTAAAATTAGACATACAGTACGGTAACAGGCCATTTCAGCCCACCCAATTTACACCCAATTAGCCTACACCCTGTTGCATTTTGAATGGTGGGAGGAAACCAGAGCATCTCTAAGTTATTTAAGAAGCCTCCCAAGTAACACAGAAATGTAACATGGTGGCAGTGGTAAGAGAACAGGAATAAAACCATACAATTGATTGTAAGTCACTGAAATATGAAGGGGAAGAAGAGAAAAAACATTTCTGAAAAAAAATAGCTGGAGCATCAGCAGATGGACTGGGAGGCTGAAGACATTGTTGAATCTTTAACATTCAAAACGTATTTTATAAATGCAACAGCAGAGAAAAAGCGAGTTGCACACAAGGATCCAAATACAGAGGACAATCCAGAACAAGTCTATGATATTTAACCTAAAGGTGAAGCTGGATACTGGATCACAAAGCCACATCTTTCCACCAGACTCTACTGCGAGATATTCCCAGAGAACATAATAAAAGGGTATCCAAAAGAAGGTGCATTGGAAACAGCAAATCTCACATTAACGGCCTATGGTGAACCCATGATCAAGCAGCTAGGGTGAGCTAAGATCAATGGCTGCCATAAGGGAAAGAACATCCTCTGCACATTCTACGTGGTAGACGCAGACGGACAAGCAATTCTAGGTCTGGGTAGTTGCTGGGAGTTGCAGTTGATATCTGTCAATTATGAGGTCCAGATGAAGAAGATATCCAAAAGAATCAACAGAAACACTCCACAAAAAGAGGAAATGATTTCCACATAAGTACCTACCAACCCTTGGCACACAGTGGGAGCAGACGTTCATCAAGAATCAAGAGTGGTATTTAATAGTAGCCTGTTACTGCTCTAAGTTTCCATTTGTCAAAATGGTAAAAGCCCTGAGAGCATCAACTATCACCTCAGAAATGAAAGCGCTCCTTGCTGAACAAGGAATACCCGAGCAAGTAATATGTGACAATGGAACACAGTTCACATCACAAGAATTCGGAAAGCTGGCTGCAGAGTATGGGTTTGTTATCACTACATCATCCCCATACTACCCCAAATGTCATAGGTTCATTGAAAGACAAGTGCAAACTGTGAAACGACACTAGTTAAGTGTCGCAAAACAAATGAAGACCCAGATCTAGCTCTTCTATCATTACGAGCAACACCTTTAAGGGCTGACATGAAGTCCCCAGCAGAACTTCTAAATGGAAGGAGATATAAAACAACACTGTCAAGCAAAATACACCCTCCAGAAGACCAGAAGGAAACCAGAAGACTGCCTGACACGCAAGAAGAAGGACGCCAGCATTATAAAAAACATTCACAAACATTGCCAGAACTCTTCAGAGGGCAGCATGAGCATATTCAAGAGTCGATGTTGAAAATGTGGACCCCAGAAAAGATCATCAGAGAAGCTGGGACACCAAGATCATATATTGTTGAGACATCTTCTGACAATCAGCTGAGGTGCAACAGAATTCACATCCGGCCAACATAAGATGTGATGAAGCAGAAAACTTTAATACCAGCAAAGCCTGCGACTCTGATATCAAGTGAAAAGACCACAACCACTAATACCAAAACATCAACACAGCAGTTGTCAGGTGAAGCACAAGTTACATCACCTACATGTATACCAGCAACACAGAGCTCAATAGTCAAAGCCAAATCCATAGGTTGGTGAAGCAATAGACTGTCACCAGTGCGATATCGATAAGAATGATTTAAAAATAGTTGTGTCAATAAACTAGTGTACAAGTTCAGTTACTTAAGTTGAACTGGAAAGAAAATGGTAAAGAACACTAAAAAATTTCTGTCTCTTGAGAAAGAAAGATGTTACATCATCAGGATAATGTGAACTATTTTGTAACCATGTAAGAATACACCATTCTCATGTAGTAACTGTAGTGCAAAAATATGGGATATATGTTGATGTATATATGTATATGTCTATGTGAGTGTGTGAACAGTTTTCCTGAGATGGTGGAAGGCAACAGTAAGTAAAGTCTCTTTTGTTATTTGAATCTTGCACCTCTTAAGTGATTTAAGAAACCTCCCACAAAACCCAGAGACATAACACTGAGTTATGAAGGCCAATATGCCAAAAGCTCTATTTAAAACCTTATACACCTGTGACACAAGTTTTATGGAATTATGTATCAATATTCCCAGATCTCTAGGTCCTACTGCACTCCTCTGTGCCCGACCATTAACAGTGTATTTCCTTTATTATTTTGTCATTACAAAATGCAACACCTCATACTTGTCTGTTTTAAATTCCATCTGCCATTTTCAGCCATTTTCCCAGCTGGTCCAGATTCCTCTGCAAGCTTTGAAAACCTTCTTGCCATTCAGAACACCTCCAATCTTAGTGTCATCTGCAAATATGCTGATCCAATTTAGCACATTATGATCCAGATCATTGATAGAGATGGCAAACAAGAATGAGCCAGTAACTATCCCTGAGGCACACAAAAAGTCACAGGACTCCAGAACAGGCTCGACAGCACATCTCGTGTACGGAAGAGAAGTGACTCTACAACACATCTCAAGTACAGCAGAGAACTGACTCTACAACACACATCATGTACAGAAGAGAACTGACTCTACAACACATCTCAAGTACAGCAGAGAACTGACTCTACAACACATCTCGTGTACATCAGAGAACTGGCTCAACAGCACATCTTGTGTACAGCAGAGAACTGACTCTACAACACATCTCGTGTACATCAGAGAACTGGCTCAACAGCACATCTCGTGTACAGCAGAGAACTGACTCTACAGCCCATGTCATGTATAGCCGAGAACAGGCTCTACAACACATATAATGTACAGCAGAGATCTGACTCTACAGCCCATCTCATGTACAGCAGAGAACTGGCTCAACAACACATATCGTATACAGCTGAAAATTGGCTCGACAGACCATCTCGTGTACGGCAGATAACTGACTCTACAGCACATGTCGTGTACATCAGAGAACTGGCTCAATAGCACATCTCGTGTACAGCAGAGAACTGACTCTACAGCCCATGTCATGTATAGCCGAGAACAGGCTCTACAACACATAATGTACAGCAGAGATCTGACTCTACAGCCCATCTCATATACAGCAGAGAACTTGCTCAACAACACATATCGTATACAGCTGAAAACTGGCTCGACAGACCATCTCATGTACAGCAGATAACTGACTCTACAGCACATGTCGTGTACAGCAGAGAATAGGTTTTACAACATATCTCAAGTACAGCAGAGAACTGACTCTACAACACATATCATGTACAGACGAGAAATGACTCCACAGCACATCTCGTGTACAGCAGAGAACTGACTCTATAACACATCTCATGCACGACAGAGAACTGGCTCAACATCACATCACATATACAGCAGAAAACTGGCTCAACAGCATCTCCTGTGTACAGCAGAGAACAGCCTATACAGCATATCACGTGTACAGCAGAGAAATGACTCCACAGCACAACTCGTGTACTGCACAGAACTGACTCCACAACACATCTCTTGTACAGCAGAGAACTGACTGTACAGCATATCTCGTATACAGCAGAGAAATGACTCTATAACACATCTCGTGCACAACAGAGAACTGGCTCTACCACAGATCGTATACAGCAGAGAACTGCCTCTAAGGCACATCTCATGTACAGCAGAGAACTGACACTACAACACATATCATGTACAGAAGAGGACTGACTCTACAGCACATCTCATGTACAGCAGAGAATAGGCTCTACAACACATCTAAATTACAGTAGAGAACTGACACTACAACAGATATCATGTACAGAAGAGAACTGACTTTACAGCACATCTTGTGTACAGCAGTGAACTGACTGTGCAGCGCATCTCGAGTACAGCAGAGAACTGACTCTATAACACATCTCGTGCATGACAAAGAACTGGCTCGACATCAAATCAAGAATGTAGCAGAGAACTGGCTCGACATCACATCATGTATACAGCAGAGAACTGACTCTACAGCATCTCTTGTGCACAGCAGAGAACTGACTCTATAACACATCTCGTGCACAACAGGGAACTGGCTCTACAACAGATCTCATGTACAGCAGAAAACTAGCTCCACACCACATCTCGTGTACAGCAGAGAACTGGCTCTATAGCACATTACGTGTACATAACAGAACTGAATCTACAGCACATGTCGTATACAGCAGAGAACTGGATCTACAACTGATATCACGAGATATGCTGTAGAGCCAGTTCTGTGCTGTACATGGGATCTGCTGTAGAGTCAGTTCTCTGATAGACACTAGATGTGCTGCAGAGTCAATTCTCTTCTGTACACGAGATGTGCTGTCGAATCTGTTCTCTGCTGTACAAGAGATCAGTTGTAGAATAAGTTCTCTGCTGTACACGAGATGTGCTGTAGAGTCAGTACTCTGATGAACATGAGATATGCTGTACAGTCAGTTCTCTGCTGTACTAGAGATGTGTTGTGGAATCAGTTCTGTGCAGAACACAAGTTGTGCTGTTGAGTCAGTTCTCCGCTGTACTAGTGATCATCAGAGAACTGACTCTACAGCACATCTTATGTACAGCAGAGAACTGACCCTACAACATATCTCGTGTACAGAGGAGAATTGACTCTACAACACATCTCGTGTCTAGCAGAGAACTGACTCGACAGCACATCTCGTGTACAGCAGAGAACAGACTGTACAGTACATCTCACGTACAGAGGAGAGTTGACTCTACAAAACATCTCGTGTCTAGCAGAGAAATGACTCAACAGCCCATCCCATGTACAGCAGAGAACTGACTCTACAGCACAACTCGTGTACTGCACTGAACTGACTCCACAACACATCGCTTGTAGAGCAGAGAACTGACAGTACAGCATATGTTGTATAGAGCAGAGAACTGGATCTAGAACACATATCCTGTAGATCAGAGAACTTGCTCAACAACAGATCTCGTGTACACCAGAGAACAGACTCTACAGCACATCCCATGTACAGCAGAGAACTGGTTCGACATCACCACGTATACAGCAGAGAACTGACTCGACAGCACATGTCGTGTACAGCAGAGAACTGGCTTTACAACACATCTCATGTACATAGAGAACATGCTCTATAGCACATCACATGTACAGAAGAGAACTGGCACTACAGCATATCCCGTGTACAGCAGAGAACTAGCTCTACAGCATATCTCGTGTCTAGCGGAGAACTGGCACCACAGCACATCTCGTGTACAGCAGAGAATAGGCTCTACAACACATCTCAAGTACAGAAGAGAACTGACTCAACAACATATCTCATGTACTGAGAAGAACTGACTGTAGAACACATATGTACAGAGGAGAACTGATTCTATAACACATCGTGTACAGCAGAGAAGTTGCTCAACAACACATCACGTGTACAGCAGAAAACAGGCTCGACAGTACATCTCATGTACAGCAGAGAACTGGCTAAACAACACATCTGGTGTACAGCGGAGAACTGACGCTATAAAACATCTCGTGTACAGATGGGAACAAACTATACAACACATCTCACGTGCAGCAGAGAACAGCCTCTACAACATATTTCCTGTACAGCCGATAACTGACTCTACAGCCCATCTCATGTACAGCAGAGAACTGGCTCAACAACACATATCATATACAGCTGAAAAATGGCTCGACAGACCATCTCGTGTACAGCAGATAACTGACTTTACAACACATATCATGTACAGAAGAGAACTGACACCACAGCACATCTAGTGTACAGCATAAAACTGGCTCCACACCACATCTCGTGTACAGCCGAAAACTAGATCTACAGCACATCACGTGTTCAGCTGAGAACTGGCTTGACAGAACCTCTTGTGTACAGGAGAGAACTGACTCTACAACACATCTCATGTACAGAAGAGAATTGATTCTACAGCACATCCCGTGTACAGCAGAGATCTGGCTCTGCAACACATCTCGTGTATTGCAGAGAACAGGCTCTACAACATATTTCGTGTACAGCACAGAACTAACTCTACAAAACATCTCGTGTACAGAAGAGAATTGATTCTACAAAACATATCATGTACAGAAGAGAACTGACTCAACAACACATCTCATGTACAGAAGAGAATCGATTCTACAGCACATCTCGTGTACAGAAGAGAACAGGCTCAACAAATCATCTCGTGTACAGTAGAGAACAGCCTCTACAGCACATGTCATGTACAGTAGGGGACTGTCTCAACAACATATATCGCACCCAGCAGAAAAATGTCTCAACAGCACATGTTGTGTACAGCAGAGAACTGACTTGATAGCACATGTCGTGTACTGCAGAGAACAGGCTGAACAATACATTTCGTGTAGCGCAGAAAACAGGCTCTACTGCACATTTCGTGTACAGCAGAGAACTGGCTCTACAGCACATCACGTCTTCCGTTGAGAACTGGCTCTATAGCACATCTCGTGTACAGCAGAGAACTGGCTAAACAACTCATATCATATACAGCGGGAAACTGGCTCGATGGACCATCTCGAGTACAGCAGAGAACAGGCTCTACAACACATCCCGTGTACAGAAGAGAACTGGCCCAACAGCACATCACGTCTTCCGTTGAGAACTGGCTCTATAGCACATCTCGTGTACAGCAGAGGACTGTCTCAACAACACATAACGCACACATCAGAGAACTGACTCTATAGCACATGTCGTCTACAGCAGAGAACAGGCTCGACAACGCATCTCGTGTAAGCAGAAAACTGGCTCTACACCACATCTCGTGTACAGCCGAAAACTAGATCTACAGCACATCACGTGTTCAGCTGAGAACTGTCTCGACAGAACTTGTCGTGCACAGTAGAGAACTGACTCTACAGCACATCTCACGTACAGAAGAGAATTGATTCTACAGCACATCCCGTGTACAGCAGAGAACTGGCTCTACAACACATCTCATGTACAGCAGAGAACTGGCTCCACACCACATCTCGTGTACAGCCGAAAACTAGATCTACAGCACATCACGTGTTCAACTGAGAATTGTCTCGACATAACATCTCGTGCACAGCGGAGAACTGCCTCTACAGCATATCTCATGTACAGCAGAGAATTGATTCTACAACACATCCCATGTATAGCAGACAACTGGCTCGACATCACATCACGTATACAGCAGAGAATTGACTCGACAGCACATGTCATGTATAGCAGAGAACGACCTTTACAATACATCTCATGTACATAGAGAACATGCTCTATAGCACATCTCATGTACAGAAGAGAACTGGCACTACAGCATATCCCATGTACAGCAGAGAACTGACTCTATAGCAGAAATCGAGTACAGGAGAGAACTGACTCTATAACACATTTCGTCCACACAGAGAACTGGCTCTACAACACATCTCATGTACAGCAGAGAACTGGCTCAAGAGCACATGTCATGTACAGCAGAGAACTGGCTCAAGAGCACATGTCATGTACAGCAGAGAACTGGCTCAAGAGCACATGTCATGTACAGCAGAGAACTGGCTCTAAAACACATCTCGTGTACATCTGAGAACTGGCTCGACAGCACACCTTGTGTACGGCAGAGAACTGGTTCTACAGCACATCCCATGTACAGCAGAGAACTGGCTCTAAAACACATCTCGTGTACATCTGAGAACTGGCTCGACAGCACACCTTGTGTACGGCAGAGAACTGGTTCTACAGCACATCCCATGTACAGCAGAGAACTGGCTCTACAGCACATCACGTCTACATAAGAGAACTGAATCTACAGCGCATGTCGTATAGCAGAGAACTGACTCTACACCACAACTTGTGGAATCCACAGAACTGACTCCACAACACATCTCTTATACAGCAGAGAACTGACTGTACAGCACATCTCGTGTACATCAGAAAACTGAATCTACAGCACATGTCGTATACAGCAGAGAGCTGGATATAGAGCAAATGTCGTGTAGATCAGAGAACTGGCTCGACAACACATTTTGCATTCAAGAGAAAACAGGCTCTACAGCACATCTCATGTACAGCAGAGGACAGACTCTACAACACATCTCATGTACATGTGAGACCTGATTCGGCAATACATCTCGTGTACAGCAGAGAACTAACTCTACAGCAGAACTCATGTACAGCAGAGAACTGACTCTTTAACACATCTTGTGCACAACACAGAACTGGCTCTACAACACATCTCATATAGAGCAGAGAACTGGATAAAGAGCACATTTCGTGTACAGCAAAGAACAGGCTCTAAAACACATCCCGTGTACATCTGAGAACTGACTTTACAGCACATCTCGTGTACTACACAAAACTGACTCTACAACACATCTCGTGTACAGCAGAGAACTGTATCAAAAGCACATGTCATGTACAGCAGAGAACTGGCTCTTCAACACATCTGGTATATAGCGGAGAACTGACGCTATAACACATCTCGTGTACAGATGGGAACAGAATATACAACGCATCTCACGTGCAGCAGAGAATAGCCTCTACAAAAAAATTCCTGTACAGCCTAGAACTGACTCTACAGCCCATGTCATGTATAACCGAGAACAGGCTCTACAACACATATAATGTACAGCAGAGAACTGACTCTGCAGCCCATCTCATGTACAACAGAGAACTGGCTCAACAACACATATATACAGCTGAAAACTGGCTCGACAGACCATCTCGTGTACAGCAGAGAACTGACTCTACAGCACATCTCATGTACAGCGGAGAATAGGCTTTACAACATTTCTCAAGTACAGCAGAGAACTGACTCTACAACACATATCATGTACAGAAGAGAACTGGCACCACAGCACATCTCGTGTACAGTCGAAAACTAGCTCTACAGCACATCACGTGTTCAGCTGAGAACTGTCTCGACAGAACTTCTCGTGCACAGCAGAGAACTGGCTCTACAACACATCTCATGTACAGAAGATAATTGATTCTACAGCACATCTCATGTACAGAAGGGAACAGGCTCAACAAATCATCTCGTGTACAGTAGAGAACAGCCTCTACAGCACATGTCATGTACAGCAGAAGACTGTCTCAACAACACATATCGAACACAGCAGAGAACTGACTATATAGCACATGTCGTGTACTGCAGAGAATAGGCTCTACTGCAGATTTTGTGTACAGTAGGGAACTGGATCTAGAGCACATGTGTAGAGCAGAGAACAGACTGTACAACACATCTCATGTACAGCAGAGAACTGACTCTACAACACATCTCGTGTACAGCAGAGAACTGGCTCTACAGCACATCTTGTATACAGTTGAGAACTGACTCTACAGCACATCTCGTGCACAGCAGAGAACACACGAGAAGAGAATTGATTCAACAGAACATCCCGTGTACAGCAGAGAAATGGCTCAACACTTCTCGTGTCCAGCAGAAAACTGACTCTACAATACATCTCGTGCACATCAGAGAACTGAAACTGCAGCACAAGTCTTCTACAGCAGAGAACTGGATCTAGAGCACATGTCGTGTACATCAGAGAACTGTCTCTACAACACACCTTGTGCATAACAGAGAAATGGCTCTACAACACATTTCGTCTACAGCAGAGAACTGGCTGTACAGCACATCTCATATACAGAAGAGAACTGACACTACAGCACATCTTGCGTGCAGCAGAGAACAGGCTCTACAACACATCTCGTGTACAGCAGAGAACTGGCTCGACAACACATTTTGTGTACAGCAGAGAATAGGCTCTACAACGCATCTCAAGTACAGCAGAGAACTGGCACAACAACACTTATATACAGCTGAAAACTGGCTCGACAGACCATCTCGTGTACAACAGTGAACTGATTCTACAACACATATCATGTACAGAAGAGATCTGACTCAACAACACATCTCGTGTACTGCCAAGAAATGACTGTAGAACACATCTCGTGTACAGAATAGAACTGACTCTACAACATATCTCTTGTACAGCAGACAACTGACTCTACAACACATCTCGTGTACAGCAGAGAACTGGCTCTACAGCACATCTTGTATACAGTTGAGAACTGACTCTACAGCACATCTCGTGCACAGCAGAGAACACACGAGAAGAGAATTGATTCAACAGAACATCCCGTGTACAGCAGAGAAATGGCTCAACACTTCTCGTGTCCAGCAGAAAACTGACTCTACAATACATCTCGTGCACATCAGAGAACTGAAACTGCAGCACAAGTCTTCTACAGCAGAGAACTGGATCTAGAGCACATGTCGTGTACATCAGAGAACTGTCTCTACAACACACCTTGTGCATAACAGAGAAATGGCTCTACAACACATTTCGTCTACAGCAGAGAACTGGCTGTACAGCACATCTCATATACAGAAGAGAACTGACACTACAGCACATCTTGCGTGCAGCAGAGAACAGGCTCTACAACACATCTCGTGTACAGCAGAGAACTGGCTCGACAACACATTTTGTGTACAGCAGAGAATAGGCTCTACAACGCATCTCAAGTACAGCAGAGAACTGGCACAACAACACTTATATACAGCTGAAAACTGGCTCGACAGACCATCTCGTGTACAACAGTGAACTGATTCTACAACACATATCATGTACAGAAGAGATCTGACTCAACAACACATCTCGTGTACTGCCAAGAAATGACTGTAGAACACATCTCGTGTACAGAATAGAACTGACTCTACAACATATCTCTTGTACAGCAGACAACTGACTCTACAACACATCTCGTTTACAGCAGAGAAATGTCTCTACAACACATTTCATGAAGAGCAGAAAACAGGTCTACAGCACATCTCATGAACAGCAGAGAACTGGCTCAACAACACATATCGTATACAACAGGATCTGATTCTGCAACACATCTCGTGTGCAGCACTGGAAGGGAGCCTTTGATCCACCTTGTCCGTGCATTATGCCCATCCTCATTAATCCTATTTGTCTGCCTTATGCCTTTATCCCTCTACTCCTTTGCTCTCTGCCTTTTCCATGTAATTGCACCCACCTCCTTTGCCAAACACTGTCTTCATTACCCTATCCACCTCCATTGCTATTGTTGACGACTTATGTACTTGTATCCCAAAATCCCACTCTATATACAATAATCCTTGGGATCTCTGCCATTTACCATGTTCTGATAGTAATTGAAATCTCAATGTACTCACATATAATTTAATACATTGGAGCAGAAATCTTTTCAGGCAAATTGTGTCCCTGTGTCCTGTTAACTTTTCCTGAACAATTGCTTGTTGTTCCTCCACTCCCCCTTTTTTTCTTCTCTGTGGGAGCAGAGGACCTGCCTAAGTGAACCTGTTGAGCACATCTCCTGACATTGTACTTTGCATCTCCTTCATGCTTTTGTCAATGTGCTCACCAACTGCTCCCTTTCACTCAGTGACCAGATCACCCTGTTTACATTGTAATCATGGTCACCCCATTTTAACCCTTTCAGAGACATTGCCCATGCCCTGCAGCATCCAAGGTTCTTTTTATTTCCTTTCCAGTTCTGAGGAAAGCTCTTTAACCTGAAACAGTTTCTCCTCCCACAGACGCTGCCTAACACGCTGAGTAGTTCCAGTATTTTTTTGTTTTTGTTTTATATTTCCAGAATATTCAGTTGTTTGATTCTCACTTATGATCATCAGAGAACAGATTTTGATAAGGTTAACCATGAGGTTGCACTTTATCCTGACAAGATGCCCCGTCACCCAATGGAAACCATCACTGTCACTCTCGACCTCAAAGAAAATAGAAATTGAGTAATCTTCAACACTGTAATAAAGGTTTTTATGAGTGCTGTGACCCACAGCTGCTGAGGTTAGTTAACCCAACAGGAAAATGGTTAAATGTAGTCAACCCAGAGATGACTGCTGTGTCTCACAGATTGTCTCTGTGATACATAGTGAGAAAGAACAAACATTGGCAATCAGTAACTATTGGAAATTCACAGCAAACACAACACTGACTTTCCGTCAGCACAATGCTAAAAACCAACAATTCATGTTTTCAATTCATTCAGGAAAACAACAAACTTTTTTTTTAACAACCGAAGGATGTGAGAATTGCTTCTTATTCCTTTACCATTCATTCTGAGCCAATCTAGAGGCCACAGAACTAACACAGTCAGCAGAAATCCAAGGTGAAGCTCAACAGGAATGTCTTTATCTAAACAATGTAGAACCTGCTTCCAGAGGAATGTTCTAGTGAAGATTCTGGATTCAGGGGAAATGTTGTAACATATCATAACATAACAATTACAGCACGGAAACAGGCCATTATGCCCTTCTAGTCCACACCGAACCAAACACCCCTTTCTAGTCCCACCTCCCTGCACAATGCCCATAATCCTCCATCTTCTTCTCATCCATATACCTGTCCAACCTTTTCTTAAATAATACAATGGACTCCGCCACCACTATTTCTCCCGGAAGCTCATTCCACACGGCTACCACTCTCTGAGTAAAGAAGTTCCCCCTCATGTTACCTCTAAACCTCTGCCCCTTAATTCTTAACTCATGTCCTCTTGTTTTAATCTTTCCTCCTCTTAACAGAAATAGTCTATCCACATCCACTCTGTCTATCCCTTTCATAATCTTAAATACTTCTATCAAATCCCCTCTCAACCTTCTACGCTCCAAAGAATAAAGACCTAATCTGTCCAATCTCTCCCTGTACTCTAGATGCTTAAACCCAGGTAACATTCTGGTAAACCTTCTCTGCACTCTCTCCACTCTGTTTATATCCTTCCTATAATTAGGCGACCAGAACTGCACACAGAACTCCAAATTAGGCCGCACCAACGTCTTATACAATCTCAACATCACCTCCCAACTCCTATATTCCATGCAATGATTGATAAAGGCCAGCATACATACTAAAAGCCTTCTTCACCACCCTATTCACGTGAGTTTCTACCTTCAGGGAACGATGTACCGTTACTCCTAAATCTTTCTGCTCTTCTGTATTCATCAATGCTCTCCCATTTACCACGTATGTCCTATTCTGATTCTTCTTACCAAAATGAAGCACCTCACACTTATCAGCGTTAAATTCCATTTGCCATTTTTCAGCCCACTTTTCTAAGCAGCCCAAATCCCTCTGCAATCCTTGAAAACCTTCTTCATTATCCACTATTCCACCTATCTTAGTATCGTCTGCATATTTACTAATCCAATTCCCCACCCCATCATCTAGATCATTAATGTATATAACGAACAACAATGGGCCCAATACAGATCCTTGAGGCACACCACTGGTCACCGGCCTCCAACCTGACACTACCACTCTCTGGCCTCTCCCTTTCAGCCAATGTTCAATCCATTTGACTATCTCAAATTTTATACCTAAAGACTGCACCTTCCTAACTAACCTTCCATGTGGTACCTTATCGAAGGCCTTACTGAAGTCCATATAGACAACATCCACTCCGCTACCCTCATCCACATTCCTAGTAACCTCTTCAAAAAATTCAATCAGATTGGTCAAACATGACCTTCCTCCCACAAATCCATGTTGAGTGCTCCTGATCAGACCCTGTCTATCCAGATGTTTATAAGTACTATCTCTAAGAATTTTCTCCATTAATTTACCTACCACAGACATCAAACTTACAGGCCGATAGTTGCCAGGCTTCCTCCTTGAACCCTTTTTAAATAACAGAACCACATGCGCAATGCGCCAATCCTCCGGCACTATCCCCATATCTATTTGGAAAATTACCGCAAGAGCCTCTGCTATTTCCTCCTTCACTTCTCTCAATGTCCTGGGGAAGATCCCGTCTGGTCCCGGAGACTTATCCACCTTTATATTCTTCAAAAGCCCTAAAACTACACCTTTTGTAATCTTTATATTCCCCATATTTACCCAATTTGCTTTTTTTATATCACATCTCCCAATATCCTTCTCCTTAGTGAATACCGAAGAAAAGAAACTGTTCAATATCTCCCCCATTTCTCTAGGCTCCACACACAGTTTTCCGCTCTGATTTTCTAAGGGACCAATTTTGTCTCTAGCTTTCCTTTTACCATTAACATATTTGTAGAACTCTTTTGGATTAGTTTTCACCCTGCTTGCCATAGTTTCCTCGTACCTTCTTTTAGCTTTCCTAATTCCTCTATTAAGATTCCTCTTACATTCAATGTATCTTTCAAACATCTCCTTAACTCCATGCTTCTTATATCTAATGTACACCTCCCTTTTTCTTCGAACCAAGTTTCCAATATTCTTTGAAAACCACGGCTCTCTCAAACCTTTTGCCCCTCCTTTTAACCTAACAGGAACATAAAGCTTTTGCACTCTCAAAATCTGATCTTTAAAAGACTTCCATCTCTCTACTACATCCTGCCCATAAAACAAATTGTCCCAATGCACACCCTGCAAGTCCTTTCGCATCTCCTCAAATCTAGCTTTTCCCCAATCAAAAACCTCAACCCTTGGCCCTGACTTCTCTCTTTCCATAATGACATTGAAGCTGATGGCATTATGATCACTGGACCCGAAGTGCTCACCAACACTAACCTCCGTCACTTGACCCATCCCATTTGCCAACAGTAGATCTAACAGTGCTCCTTCTCTGGTCGGCACCTCTACATATTGTTGTAAAAAACTATCTTGCACACATTTCACAAACTCTAACCCATCCAGTCCTTTCACAGAATGTGTTTCCCAATCTATATGTGGAAAATTAAAATCTCCCATAATTACAACCCTGTGCTTTTCACAAATATCTACTATCTCCCTACAGATTTGCTCCTCTAGGTCTTGGTCCCCTCCGGGTGGTCTATAATACACCCCTACAAGTGTAACCTCTCCTTTCCTACTCCTCAGTTCCACCCAAATAGCCTCCGTGGATGTGCCCTCTAATCTATCCTTCCTAGGCACCGCTGTAATATTTTCCCTGACAAGCAATGCAAACCCACCTCCTCTTGCCCCTCCGACTCTATCACACCTAAAACAACGAAACCCAGGGATATTCAGTTGCCAATCACATCCCTCCTGCAACCATGTCTCACTAATCGCTACCACATCATACTTCCAAGTATCAATCCACACCTTCAGCTCATCCACCTTTTTTACAATACTCCTGGCATTAAAATATATGAATTTCAGAGATTTCCCAATTTTTAATCCCTGTTTTCCCTCATCTTGAATAACAACATTATTTACTTTTCCTGCCAATTGCCCTTCATCTTCTTCCAGAGCATTTCCCTTCTCTATCACCTGCCCATCCATATTCAAATACTTACTACAAACTTTCTTTGTTTGTATTCTAACCTTCTCCTTACTGCTCTGTACTATTTTGTTCCCTCCCCCCAACCATTCTAGTTTAAAGGATCCTGAGTAGCCCTAGCAAATACCTCTGCCAGGATCCTGGTCCCCCTGGGATTTAAGTGTAACCCGTCCTTACTGTACTGGTCACATCTCCCCCAAAAAAGGTCCCAGTTATCCAGAAACTTAAAACCCTGCCCCTTACTCCACCCCTTCAGCCACGTGTTAATCCTCCACCTCATTCTATTTCTATTCACACTGTCACGTGGCTCAGGGAGTAATCCAGAGATTACCCCCTTTGCGGTCCTTCTTTTTAACTCCCTACCTAACTGCCTGTACTCACTTTTTAGGACCTCTTCTCTATTTCTCCCTATGTCATTGGTACCTACATGTACCACGACCTCTGGCTCCTGTCCCTCCCACTTTAGGATATCCAGAGGGAATGCAGTGAAGATTCTGGATCCAGGTTCAAAAAGGGGAGAGCTGAGTGTGGCAGTAACTTTGGATGCTGAAAAGGCATTTGACAGATTAGAATGGGATTTCCTCTTTAAAGTTCCAGAGAAATGTAAATTTGGTTCCTTGTTTATAGATTGATTTAGAATGATGTATAAACAAAACCTATTGAAAGGGTAGTGAGAAATGGACAAATTTCATCATCTTTTGAATGAACGAGATTAAGTAGACAAAGTTTTCCATTGTTACTTGCTTTATTTGTTTTAGCAATAGAACTGTTAACTGAATTAATAAGATGAGATTCAAAGATTCTGGGTATTAAGTTGAAACAAGAAAAATATAAAATAAATTTATTTGCAGATGATGTTTTGGATTTATTTAACAGATCCTTAAAGGAAAAAAAAAAGAAAACAATTCTGGATCCAGGAAAATGTTTTGTGAAGATTCTAAATCCAGTGGGAATGTTGTGAGGGAGATTGCAGATCCAGGGAGAAGGTTTTGGTAAATATTCTGGATCCAGGGGGAATGTAGTGAAGATGCAGGATGACAAGAGCAGGGGTGAGTCATCATTCCTCAAGCCTGTTCCACTGGTCAGTCCATCTGATCAATGCTGTCTCGATTCCTCGACCTTTCAAGCACTTACCTTCCTTCATCTTAAATTTATTCAATGATCTGGCTTCCCCCACCCTGAGGGGCAGAGAATCCCAGAGACTCACCACCATCTGAGAGAGATATTTTCAGTTCCAAGACCTCTTAATGTCTGATCCTTTTGAATAAGGATTTGTGCACAAAATAAGGTTTTGTGCAGAGAAGAGTCTGCATTAATGTGACTCAGGCTTTGGAACAGGTCTGAAGGTGATTTCCTTCTGAGGCCTGCCAGGATTGTCCTTACTTATGATTTTTGGGAGATGAACTTCCAATCACCAAATAGTTTACCAGATGGTAACATATCCAGCATGAGAAGGCAAAGCCAAGAAAGTCTGCTGATATTGACTGATAATAAAGTGCCAAGCAACTGGAAGAGCACCAGATATAACCAGAAAAATAGCAGAAATGTTCCCATTTGATTTCCACAAAGCCAAGATAAAAAAAACCTTGTTTATTTTTCACAGCATCTCAGATTACACACAATTTTTTGATAACATTATCAGTTCAACCTGTCATTGCTGAGGATGTTAGTGTCTATTTCTCTGTTACCTCCATCTGTTACCATTGAAATCTTACCATTTATACACACAGTTCATCATCCTGGATGCAATCCCTTCTCCTTGCTCTCTCAGCCTGAAGTCTGGTACCTCTACATTTTCAAATACTATCAGGCTTTTGATCCTTCCTTAATCCTAACTGTACACTACTCCAGGACCAAAGATCACTCTGTACAATTGTGATCTCACATTTTTTGCATTGAATATATGTGTGATTATTTATCTATCTTTTTATATTTATGATCTTTTTTTGTGCGGTAATTTAATTTATACTTACTATTTAGTAGTGCATCAATAATTACTGTGCATTTGTATATGGTTCATACTTATCTGTCAACAATCTCTCATTATCACCATCGCATTCCACCACTCATGCTGCTAACAAGCACAATTCATTTCATTTAATATTTTGATTCAATTTCGATTCACAAGATCACTAGACAAAGGAACAGAACCAGGCCACTAGGCCCATCGAGTCTGTTATGTAAATCTACACTAAGATACTCTACACTAGTTCCAATTTCCGGCCTTTTCCCCATATCCCTTGATGCGCTCACTAGTGAGATTGTTGGCCGCTACCAGTTGCCCCAATAATCACAGAGACAAAGACTGAGGGGAACGAAAGGCTTTATTACACTAGAGATTGCTGGACCGGGTCAAGGCTAGGGAAAATGAGGAGAGGTAGAGGAGACTCGGCCTTTATGGCCTGGGTCACATGTGAGGAGTCCAGAGAGGAGTCTAGGAGAGGATGTCATCAGGAGTACAGGCCAACCTGTACAAACAACCATATCATTACAGAGATATTTGTTTATTTCTTGTTTAAATACTCCCAGTGATCTGGTTTCCACGGTTGTATGCGGCAGTGAGTTCCACAGATCCATGACCCTCTGGCTGAAGAAGTTCTTCCTAATCTCTGTTTTATATGGATAACTTCTAATTTTCAGACTATGACACCTTGTTGTCGATTCACCCACCAAGGGAAACATTATTGTCGGAGTACATACATGACATCACATACAACCCTGAGATTATTTTTCCAGTAGGAAGAATTACCAATTATTGGTAGTGCAAAAGAAAAATGTACACAATATGCATATGTAAACAAATAATGATCTGTGAACAACTGACTGTGCAATAAAATGCAAAAGTAAGAGTCCTTAAATGAGTCCCTGATTGAGTTTGTTGTTGAGGAGTCTGATGGTGGAGAAGTAGCAGCTGTTCCTGAACCTGGTGGTACGAGTCTTGTGGCACCTACACCTCTTTCCTGATGGCAGCAGTGAGAACAGAGTGTGTGCTGGGTGGTGTGGATCCTTGATGATGCTGCACTTTGATGCCAGCGTTCCACATAGATGTTCTCAATGGTGACAAAGGATTTTCCTGTGATGTCCTGGTCTGTGTCCACTACCTGTTGGAGGGCTTTGCACTTGATGGTATTGGTGTCCCCATACCAGTCTGTGATGCAGCCGGTCAGCACACTTTCCGCCACATATCTGTAGAGATTTGACACGGTTTCTGATATCGTACTAAACCTCTGCAAACTCTGTGTCCAACCTTTGTCCAATCAGATTTACTGAACCCTCTTCCTTGTCAAGCACAGCATGTGGTCTTGAGAATTTTGATACTTGCACTGACAGATACTGAGGACCTATCAAAATTTTACATCACTTCCTTCTATAACACGACGCTTCGAGTCCTCATTTCAAGAGGAAAGGCTTCCTAAAAATTCTCAAAATGCATCGTTTTGCATTTTTTGGAATTAAAATGAACCTCTAGTTGTTGGTACCAATTATCCCAAGAGTGATCACACAGTGGCCACTGAGAATGTTACTCAGTCAAAACTCATCTATGTCCCCACAAAGCTGGGGACATTAACAGAATGTAGAATGCACAGACTTGTACTAATACTGGAGTTGCACTACAGGCTGCCAATCGCACTCTGCCTATCACTGAGAATCTCTCCCTTCCTGCACTTGCACAGCCAGACCAGCAGACAGTGTTGATCAACCACCATTTTGTGTTTGAGTGGAATATTTTCCTGGTCACCTAACTCAGGACTGACACTAGCACCAGCCAGAAATGATAACATCAGTCATCAAATTATAATCCTAAATTTGCACAAGGCTGATTTGGACAAGAATAGGTAGCAGTTAACTAGAGATGACTGGATCCAAAGGTTAGAGAGTAGAATAGGTCCCCTTAAGGACCAGGATGGGTAGAATCAGAGGAGTGGAAGAGCTTAAATGAATATTTGTTGATGTATTTACTGTGGTGCAGGATAAGCAGGAGTGGGTGGTGGCAGAAGTAACTAAAGATAGCCCAGGGCACATCTTCATTAGTAGTGAAGAGGTGTCAGCAGACTTGGATGGTATCAGGATGGATAAATTTCTGGGTCGAGACCAAGCGCACCCCAGAACATTGTGGGAAGGCAGGAAGGAACACTATTGCCTGCAGGCCCCCCTGCATAGACTTTAGCATGCTGACTTGAAAACATATCACTGGACCTTCATCACTGAGTTTTAAAGCATGTCAGCGCCTCTACTTCCTCAGGAGTTGGTGGGGATTTGGTATGACATCGGAAATCTTGGCAAATTTCTACAGATGTGTGGTGGAAAGTGTGCTGACTGGCTGCATCATGGTCTGGTATGAGGACACCAAAATCCCTGAGCAGAAAGCCACAGCCCAGGACATCACAGGCAAAACTCTCCCCACCATCAAGAATATCTGCAGGGAACACTGCCATCAGAGAGTAGCAGCAATTATCAAGGATCCACACCACCTAGCACCTGCTCTGTTCTCGCTGCAGCCATTAGGAAAGAGGTTCAGGTGCCACAAGACTCGTACCACCAGGTTCAGGAACGGCTGCTACTTCTCCACCATCAGACTCCTCAACAACAAACTCAATCAGGGACTCATTTAAAGACTCTTACTTTTGAACTTTATTGCACAGTCAGTTTGTTTACATTTCTTTATTTGTTTACATGTGTTAGTTGTGTACAGTTTTTTTTTGCACTACCAATAAGTGGTAATTCTGCTTCGTCCACAGGAAGAAAAAATCTTGGGGTTGCATGTGATATCATGCATGTACTCTGACAATAAATCTGAATCCCTCCCCATCAGCTCTATTGGGACCACCTTCAGCAGGAGGACTGCAGCAGTTCAAGGAAGCAGATTACAACCACCTCCTTCAGGGTAAGGCCCTGACCATAAGAAACAGGAGCATAAGTAGGCCATTTGGCCCATCAGGTTCACTCCATCATTTCATCATGAGCTGATCCATTCTCCCATTCAGCTCCACTCTCCTGCCTTCTCCCTATAACCTTCACTATTCAGATACCAATTAATGTGTCTCTTAAATACACCCAACGAATTGGCCTCCACAGCCACCCATGGTAGCAAATTCCAGAGGTTCACCACTGTCCAATGCCAGCACATCCTTTCTTAGATAAAGAACCTAAACTGTACCCTATTCTATGTGCCTTATAAAGACTCAACATTATATCTCTGTAGTTGTATCCTATTTCTCCAGATATTAACGTCAACGTTGCATTTGCCTTCTTGACTCACCTGGAGGTCGACCTTTAGGGTACCCTGCTTGAGAGCTCCCAAGTCTCTTCGCACCTCCAAATTTTGAATGTTCTCCCCATCCAAATAATAGTCTTCCCTTTCATTCCTCCTACCAAGTGCATGACTAAACACTTTCCAACATGGCATTTCTTTGCTCATTCTCTTAATCTGTCATTCATGGACTTTTACACAGCCACTTAATTCTGGGACATTTGCGGCATTTTTAGTCTCTCTGCAGCCTCTTCATTTCCTCATCACCTCCTGTCCCTCCACATATCTGCCAACTTAAATACAAAACCATTTATTCTGCAATCCAAATCGTTAACACACAATGTAAAAAGATGTGGCCCCTACAATGGCCCCTGTGGAACCCCGCTAGTAACCATTAGCCAACCAGAAGAGGTCCCTTTGTTCCCACTCTCGGTTTCTTGTTGATCAGCCAATGCTCTATCCATACTAGTACCTTTCCTGTAATTCCATGGGCTCTCATTTTGTTAGGCTACTTCATGTGCAACCCCTTGTCAAAGGCCTTTTAAATATCCAGATACAGGTGGTCCCCAACTTACGACCTTTGCAACTTACTACTTTCCATACATATGACCAAAAAAAAATACTGTATAAATTTTTTAAAATATGGAAATGTAAAAATTACGTGGCAGGTCCCGGGAATCCAGGGGATGTTTATTTTGATGGACCAACATGGTGGTGAAGATGGGCTGAAAGGGCTCTGAGACTCTGCTGCTGCTAAATGTGTCCTATTTTCGGGACATGAATGTGCTGGTGGACCCAGTGTTCAAGATAGCACAGGCCTGGTGCCGGTGGTGGTAGACAACGGGTCTTTCCAGTGCCAGGCAGATGGGGCCATGGCTCCAGTTTAAGAATGTTTCAGCCTGGAGTAACACACATCTGACTTACATCCATTTCGAGATCAGACCAGTCGGTCAAAATGGAGCTTGGAGATATGTCGGGGACTCTCTGTATATAACATTCACTTCATCTCCTTTGTCTAGCCTTAAAAAAAATTGCAGTAGGTTTGTTAGACAAGATTTTACCTTCAGAAAGCTATGCTGACTTTGGCCTATCTTATCTTGCATCTCCAGGTAACCTTTTCCTTGACAACTGACTCCAATAACTTCACAACCACAGATATTAGGCTAACTGGTCTATAATTTCCCTTCTGCTGCTTCCCTCCCATTTTTAAATAGTGGAATGACTTTTGAAATTTTGGTCCTCTGAACCATGCTAGAATCTATTGATTATTACCAATGCTTCCAGAATCTCCATAGCTACTTCTTTCAGAAGGTGCATTCCATCTGGTCCATCTGGTTGGGGACCACCTTCTTTCTGGTGATTATGACTGTACCCACCTCTATTCCCTGACACACTTGAATTTCAGGTGTACTGCTAATGTCTTCCATAGGGAAGACTGATGCAAAACATTCATTCAGTTCCTCTGCCTTCTGTTTGTCTCTCATTATCATTTCTCTAGTTTGCTACAGTAAAACCTCGTTAGAACGCGGTAGTTGGGGTTCAAGATTTCATACCGTGTTACAGCCAAGTCGCGGAACAGATGCATATATGTCAGAGTGCAGGGCTGCCAGCGCGGGACATCAGGGCAAGGGCAGCCGCTGCGGGACATCCCTGCTCTGTCATCCTGTGTTGGCTGCCCATGCCCCGAAGACCCGTGCCAGGGGGGGCAGGGGCAGTAGGGAGGGGGGCTGTCAGGCAGCAGGGAGGGGGCTTTCAGGCGTGGGGAGTTGGATCACTGGCTGATTGTCATCAGCCAACCCCTTAACAGTTTGGGGTCCACAAACACCCACACTATAAGCGATTGCGCAGATTAATGAATCACGTTCTAACGAGGTTTCACTGTATATATATATTGGCCCTATATCTACTCTCACCTTTTTTTTACTCTTAATATACTTTAAAAGTTTTGGTATCCATTTACATATTATTTGCTGGCTTTCTTTTAAACTTCATCTTTTCCTTCCTAATGACTTTCTGTAAGCACTTAAAAGCTTCCCAGTCCTGTCTCTTCCCACTATTTTTTGCTTCCTTGTATGACCTTTCTTTTGCTTTTACTTTGGCCTTGGTGTCTCCCATTGTCATTTTCCCATTCACATATTTCTTTTTTGGAATATTCCTGTCCTGTACTTTCCTTATTTCTTGTAGAAACTCCAGCCATTGGTGCTCTGCCGTTCTCCCTGCTAGTGTGCCTTTCCAGTCAACTTTGACCAGATCCTCTCTCATGCCTCTGCATTCCCCTTTACTCCACTGCTATACTATCACCTCTGATTGCAGTTTTCCCCTCTCAAATTGCAGGGCAAATTCTATCGTATTATGATTACCTTCAGCTCCCTTATCAACTGTGTTCATTACACAATACCCAATCTAGAATTGCCATTTCCCTTGTGGGCTTAGCCACAAGCTGTTCTAAGAAGCCATCTTTCTTTTTTTTTGAAGGCATTCGATAAATTCCTTCTCTTGGAATAGAGCACCAACCTGGCTTTCCCAATCAGCCTGCATATTGAAATCCCCTGTGACTATTGTAACATTGCCTTTTGGCATGGTAAGTAGGGACGGGCGGGAAATTGGACTTTTTCCTGCAAAATGACAAATGAAATTGGGAAGGATGGCAAAGAACCTTAAACCTGAAGCATGGATTTGGAACTACCAGGGAATAGAAAGTATCAATGGCTTTCATTTGTGGTGGCTTAATTGAATGGTGTAACCTGGCAATGCTCCAAGACTTTTTCTCCAATTGACATTTTAAAGATTTATTTCTCAATTACTTTTTAATCAAAAACACAGCAATAGTCTAGACATCTTTCAAAAAGAGGTTAATGTTTAAAAGAAGAATTATTAGCCATAAATGCAGGAAAAGCCAAGCTTTTCAGACCTCCAGTCCACTGTCCAACGATTTAGTGGCAATGGAGAAACTACTTTCTCCAGGGCAGCATTATGTAGAAAGTAGCACAGCCAACAAACACACGCCCCTGAGTGGAAACTCACACCTCCAAAGCACAAAGAGCATTTTGCCATTGCCTTCTGATGAGGACCCCTCCCTGAACATAGGCTTTGCTCTTTCCCCAAGGGAGATCCTGCCACTGACAGACTGCAGCAGAGTGTGCTGTTCAAAACTCTCCAACAATTCCCCACCAGTCCATTTTCACTCTCACATTGCAGGCCCTCTCAGTACTGCACATGCATGACATTTCAGTTTGGTGACATTTCCAGTCTTATCAACAGCCCGTCTCCTGTGGTTTTAACAAGATGTGACTGTGAAACTGTTGCTGAATAATGTGTGTTTTTTTTCCTGTGATCAGACTCAAGTTTCTTGGAAACTGGATCAACATGGTGTGATGTCAATTCACTGGTTGCCCTAGCAACCTGACAGTGCACAGTGGGAAAAGGGTTGTGGCGTAGAGATATGACCAAGTCCAAGAAATGGAAAACTTTTCCAACTGGAAAACAAACTTGTTTAGAATAACATTGGGACTTTAAAAAAAAATTACACTTTTATAAAGTCATGAAAACTTCACAATGAGCCTCCATATAATTTGACTTTATACTCATGAGTTCGGTACATAAAAACCTGTCAGTCCATTTTCCCAATCACTGAACATTGACACTGGCGAGGTGAGTGATCTAAGAACATTAAGAAACGCAAGGTCATGACATTGCAAATGAAGGGACTGGTTGCAGAGCTCAGTGAAACAATGACCCACAGGGACTGATCACACAGCCCCAGCAAACACACACACTAACCTTTGAGCACCCAAGCTCCAACCAGAAGTTTCTGGGTAGTGCAAGGAGAACAAAAAAAATCTGAGGACTGAACAAACATAAGGTTAGCCCCAAATCCTGTGGTAGGTGTACAGAGGTAATGATTCGTCATTGACCACAGATGATAAGACTATAAGACAGAAGAGCAGAAATAGGTCATTCGGCTCATTGAATCTGCCAGCCAGTCGTGAGTTGATCCATTTTCCCACTCAGCCCCACTGCCCAGCCTTCTCCTCAAAACGTTTGATGCCCTAGCTAACCAAGAATGTATCAATCTCTGCCTTAAATACACTCAATGACTTGGTCTCCACAGCCGCCTGTGGCAACAAATTGAACAGACAAACTGCATTCACTGAACAAGGCACTTCCTGTAAAACACAACACCTGGTTTGTGTTTATAGATCATGTGCACACATTCCCCAACTCTCCCTCATCTATCAAATGAAGCCATTGGAAAAATCTTCCACACTGCATTTACTTTTGCTCTAACTGCACATTGATGCACCAAAATCCCCACAACAGTAACTAGACCTGAAGGATGAGGAACTGTCCTTGTATTATTGGGAGTCATGTGAGAACTGCTTATCTGGAGAGCGGGTCAATTCCTCTTAATGTTTCAGTTCTGCAGCCACTGAACACCACCACCTACAGGTTCCTCTCACACAATGAATGCAATAAACGAGAAGCACGAGATAAAGTGAATACTCCATCATTTCCCCAAAATAGATGATTCTAGAATGAGAGGGCAGAGGTTTAAGGTGAGAGGGTAGAGATTTAAGAGGGAAATAAAGGGCAACATTTTTACTCAGAAGTTGGTCCATATTTGGAATGAGCTGCAGGAGAAAACTGTGGAAGTGGGTACAATTATTGCATTCAGAAGGCATTTGGGCAGGAAGGATGAGGGCCGAATGCAGGCAAATGGTATTCACCAAGACTGCCAACTTGGTCACCATGGACAAGTCAGTCTGAAGAGCCTGTCCCATGCTGTTCTTTCTTTCTTTGGCTTGGCTTCACGGACGAAGATTTATGGAGGGGTATGTCCACGTCTGCTGCAGGCTCGTTGATGACTGACAAGTCCGATGCGGGACAGGCAGGCACAGTTGCAGCTGTTGCAAGGGAAAATTGGTTGGTTGGGGTTGGGTGTTGGGTTTTTCCTCCTTTCTCTTTTTTAGTGAGGTGGGCTCTGCAGTCTTCTTCAAAGGAGGTTGCTGCCCACCGAACTGTGAGATGCCAAGATGCACGGTTGGAGGCGATATCAGCCCACTGGCGGGGGTCAATGTGGCAGGCGCCAAGAGATTTCTTTAAGCAGTCCTTGTACCTCTTCTTTGGTGCATCTCTGTCTCGGTGGCCAGTGGAGAGCTCACCATAGAACACGATCTTGGGAAGGCGATGGTCCTCCATTCTGGAGATGTGACCCACCCAGCGCAGTGGGTCTTCAGCAGCATGGATTCGATGCTTGCGGACTCTGCCAGCTCAAGTACTTCGATGTTGGTGATGAAGTCATTCTAATGAATGTTGAGGATGGAGCGGAGACAGCGCTGATGGAAGCGTTCTAGGAGCCATAGGTGATGCCGGTAGAGGACCCATGATTCGGAGCCGAACAGGAGCGTGGGTATAACAACGGCTCTGTACACGCTGATCTTTGTGTGTTTCTTCAGGTGGTTGTTTTTCCAGACTCTTTTGTGTAGTCTTCCAAAGGCGCTATTTGCCTTGGCGAGTCTGTTGTCTATCTCTTTGTCGATCCTTGCATCAGATGAAATGGTGCAGCCGAGGTAAGTAAACTGGTTGACCGTTTTGAGTTCAGAGTGCCCGATGGGGATGTGGGGGTGGGGGGGTGGCTGGTGGTCATGGTGGGGAGCTGGCTGATGGGGGACCTCAGTTTTCTTCAGGCTGACTTCCAGGCCAAACATTTTGGCAGTTTCCGCAAAACAGGACGTCATGCGCTGGAGAGCTGGCTCTAAATGGGCAACTAAAGCGGCATCGTCTGCAAAGAGTAGTTCACGGACAAGTTGCTCTTGTGTCTTGGTGTGAGCTTGCAGGCGCCTCAGATTGAAGAGACTGCCATCTGTGCGGTACCGGATGTAAACAGCGTCTTCATTGTTGAGGTTTTTATTGGCTTGTTTCAGCATCATGCTGAAGAAGATAGTAAAAAAGGTTGGTGCGAGGATGCAGCCTTGCTTCACGTCGTTGTCAATGGAGAAGGGTTCGGAGAGCTCATTGCTGTATCTGACCTAACCTTGTTGGTTTTCGTGCAGTTGGATAACCATGTTGAGGAACTTGGGGAGGCATCCGAGGCACTCTAGTATTTGCCAAAGCCCTTTCCTGCTCACGGTGTCGAAGGCTTTGGTGAGGTCAACAAAGGTGATGTCGAGTCCTTTGTTTTGTTCTCTGCACTTTTCTTGGAGCTGTCTGAGGGCAAAGACCATGTCAGTAGTTCCTCTGTTTACGCGAAAGCCACACTGTGATTCTGGGAGGACATTTTCGGCGACACCTGGTATTCTTTGAACCCAGTAGATAGTGGTCACTGCTGCAACATAGGGAGTATGCTAATTTCAGCCAACTTGTGCAAGCTCACTCCATTAGGGTCAAAGGGCAAATCTTTTCTCAGATGCCTGGGATTCAGTCAATGGGTTTTTCTACACCTCGTCTGAGAGGCAACAATATCAATGCAGCAAACCTTTGTAGTCTAGTCTGTTGTGGGGCTTGGTCTTCTGACTCACAGCCAGGGGTTCTAGCCACAGCACCACAACTGACAAATTACCAGTCAATGCAGTGTAACAAACCAGGCCACAACACCAATATATCATGCTTGAGCTTATCACCTGCATATAAGCTTAGGCACAGAGTTCTGAAGCACACACACTGCCCTTTGCCCAACACATCCATGCTCAAGCTGATGTCTATCTACATTAATCCCATTTGCCTGCAGCAGGCCCGTTATCTACTACTCCTTTTCTATTCAAGTTCCTGTCCAAATGCCTTTAAACGCTGTAGTTACATCTGTCTTCACCAACTCTCACAGCTCATTCCATAACCTCACCAGCCTCTTGTGTAAACATGCACACAGCATCTTTCAGCTGCTCCCATCGGGAAAGAGATAGAGGAGTACCAGAGCCAGCACCATCAGGCTGAGGAACAGCTTCTTCCCACGGGCAGTGAGAATGCTGAATGACCAAAGGAACTGTTCACACTAACCAACTGAGACTCTCATATTCATGAAACAATAGTTATTTTTTTATTTGTATATATGAACACTTGTCCTGCATATGTATTATTTGTCTCTGTATGTGCATTAGGTCAGGTTGCATGCCTGCATGTTTTGCACCGAGGACTGGAGAACGCTGTTTCATCATGTTGTACTTGTCCAATCTGATGACAATAAATCTTCACTTGACTTGAAGGACTTACTCATGATTCCCCTCTCACTTTACACCTGTTCCCTGTGATTGTGGACTTCACTGTCTTAGGTAAAACTCTGATTAACTGTTCTTTCTACACCCTTCATAATTTTATCAACCTCCATGAGTCCTGTTATGCGGTGACCAGAACTGTTCCATACTCCAAGTGTGACCTTACCCATCTGCACTCTTGTATTCAATGCCTTGGCACTCTGAAGGCAATAGTGTCTGTGTGTGTATCTATGCACATGTGCATGTTCATATCTACGTGTGCATATTTTTGTATGTACAAGTACATGCTTGTGCATGAGCCTGTGTGTTCAACACACTCCTCCACAAACATACATTTTGGCTTCAGTGGTAATATATAACAAAACTGATTTTCAGTTAAAGAATAAATAAATGAATTTGAAACAGTTCTGTAATTTTAGAAGGAATTGCTTTGAAAGGGATTGTGGTTGCATTTTACAACAATGAAAGAGGCCCCATGTCATTGTCACGCCCACAGGACGCAGTTTTTGAATCCTTCTGATATTATTTTATAAATTGTATCCAATTGAATTTTAACAACATGTGAACATAGAGGGGCATGGAATTGGAACTGACAATATCTCAAAACTCACAGACTAAAAGGCAAGCCCTGCATGCATTACGAGAATACTGTAGGGTCCAAGGGTCAATGAAACCTTGCTCCTCAAAGAGAAATTGTAGATTTTTAAGGAAAAGACACTATCACATTCAATGTCTCGTACTTCCTTCAAAATATTGGGATAGGTAATCTCTCCTGACCATAATCACAGGGGTGGGGGGCGGGGGGGGGGGGGGAAGGTAACAAGTAAAATGTAATTGAAATGTACCAGCACAGGAAATTATGGAAATTACCAGAGGAACAATGGTAAGAATTATTGTGCTGTTTTGGGTTTGTTTGCCTCAGTTCTTAGAGTTTAGAGTGTGGATTGGTACATGGAATTATGACATTGTGACAATTAGTGAAATTTGGTTGCAAGAGGGGCAGGACTGGCAGCTCAAAGTTCCGGACTTCTGTTGTTGCAAAAAGCTATGGTGGGGGGTGGTGGGGGGAGGGGGATGAATGTGGGAGATGAAAGGGGGAAGAATGGCATTGCTCTTGATGGAAAATATCGCAGCTGTTCTCAGACAGGACAGACCAGAGGGCTCCTCCATTGAGACTATATGGGTGGAGCTGAGGAACATGAAATGTATGATCACACTCATGGGGTTGTATTATAGAATGCCCATTAGTCAACGAGAATTGGAGGAGAAAATCTGTAGAGAGATAGCAGACAGCTGTAGGAACTATAAAGTTGTGGTAGCAGATTTTAATTTTCCATATATTGACTGCGACTCCCAAACTGTAAAGAGCCCAGATGGCTTGGAGTTTGTCAAATGTGTTCAGAAAAGTTTTCTAAATCAATATATAGAGGAACCAACTGGAGAGAGTGCAATACTGGAACGAGGCAGGGCAAGTGACAGAAGTACATGTAGGGGAACATAATGCCATTAGTTTCAAGTTAATTATGGAGAAAGATAAGTCTGGGCCTCGGGGTGAGATTCTAAATTGGAGAAAGGCTAATTTTGAAGAAATGAGAAAGGATCTAGAATGTTTGTATTGGGACAAGTTGTTTTCAGGCAAGGATGTGTGAGGTAAATGGAACAGCTTCAAAGGTGAAATTTTGAGAGTACAGAGTCTGTATGTTCCTGTTAGGATCAAAAAGAAGGTTTTCAGACATAGGGAACCTTGGTTTTTATATTGAGGATCTGGTTCGAAAGAAGAGAGAGGTGTAGGCAACTTGGAGCAAATGAGATACTTAAGGAGTATAAAAATGCAAGAAATAACAAGAGATAAATCAGTATCACTAAAAGAAGACATGAGGTTGCTTTGGCAGATAATATGAAGGAAAACTCTAAGGGATTCTACATGTATATTAATCGTACAAGGATAGTAAGGGACAAAATTGGTCCCCTTGAAGATCAGAATGGTCAGCTATGTATGGAGCCAGAAGACATGAGGGAGAACTTAAATGTTTTTTTTTTGCATCAATATTTACTCAGGAAACTGGCACAGAGTTGAGGGAAGCAAAAAAAAAACAAGCAGTGAGGTAATGGAACTGATACAGATTAAAGAGGAGGAGATGCTTGCTGTCTTAAAGCAAATAAGGGTGAATAAATCTTCAGGGCCTGACAGGATATTTCCTTGGACCTTGTAGAAATTGCAGGGGGTCTGGCAGAAATATTTAAAATGTCCTTAGCCTTGGATGTGGTGCTGGACAATTGGAGGGTACCTCTTCAAAAGATCACAAGATCACAAGATAAAGGCCATTTGGCCCATCAGGTCTGCTCCACAACTCCACCCTGAGCTAAAGCGTTCTCACATCTAGTTCCATATTCTGGGCTTTTCCCGATATGCCTTGATAACCTGACTAATTAGATAACTATCAATCTCCTCCTTAAACTCCCCAGTGATCCGGCCTCCATAGCTCTATGTGGTTTTGTGGTTTAAAAAACCCTGAAAATTATAGGTTGGTGAGCCTGACATCAGTAGTAGGTAAATATTGGAAGGAGTTCTAAAAGATCGGATATACAGGTATTTGTATAGCCAGAAACTATTTAGGGATAGCTTTGCGCATGCTAGGTCAGCACATAGGTTTTCAAGGAGGTTGTAACAGCACTGATTTACCACAGCTTACAGACAAATAAAGAATACACTCACTCATTCCTTTCACCATACCATGAAGTCGACTTTCATTTTATTATTCACTAGACACCGCACTGCATTCTTCAACTCCCCAAACACCACCCAGCCCAACCCCTCTGACCTCATTGACTCAATGCCAGACAAGAGATCTTGACACTCTCACTCTTCTCCTCCTCCTGTATCTGAGATTCATCACCCGTACACTTACGCTTAACACACCCACGCATGCCCGCTATTACCTCACGCATTGCATCACTTACATCATCGGCGGCAGCTGGCACCACTCCAAACGAAGGTAAGTACGCGATCACTACAAGGTTACCAGGAGGGTTGATGAAGGAAAGGCTGTAGATGTTGTCTTCATGGACTTTAGTAAGACCCTTGATAAGATCCCGCACAAGAGGTTAGGTAGGAACATTCAGATGCTTGCTCTTTATGGTAGTGAACTAGATTCAATATTAGCTATATGGGAGAAGCCAGAGAGTTGTTGTGGAGGATGGCTTCTCACACTGGACACCTTCGATTAGTGATGTGCCTCAAGGATTGGTGCTGGGACCATTGTTGTTTGCATCTATAATCATTGATCTGGATGATAACATTGTAAATTGGATCAACAAGTTTGCAGATGGCACAAAGATTAAATGTGTTGTGGACAGTGAGGAAGGCTTTCAAAGCTGCCGAGGGTTGTGAACCAGCTGGAAAAATGGACTGTAAAATGTCAGATGGAATTTAATGCGGACAAGTGTGAGGTGCTGTATTTTGGAAGGACAATCCAAGAAACGACATGAACAGTAAATGGTAGGGCACTGAGGAGTGCAGTGGAACAGAGGGATCTGGGAATACAGATATTGCACTCGCACTAGGGCACACAGTGAGCAACAGAACCACACAAGATTCGAAAATAAGTTGAACCAACTGACTTTAATTGAACTCTCGTACATGTTTAAATCCATCGGAACTTGATGAGGCTTGCAACTCCCGGGACCTTTATGACATCAGCTACTAGGCTGTGGGCTTGCCCTGCACTTGGAGCTCTCACAGTCAGATCTGTCACAGACTTGCCCGCGACTTCGCGAGCTGGTTCGTCTGTTGCGCGGGTAAACTGCCACATGATGACCCCAGAATTGGCATTAGGAGGTGTGGAGTCAACACCCAACATCTCTTTAGTCCTTTTGGGTGTTCCAAGTCCAGGTGTGCTGGCTTGAGGCAGTCAATGGCGAAGGTCTCCTCATGATCGGTCCCGTCGAGAATGCACGTGGTTCTGTTCTGACACACCACCTTGTATGGGGCCTCATACGGCCACTGGAGTGGCGTCTGGTGCATGCCTCTGTGGACGAAAATGTAGTCGCAGTCCCGGAGATCCTTGGGGACAAAGGAAGGTGTCGGGCGCAAGGTTGGGACAGGTGCTTGTGTTCCTACCTTCTTTCGCCCTTATAAATGCTACCCTCCTGGTGTCCCGTGACTGGTGGTATAAATGGTCCGCTCCATTGTCGGTCATGTGTCCTGAGACTGGCTTAGTTGTACGTGGGGTCTGTCGTGGTGGTCGGATCAGCTGGAGCAGGTGTATGGCGTAGTGGGTGGGCGTGGGTCACTGACCTGCACCGAGGCCCTTAGGGGGGCAGTATGGATGTAGGTATGAACTGGGTTGAAGGGGGTGGGGAGTGGGCAGGGGTCTCCAGCACGTGCCAGGTCCCAGATGGGGACCGTGTCCTCATGCCCATCTAAGTACACCACGTAGGCATATTGAGGGTTGGCATGCAGGAGTTGCACCTCTTTGACCAACGGGTTGGACTTGTGACCACTCACATGTTTCCACAGCAGGATGGGCCAAGATATAGGGACCTTTTTGCATTCAACCCGGTCATGCCCTAAGGTGAGATCCTTCTGGGAAGATTTGGGGAACCCCCTGGAATAAATGACCAGAATTCGATACCCTCAGGTCCAGGATTGTTTTTATTGGGGAAATTAACAGATCATCCATGGCGCATCCCTTCGCAAGCGAAGATGAACACAGTGCCATGTAGCTTTTCAGCTTCAGGCACAGTGTGCTAGAGCAAGGACTTTGAGGCGAGTGCTTGCCCAGGACAAATACCTCCCTCTGGGTCCCATGCCACTGAGCCTGGTGGAGTGCGAGGCACGACAGCCAGAGTGACATGGGATTGCCCCGCAGTGGTCTGTTTCAAGACTGTGCTCGCTGGCCGTTGTCCTTACGGATCCTTCGTCCACTGAGTTTGCTGCTGCAGACCGCTAGGGAAACTGTTTCCTGGTCTCTGTCACAGCTGCCAGCCCCTGCTGCCAGACTGACATGTGCTATTTGCCCATAGCTGGGGCCCTTACTGATGGCTGGGCGAGCCGAACCAGGGACTTGAAGTCAAAATTGCCTTCTCCTAGCCTTTGACTAAAGATGTTTTGCTCACAAGGCAGCAGGGAAATTAGCAGATATAAGACCTAAAATGAGGCTGTCGAAATATCAATTGAAATTTGTTAAACTTGCTTTGGCCAGGATGCATAGCCATTACTTGGAAATTGGATACCCAGTGGGGTCTGACCCACTGGAAGTCAGAAATGCACAGTTGTATTCCCCTGGAGAAGATTACTTCCAACCTCAGAAATTATTACAACCTGTTTTTAAGAATATAGAACCCATATTAAAGATACATGGGGATGATTCTCCCCTCCGGTCTCCAATACCACTATCTTCAGTATCCCTAGTGATGTTCAAGTCAAGACATTTATCCCTTAAGGAAGGAAGGAAGCTCTGGATGAATCAACTCATGTTTCATCTGTAGGTAATTAATGCTGTTGGAAAACAGATGATTTTGTCACATTATATGCGGAAATTACCCCTTCTTTTTCTTTTTTTCCTTTTCCTTTGGGGGAGGGGGGTCTTTCTCTTTTTCTTTTATCTCTTTTCTTTTTACTCTTTCCTATTTTTCTTTGAAGGATCAGCACGGTGTGTAGTTTTGTGTTTATAAACATTTATAAATGCACTACAATGTGAGGTTATCCACTTTGGTAATACAAACCGGAGGGCAGATTACTATTTGAATGGCAATAGATTGGGAGATGGGGAAGTGCAAAGAGACCTAAGGGTTCTTGTGCACCAGTCACTGAAGGCAAGCATGCAGGTACAGCAGGCGGTTAAAAAGGCAAATGGTATGTTGGCCTTCATATCAAGAGGATTTGAGTATAGGAATAAGGATACGTTACTGCAGCTGTACAGAGCCTTGGTGAGACCCCACCTGGAGTATTGTGTGAAGTTTTGGTCACCTTATCTGAGGAAGGATGTTCTTGCAATGGAGGGAGTGCAGAGGCGATTCACCAGGCTGATACCTGGAATGGCAGGAATGACTTATGAGGAAAGATTGCGCAAATTGGGATTGTACTCGCTGGAGTTCTGAAGATTGAGAGGGGATCTCATAGAGACATAAAATTCTGGCAGGACTGGACAGAATGGATGCGGAAGGGATGTTTCCAATGGTGGGGGAGTCCAGAACCCGGGGCCATGGTTCGAGGATAACAGGCAAATAGGCATTTAGAACCAAGGTGAGGAGGAATTTCTTTACCCAGAGGGTGGTGAATCTGTGGAATTCATTGCCACAGAGAGCAGTAGAGGCAGGTTCATTGAATATATTTAAGAGGGAATTAGATATATTTCTTCAGTATAAGGAAATTAGGTGTAAAAGAGAGAAGGCGGGGACGGGGTACTGAACTTTAAGATCAGCCATGATCTCATTGAATGGCAGAGCAGGCTCAAAGGGCCGAATGACCTACTCCTGCTCCTATCTTCTATGTTTCTATGTTTAGTGCAGAATTTGATTATTGAGATCATGTATTGATTCTTCCTTCTTTGAACATCAACCTGTAACTCGGTTTTGGTATTTTATTGCATAGATCTGTGATGTTTCTTTGATTTTGTTTGTTTTGTAACTTCATGTTGATTGAAAAATAAATAAATGGATACATAGACGAAGAGACTGCACAAGGAGACAGAAATCAAAGGGTTTGTGGGAGGTGGGAATAATGTTCACATGTGCATCTATTCCAACGCAATGATTGTAGAAAAGGCAGACAAACTTAGAATGTGGATTGACATATGGAATTATGACATTATAGCAAGGTGCTACACACAGAGCTAATAGAAGAACACACAAAGCCACTTCTTGTCCCAAGTTTCTCAGCCGGAAGTGATGTCATTACATCATCCCAGCATGTCCCCTGTTTGTAGTCTTTCTGGTTATGAGGAAAGAGTCCCGGCAGCATGTTAAGCACAGCTCCGTCCTAACCCTGCATCTGACATTTTGACCAGCGGTTTGGACAATCATGGTACCAGTGCCATTACACATTGCCAGTGCCACTACAACATTGTGGCCATTAGTGAAACTTGGTTGTAATAGTGGCAGGACTGGCAGCTCAATGTTTCGGGCTTCTGTTTCAGGCATGTTGAATGGGGTGAGGGGGGTGGGTGTGGGGAGTGGGATGAGTGGCTTTGCTTCTCAGGGAAAATATCACAGCTGTACTCAGACAGGACAGACCAGAAGGCTTGTCTACTGAGGTTCTATGGGTGCGGTTGAGGAAAGGGAAAGGTATTAATGGAGAGGTATTGTAGACCAACCAATAGTGAAAGAGAATTGGATGAGGAAATCTGCATAAAGATAGCAGAAAGCTGCAGGAAACAGTTGTGATAGTAGGTGATTTTAACTTTCCACATATTGTCTATGATTCCCAAATTGTAAAAGGGCTGGATAGTTTAGAGTTTGTCAAATGTGTTCAGGAAAGTTTTCTAAATAATATATTGATGTAACAACTAGAGAAATTGCAATGCTGGATCTCCTATTAGAGAACAAGAAGGTGACATAAGTATGTGTAAGGGAACACTGTGGGTCGAGTGATTATAATGCCATTAGTTTCAAGATAAATATGGACTGGGTCTGGTCCTCGAGTTGAAATTCTAAATTAGAGAAAGGCCAATTTTGAGAAAATGAGAAATGTTCTAGAAAGAGTTGTTTTCTAGCAAGGATGTGCTCAGCAAGTGGAAGGCCTTCAGAAGTGAAATTTTGAAAATATAGATTTTTTTTAGTTCCTGTAAGAATTAAAGGCAAAGTTCTGTTGTTTAAAAAAGCCTCCAAAATTAACCCAGGAAATTATAGGCCGGTGAGCCTGTCATCAGTCATAGGCAAGTTAATGGAAGATGTTCCAAGAGATCGGCTAAACAAATATTTTGATAGTCAAGGACTGATTAGGATTAGTCAACATGGCTTTGTGCAGGATAGGCTGTGTTTAGCAAATCTTATTGAGTTTTTTGAGGAGGTTACCAGAAATGTTAGTTAGGCACTTTTGAAATGCCTTTGACAGAGTTTTGAGTGCAGTTTAGAAAGCAATTTGGACTTCATGGTTTTTTTCTTTCAAGTTCCATTTTAACCAATCATCTTTTTCAACCTTCTTTACATGAATGGTTCAAAGAACTTTTTATTGATAAGTTTTGCATCATTTGAATAAATTTATGGAAAGTTCAATTTACCTAATACTCATTTTTCAGATATCTGCAAATCAGACATTTTCTTACATCTCACTTACCTGATTTTCCTTCAGCACCTGATGCGAATATTATTGATGTACCATTTAGGCTACAACATTCTTGCATAGGTTTAATATCCATTATTTATGATAAGTTGGTGGGTTTGAGTCATGCCTCTCTAGTTAAAATTAAAAATGCCTGGGAACAGGATTTAAACCTCTCATTTACGGATGAAGCCTGGGATCTAATTCTTAAGCTGGTTAACACTACATCTTTATGTGCCCATTATTGCTCATAACAATTTAAAGTTGTACTTTGGGCCCACATGTCTAAAGTTAAATTATCTTGTATCTATTCAGATATAAATTCTTGTTGTGATAAATGTAAGCGAGAAGAGGCTTCTTTAATTCGTATGTTCTGCACATGTCCTAACCTTGAAAAATGTTGGAGGCAGGTATTTCAGATGTTATCTTTAATTCTTTATGTAAATTTGGAGCCTAATCCTTTGGTTGCTCTTTTTGGTACAACCTGGAGATGATGATACTCTTTTAACTCCAATTAAATGTTGTACTCTGTCTTCTGCATCTCTTTTGGCCAGACATGCATTATTGTTTAGATGGAGGGATGCTGTCCCATCCACTCATGCTCAATGGGTGACAGACATTATGTCTTGTTTAAATTTAGAAAATATCCATTATTTCAATTAATAATTCAAATATAAGGTTTAAAATGTTATGGGGACCATTCCTGAATTACTTTCAGAACCTCTAGGCATAATAATACTTTTGAATTTTAATATTTGCCCTTTTATTTCATGAACAAAGTACTTTTTTTTCTTCAGTCATACACCTTGGGTTAGAGGATGGGGTTTAGAGTCATGCTGTACGTGATTTAAAAAAAATATTTTTGATTGAATTTTGTATGATGGCTATATTATATGTGTTTTATAGTTTGGTGAGTTATCTCATTTGTCATTAATATTATGCATTGTATAAATGCTCTGAATATCCATGCTTATTTGTGAAAATCAATAAAAATATTTAAAAAGGACAAAGTTCCACATGGGAATTTAAAACATAGAAATGCTAGAGGAACTCAGCAGATCACATAGCATCCATAGGAGGTAAAGATATACAGTATTAATGACATTTCGAGCCTGAGTCCTTCTTCAGGGTATGAGTGAAAAGCAGGCAGGCACCTGAATTAAAAGACTGGAGAGAAGGAAAGAAAGGGCAGGGAGGGAGCACAGACCCACAGACAAAAGGGGATAATTGGATAGGAGAGAGGAAAGATGAGAATTGATCAGCGGAGGGGGTGCCTGTGAGAAGGCAGAAGTGGGAGAAAGGAGACAGAGGGAAAAGGAGAGAGTGAGAGGGAAAGAGAGAGAGAGAAGAGAGAGAGCAAGAGGAAAGGAAAAATAGGGATAGATGGAGGTGGGGGGAAGGGTGAGCTAATGGTAAATGGAGGTCACTGTTAATACCATCTGGTTGATGGGTGCCCAGATGGAACAGAAGGCGTTGTTCCTCCAATTTGTGGGGGAGATCTTCCAGCTCTCCTAGTGGCAACCAATTTCAATTCGCTACATTATTCCTCTTCCGGTGTGAATGCCCATAGTTTCATGCACTGCTGGAGTGGTGAGAGTATGGAGCGAGCTACCAACTGAAATGACAAATGGGGGCTTAGTTTTAATATTTAAGAAAGGTTTGGACAGATACATGGATGGGATGGTTAGACAATAGACAATAGACAATAGACAATAGGAGCTGGAGTAGACCCTTCGGCCCGTCGAGCCAGCACCGCAGATCAGTGGGACTAGACAGGGCAATGGTTCAGTACAGCCTAGAAGACCAAAGGGCCTGTATCTTTGTGGTAGTGTTGTATGGTTCCAGACATAGTTAGGTTATTAATGTTGTGTAATAATTATTGGGGGGGGGGTTAGTTTATTTAGTTTACCGATGTGGTACTGTAATTTTATTATCTTGCTTTTATTCTTTTTAAATGTAATCCTCTATTTTATTCATGTTATAAAATCTTAAATAAAGTTTAAAACAAAAAGAGAGGACATAAAGGGTACCCCTGTTGATGGAGTCATCCAGGACCCGAGGGGAGGAAGGGAATGGAGGTATTAAATAAAGGGAAAGAGGGAAAATTATTTTCCAAAGATGAGGCTGGAATGTGGAACTCACTACCTGTCAATGTGCTGGACCAGTGGTTCTCAACCGTTTTCTTTCCACTCACATAGTATTCCCTATGCCATCGGTGCTCTGTGATTAGTAAGGGATTGCTTAAGGTGGTATGTGGGTGGAAATAAAACATTTGAAAACCACTGTTTTAATCGTACCTCATTGACTTGTTATGTGCACAGTTTCAGAACTCCAAAGGAAATGGGCCAATGACAATTTTTCTCAAGCAAAATATTTCAGTAACAATTGGGTCTAGAGCAGTGATTCTCAACCTTCCCACTCAAATATCACCTTAAGTCACACATGTCAAACTCTGGCCCGCGGGCCAAATATATTTGGCCCGCAAGATAATTTCAAAAATGTATTAGAGGTGGCCCGTCCTGCAGCGAGAGCCGATGCTGTTTTTTGGTAATGACACCCCCACCATCCTCCCCCTTCATTGCACATCCTTCCCCATTGTAACACGAGAAATTGTAACACGAGAAGTCTGTCGATGTCATCAGCCGGCAAGCCAGTTGGAAGGCTCCCCGCACAACCAGTCACTTCTCCCACATGTCGAGCAGTGCGGCGGATGGGCGAGTGCCTGTGATTTCCTGTCGGCGCGACGGGCATGGCAGGCTGCGCACGGCCCCCGGGCAGCGCGAGGCCCGCGTGACTGGTACAGGACAGCCCTTCCACAGTGCGAGCGCACTTCTCCCGGTCGCCACGGCCTTCAGCGCTTGCACCCGCGCGGACCCCAGGGACGGCTGGTTCGGCCCTGCACGTGAAGAGAGAGATGGTGGCTGTCCGCAAAGGCTGATCGGCAGTGCGCTGGGCCTGAGTGGGTGGATAAGCAGGGGTGGGCAGAGGGTGTAGGTGAGGAGTAATGGGCAGGAGAAGTTATGGTAGTGCGAGGGACAGTTAGAGGGAGGGATGAGTAGAAGGAGGGGTGGATAGGGAAGAGGTAATAGGGGAGGGGTAGGGCGAGTAGGGGATGGGTGATTAGAGGGTGAGAGACGGGTAAAGGGAGGAACAGATTGAGGGGAGAGGCAGTAGAGGGGTGTGTATAGGATGGGGTGGGTAGAGGCAGAGCGAGTGGAGTGAGGGGTGAGTAGAGGTTGGGTAAAGGACTGGTCAGGTAGAGGGATGGTGGGTCGAGGGTGAATAGAGGCCTAGAGCCTGAGGAGTGAGCAGGAAATGCTGAGTCCTGATGCAGGCCAAAATGGACACAGCCTGTGAATGCTGACTACATCTCCACAGGGACCAAATATGTTTCCCTCAGGTCAAGCAAAGCGTGAACTTGAGCTGTAACATTATCCTCCTAAAGTTATATCCTAAAGTTTAACATTACACATGTTGAAAGAAGAGAAAACATGCAGATGTTGTTGAAAATTTTCAATAAATATTTAGTTCGGCCCTCGACTTAGTCCAAGTTTTTAATTTTGGCCCTCCGTGAATTTGAGTTTGACACCCCTGCCTTAAGTAATCCCTTACTAATCACATAGCACCGATGGCATAGAGATTATTTAAAGTGGGATGTGAAGGGAAATAAAAAAGTTAAGAACCACTGTGCTAGAGGCAGGTTCCAGATGACTGTAATGAACAAAAGTTTGCAAGGCTGTGGGGAAGGGGTCGAAGCGAGTTGCTCCAGTGGAGAACTGGTGCAGACACCATCCCCCAGCTTCATTACATTGTGGGATGAAGGGCCTGTACCATGCTGTAATCTTCTGTGTTCTTCCTTTCTATCAGTTTCCATTATCTGCAGCCTTTTGTTGTCTCCACTCATCACCTCTCAGTCCCTGTCGTCTTTCCCTCCCCAACCTGGCTTCATCTGCCCATCAAACCTCCTTACTTGGATCTACGTATTGCTTTTGCCAACACTTGTCTCATTTCCCTCCCATATCCCCTCCCCACTTTATTCAACTGACTATCTCTCCTTTCCTCTTTTAGAACAGAAGAAGGGTCTTGTCCTGAAGCATTGACTGTCCATTTCCTCTTCAGATACTGCCTAACCTGTTGAGTTCCTCTAGTCATTTGTTTTTTTTGTTTCTTTGTGGTTAGAAACCATCCTCCAGTCCAAAACAACTGTTTACAAATGTAATGGAGGATTAAAACCATGTACCCAGATGCTTTTTGCTTATGTGGAACTGACGACACTGGGTCCACACGCAGGTCACCTTACTTTCAGAACTAGCAGATGTAATTAAACTCAGCCATGGGGACTTATCTTGAAGATACACTTTGAAATGGAATTCCACTGTGAGGCCCAGGGAAAGCAGTTGTCAAATGCAACACTCTGAAATTGACGAATTGGTCACAACCTGTCTTGCTCGAGAAGTTTTAATAAGTCTTTGTATCTACGAGATAAACCAGGAAATCATAACATCCTGGTTCCATAATAATTAATCTTCTAAATTGTAGAATATAATGTTCAATTTTGATTTTGACTGACAAATATTAGAAGGAGTAGGCGCATGATTAATTGTTTTTGGGGTATATAAGCCTGTGGTCCTGCTGCTGAAGTTTAGACTCTCCGAGGGGTGGGAACACCCCTTGTCAAGAAGGAAGAACTGCCAGAGTCCGAGCAACGTCCCGGTCGGGGGAGGTGGAGAAGCTGCTACCAGCGCCCTGACAACCTACTACAAGTGTGCAGTCATTGCCTCGCTTTGGCAGTTGGGACCAGTCCAAGCGTTGATAAGTATAGTTGGGAAGGGCTTGCATATTGTAGTGTGAAATCAGCTTTTGAATTAGTAATAAACATTTGTATAAACTGAACTGCTCTCGGTGTGTGTGTCTATTTTCTTTCGGTAGCTCAAACACTGTGACCAATCTAAAATGAACAAAATGAGAGGTATAAGTTTACCCAAGACAACAATTCACTCTTGCATCCATGAGCAGATTTTTTTTATGCAACCTGATGTCGTCCTTCTGATCTGTGGCCAAGTTTTCTTGACCACAGATGTGATTTGTGCGCCCTCTTCAGGCATTGGTCCCGGTAGATCTTCATTCAATAACGATGGGCGAATTCAATGCAGGTGGAATCAGATAATAGCAAAACTATGAGCAAACAGATTGGCTACTTGACTAAATTCAGAGACAACATTCCCTTCATCATCCTGTTACATTAATCTACCATGATCAACAATTCCATGTTGACTCTCCTCAACTCAATCTTCTGTACATGATCATTGTTCAACCAGTCCATCGTTGAAGTTGAATTGCCTTTCTTGAAGTGACCACAAATATTCTTACATCCTTTTTTGAATAAGAGTGTTAATTTTTTTTATTCTCCAGTCCTCTGGCACATTTCCCATGTACAAGGAGGATGGGAAAATGATCACCGCTGTATCATCAGAGTTGTGCAGCACAGAAACAGGCCCTTCAGCCCATCTCATCAATGCTGAATTGTCTCCTCTTTCTCCATTCTATGACCATGCTGACTTACAACCTGATGACTTAACCATTCAAAATACAGCCAGCCCTTTCAGTCCATGACCCTGATCATCTCTCCTTTCACCAATACTTTGACCGCATCTTCTCCCTCTACTCAAGCATTGCTCTGGACCTCTCATCACATCTTCCTTCTGAAGATGTCTGACTTTGTCTCATTTTGTCTCTCTTCCAGGCTGGTTGTCATGGGTATACATCACACCACCCTCTCTTTTAGCTTCAATGTATTCCCTGCTTCATTATCATCCAAGCAGCCTTGGCCTCAATAGAGCTACCTATTGTTTTGAGAGAATGTACAAGCTTGTACCCCAAACATTTCCTCCTCAATAATTTCTCCAATACAACTTTTCCTGTCAATCTCTGATTCTACTTTGCACAGGGATCCACTTCCAATTGAGACGATCTACTTGAAGTTGAACCTTCCTTTTCTCCATTACTAATCTAAAGCTTACACTGCATTGATCAATTGTCATCAAATGTACTTCAACTGGCTCATCTCATCCTCAGCTCCAGACGAGCCATACTTCCAGGCTTGTTATTCATTTCGTCATGAACCTTCTCTTCAACAGGTGTCCTTTTCCTTTGCTCTCACATTGTCCCAGGTGATATTTTTACTCAGAGTGGGTGGGTCACCAGCAGCATGAAGCTGTATCAAAGTAAGTACAGTAATATCCCTGGCATCTGGCACCTATGGGGATTGGGAGATGCCTGATAAGTGTATTTTCTGGTTGCTTGAAACTTATTCTTACAATGCCTAACTAATATACCTGCATTAAGAATAAACTGTTCAAAAGACATCGTACAAAAATACCATACTGTACTTGCACTCAACAAACTTCATTTGCATGAATATATAAACCTAAGGCATTTTACTTTATCTTCAGTGACATTCTTTGAAAACATTTAACGTGATTACAGCTGCAGGTTGTTCTTCCCCTCCCCAGGGAGTCACCTGAAAGACAAAAAAAAATTAAAGATAATTAACCCAACCCCTCCCAGAAGATTACAGATAAAGCCTCTGACCAGGGCAACTCTTAATAAGCTGGATAAGGAGAACCTTTAAGAGAGTCACCCTAACGGCGCATGGCATCAAGCAGCTCTTCATCCTGGGCGACACCATTGCTGTTTCACACAACTTTACTCAAACAGCTGCTATGAGCAAAGCACCTCTTCTAGATGAATATTTGCTCCCATCTTCACCAGTTTATGGTGATACTTCAGAGAACATTTACTTTTACAATTTTAAACTTACATATTTTTTACCTATTATTTCATTCTCATTTATGTTCATTTAAAAAAATACTTTCCTTGATTTTTTTTGCCTGTTGCTTGAATTTCAGATACGAGGGTTTTTCCTTTACTACTTCCCACCATTTTAAATGGTTTTATGCACATGACAAATATTAACATTTTGTCGGTGATGATCCTCTCTCAAATCACCATTGCACAAGTGAGCGCTCAATTCAATAACAAAAGCTACTGCATATTTGAGATAAAAAGTGGGCAGTATCAGCAGTTCTGAGCCCATCAAAAATGTTAGGTACAAATGCTGCAGAGTCTTGATGATCCTATCAATGAATCTGGGGTCATCAGATGTCCGTGGGTCAGCTAGCAAGGAAAAAACTGAACATCCCACTTTCAGTCCACTGATTGGGTTATTGAGAGCATATTCAAGTCAAGTCAAGTTCGTTTATTGTCTTTGAATTGCACAAGATGAAATAGTGTTCTCCTGTCCTCAGTGCAAAACATGCAGATACACAAGCAGATATAACGCACGCGCAGACAAACAATACATATGCAGCACAAGTAATCATATATACAAATAAATATTGTTTTGTCAATATGAAGGTCTTGGTTAGTGTGAGCTGTTCCTTTGGTTGTACAACATTCTCGCTGCCTGTAGGAAGAAGCTGTTTCTCAGCCTGGCTCTGATGCTCCCGATGGGAACGGCCGAAAGTTGCGGTGTGTGGGGTGGAATGGTCTCTTTGTTTACAGGTGTTTGAAAGTTGCTGGTACTAAACTGATTGTACATTAATTTGGGAAAACAAAGTACATCGTAATTGGAAATTATTGCTATCAGCCCTCAGAACATCTTTGGACTAGATTCATTTTGCATCTGAACACACACAAACACACGCACACACATTTTTGATAAGTTTCAAATTGGTTGACTCAGATCATTGCTGTTGTGTCAGTCTGGGTACGTTTTGTTCTTTCCTTTGTGAGTTAGTTTGCTCAAGGTTTCAGAGGCTTTGCTGGTTTTACATTGCTGTCTACAGAAGTTGAGTGATCAGGAGAGAGTTATGCTGATCTCAAAGAATGGTTCACATTGTCCAGAGCCTCATCATGGCAGCAGTTTCATAAAGCTCGAGCTCCAAGAGTGCATATCTGGCACTCTGCCTGTGCTTGGCTCTGCAGTGGAGGCAAAGAAAGAAGGAGAATGACTTCCTGTAAATGCCAGCTACAAAATCCTATCCAAGGCCATTGCCAATCAAGTCAAGTCTGCCCTGGGGCAGGTAATCCACCCAGACCAGACCTGCACGGGGTTCCAGGCAGAAAGATCTCTGACAGCCTTGTGTTGCTCAAGGATACTATCACCTACGTGCAGGACAGGAGGGTGGATTACCTGCCCCAGCTGTGACTGGGAAATGCTTTCGACTGGATATCGCATATGTGCACGATGGATATGTGCTCCAAAATTAGCTTTGGGGAGGGAATCTGGAATGGAATAGGGGCATCCGTTGCTGAGGCATTGACTATCAACAGACATACGTACTGGAGAGTTCACCAAAACTCTTTGCAATACCCTGCAAATCCATTGGCAGGAAACATGAATGAATGGCAGCATCCCCTCTCAGGCCAAGCTCCACATTTATATGGGAAACTCGAAAGCTGCAGACAGGGTCAGTGCTCTAGGCAAGGCCAACTACTTGAACTCTCCCCCCCCCACCACCGCAATGAATGGCCAAGTTTGATTTTCAAAAACAGATATTTTGTAGAAAAAAATGAAAAGCACAAAACTTGAAACTGCTATATTTATTTTAAATTGCAAGAATAAATAACACATCAATCTTAAATTATCTTTCTCAAATACAAAAGAAAATATTTTGGCACACAAATCATTATGAAGTAAAGGGCACTCCAGTAGAGTGCAGACCTCCGCCAAGGGCAACACATTAAAACCTTTTACCTCACACACCTTTTAAGGTTACTTGGTGTAACCAACCCATCATGTTAGGACAATATTTTGTTTACAGTCAGACAGAGAAACAAACAAAAAACAGACAAACAGGGTTAAAAACGTAACCTCCTTGTCGGAGGTAATAATCTTGTCAATTGTGTTAAAATTAAGTCTTGATTAAGAAGAATTTCAGGCACATCAGAATCCCACATTGTAGGCTTTTCCTTCGCAAATTTGACATCAATTCAATCAGATGAAGTGCTGATACGTGGGCATGTTCAATTGATAGAGTTGCCAAGCCATCTAGTCTCTGTCGCAATATTGTTGAGCGTATATAATTTCTATAAATTTGAGCTGTGAGAAACTACATTCACCACTTGCCACTTGTGAGAGATGAGTAAAACTAATATGAAAATATGAGAGATGAAGAAAGCAAGTATGGATATATGTGTAATGAATAAAGCCAGTATGAATAGGATAAGGGTAGATAATAGAATGTAGGAAGTAAAGTTAGTCTGAATAAGATAAGGGTCTTCTAGCCTTAGACAGAATTAGCAAGTTCTGCATATATAGTAAGCCCTGAGGGTTGGGAAGATATGAATAAGGACAAAGGCAGGTTTGTGAATAAGGACAATAGGGACAATGACATGATGGGACACCGACAGGAAACCCCTGGTCCTCCAAGTTCACAGAAACAGCATGTAGGCAGATAGGATTGCCTAATGCCAAACTCATCCAGGAGGCAGAAGAATGTAAGGGGGAGGGTACTTCTATACCGAAATAAACTGTATAAAAGTTGGGTGAGCCCCAGTGTGTGTGTGTGTGTGTGTGTGTGTGTGTGTGTATTCCCAGGGTAAGGGGAAGCACCCAACTTTGCATTGTTGTATAATAAATGTTCTCAATTTTTGTCTCGAGCAAATTCTGTGAAGGTACTTCTGTTTCTCACACAGTGATACTTCCCAGGGTAAGGGGAAGCACCCAACTTTGCATTGTTGTATAATAAATGTTCTCAATTTTTGTCTCGAGCAAATTCTGTGAAGGTACTTCTGTTTCTCACACAGTGATACTGAAAGGATCCTTAGAGCAACGTAAACATTGGGCACATTATCCAGGAGTTTTTGTTGTAGTATGAAGTATCCTGTGGCAGCTTAGACATTGGAAGTCTTCGAGCTATTGCTATAAGTTTTCAGCATCAATGTCTTTGTTTCCATTATACATCAATGATTTGTCCAAAGACTTCCAGCCCTTAAGTACATCTTCAGTAGATTTTTTTCTTCATACTGTATATATCATACAGGAAGCCAAATAGGGAATTATATTGTTGTAGCTGTTGGACTCTCTCTTCAATAGATTGTATGGCCAGGTCTAAGACAGCATCATAGAAACCTACTTTGAATGTCTGCTTTGGATCTTGTTGCAGCTCTTCCTTGGCCTCGTACTCAAACTGCCGTTTCTTTCTCCTGTTTCTAACTTGTTCTGACTCAAAGTTCGGTACTATCTCTTTTCTTTCTTTGGCTTGGCTTCGCGGACGAAGATTTATGGAGGGGGTAAAAAGTCCACATCAGCTGCAGGCTCGTTTGTGGCTGACAAGTCCGATGCGGGACAGGCAGACACGGTTGCAGCGGTTGCAGGGGAAGATTGGTTGGTTGGGGTTGGGTGTTGGGTTTTTCCTCCTTTGCCTTTTGTCAGTGAGGTGGGCTCTGCGGTCTTCTTCAAAGGAGGTTGCTGCCCGCCAAACTGTGAGGCGCCAAGATGCACGGTTTGAGGCGTTATCAGCCCACTGGCGGTGGTCAATGTGGCAGGCACCAAGAGATTTCTTTAGGCAGTCCTTGTACCTTTTCTTTGGTGCACCTCTGTCACGGTGGCCAGTGGAGAGCTCGCCATATAACACGATCTTGGGAAGGCGATGGTCCTCCATTCTGGAGACGTGACCCATCCAGTGCAGCTGGATCTTCAGCAGCGTGGACTCGATGCTGTCGACCTCTGCCATCTCGAGAACTTCGACGTTAGGGATGAAAGCGCTCCAATGGATGTTGAGGATGGAGCGGAGACAGCTCCTTTGTAATCTCAGTAGTGTCTGTCAAAACCTATTGAAAACTCTCGTCACACCTGCAATCCACAAGGTAATTTTTAGTCATTTGTAAATGTCCTGTTGCAGCTGAATTTAAATCAACTTCCTTATTTAAAGGAGCTTGCTTGTAAGATTGACTTCAAAAAGGATATTGTACCATGTAACAAGGGCACTGTGATGTGCTGTGTGAACAAATAAGCTTAATCTACGAAGGGTTAATTAACTTAAATTTTCCACACAAGGTTCAGTATTCCTTCTGGCTCCGTGTGCTCACACAAGGGTCAGCGTGAGCCTTTATATGGTGCCGGTGATTGGCAGGGAGTAGGTGGAACCAGCCTCTCAGGTTACCTCCCTGCAGGTACAGTGGGTCTCCCCCTGCAATAGGTAGGCAGGAGTGCGGACAGGCCCAGGCAGTCACAGACAGTCCGCTGGTTGTATCACCACATTCACCCCCTTCTTAAAATGAGTCCCTGCTGGGGTGGGGATGGGGGAAACAGTGTCCATCACCGTCTTCATGCCGAGTGTCCACCAGATGCAGAGTAGTTGGGAGAGAAAAACATATTTAGAGATTTATATATTCAGGCGATCTGGTGGTCGCCGTTGCCTTTGGGACCTTCACAGGACAGGCTCCTGGTCAATGATCGGTGGAGAAGGGGCCGCCTGAAGGTTGGCTGGGTCAGGGGTGGTCAGGCCAGCCAGCAGTTCGGGCAGGGTGGTGCATGGCAGTAAGGGGGATATAGGTTTGGGGTGGGTCCACGGGCAGTGGGATCCCATAGTTGATGGTGGGTGGGGGGAGCATGTTGGCTCCAGGAGGGTTCTAGGGCTGCCAGGGGTGTCCGGGATGAGGATGCTGGGCTCCCAACGGTGCCAGGTCCCAAGTTGAGATGGTGTCCTCATGTGCATTGGGGTACACCATGTAGGCGTAATGTAGGTTGGCATGGAGGAGATGCACCTGCTTGACCAGGGGGTCGGATTTGTGAGTCTTCCTATGCTTATGGAGGAAGACTGGTCCCGGAGACATCAGCCATGCTGGGAGTGAGACTCCCAATGCCAATTTCCTGGGGAAGGAAAAGAGGCATTTGTGAGGGGTCTGGTTGGTAGCCGTACATAAGAGTGACCGTTTGGCATGGAGTGCCTTGGGAAGGGCCTCCTGCCAGTTGTTAGTGGACCATCCTTTTGACTTAAGGACCAGGAGGACCACCTTCCAGGTGACCCCGTTTTTCCATTCTACCCGCCCATTGCCCCTTGGGTTGTAACTAGTCGTACAACTAAATGCACCACCAGGTCCTGGTGCAGCTCCTCACTCATGAAGCTAGATCCCTGGTCACTGTAGATGAATTCTGGGTATCCAAACATGGTAAAAATCTGCATCAGTGCCTTGATAATGGAGGCGGTGGAGGTATTGGGGCAAGGGAAGATGAACGGGAAAGGAGGACATTCGTCTATAACCGAGCGGAAATAGACGTTCTTGTTCGTGGAAGGTGGTGGCCCCTTAAAGTTGAAGCTGAGTCACTCGAAGGGCCGAGTGGCCTTTATTACGTGGGCCTGTGCTGGGTGCCAGAAGTGTAGTTTGCACTCCACACAGACCTGGGCAGGACTCAGTCATGGTCCAGACTTCCTGGACAGTGAAGGGGAGATTTTGGGATTTCAGGAAATGCTACAGCCACATGGCAAAGGGTGTGGTGCAGTGCCTGAAGTTGGTCGGACTGTGCACTGGCGCAGGTCCAGGACAGGGCATTGAGGGAGTCATTGAACTTTCCTGGCCTATACTCAATATTGTAGCTAAACGTGGCCAGTTCGACTCTCCAGCTCATTTTTGATCTTGCCTCTGTGGGTGGTGCTGAACATGAACGCCACTGCTCACTGGCCTGTGAGGAGTGTGAGCCTTCTGCCTGCCAGGTAGCGGTGCCAGTGGTGGACCACTTCCACGATCGCCTGGGTCTCCTTTTCGATGGAGGAGTGCCTGAGCTCTGAGGCATGGAGAGTTTGGTAGAAAAAGGCCGTGGGTCGGCCCCCTTGATTGAGGGTGGCAGGGAGAGCAACATCAGAGGCATCGCACCCCACCTGGAATGGGGTGGTCTCATCCACGGCCCACATCGTGGCTTTGGCGATATCCTTTCTGATGTGGGCGAAGACCGCGTGCACCTCGGCGGGAAGGTGGTAGCTTGGGACAGTGGGCGGACCTTATCTGAGAACTGGGGGGGGGGACCCACTGGGAATAGTAAGAAAACAGCCTTAGGCACCTGCGCAGGGCCTTGAGTGTGTGGGGAAGGGGAAGTTCCATTAGAGGGTCCATACTTGAACTTACAAATTGCATCAGGCAAAGGCCTTCGCTTCAATTCGGGAAATATTTCTAGATGAAACTTATAGGCTTGTGTCATGAAAGATCTCTATTAAAACATCATACATATTAATAAGATGATATCTCAATGGTCTCAAAGCATTAATACGACTCATCTTGTTTCACCCAATGGCTTAACAGTTATGCCCAAGTCTGTTATATGGCCAGTGAGAATTTGTCTATGCTGAGTCAATGCAGAGAAATAATTATAGATCTGTTAAACCAAGTCGAAGAACCTAGTTGCTTCCAGACAACACCTAGCAATATCTTTGACTACCAAGTTGAAAGAGTGTGCGTTGCAGGGCACAAAAACGGCATGTGGGTTTATATCTCTTTTGTACGCCATTTTCTTTGACTTTTGGGCTACTCCCATTATAACCTTGACCACGCAGAATCTCAATTGGTCATCCCATTTCCTCAAGCTGTCCCAGAAGAGTTTCTGTCATAAAGGTACCTGAAGTCTCTTTTCGCGGAATAAATCCCAAGAAATGTTCTCTCAGGGTCAGACATCATTATCTGATGGTTTTATTACATCAACAAAATGTACAATCATTGTCTTTTGCTCAACATGATGAACATCAGGTGCAGTCCAGAATAACTGGACAGTATTTGGCTGAGTTTATATGTGTTAACATTTGCTGCTTTATAGCACCTGTTGGAAGCAGTCTACGCTCATTTTAGATATCTTTTCCTAGAGAACCATTGGTTCTTGATCTCCAATCCTGCACAAATGTTCATTCATGATAGGATCAAACGGCCAGATATTCTACAAACTTTAAAAAAAAGTTCCATTGCTAGCTTTGTATGACTTTTTATTTGTACCATGGAATGATAAGTTTTGCATGTCAAGAAATCTGACCAAAGCAATCAGGCTTTGCAAGATTTGTCACCAACATGCAGTGACTACTATCCACAAAAGCCGCTTGAAGACTGGGTGAGACTCTTTATTCGTGACACGTTTCAATTATTTCCATTACAAGTCCAGGTATACTTAAATCCTTTATTTTAACACATAAAACTTGAAACCATCTTCTTTAAAATTCCATGAAATCTCTATAAATAATGTTATATAATAATGATCTGTAATTACAAACATCTGTGTTAACATTCCATATTAATGTCTGCGTAAACTGTCAACAAAAATATGTGAGCTTCACTCACCCTCGCTCCTCTACGCCGCCGCCATGTTGTACAATGCTCTAACGATCCAAATTTGCACATGTGCCAACTGAATACCACAGGTGAACTCACTAATTGCCAGCCTACCGTGCATGCACCAGCCGGCATTCATGCATGTGCACAAGAATAAAGATGGCTGCACCCAGCCAACAGACCTCAGGATACCCACTAATAAGGTAAGTACACTTTTGCACATTTGGCCCTTACACCAGACATCTGGCCCTCCCTGACAGTGCCCCTCTGAGGTCTGCACCCAAGGCAGCTGCCTAGTTGGCCTAATGGTAATGTTGGTCCTTTGGAATCTTGAGCAGACAAAGAATTCCAGGTCCCCTGTTATTAAATTTAAATGTCTTAAGTTTAGACATACAGCATGGTAACAGGCCATTTTGGCCAACAAGGGGAGGGAGGAAACTGGAGCCCCTGGAGAAAGCCCATGCAGACGCGGGGAGAAGGTACAAACTCCCTACAGACAGTGTGGGATTTTAACTCTGGCCCAGTCCCGATTGCTGGCGCTGTAAAGGTGTTGCGCTAATCGCAATGCCAACCATGCCACCCTTATAACTTCTTTAATTACAGGGAGGCAATAAGATTCCCAGCAGAATGAAACAATCTTTTGTTTATGAAACCCACTGTCAGTGTAGCACTGAGGAGCCAGCAAAAGGTTGTGGTAAAAAGGACCTAGGGTCGCTCAAAAGGCTCAGGAGCTATGGCTCGAATGATTCCCGGAGGGCTCAGCAGTCCAGCAGGTTATGAGTCATGGGCATGACCACGCCAAGCCTTCCTCTAGTGCTGCGATGGAACACCCGGCCCCTGCAGGGGCCTCAGAGAGCATAGCCAGAAGCAAGTCATCCACTTCAGGCCTCTGCTTCTTCCACCAGCGCTGGGGAGCCAAGGCTCAGAAGTGTCGTCAGCCCTGCTCATTCCAGGGAAACGAGCAGGCCGGCCGCTGTTAATGGTTGCAGCGACTGGCCAAGAACACAGCCTTCTCTACCTGTGGGATTCAGTCAGCGGCCGATACTTCCTCATCAACAACAGGGACCAGATAAGCATCATCCCGGAACCGGCCTCGAGGACTTCCCCTCCGTGCAGCCAATTTGACGGAGATCCAAACATATGGAGACAAGACCGTCCACTTCCAGATCGGCCAGCGGAAGTTCTCATGCAGGTTTACTGTTTCATCCCTTCCAACCACCATCCTGGGTGTCGACTTCCTCTTCGCCCACGGACTCCTGGTCAACATTCGAGGTAGGCGACTGGTAGATGCCTGTACCTTCAAATCCGTTCGCCTCCACGCCTCCCGCACTGAGCAGCCGCAGATGTCCACGATCAGCATGCCCAAGGACGAGTTTCAGCGTATCCTGAATGAGTTCCCATCCCTCCTCAAGCTGCAGTTCTCCGCCGCCTCACCACGCCATTACATCCCCACCCAAGGCCCGCCAGTCCATGTCAAGGCACGCTGGCTTCTGCCGGAGAAGCTCCAGATAGCGAAGGAAGAGTTCTCACATCTGCAGGAGCTGGGGATCATTCAATGCTCCAATAGTACTTGGGCCTCACCACTCCACCTGGTCCCGAAAGCCTCAAATGGCTGGTGCCCCTGCAGAGATTATCGATGGCTTAACAACGCAACTGTATCTAACCGTTACCCGATCCTTCACATCCAGGACTTTACAGCTAACCTGCATGGCGCAAGGGTATTCTCCAAGGTCGACCTGGTGCTCGGGCATCACCAAATCCCAGTGCACCCTGAGGACATAACCAAAACGGCCATCATCACCCCCTTCAGCTTGTTCGAGTTCCTACGCATGCCATTCAGGCTCAAGAATGCCGCCCAGACCTTCCAGCGCCTTATGGACACAGTGGGCAGGGATTTGAATTTCGTATTCATTTACCTGGACGACATCCTTGTCGCCAGCAGAGACCGGGCACAACACAAGTCTCACCTGCACACCCTCTTCACCCGACTGGCCAATTTCAGCCTAACGATCAATCCGGCCAAGTGCCAGTTTGGGAAAGAGTCCATGCAGTTCCTGGGCCATACCATCATGGCTGAAGGAGCCACACCTGCCACTACGAAGGTCGCTGCAATCAGGGAGTTTCCACTCCCAGACAATCTCAAGGGGCTACAGGAATTTGTGGGTATGGTCAATTCTATAACCACTTCATTCCAGGTGCTGCACGCATCATGCAGCTGCTCTTTGCTCTCATCGCGGCCAAAGGCAAGACACTCGCCCGGACTCCAAAGGCCAGCAGGGCATTCAAAGCCATGAAAGATGCCCTCGCGAAGGCTACCCTGCTCATCCACCCATGCTCCGACCTGCATATGGCACTCACCATCGATGCCTCTGCCACAGCCGTCAGCACCGTCCTGGAGCAGCAGGTGAACAGACAGTGGAAACCACTAGCATTCTTTAGCTGACTTCTTCACCCGATAAAGCGCAAGTATAGCGCTTTCGATCGTGAGTTGCTGGGCATGTTCCTGGTGGAGCGTCATTTCCACTATTTCTTGGAGGGGAGGCCTTTCACCATTTTTACCGACCACAAACCCCTCACTCAGGCAATGGCTATGGCAAGAGATCCCTGGTCGGCCCGCCAACAGCATCACCTCCCCTTCGTGTCGGAGTTCACCACCGACATTCGGCACAAGGTAGGGAAAGACAATGTGGTCGCAGACGCACTCTCACGACCGGCCATTTGTGCGCTGACACCCGGCCTCGATTTTGACCAGCTTGCCTGGGACCAGAAGTCCAATGAGGAGACGCGGACCTTCAGGATTGCCATCATGGGCCTACAGTTACAGGACCACCCGACTCCTCATGGTGAGGGCACCGTCTTGTGCAATGTCTCCATGGCACCTCACGACCAGTGGTTCCCCAGCAGTGGTGCAGGCAAAACTTCCACCATATCCATGACCTTTCCCACCCTTCCATCAGGTCCACGGTCCTAATGGTGGCAGAACATTTCATCTGGCACGGGCTTCGGAAGCAGATTGCGGACTGGGCTAGAACCTGCACCCATTGCCAGCTTTTCAAGGTACACAGGCACACCAGAGTGCCCATACAAGATTTCGAACATGTCTGAGAATGGTTCACACATACATGTGGACATTGTCGGACCCTTGGCCATTTCCTGAGGTAACCATTACCTTTTCACCATGGTAGACCACACCACTCATTGGCCTGAGGCAATCCCGATGCCAGATGCCTCCACGGACTCCTGTTTCCGAGCGCTTTTGAATGGTTGAATTGCCCGGTTCGGCGCCCCGAACCACTTCACCAGTGATTGGGGCACCCAGTTCACCTCTGCGCTCTGGGCACAGCTCGCCAACAGGCTGGAGATCGAGCTACATCACACCACGGCCTATCACCCACAGGCCAATAGGCTAGTCGAGCGTATTGCACCGCCACATTAAGTTGGCACTTATGGCCCTCCCTACCAGCTCCAACTGGGTGGACGAGCTGCCTTGAGTGCTCCTGGGCATCCGCTCGACACTCAAAGAAGACCTACAGGCAACATCAGCCAAGCTGGTCTACAGTGCACCGCTAGCCCTACCCGGGGAGTTCGTCACCGCACGGTCTACTTCCCCGCCTTCGAGCCCAGTTGGACTCCTTCACACGCCTGCCACCGCCCAGACATGGCACACGGGCCTCTTACATCCCCAGCGAGCTGTACTCCGCAGAGTATGTTTTTATCAGGTGGGGCCCATCCACAGCACCTCTACAAAGACCATAGGAAGGGCCGTACAAAGTCATCCAGCATTCAAGATCCACTTTCACTCTGGACATCAGTGGTAAGAGGGAACTGTTTAAGGTGGACAGGTTAAAGCCAGCCCACCTCGACTCCACCGAACCAGTAGTTGAGGCCCAACCCAAGAAGCAAGACCGCCTGGCAAAAAAAGGACATTGGTGCTAGTTCTGGGGGTGTGCTTTGTGGTGGTACGCCATTAGGCAGGTGAACCGGCCCCGCTTGTCACACATGTGGCGGGGCAGCCAGCCAAAATGGCGCTGTCAGGGGTTTCCTCCCAACTTCGACACCGGGCTCAGAAGCCCGCACTTGGGGACCCACGTGATGCCCCGGTGACATCGGGGCCCCCCAGTGTGGTTCTCAGCCAGGTCCAGACTGGGAGTTTAAGACCAGCCAGGCAGCCTGCAATAAATCAGTTTTTGCTCCCTGAACTCAACCTGTCTAGTTGTTCGATCCTTCAGTTAGCAGTGTAGCCGCCACTACAGAGGTATATAAAATGATGATGAGTATGGACAGAGTGAAAGCAAGCAGGCTTTTTCCACTGAGGTTCAGAAAAATACAAATGGGAGGACATGGGTTAAGAATAAAAAGGAGAAGATTTGGGTGAATTTCACACACAGAGCAGTGGGAGCATGGAATGAACATCCAGCTAAAGTGATGAATACAGGCTCAGTTTTAACATTTATGAAAAATTTGGAGAGGTACATGGAGGGGAGGACTAAGGAGGGATATGGAATGGGTGTATGGCAGTGGACTCGGCAAATAATAGTTCAGAATAGACTAGAAAGGCCAAAGGGCCTGCTTTCTGTGATGTCATGTTCTATGGTTATGTGCACAAAATTAAGAGAAGCCAACACAACGTAACTGTCCATTGACAAGCAGAGTAGCGAATGTTGTCCAAGCACAGATTGTTTCATTCACAAAGAAATTGGGGATGGAATAAAAATTGTGTGGCATACATTTGTGGAGTCATTAAATCCCATCACAGAACTAGGCCTTCCAGCACATTATTTCAGTGCAAAACGTTTTCCCAATTTGCCTGCATTAGGACCATATCCTCCCATGCATTGTCTATTCAAGAGCCTGTCTAAATGCTCAAACATAGTGACTTTAACTGATTTCACAATCTCCTCTGGCATCAATCACTCACTTAGTCCTCAGATTCCCTTTAAAAATGGTCGCTGCCACCTTCCACCTTTCAATTTCTGTCCTGGAGAGAGAGCAGTGAAGTTACTGGGGATCTGGATCTTTATTCTCAACTATTCTCAAGGGTTCCAATGAATGAAATGGCATGGAAACTTACAAAATTTTTTTTCCCAGGACTTGATGTAGCGGAGTTTAGGACAGAATCAAGGTTTCAAATGAAGGGCTAAACTATTGAAGGGAGAGACGAGAATTTTCTTGACTCAGAGGGCGATGAAGAGAGGCTTCATTCAAAGTAGAAATGGACAGTTTTGGATTTTCAAGCTGTGAGGCCTGAAGGGGTCAGTAGAGGAAAAATAAGTCAGGTCAGCGGTGGCCGTTGAATCCAGTGTTCATCTCCTGCTCCGTGATGGTGACAAATGAATCACAATTCCCTGGCTGGATAGAATTGAAGTTCATCAAAAATTATGGGTTGCACACCACAAGATACCAAAGAGTACCTTGCAAACCACAAGTAACAATCGAAGTTTACAATTGACTTGGCGATAAGGAGCGGGGGAGTCCGTCGCAACAAGCCACACATCCTGCCCTTTACTGTACTGAGCGATTGTGTGCGCAGATAAGCGGGCTGAAGATGTACAGACACCCGATTTAAATACAAGAATCCTTCACCCCCCCCCCCCTCCTCCTAGGGCTCTGCAATGATGTCACTTGTGTTAGGCTTGCCCCCTTGAGAAATCCCTGCCGGCAACCTGCCCCTCCTTCTGCACCAGTGCCCGCTCATGTACATGACCGGCGAGTTCAATTTTTCCACTGGCATTTAGAGATCAAAGTGTTGAAGGGAGGAGTGCAGGACGAGGGGCGGGAAATAACTCTCAGATGTGCCCAGACTGATGAAAGATGCGTTGATAAGATGCAGGTGGCCATATATAAGGATTGGAAACGAGCTTATCTCACCGCTTTTGCCTCAGCATGTGCGCCCGGGAAGAAGCGAGTCTCCCCGCTGACAGAGACATGGGCTGGGCATCCGTCCACAGGAACATTACTCCTGTTAACATTCTCTGCCTGCTCCTCGGGTTGCTCTCCACTGCCATCTCCTTGGGAGCTTTGTTCGTTCACAGGACAGTGAGTACTGACCACTTTAAACGCTGCTCGCCCCTCCATCTGCTTGTTTTCCAAGACTTATATAGTCCATCCGTTTTACCTCGAGGCGTACAGGCATTGGACCGATCCAACTCCGGGATGCTCGGTACTCGGACCGGTCCAACCACGGGGCGCACCGGGCTGTGGACTGATTCAGCCACGGGACGCTCTGAACTTGGACCGGTCCAACCACGGGGCGCACCGGGCTGTGGACGGGTCCAGCCACGGGACGGTCCGTACTTGGACCGGTCCAGCCACGGGGCGCACCGGGCTGTGGACGGCCCCAGCCACGGGACGGTCCGTACTTGGACCGGTCCAGCCACGGGGCGCACCGAGCAAGAGACTGGTCCGCCGCCGCCAGATGCTGCGACGAAGACAGATGTTTGGAGCCGTGTGCAGGTGCAGGCGGTGGTGGGCGGGCTCCCTGCGTGAGAGCAGTGGGGCAGTGCCGGGGTGGGTCAGTGGTGGCCAGACAGTTCCGTGCACGGTTGGGCAGGGAGAGACGGAGGTGGGCAGGTTGCGACCTGGATCGATGCTAAGAAGCTGTTACAAGGTGGACTGACCTCGCTGAGTCCAGGACCAGCTCTGACACCAACCGCACAGCACTCGACAATCCTCCAGACCCTGGAACTGCCCCCCCCCCCCCCCACAACACCCCAGCCCTGGTCACGACCCAGGGACTGGCAATGTCCCCGATCCTGACCTTATGATCTGACTTGAACTCTAACCATGACCCTGGCAGGCTGTGACCCGGTTGAAACGGTGATGGATAACCCAGCTGTCAATGACGTAAATGGGTGTCGCTGACTGGGCTGCCTGCAAATTGTTTATTGAAGAGAAATGTAGCCTGTAACCTTGTCAGAATTATCTTTGCTTTAAGACCTGAATGTTGACGGAATGAGAGGATTTCAGCTGAGAACATGAGGTCCAGTTGCAGTTTAGTCCGGAAGAAATGCTGTGCTGCTCCGTTCTTCCAGACTTCGACTCTGTGCTCTCAACTTTCCAGGGTCCGTTACCGTAGCCCCGATGTGAAATGTTACTCGAGGGAGCTGCTACCAACGCAGAATGATCCATCACAGAGATGAGACTGTTTTTGTTTTTGCATGGTCTTTCGGGATCAAAGCCCGACCCGCCTGCGGCTGGTTAAGCAGACGGCTGGTCTGCCCGCCGATTCTCGGTCTTTAATGAATGGGGTGAATTGAATGCCTGCACGTCCACCCCGGGATCACCTCCCAGGGCACTGGTGTGTTCTGATTGTGTGCTGATGCTTTATTTTGAATCTTCAGTCATCCTCAGAACCACAAATCCCAGGCAAGAAAGTACATTTCTCAACTGTCCTCTCCTGAAGGCTTTTTAAAATTTTTCTGCAGCGAGATTTGGAAGATTTTGTAGATCCTAATTTCCCCAGCTGTCCACCTTGTGCACTAAATCGCAGATCAACAAGCATTCAAGCTTCAGCAGATGCTAAAATCCAGTGAAATGACCTGAAGGTGTAGGCGCTGTTCTAATGCAGCAAAGCAATGAAATGAGCCAGATCGCTTGTTGTATCTCCATCGATTCAGGTGGAGCGAGAAGTACTGGCCAGAGACTGGGAGCTTCTTCTCAGTGGGAAGCCGATGCAGGTGTTGAAAGCTGTAAAAAGTGATGGTGCAGAATGTTTGCATTATTATATACCATTCTGGGAAGGCTCCGCGATGTGAGAGAGTAGAAAGTGAGATGTGTGGATGACAAACAAAAATACTTGGTTTTCATGAATGTAAATGAGATCTAAGTGGGCAAAACACAACTTTCTCCGGCTTAAAAGTAGAGGTGAAATTAAATATAAAGAGCTCAGCAGGTCATGAAAAGAAAACTGCTTTCTTAAATGAACAGTTTGATCGCGAGAAACCACAAGGATGCGTGTGAGTGGGAATTGAAGTTTCCTGATGATGCAGTGGAAAAGTGTTTACGGGACCGGGGGTGTACACTGAAGCACCAAAAAGAGCTTACACATCTGTCCACGGAAATTGCAGTCAAACACATTCCAGCTGCCAAAAATCACTGAACATTGGCGGAGGAACCATTTCACGGGAACAGGCAGACAAAAGAAGTGTTCGAGTCACACAACGGGCCAGCAGCATCTATGGAGAAAGAAGGGATCAACACCTCAGATCCACATTTCACCATCTCACGAATACTTGCAGCAGTTTCCGTCCTTATCAGCGGTTTTAGGCATTTCAGAGTTGAACTGTCACACTTCGAATCATTCCCCTCGTCTGTCAGGGGAATGGGGACTTTGTGGGTAATTAAAGAATAGAATATTACAGGGCAGTGCAGGGTATTGTGTTATAAGCTTTGAATTACTTCTATAATATTTTACCTGAAGTTTGTAAAAAAAAATCAAGCTTCAGGGTTGTGGAGTGCGATTAGTTGAAAAGGATTGCTTGTCTCAGCAGCTGGATGACGCTATTTGGTGAATCTAGCCAGACTGATGACTAACAGTCTGTCTGTCAGCAGCCCAGAATGCAAAAAAAAAGGTCTGCTGCAAAAAAAGAAAATAACACTAGCAAACCTTTGGAATAAAGAGATGAGAGTTGAATGATGGAAAGTGCTTGAAAATGTGTTCCCTTTTCCACTTTCTGAACCCTCCTTCAAATCAGCACAGGTCCTCACCCTGGAATTGGGGGGGGGGGGGGGAAATATTTCATTTCCAGTGTTTTCTCCAAAGCTCTCTGATAAAAGACCTGCAGACAGAAGAAATTGACAGGTGAAGGCGTGAATACAAATCAATAGATACTAATATCAGAAATGCAGAACAAGAAATCGTTCGATAATTCTTTATTGGATCGATACTTGGCAGTGATATTGTTCAATAAATATTAGTCAATTTTAAAATGCCCCAGCACTGTTAAATATTCACAAAGGAAAGATAAACCATAGATTTAGGCTAGGTGATTTGGAAGGGATTGGCAGGGAACCTTTTTCACCCAGAATATACCTGGACACAAGAGTGATGGAAGGAGAGTCCCTGGCAGCATTTAACAAGTGTCCAGACAAGCACTGAAATCACCCAGGCAGAGGAGGCCATAGACCAAGTGTTAGGAGATGGGATAATTATGAATGAGCGATCACTGGTTAGCATGGGCATGGTGGGCTGAATAGCCTGGTTCCATGATCTATGGAAATTACAATTTCGATGTTTAAATCACATTTAGACAGGCACTCAATTAGGCAAGGATTAGAGGGGTAGTCCTAATGCCAACATTGGTTTAGTGTGGATGGGTAACAAAATGGACTGAAGAGCCAGACAGTCTATGGAAAGGTCTTCTTATCAGCACTTGTAAAGAAATTATAAAATGTAAGATCATTTGCTGGAGGAAGGAAAGGGACAATATTCCTGCTACATTCACAGCAGAGTTAACAGGAATATTGCTTGATCTTCCCGCTTTTACATGGCCGTATAATGATTTACAATATTTGAGGAAACTGTGAAATTTGCAAGACATTGAGGCTGTGTCTGGCTTCACCGCATCAGGCTAACAAATCTGCATCTCTTAAGTGGTAGGGCTCTCAGAGCTAGAGAAGAACCACTCCACAGATGAGCATGTACTTTGGACTGATACTCCTTGTGCAGTGCCATTAGAACCCACAGTGCCCTTTTCCCACTGGCATCCCAGTTAATTGGCCGAGCAGTGTCCCGGGATAGGACAAGATGCCAGTGGAAAAGGGGCTTTTGTCTTAATCAGATGGTTTAATGTTCCATCAAATGGGAGAGGAGTTCTCTCTGCAGTCATATGGCAAACATTTTTTCTCAGTCAACATTATTATTTAGTCATTATCCTATCATTGACAAGATCTGGGTGGGTTCAAGTTGCCCCCTCCCTCTTCAATGTTACAACAGTTCATGCACATCATTGGATTTAAAGCACTTTAGGGCATCGAATTATCTGATTTAGATGCATAAGCGTTCTTCTTAATCTTACATGATCTTTAAATCTACAAAAGCAAGAGTGTGAAAAGTCACTGCAGGTTGGCAGTAAAAATTATTTTTAAATAGTTTCAGGTCAGTTTGTCTTTTTCTTTGGAGACTTCCCTATTAAAATAACTTTTGTCTTATCACAGGACTCAAGTTACGCTGCTTCTTTGAGAGAAGGTAGACCGTCATTTCCAGGTGTGTACGAATCCTGATCTTAATCTGTGACACTTTAGATTTGTAAACAAATGTGTTGCAAAGCGCTGTTAAAAGAAGAGTATTTTCTAAGGTAAGTCTTGCTGCATCAACTTTGGTGATTGCAAGAACAGGATGTTTACATTTTTTTTAAAAATTAACAATACAGCACAGTTGAAGGCTCTTCCGGCCCATGAAAACTGTGCTGCTCAGTTACACCCAATTATCAACCCCATATGCTTTGGAGGGTGAAAGGAAACCAGAGCACTCAGAGAAAACCCGCACAGTTGGGGAGAATGTACAAGCGCCTTACACACACTGCCAGACCGTGTCTCTGGCACTGTAATGGCATTGTGCGAACTGCTATGTGAAATCTGCTGCACCTGACACAGGTATCTGCAAATTCCAAAGGCACACTGCAATTGTCCTGATGTACAGATGGAGGATGTTGAGCACAGGACAGAAAGAGAATGGGTGTTAACAGCAGCTTCAGTCCAGCCTTCCTTTACAATGTTACAGTTTCCAATAGGGTCAGTGCTTCTTGTCTATTCCACAATGATTGTTTGCAACAATTTGAAGCTGCTGATTAGCCCAGAGTCTGGCAGGTGCTGAATTTTCCAGCATTCTTTGCAGGAAGTGCAAATTGGTGCTATCAGGATCAGTGGTGGATGTGGGGTCTCCTGAACACGTGTTCAAGAACTAGATCCTTGAACCACTGAATGTAAATGTCCACATTAGGGTCAGGAGTAGATTACTCAGCTCCACCAAGTCCTCTGCCATTTAAAAAGATCAATGCTCATCTGTCTGTCAGCTCAACTCTGCATTCCTTCCAGCCTGCAGTGACTTTTCACCCTCTTGTTTATCAATCTATCTATATGCCTTTAAAATATTCAAGGTGAATCCGACTGGACATGCATTGCAGTCTGGGTAAAGAAAATCTATCCGTGGGATGGGATAACTTTGTCAGACTGTGTAATGATTATATTGTTATAAAAACATAGGTGCAAGAGAAGGCTATTCAACTCTTCGAGCCTGCACTCCGTTCAATATGATCATGGCTGATCATACATCCCCTCTACCCTGTTCTTGGTTTCTCTCCTTACCCCTTGTCGCTCTCACCCTAAAGGTCACATTCAGTTCCTTTTAGACTACTTCATGGCCTCAACAACTTTCTGTGTCAGGCAGTTCCATAAATTCACAACTCTGCATTTTTCATCATCTCAATCCTCAATGGGCTTCCCCCTTTCTTGTTCTTTACCTCTCCAAAATAGCGCCTTTGGAAGACTACACAAAAGAGTCTTGAAAAACATCTAACCTCTCTAGCCTTGACAGAATTTCATGTGTCTCATTGAGATCTCTCTCATTCTTCTAAATTCCACTGAGTATAATCCTGATCAATCCAGTCTTTCTGCACACAGCCTTTGCATTCCAGGAATCAGTCTGGTGAAACTTTGCTACACTCCCTCGATAGCAAGAATGTCCTTCCTCAGATTAAGAGCCAAAAACTAAACACAATACTCAAGGTATGGCTTCACAAATGGTCCTGAAAAACTACAGCAAGAACCCCCTGCTTCTATATTCAAAACCTTTTACATTAAAGGCCATTGTGTCATTAGTTTTCTTCACTGTCTGCTGTACCTCTATCTGAAGCATGCCTCAAAGGCAATGCCTCAAAATGTTTCCTCAATGTCTGACACACCATGATCCCAGGTATCATTGCACCTCCCCTTTTCCTAATTTGCCTCCATTCATATAATAATCTGCCTGTCTGTTGTTAGTACCAAACTGGAGAACCTCACATTAATCTACATCACACTGTGACTGCCATGCATTTACCTACTCTCCGTATCTGTCCCAGTCACCCTGAAATTGCTTGGAATCTTCCTCACAGCTCACACTGCCATCCATCTTCATGCCATCTGCAAACTTACTTACAATTCCTTTTTCCAGAGAAGTCAGTGGTTTTCAAACTGCCCGCCTAAACTCACATGCCACCTTAAGCAATCCCTACACCATAAATGCTCTGTGAGTAGTCAGGGATTACTTAAGGTGGTATGTGAGTGGGAAGGGAAGGTTGAGAACCATTGCTCTGGACCCAATTGTTACTGAAGTATTTTGCTTGAGATAAATGGTCATTGGCCCCCACTTCCTTTGGAGTTATGAAACCGTGCACGTAACGAGTCAATTAGGTACGATTAAAACAGTGATTTTCAAACTTTTTCTTTCCACCCACATACCACCTTAGGTCCTATGCATGCTCTCTAATTTTACACACCAACTCTTGTGTGGAACCTTATCAAAAGTCCAAATACTCCACATCAACTGATTCACCACCGTCCACTCTACTGGTTACTCCTCAGGTTTACAGCTTTTCCTAGTCTTTATATGCCTCTTCAGTAGTTTTAATGTGATCTCTGATTTCCCTTGCTAGCCATGGTTGAGCCACTTTCCCTGTTCTATTTTATGGCAGTCAGGGACATACAGATTTTGAAGCTCCTCCACACGATTTTTAAATATCTGCCATTGTCCATCCATCTTCAACCCATCAAATGTACCTTTCCAGTTTATCCTAGCCAATTCATGCCTCATGCCATCATAGTTACGGACCCAAGTTTCTAAAGTTATGGTGTTAGTCTCCATCCTAATGAAAACTATAATATTGCCGTCACTCTTCCCCAATAGGGCCTCACACAATGAGATTACTAATTAATCCTGCCTCATTGCAGAACACCCTGTTGATCTTCTCATAGTCAGAGACTTGAGCTCCCAGTGGATTTCAGAAGTAGTTTGATTGGAAAGGAACAGGCTATATTTACCTGGAAGGCTTTGAGACCACCAGTTTAATTCCAGTACTCATCGCAAAGCAAGCTGCAAACACAGATGAAGTGGCTTTATAACCTCAACACAGGGTAGTGCAGTGTGGATCAGTCCTTTCAGCCCATCCATGCTAATCAAGTTGGCATTCGGTCAAGTCCAATGCTCTGTGCATCATTCGCTTGTGTCTCCAGGACTTGCTGCAATTTCAGTTGCAGTGAGCTATTGCACCTCCAGACATCCTTTCGTGATTGAGTTTGCCTTTTCGATGAAGGTTCTGAATTGGACAGTTCATAATCTCAGGACACCCTTTGTTTTGAGCAAATCTATTGCCATCAGACAGAGAGCGCTGCAGTGTAAGTGAATTGCAGCGCTCTCTGTCTGATGGCAATAGATTTGCTCAAAACAAAGGGTGTCCTGAGATTATGAACTGTCCAATTCTAGTGCCTCTCTGAAGGAGCAGTCAAACAGCAGGATACCAAGGTGGTAGTTCCACAGGCCCACAGTTGAAACTGATCCAAATGCTCAGCACTTCGGGCCGTCAACTTCAGTAGATGGAGATGATTTAACGTGTGTGTCAGTACAGGGGAAGGGAAGCCAGTATCAATACAGCACCACTCTCTAGTATTTCACAACATTCCCAATACAAGTTTGTGGAGCTCTTCATCTACTATCCCTGAGCTGATAAAATTAAACTAGCTAATTAAACCACAGAACTTATTGTTCAATTAAAAAGAGAAGTCACTTAAATGAGAAAATGCAGCTGACCCTTGCCTGTATAATTTTCATGAGGCATAACTAGATGTCAAGCAAGTTAACAACTAAAATAACCGCTCCATTTGGGTTGGACACCAACGTGATTATGCAATTATTTAGATAGTCATGTTAAATTGGTTCCAGCTGTTCATTGCCAGTAAGTACTGGACTTCCATTGGCTGGTTTAATTTTTATTCTGGGTCTTCAAAAGTTTTAGTTTTGTGTGTCCATTTCATTTGCGGAAAAGCTCGTGGCTGCCCTTACACTGAAGGTGCTTTCATGTTTGAAGTGAGTTTTCAATCAGTGGAGATGTTGGGAATGTAGCGACACACTCTGTGAGAGGTGGGAGCCTGGCTTCTCATTTTCTTGCCACACTTGTGTGACTGAAGTGGCAGGAACTTGGGGGAGTCTTGATCTGGTCCCATGTGGATGAGGTTTACAGTACTTTGTTCTGCTTGCCTGCTTTACCATGAGATATAGTGGATCAGCCTGTGCATTTATTCAGAGGGAGAGAATTGAATGATCAGTAAAGGGGGAACTTCAGTGATTGCCTAATCGAACATTGTAAGTTGACTTGCACCTAGTCCTGTGAAATGCATGGATACTAAAAATTGCTGATAGGCAACTTCAAGCGTTTTTAACAAACTAAGAGTTTAAAGTGTTTTTGAATACATTTTACATTTATGATGTCATCAAAATCTTTGGCTCATAAGTTGCCTGATTTTCCCCCTGCTAACCATCAAAGTCTAAATTACTTCTGTGTTGAATCTGATTTAAAACATTTCTGGAATCTGACATTTTTATTTGTAGGGCAGTGATGAACCACCCTGCAGTGTTCCTGTTCTTGAGAGTTGCTGTGGCTCTCTCTATAAATGATTTGAGAGTGGAGAGTTGTAATATCTCTTTGTGAGAGTGAGAATGATATAAGTTAGCTTATCACCCCCAATAAGAAAGATTGTTATCTCATTTCTATTTATTGCCACATTTGAGACTCATTTTGAAACTGTATGCACCAAGATCAAAGCAGTGGAAGAATTGATTGAAACCCCATGCGTTCCCAGAATGTAGAGGAACGGAGTTGATAACCCTTTGCTTGCTGACTGTCATGCCTTTTGTTGAAAAGCAGAATTTATTTTTGAGGCAGGTTGTTTGAAGATTAATGTACTTCCAGTTTTAAAATAACACCGATCATCTAACAGCCCGAGCCCCTTGGACTCCATCCACTACCAGGGTTGTATCCCTTGCGACTCTTGGTGCACAATGAGCTCATCCAGGGAATTTTTTAATGAACTCTGGGTTCGTTCGGCCCTCTCTTCTTCTGAAATGAGTTCCAGACCACGCTCTCCACTAGCAAACCAAGTTTCTCACTTCCACCTCTCATCCTCCATAACTAAATTCCATGATCTCTGGGCACTGACTTCTCTCAGCTCTGGCCTACTGGGATTTTTCAATGATTCGATCACCATTTCTCCCCTCAGAAACCCCTTTCCTAAATAACAATTGATAACAAGGAAAGTGCAGCAGCTGTCAATCTGAAATAAGTCCCCAAAAAATGCAGGAGATGTTCATCAGTCAGTCAGAGAGCCTCTGTATAAGGAAGAACAGATAATATTTCTGATCAACAAATTCTCCGCAGTTTGTCATACTCATACCTCGACTCTGTATCCCACTTGCTCTCCCTCTTCCTGTCTCCTCCCTCCTCCTCCTCTCTCCCCACAGATACTGGCTGATCTGCTAAATATTGCACGCTCTACCCTGCCTATGCAATCTCTCCTCATAATTAGAATTCTCCTCATATCTTCTCGGCACGCCCCTCTTGTTCAGAAAGGACCAAAGTTCAGATGAACAAAATCAATTCAAAGCTTTAAATTAAGCACAAATCAAATATAGCTGTTTCAACAATGTGCTCTTTTTATCACAGAAAATGGAGATCATGAATCATCAAGAAAAGTCCAATTTTTTCAAGGTAATGTTACACTGATTGCTTTAAAAACTCATTGTGAATCCTACTTACTCAGCATATAACGTAAAGGCTGCTTGATTTCCTGTGCGTGTGACTCATTGGTTGATCAGAATTTGAGATCAATTGGTGTCCAGATGGAGAAAATTCTGATGGAAAGGGTTATCGATACCCACTGGCGTTGTTGTTGGAGAAACAGTCAGAGTGCAGCCCAGAAACAGGCCCTTCACCCCACTGTGTCCTTCCTGACCATCATGCCTACAGTAATTCAATAAGGCTCTGTACCCTGCTCATTCAAGTGCCTGCCAAATGCCTCTTAAATGTTGTGACTGTTACTGCCTTCCATACCTCCTCTGGCAGCACATTCCAGATACCAACTGCTCCTTGTGTGAAAAATGAACCCCTCAGATCCTCTCCAAATCTTCTTGCTCTCACCTTAAACCTACATCCTTGAGCTTTAGGCACACTGTCCCTGAGAAACTGACTCTTTCCTACTCCATCCATGTCTCTCATAATTTTATAAAACTCTCTCATGGCACCTGTTGTCCTCCTTCACTCCAGGAAAGCAGATCAAGTCTATCCAATCTTTCCTTATAACTCAAACACTTCAATCCAGGGAATATCCTGTGAATATTTTCTGAACCCTCTCTAGCTCAATCATATCCTCCCTGTAGCGTGGTGACACATAATACTCCAAGCACAGCCTAACTGATGTTTTGTACTACTGTAACCTAATGTCTCAATTCACTTGAGGAGTAAAACACGAACGTCTGCAGATACTGATTGAAGTGAAAACACGGTGCTGGAGAAACTCAGCAGGTCAAACAGTGGCAAAGATAAAGATACAGAGGCAATGTTTCAGGCTTGATTCCTTCATCAGGGCATATTCTTGTACAAGAATCCCAATTCAAGTACTCATTGACTCCTTCAATGAGGACCAACCCGAGACCCATTTTCTTCACCACCCTGTCTACTGTGGCTCTCTGGGACAAAGGTGGCCCACACTTCCCAACAGTGGCCATTTGATATCAGCTGATCTCTGGTGTGGGTGTTGAACAGGTGGAGCACCGCCCCAACCAGAGAAGAGAATGTGGAATATGTCAGCAGGAAGCTCCCCTCCCATGCCCAAGTGCCCTGTGGCAAATGGGATGGAGATGATGCTGAGTGGGCAAGGATAATGAATACATTGTTTTAAACGTAGTGGATTGACTAGTATTAAAACTTGAAATTTAAAAAAAACCTGACTGGAAATCCTCAATTGTTCAGGCAGCATCACAGATGGAACAAGTTAAAGATGGAAGAGCAAAGAAGGGAGGGAATGAAGAGGGGTTAGGTCAAGAGGAAGCAATGAAGGTAGAAAAGATGAGTTGAGCCAGAGCGAGAGAGAACAGTCATGGGACAAAAGATAAACCATCCTAAAAGGAACCAAATTGCTGGGGGAACTCAATTGATGTTCAACTGTTGAACTGTGAAGGGAAAGAGAAGCGTGACGGTTCGGATTGAGACCCCCACATCAGTTGTTCAGTAAAACGTGAGAACAGTGATTGTCGTTTAAGTTATCTTCTTAAACCAAGATACCTTGCTTAACATCTGATTAACAATTGGAGTGCTGCGTTTTCAGCTCTTGTGAGAGTCTGCACAGATGAGAAGGGCTGAAGGGCCTATTTTCTGTGCTGTAACACTCTATGGTTCTATCTGTATCAATGCCCTGATCTTGCTTTTCATGACAAAACACCTTCAGCCACATAATGAATCAGAGATGAAAATCTAGTGGCAAGCTTGTAGGAAATTAATTGCTTCTTTCTTCTGCTTCTTACGATTAATGTTACAGTAAAATCTCTGTTACCTGGAATTCAAGCAACTGCAGCTTACAGCAACCAGCAAAAAAAATTACAGAAAATAAATAGGTAAAAAATACGAAAGTTTAAATTTGGCGCCCTCTTTCAAATTTACCAATCAGTTTGAAAACCAATGTTTTAATCGGACCTCATTGACTCGTTATGTGCACGGTTTCATAACTCCAAAGGAAATGGGCCAATGACAATTTTTCTCAGGCAAAACCATTGGGTGATTCTCAACCTTCCCATTCACATCCCACCTTAAGCAATTCCTTACTAATCACAGAGCAGCAATGGCCTAGGGAATGTTTAAAGTGGGATGTGAGTGGAAAGAAAATGGTTGAAAGCCATTGGGTCAGAGGGAGGGGAATTTGTTACAAGAGAGGCTGAGGCCAAGAGTTGAAACGTCCTGTTCTCCGGAGAGACCGTTTTGAATATAATGCAGTATACAAATCTGGACTTGCTACCTAAAGAGGGAAGCATGGTAGAGGGGATGGTGCCACACATGTTCTCCTCATTGATTGTCGATATGACCAGTCTATCCGTTTAGGAGAGGTTGAGCAGACTGGGCAAATGATCTCTTGTGTCTAATTGAATGAGTGTAATATCTTTATAATATACCAAAATGTTACGAGGATTGGCAAAGGAAGTGCAGGGTAACATTACCCCTGGCTGGGATACTAAGAACCAGACGCTAGTCTCAGGATTCAGAACTGAGATAAGAGGAAGTTTCTTCACCAAGAGGGTGGTCAATCTTTGGGATTAACTTCTCATTAAGTGAAATATTGATAGATTCATTATTCAAGTGAAATATTGATAGATTTTTCCCTATTCAAGTTGAGGGATACTGAATCAGTGCAGAAGGTGGCTTTGATCAGCTAATATGCAACTAAATGTCAGGAATTCAAGAGGGGCCAAATAGCCTCCTTCTGCATCTGCCTGTAATGTAAATGATAATGGGACAAAGTAGTATCCCAGAGACCCAATAAGGCTGATGGTTCAGATGTAGCTGAGATTGGCAGTGTTTCTGTGGTTGGCTATTGGTCAAAGAAGCACGCACATGGGATTTGTTTGGGCCATCAACTGGCACTGGCACAGCATGTCGAGGTTTCCACACATCACTGAATCCAGTGGGGGAAACAAAGTGTGGTTATGGTAAAATAAACAAGTAGTAACCTGATTTTCTACATCTGACAGTAGAATTGCACATTCAGCCCTTACTCTATAGATTGCAAAGGATGTGGGGTGAATTTGCATGGCATTGATGCAATTATTGGACGTGCTCACAAATGAGCCAAATCAAGCCCAAAACTTTGGATGTGTATCTTTATCTTTGCTATATAAAAGACACTGTTTGACTTGCTGAATTTCTCCAGCTTTGTGTGTTTTTATAATAAGCCGATTTCTTGGACATTAGAGTGCTGCAGTGTAAATATATTCACAAATTACTCATGACAAGTTTCACTTCTGGTAATGCATTTTATGGCTTGTCTTATATTTTGAACTATTGGGTAAGGCAACATATCAGCTCAGTAAAACCAAAACATGTCCATAAATTCAATGGAAGCATGGAGTTTTACAGTACAACACAAGTTCTTTGGCCCAACATCCATGCAACCAATGTATCTACTCCAGCTAATTCCATTTGCTTGCTTTTAGCTCATATCCCTCCAAACCTTTCCTATCCATGTATCTGACTGTTTTTAAACATTACAATCGTTCATATTTCTGCTTCTTCTGGTAGGTCATTCCATACATCCACCACACTCTAAGCAGGGGAGAAGGTGTCCCTCAGGTGCCTTCAAATTTTTCCTTAACCCTCACCCCTCTTAATTTAACCTAAACTGTATCATTTTAGACTCCTCTACCCTGGGAAAAATGACTGTGACTATTTACCCTATCTCTGCCCCAAGTACATTAAAATAAAGCTAAGCAATGAAGATCCTTCTGAGATTTCCTTTTGAATCACCAATTACAGGAATGTTTGTTTTGCAAGGGGTAGGGGAGGGTTTAGTACTTTTTTTTCTTTTTGAAGAAGGAATAGAAGGGTCAGCACAACATTGAGGGCTGAAGGGCCTGTACTGTGCTGTATTGTTCTATGTTTGTGGCTTGTCTGAAACGTATCTTGTCACCCTGTCACTTGTCACCCTAGAACCCAAACACCCCAATTCCTTCCCCAAACACCTTTATCTCTTCATTTCTCTATTGAGATAGTCCTTCAAAACGTCCCCTTTGACTAAGTCTCTAATTCTCTTTTCAACAATACGTGTCTCAGGATCAAACTTTGTTAACATGACCAGCCCTTGTGAAACACTTTAGCAAAGATCATTGTGTGAAAGTTGCTGTATAAATTGTTGCTTTTGTTATTATTTTGCTCTGGCTCTGGCAGAGCGGTAGGGCAGAGAATTCTAGGACACGGCGCAATGTTTTGGATAGTTTTCAGAGAGCAGATTGCTGACACTATGAGCAACAATGAAAACTTTAGAACATAAGCTCATCTTTAACCAATCGTATAGAATGTTTCAAGGAGGTTACCAGCAAAGATGATGAAGGAAAGGCTGTGGATGTTGTCTCCATGGACTTTAGTAAGGCCTTTGGCAATGTCCTACGTGGGAGATTAGTTAGCAAAATTCAGTTGCTCAGTATACATGGTAACATAGTAAAATGGATTAGACATTGGCTTTGCTAGATAAATCAAAGTGGTAGTAAATGATCAGCTCTCTGATTTGGGGCCTGTGATTAGTGGCGTGCCTCAGGGATCAATGTTGGGTTCTTTGTTGTTTGTCATCAATGATCTATGACAATATGGTAAATGAGATCAGAGAGTTTGTATATGCCATGAGGATTGGAGGTGTAGTGGACAGTGAAGAAGGCTTTCAAAGCTTGCAGAGGGATCTGGAGCAGCTGAAAAAATGGGCTGCAAAATGGCAGATGGAATTTAATGCAGATTGATGTGAGGTGTTGTTCCTTGGAAGGACAAACCAAAAAAGAACATACACAGTCAATGAGGAGTAGGGGAGGGTTTAGTACTTTTTTTTCTTTTTGAGGAAGGGATAGAAGGGTGAGGAGTGTGGTAGAACAGATGGACCTGGGAATACAGATACATAATTCCCTGAAAGTGGTATCACATGTAGATGGGGTTGTAAAGAAAGCTTTGGCCTTCATAAATTGAGATGTTATGGTGAGGCCAAATTTGGAGTATTGCATGCAGTTCTGGTCTCCTAACTACAGGAAAGATAACAATAAAGTTGAAAGAGTGTGGAGAAGATTTACTAGGATGTTGCCAAGATGTTGCCAGAACTGAGCTACAGGGAAGGTTACACAGGTTTGGACTTCATTCCCTGGGCGTAGAAGAATGAGGAGATATTTGACAGAGATATACAAAATTATAATGGATATAGGCTTTTTTCCACTGAAGTGAAGTGAAAGGGAATAAATTTAAAGGGAACATTAGGGGAAATTTCTTCACCCAGAAAGTGGTAAGAATGCAAATTGAGCTGCCAGCTGAAATGATGAATGCTTGCTCAAATTTTGACAAGAAAAATTTGGACAGGTACATAAATAGGAGGAGTACAGAGGAATATGGTCTAGGTGCGGGTCAGTGAATCAGGGCAAAATAATAGGTTGCCACAGACTAGAAGGATCAAAGGGCCTGTTGCTGTGGTGTAGTGTTCTATCAGGGTGTGGCACATCTTCAATTCAAGCCCTGCAATTTCTGTTCGCTGCCTACAAATTTCATGAGGAAAGTAGAGATGTTTGCAGTGGTTAATCAACACTGTGTTGAACTTTCACCTCGCTGTTATGTGAAACCAAACATTGACATTTCAGCGGTACAGTGAGATGATGCTGTAAAGCGAGTCTTATAGCATCTTCTGTACAGTATTTAATATCACCTGAATGCTCTTCCCATTGCACAAGTCAACAAGAGGATGAAAGGTGAGACCCTGAAGTCTTCTTCATTCTGAGACAGAAGCAGGCATCCCTGACTTCTGCTTCCCGATTTCCTGGAGGGAACCACAAAGATTCTGGACATTTCCTGGTAAATAGATTGCACAAAGTGAAATTATTTTTGATGACTGTTAAAATAATGAACACAGGGCCAGGATTTGCCCAGCCATTAAATGAAATAAAGCAGAGAGTGGTGCAAACAGAAGGCAGGTCAAACAGAGAGCTAATGATACACTTGAAAGATTTTGCACAGATATCTGACCTCCTGGGTACTCCAAGCAGTTCTGCTTTCTCCCAGAATTCCAGCAGAATGTTACTTGAGTAACTATTTCTCCTCAATGAATTAAAGGAGGAAAGTCAGAGATCCGAAAGGACAGTCAAGTTTTTGATCACTTGAAGCAGCTTCATGGGGAGTGTGCAGGGAAAGAGATTAGCGACCCTATTGTCTCTGTGTTCTTCTGCCCACGCTCAGCAATTGGTGTGTGGACACCTCTTCCTGGTGTGAGGACACTGCATGCTCACGCTGATCATTGCTGGAGCACCTCTCGTTCATGGTGATTCGTGCGAGGGCACGTCATGTTCACAGTGATAGGTGCAAGGATACCTCATGGCCATCAGAACGAGGACCCGTCGCCCTTGCAGTAGCTGCTATGTACTGTGGATATTTTCAAATCAGTCACATGTTTCTAACCACACAAAAACCATGTAGAGCAAGTTTCCTTCCAATTTCTTGTAAATCTTGCCGTACACTTCCTGTTTGTTGAGTTGAGTGTTTGTTGTAATTCTGTATTTTCTATTATGCTGCAGTCTGACAGACTGGAGAGTGCGTCCGTTTACTCTCCACTGATGAAAGTTACCCAGACCTTGTTACTGTCAATGTTGTGGAAAGTGTTTCAGGAGTGATGCATGTGATTTTTTTTTTGTAGCAGCTGAATTAACATAGAACAGGGGTGGCCAAACATTTTTTTGGAAAAAATATAAGGAGACATGGGCCAAATAATATTAAACCTGGCAGTTTACAACCAGTTACACTGCAAGAAAAATCAGAAAACCCCAGTGCTGCAGAGATTGGGAGCTGCACTGCTGGAGAGTTGAGCTGAGACTGCATCACTGGAGATGTCAGAAGGTTGCCAGACCACTGTGATGTTGCCTCTCTCTGCAGTTACGTGCCTTGTGTGACAGTACATGGGGAAGTTGCCTTGTATCTACCCTCATTACTGCCAGAAGGATTATTTGGTCACCTAGTCGTGGGATCTAGCTGGAGGGGAGAGGAAAGGCTGGACTGAGAGAGACTTGGGATGCAGGTTCATAGTTTGCTTCAAGTGGCGATTCAGCTGGAGGGTAGTAAAGATGGCTAACCTTCATTGGGTGGGGTATAGAGTTGGGACTTCATGATTCAGCTGTACAAGTTGTGGGTGAGACCACACAGTCCTGTGTGCGTGTCTGGTCACTCAGCAGTAGGAAGGAGATCAATAAATTGGAAGAGGTGCAGAGAAAATTCACCAGGATGTTGCTAGGACTGGAGGAACTTAATAATAAGAAAAAGTTGGATAGGCTGGGACTTTGTTCCCTTGAGTATAGGAGGCTGAGGGGTGACTTTCTAGAGGTTTGGAAAATCATGAGGTGCATAGATACTCTGTTTCAGTTTAATGGAGAAAAGGTGACTAAGATGTAATGACTGGTGAGATGTCGTAGGAAAGGAAGGTTGAAAGTACTGCACGGTCCCTTCTGTGCACAGTGGAAACCAGGGAATTGGCATCAGACTGCCACATACACGTATCCTTGTACAACAGACGAAGAACCCAGTAAAAATACCACTAGTTCACAACCGATTTCCTAATGATGCCTTTCTCAATTAATCTTTGTGAAATTATGACTTGCCTATTTAAAAAAAGGCACTGGCTTTCCTCATTGATGTTGAAACTTATCCCTACCTGGTTAATTTTTCAGGATTGAAGCAGGTCACCAGAAGCAGTGCAAAGCTAGAATGGCAAGGAGACATGGGAGTAAATAGCTCCCACAACATCGTGGAGAAAGGAGATTACAATGTTTATATGCAGATAACTTTCCAAGGAGATTGCACAGGTCAGAACTTTTTACTGACAATAACTTTGTGCAAGAAGGAGGAGAAAGTAAAAGAGAAGGAGTTGCTGATGACCAGTGCGTCAATGTGTGAATATCAGACGGACGTGAAGTGGACCAGAACACTCTCCCAAGGTGCTATCTTTTACTTTGAGGAAGGAGACGAGATTTACATCAACACCACAAGCATGAAATATGTGGATTTTAATCACAGCTATAACAATATCTTTGGCATTTATAAATTATAACACTAGGAAAAATGGTGGGTGATTTGAGTGTGGTCTGAGTTTCTATTTCTTTAGATGACTTGGTTATCTATCTTGCTGCCTACCTCCCTATTTATCTATTTATTCTTTTCATCTATTGTGAATAATTTTATTATTTTCATACTCCATCTTTTGTGAATTCTTGACATTCTTGACATTGTCTCAGTTTTGAACTCAATCTGTACAGATGAAGCAAGAAGGTTCAGAGGGGCAGCTGTGGGCACCCTCAGTATCTGTGAGGGGCACCAACAGTCCCAATAGGGAGATCGACTGCTGTTGGGAACCAACGTGATTGTTTCTACTCTCATATGTGGCTCACTGTACTGCGAAGTTGATGCCAATCACCAGATAAGCAAAGAACATGTTAAAATTGGGTGATAAACTGATGGATGTAAATTTCAACATACAACACAGTAACAGACTCTTCTGATCCACGCGCTCATGCCACCCAATTGCATCCAATTGTACATAAGAGTAAAAGAATAGTACGAGACAAAATTGGTCCCTTGGAAGATTAGAGTGGCTATCTATCTGGTGAGCCTCACGAAATGGGGGGAGATGTTGAACAGATTTTCTGCGTCAGTATTTACTCTAGAAATTGGCATAATGTATAAGAAAGGAAGGGAAACAATTTCATGAAACATATAGAGATTAAAGCTGCCTTACAGCAAATAAAGGTAGTTAAACCCCCCAGGCCAGACCTTGAAGGAGACCAATATAGAAATTGCAGGGCCCCTGGCAGAAATATTTAAAATATCCTTTGCCATAGTTGAGGTACTGGAGGATTGGAGGGAAGCTCATGTTGTTCCATTGTTTAAAAAAGGCTCCAAAAGTAAACCAGGAAATTACAGGCTGGTGATTCTGATGTTATTAGTAGGTAAATTATTGGAGGGTGCTATGAGAGATTGAATATGCAAGTGTTTGGACAGCCAAGGACTGATTAAGATTAGTCAACATGGATTTGTGTGTGATAGGTCATGTTTAATAAATCTTGGAGTTTTTCAAGGAAGTTGCCAAGAAGGTAGATGATGGAAAGGCTGTGGATGTTGTCTACATGGACTTTAGTAAAGTCTTTGACAGGGTCCCACATAGGAGGTTAGTTCAGAAGGTTCAGACACTAGATATCCATGAAGCGTCTGTAAACTGGATTTGAAATTGGCTGAGTGGGAGAAGACAGAGAGTGGTAGTGGATGGTATCAATTCTGGGTCCATTGTTGTTTGTGCCTATGATCTGGATGATAAAATGGTAAATTGAATCAGCAAGTTTGCAGATGACACTAAGATTGAAGGTGTTGTGGACAGCAAAGAACGTTTTCAAAGCTTGCAGAGGAATCTGGACCAGCTGGAAAAAATGGGCCAGTGAATGGCAGATGGAATTTAATGAAGACAAGTGATTCATTTTGGAAGGACCAACCAAGGTAGAACATATACTGTAAATTGTAGCACACTGAAGAGTGTGGAGGAACAAAGGGATCTGGGAATACAGATACATAATTCCCTGAAAGAGTCATCACAGGTAGACAGGGTTGTAAAGAAAGCTTTGGCATCTTGGCCTTCATAAAGCAAATAGAATATAGGAGTTGGGATGTTATAGAGATGTTGTATAAGGCATTGGTGAGGCCAAAGTTGAAGTATTGTGTGTAGTTCTGGTCGCCAAACTACAGGAAGGATATTAGTAAGATTGAAAAAGTGCAGAGAAGATTTACTAGGGTGTTGCCGGGTCTTCAGGAGTTGAGTTACAGGGAAAGATTAAACAGGTAAGGACTTTATTCCATGGAGTGTAAATGAATGAGGATAAATTTGAGTGGTTTACAAAATTGAGGGGTATAGACAGAGCAAATGTGAGTGGGCTGTTTCCATTTAGATTAGGAGAGATAAATACAAGAGGTCATATCTTTAGGGTGAAAGGGCAAAGGTTTAAGGGGAACATTAGGGGGATCTTCTTCACTCAGAGATTGGTGGGAGTTTGGAACAAGCTCCCATTTGACATGTGGGCTCAATCTTAAGTTTTAAGAATAAATTGGATGAGAGAGATCTGGAGGGTAATAGGCTGGGTGCAGGTCAGTGGGACTAGCAGAATAATGTGTTGGCACTGACTAGAAGAGCCAAATAGCCTATTTTCTGTGCTCTAGTGTTCTATGGTTTTGGATGATGGGAGGAAACCGGAGCACCCAGAGGAAACACACACAGACACAGGGAGAACTTACCAACTCCTTACAGACATTGCCCAATTAGCACCGATTGTGCTAACCGCACAACCCTGACAACATGGAGTCTTGTCCTCCCTGATGCAGCCTCCTGAACACATCTTCAGATTGCAGTCTTCCAAAAGTTTATCCAAAGGTATGATTTACCACTAACAGTGGGGCTCCCAAAGATTACCCACAACCTTTGACCACTGTCGCTCCACAGCATTTTGCAGTAGGCAAGGCAGCAGGGAGGCAAAATGGTAATGAACATGATCAAAGGGAGAGTGTGTGGAGCTGTTGAAAATGGAAAGGAAGGTGATAGGACAGCAGAGTTTTGGGTGGGTGTACTGGGGGAATGAGATCATAGATGGGCTCTCAAGAGGAGTAGTCTGCTGATAGAAGGGACTTGCAGGGTTACTTTAGTCTTAATAGAGGGCCCTGACCCAAAACATTGACAATTCTACCTGTGGATGCTGCCTGACCTTTGACCTTATTTATAAAATCAGTGCTTTAGTTGCTGAGTATTTCCTCACAAAGGCACAGCCTCGAGAATTGGAGGCTTGATGCCATCATCTTGGCAAAGGTTCTTCAGTGTTACATGGCATTACACCCCACGTGGTGGGTGAATCGCTGCTGGCTGGACAAGGAAAGGGTGTTGGTGTTTGCAGTGTGGCAAAGGACACTTTTACTGAGTTGTATGACAAATTAGACCTTCCATTTTGTGTCCAGATGTTTTCACTGTTCCTATGCAGAGGGACATTGCTGGTTTAATTTTGTTGTAGGATGGATTGATTCCAGGATGGGTATCCACTTCTGGGTGGGGACACACCCCCACCCCCATTCTCAGCCCCTCCCTTATGGGGAAAACACCCCCCCCACCTCACCTCATCTCCCTCCATACCCCCATCCTCACCCACTCCTGTGTGGGGACACAACCCTTCCCTTCCTATCTTTTGAAGGCACTATACAAATCCAAGTTGTTGCTGTGGTAGAGAGAAACATATAAAGTAAAAAGCTTGCAGTTGGGTAGTGCCTGTCATATCCCAAAGTACTTCACTGCACAAGGTAGTTGGAATCGTCAAGTCGCAGCCAGAACTCCATCAGCCAATGAGATGAGAGGGACCATTTCATCATCTTTACTGGGATGTGACGATTAGGCCAGCTTGAAACCAATTGATTTTCATTGTTATTGCACCTTATTTCATTAAAATACCCGAAATGATTTGATTTCGAAATAAGCTGATTGGTGGATCGAAGAATGCAACCTAAAGTCACTGGCGGCTGTTTGCTCCCAACCCACAGCCTGGACAAGTCCCTGGGAGGGAGCCTGTGCAATACGTGGCCATGCAGAGAAAGTCAGCAGGTCATACCGCTTCTCAGTCCATCCCGCCTGGGTCTCCCTGCTGGACTGGTGATGCCTTGGGTCGCTGTCAGCATCTGGGGTGCAGCAGAAATGCACAGGGCAGATCTCCCCACCAGACGCTGTCATGGGTGTTTTAATCACTACAATGAATCCTGTCACTGTGTTTGGACAGATACACCTCTGTGATATGGTTGCCTTCCCCTCAATCCAATCAAAGTTCACACATACTTTAAAGCAGTGGTTTTCAAACTGCCCCCCTAGACTCACATTCCACCTTAAGTAATCCCTATGCCATCAGTGCTCTGTGATTAGTAAAGGATTGCTTAAGGTGGGATGTGAGTGGGAAGGGAAGGTTGAGAATCACTGCTCTAGACCCAATTGTGACTGAAATATTTTGCTTGAGAAAAATTGCCATTGGTCCATTTCCTTTGGAGTTCTGAAACCGTGCACATAACGAATCAATCAGGTACAATTAAAACAGTGGTTTTCAAACCTTTTCTTTCCAATTACAGTGTACTTATGGTATAGGAATTGCTTAAGGTGGAATGTGAGTTTCGGGAGGCAGTTTGAAAACCACTATTTTAAGTGTAACTACCCCTGGTCGCCAAAGGTCAGTGCATACGAGTCACAGGGCACGGGTGCCCCTTCACTGAATCAGGTTCCCACAAGACTCAGTCTTTGAACTGACAGATTCTACGAGGGTTAACTCTGGGCTGGAAAGCATCCATTCGTTTCTTTGGAAAGCAGTATTGGGAGGGGCTGGGGTGACACCAGATGATGATGGAACCTGGAGCAAAGTGCACACTCGGAGGAACTCAGCAGGTCAGCCAGCATCTGCAGAAGGAGGGAGAGTTGCCACATGTTCCCTCCACAGCTCCTGGCCCACCTGCCCAGTCCCTCCCATTGCTTTTTTTGACCTTTATTTGATGGGCACATGGATGTAAGGAAAAATAGAAGGTTATGGGGTGTGAGGTGGGGAGTGTATTCTTAATTTGTTTGTAAGCTGTGTTCAATCAGCGCAATTACAAAGATTTCGATTGTGGAGTAGGTTTACATGGATCAGTACAACATCGTACTCTGCTGTTCTGTGCTTACCTTTATTTAATTGACTTTTTAAAGTTTTAACATTTTTATATTAATAATTTTTATATAAATGTTGGATTAATTTTTGAGTTCTGAATTTCACTGATTCTCATTGAAACTTTGATAGCTGGTTCAGCCGGGGGCTGTGCCTGAACCTCAGGGTGAGGGTTGCATGGCTCCACGCTTCCACGAGAGGGCAGTCACGAGCACGTGGCACTGTCTGGAGTGGCTTGCACTGCTGAGGTTGGACCACTGCCCAGCAGTGGTTGGGCGAAAATGGGTGAAGGCTCCAGGGTCAGCGGGCTGAATGGAGAATAGATGGAAGAATGAGATCTGACAGACATGAGCTAGGGAGGTGGGTGAACTATTCTCTGCAGCTTGCAACCCCACATGTAAGTTCAAGATCCAGTTGGAATCACTGGATTTTGAAGAAATGTGAATGGAACTGGTTCTCATCCTGAGATCATTCTGTAATGCGTTCCCATGATAGCCTTGATACAATTTCTGGCTCCTTATAAATTTGATTGGGGAAAAATATGTTCCTACATTAAAAAATTGTTGTATTCTCCAAAAGCTTTGAATGTGTTCCTTGTTAGGTGACTGACTAGTGATTTTTGAATGTAATCCTATGACTTGATCTTTACAATTGTGCAAAAAATACATGTATTTAATGTTACAGTTGTCTGATTTTATAAATTATTTAATCTCCTCTTGACCCTGGTCATGCTTGTATAAAATTAAAAAAAGATAATGAAATCAGGTCATTGTGGTTTGCTCCCAGCTTTTAGCAAGCAGTCTAGTTGGCCTCTTCACTAGTCAGTACTCACCCTCACTGGACCTGCCCCCAGTGCAGGTGCTACACCTGTAACTAGACTGATGCAAGTATGAAGTCAGCATCTGGGGGTGAGAGGTAATGCACATGTTGGGAATGTCTGTCAGGATCCACCACTCCATGCTCTCCCCAGCTTGCCCTGTATCCCCTGAGATTGAAAGAGGCTTATTTCTGTAGAGCAGGAAGATGATGCTTCATGAGCACTGGCTAGATACTGGTTTCTGGACATATGCTCCCAATCCACATCTTGGGCCCAGCTCAATACCAGAGAAGTTGTTCCAGCCATGCTATAGGCCAGGGGTGGCCAAACTGCGGTTTACAAGCCACATGCGGCTCTTTGACGTGTAATGTGCGGCTTGTGGCAATACCTTACATGCCATTCCCCTTTCAGGTGGTTTTGCTGGGAAATGTGGCGCCGGAGCCAGCTGCGGATGTGAGTGTGGACCTTTCAGGTGGCAGCGCTGAAGGCGCTGTTCTGTCACCTGAAAGGTCCGCAGCAGGGAGAGGTGCTGCGGAGTAAACGCCGGCTCCTAGGGCTGAGGCAGCCGGCGGGGGTCATCAGGGCAGGGGAGGACGTCGGCCGAGGGGCTGTCAAGCGGCTGCCCCAACGTCCTCTGCCAGCCTCCCCTGCCCTGATGTCTCCGCCGGCCGCCCCAACCTTTGTAGTCCCACGCTGGCAGCCCAAATCCTGAGGGGCTGTCAGATGGCTGCCCCTGTCCTGATGTCCCACACAGGCCGCCCCAGCCCCGACGTCCTGCGCCGGCCGCCCCAGCCCCGACGTCCTGCGCCGGCCTACCCAGCCCCGACGTCCTGCGCCGGCCGCCCCAGCCCCGACGTCCTGCGCCGGCCGCCCCAGCCCCGACGTCCTGCGCCGGCCGCCCCAGCCCCGACGTCCTGCGCCGGCCGCCCCAGCCCCGACGTCCTGCGCCGGCCGCCCCAGCCCCGACGTCCTGCGCCGGCCGCCCCAGCCCCGACGTCCTGCGCCGGCCGCCCCAGCCCCGACGTCCTGCGCCGGCCGCCCCAGCCCCGACGTCCTGCGCCGGCCGCCCCAGCCCCGACGTCCTGCGCCGGCCGCCCCAGCCCCGACGTCCTGCGCCGGCCGCCCCAGCCCCGACGTCCTGCGCCGGCCGCCCCAGCCCCGACGTCCTGCGCCGGCCGCCCCAGCCCCGACGTCCTGCGCCGGCCGCCCCAGCCCCGACGTCCTGCGCCGGCCGCCCCAGCCCCGACGTCCTGCGCCGGCCGCCCCAGCCCCGACGTCCTGCGCCGGCCGCCCCAGCCCCGACGTCCTGCGCCGGCCGCCCCAGCCCCGACGTCCTGCGCCGGCCGCCCCAGCCCCGACGTCCTGCGCCGGCCGCCCCAGCCCCGACGTCCTGCGCCGGCCGCCCCAGCCCCGACGTCCTGCGCCGGCCGCCCCAGCCCCGACGTCCTGCGCCGGCCGCCCCAGCCCCGACGTCCTGCGCCGGCCGCCCCAGCCCCGACGTCCTGCGCCGGCCGCCCCAGCCCCGACGTCCTGCGCCGGCCGCCCCAGCCCCGACGTCCTGCGCCGGCCGCCCCAGCCCCGACGTCCTGCGCCGGCCGCCCCAGCCCCGACGTCCTGCGCCGGCCGCCCCAGCCCCGACGTCCTGCGCCGGCCGCCCCAGCCCCGACGTCCTGCGCCGGCCGCCCCAGCCCCGACGTCCTGCGCCGGCCGCCCCAGCCCCGACGTCCTGCGCCGGCCGCCCCAGCCCCGACGTCCTGCGCCGGCCGCCCCAGCCCCGACGTCCTGCGCCGGCCGCCCCAGCCCCGACGTCCTGCGCCGGCCGCCCCAGCCCCGACGTCCTGCGCCGGCCGCCCCAGCCCCGACGTCCTGCGCCGGCCGCCCCAGCCCCGACGTCCTGCGCCGGCCGCCCCAGCCCCGACGTCCTGCGCCGGCCGCCCCAGCCCCGACGTCCTGCGCCGGCCGCCCCAGCCCCGACGTCCTGCGCCGGCCGCCCCAGCCCCGACGTCCTGCGCCGGCCGCCCCAGCCCCGACGTCCTGCGCCGGCCGCCCCAGCCCCGACGTCCTGCGCCGGCCGCCCCAGCCCCGACGTCCTGCGCCGGCCGCCCCAGCCCCGACGTCCTGCGCCGGCCGCCCCAGCCCCGACGTCCTGCGCCGGCCGCCCCAGCCCCGACGTCCTGCGCCGGCCGCCCCAGCCCCGACGTCCTGCGCCGGCCGCCCCAGCCCCGACGTCCTGCGCCGGCCGCCCCAGCCCCGACGTCCTGCGCCGGCCGCCCCAGCCCCGACGTCCTGCGCCGGCCGCCCCAGCCCCGACGTCCTGCGCCGGCCGCCCCAGCCCCGACGTCCTGCGCCGGCCGCCCCAGCCCCGACGTCCTGCGCCGGCCGCCCCAGCCCCGACGTCCTGCGCCGGCCGCCCCAGCCCCGACGTCCTGCGCCGGCCGCCCCAGCCCCGACGTCCTGCGCCGGCCGCCCCAGCCCCGACGTCCTGCGCCGGCCGCCCCAGCCCCGACGTCCTGCGCCGGCCGCCCCAGCCCCGACGTCCTGCGCCGGCCGCCCCAGCCCCGACGTCCTGCGCCGGCCGCCCCAGCCCCGACGTCCTGCGCCGGCCGCCCCAGCCCCGACGTCCTGCGCCGGCCGCCCCAGCCCCGCGGGGGTGTCAGGTGGCTGCCCCTGCCCTGGCATCCTCCGCCAGTCACCCTTGCCCTGATATCCCGCGCCGGCCATCCCAGCCCTGTAGTCCTGCACCAGGAGGCTGAAAGGCAGCGGGGAGTTGGGTCGTCGGGCATTGGGGAGGGGGTCTGTCAGGCGCGGGGAGTTGGGTCGCCGACTGATTTTCATCAGCCTGCCCCTGCTAGGCATCTTTTAGGTGCCTTTGGGGAATGCTCGGAAGTAGAGAATATACCTCCCCAGGTGGATTGAGTAAGTACCCCTCGGGGTCGGTTTCTCCGCTTTCAGGTGGCCTCCCAACAGCCGCATTTGGGTATTTTAGGCGGCTTCACATTCGGGTATTATGGCCACCTTAAAGGGGCTAAATATAGTGTAAGTGGGTATGGCTGCGATCGCGTGATTGCTACGGCTCTCAACATCTGAAGTTTATGATATGTGGCTCTTATGTTAAGCACGTTTGGCCACCCTGCTATAGACTTTGGCTGAGAAATTCAGCACCATTGTCCTGTTCACAGAACACCTTAGTGGTTTACATTGTAGCTTGTCTGCCCTCCCCAGGCTCTCTACTCCATTGGTCCAGTGATGAGGTCCACACCTCATGGTCAAGGTCCCATCTCTCCAACTCTCTCATCAACTCAACATCCTGCTGAATATCCTGTGAAACCAACCTTCCTACTGTGTGGCGACCAGAGCTGTTCACTCAAAGTTCAGTCCAACCAGTGTTTTGTAAAGTTGCCACATAAAATCCAAGCTCTTACATACTGTGCCCGACTAAATAAGGCAAGCCTGTCCTAGAGAGATGGGAGAATCTGCAGATGCTGGAATCTGCATCAAAAATCAACCTGCTGGCAGTTCTCAGTGGGTCGAACAGCATCCATGGAGGCTCTTTAGAGTCAGTACCTGGACTCGTGCTTTCTTGCCTCCACAATCCTATTGATCTGCATTGACAGGTCCAGGGAATGATAAAGTCAGGCCCTTTGGTCTCTGCCCATCACTTCCCTGAATGCCCTGCCCATATACTGAATGCATCTTCCCCATACCTGACTTCCCAAGATGGATCATCTGGCACATTGGGATTAATTCCATCTGTGCCAATTTCTCAACTGATCTTAATCCTACTGTATCTTCAGACAACTTTCCTCACTGCCCACAACCTCAGTCAACTTTCTACTTTGAATTTGTGAAGTTTAATTACCAATAAGCAGGAAGACTGATCTCAGAATCCCACTTCTTTGAAACATGATGCCTATAACATTACACTTGTTCCTGACTGTTACCTTCACAGTCTGGTACCTGACTGTAATCGAGGATTTAAACCATGCTTTTGCTTATGCAAGGCTGAGTATCAGTAACCTACTTTGAGAATAATGTATGAATCAGCAGACATAAGCTAAATTCCACCATGGGGCCCAGAGATGCAGTTATCTGACAAAAAGACATCTGTTACCAAGTACGTTTAATCTTCCTGCTTGTTAGCCGGTTGCTGTTTGAGATTGATGGGATTGTTGGTCGCAGACTGTCAGGCGAGGCGTTGAAGCTAAGTAAATCATTGTATTCAAAGTGATAAGCTAGAATGGGTAATATAAGCCGTGGTCCCGCTGCTGAAGTTTCAGACTCCCCGAGGGGTGGCAACATCTCTCAGCAAGAAGAATTTCTAGAGTCCAAGCAACGTTCCGGTCAGGGGAGGTGGAGAAGCTGCTACTGGCGCCCTGACAACCTACTACAAGTGTGCGGTCATTGCCTCGCTTCAGCAGTTGGGACCAGTCCAGGCGTTGATAAGTATAATTGGGAAGGGCTTGCATATTGTAGTTTGATATCAGCTTTAGAATTTGTAATAAAGATTTATATAAACTGAAGTGCTCTCGGTGTGTGTGTCTATTTTCTTTCGGTAGCTCAAACACTGTGACCAATCTAAAACGAACAAAGTAAGAGGTAAAGTTTACCCAGGACAATTGGCATAGTCAGCTGGATTGGTCTCGAGATGTTTCGCTGAAAGAAAGAAGTGAGCCCTGAGCAGTTCTTGATTCCGGGATGGACATCCAAAGACGATGGGTTTGGCATGTTGGCCAATACCCTGTCTTTGTTGGGACCACCCATTAGTTGGGATAAGAAGTTAGATCCATCAAGTGCACCTCTGGGAGAGCGGGTTGCCACTCTCCTTCGAGAAAGTAAATTTCCTGTTAAAAAGGGGACACTGACAGACAGTTTTTGGCTGCGGGCCACAGCCTTATGCCGTGCTGTTCAGCAGGAAGCAGAAATAGTTCAGCGAGAATTAGAATCCCAGCTCAAGATAGAGCAACTAGAGGAGGAGATAGAAGCCAAGCGACAACGCTGTTCCATGATGAGCGAGATTGTTCTCACCAGTCAGGACCGAGCCAAAGAATGGGAGGATAAGCATGTCCAAATGATCTGCCGTAATATTAAACTCCTGCAGCAGCTCTGTGCAGATAAGGAAAAGCAAGGGGTAGAACCCGATCCACATCGCATTCGTGCCATAATAAGGAATGGCGATCATCCTGATGTAATTGATGATTGGGACGGGAATATCTGGTATGATGACAATGGTAATAATGCAGATACCCCTCAGCATGTGCCTGACGTACTCCCCACTCCACCTGCTGTTCTTGCCCACAGTGGACTTCCCAAACAGATGGAGATGGAGAGGGGTGTGATGCAATGGTAGAGATTGAAGGGATAGATACCCGGGTCTCCCAAGTGGACCCAGGGGAAGATAGCCGAACCCCTGCTTATGATCTATGGCCCACCCCCTCTACGGGATGGCCTTGGCCTCCTCCTGTCCACTGGGTAGAGGGCCTTGTGGGCCAAAGTGGGAACAGGATCGAGAGCAGTCAACGATATGTGACTTCTCTATGAAAGAGTTGGCCGCCATTGGAGATCGATTTAGGCAAAAGACCAGAGAAACTCTGGCGGCCTGGCTCCTGCGTGTTTTGGAAGAAGGAGGGGGTAATGTATATTTAACCCTTGAGGAATTGTTGGGATTAAAAACATTGACTACTGATATCCAGGTCACTACTGAGCTACGTGGTAGAAGGAGAAGGGTGGATTACTTACTTGCCACTCTAGGGGATGCCCTGATAAGAGTATACCCGTCACCATTAGATTGGGATTTACATTTGCTGAACAATTGGTGAATCCCAGAGGAGGGTATAGCAGTAATTCATCAACAGGCCCTGGCCTCTGCCTTGTATGCAGGGCGTTTGAGGCTGTGGGTACATGGGGGGAGCCCTGATGAAGAGATATCACAGCCAGAATGCATACCTGATTGGTTTGTTCCGCCCAACCCACTGTACAGGGATTGGTTCTGTCCGTAACTAGTCTGCTAATTGGGCACCCTGTGTCTGAGGCAGTGCACGCCTTATCTGGGTTTCGAGAATTAGAGTTGGGAGGTAAAATCCACTCACGTACAACCCAGGTTAAATCAGACAAGCAGGATGAAAGGAGAGGGGCTGCTGGTAATAACGAACCGACAAGAAAGGACCTTTTTCTAACCCTGTTAAAGTTAGGCGTACCTAAAAGTGATATTGATGGGAAACCTACCGTGGTCTTTTATGCCCTTTATAAGAGGAAGGCAGGGGAACATCATCCCCAGCTGTTGAGTCCTCCTGGCCCAGCTGTGCCTTCTGCTCCCACTGCTGCTCCTATCGAGCCAGCTTCTCTTGCTCCAGTTATCCATGATGAGATACAACAAATGGTTAAAAAGGCTCTTATGGATAATAGTAGCATGTGGTCTTGGAAACCCCCGAACCCTATTAAGGCATGAGGGTGTGGGCAGGGCCCCCGTGTCTACTCCATTGATATACGGCGGATACACGGGGACCCACGGCCCTACATACCGTTAACAGTGCATTGGGGTGGGGGTAATGACCGCTAATATTTGGCCTTGGTCGATACCGGTGCGGAGCACTCGGTGATTCCGGGTAACCCTGATCTCTGGACTGGACCGACATTTCGAATAGAGGGTATGGGAGGAGCGATCACCCTGGCGAAGGAACTAAAAGTCCGCGCCACGGTGGGTGATGGCCCTTCCCTCATATGGTTACATGCCCTGGTGGCTGCCACTGACGAGTGTATCCTGGGTATTAATATGTTGGCCGGTACGTCCCTTAATACTAGCCAAGGGGGATTTGCATTTGGAATTCAGACTATTACTAAAAGATTAGTGGTGGGTCGGGATAAGTGGAATCCTGTGATGGTGCCTCCCCCCCCGAAACCAGTATGCATTCCACAATATCGTCTCCCTGGGGGGCAGGAAGAGATTACTGCCACCATCGATGCTTTGCAAGAAGAAGGGGTAGTGAGGCCCACAACATTGCCCTTTAATAGCCCTGTTTGGCCAGTCCAGAAGCCGGATGGCTCCTGGAGAATGACAGTTGACTATCGTTTTTTGAACAAACATGCCCCACTGGCTTCAGCAGTTCTGGACATTGTTACCCTTATTGAAAACATTGCTACTGGGAACTTGGGAACATGGTATGCTGTCATTGATCTCGCTAACGCCTTCTTCAGTTTTCTTATAGACGAGGTCTCACAGGATCAGTTTGCCTTTACCTGGAAGGGGAGTCAGTATACCTCCACCCGCCTCCCTCAGGGCTATGTACACTCTCCCACTATTTGCCACAGCCTAATTGCCCATGATTTGGAGACGGTGCCAGTATCGCCTTCTCTCTCGATTCACCATTATATTGATGATGTGATAATCCAAGGGGCCACGGAGGAGATGGTGCCGAAAGGTATGGAGAGTGTCCAAGATACCCTGATGCAAAGAGGGTGGGCCATTAACCCCGCCAAGGTGCAGGGCCCGTCCCAGACAGTTATTTTCCTTGGAATTCAGTGGCATGCTGGAGAACAGGTGGTTCCCAATAAAGTTCGCAATAAGATCGCAGTCTTGGCCACTCCTACTTGCAAAAAAGAGACCCAGCGTTTCCTAGGGTTATTGGGATACTGGCGACTCCATGTTCCACACTTGGCGTTGCTTTTACGTCCTCTATACAAGATTACCGGAAAGAAGGCAGGCTTTTTATGGGGTGACGATCAGGAAAGGACATTCCAGTCTGCCAAGCAGGCTATTCTTCAGGCCCTGCCCATTGCTCCCCGCATCCCAGATACCCCCTACGAACTACAGGTCTCCGTTACTGATGATGTGGCATCCTGGAGCCTCTGGCAGAAACAAGAGGGCTGCTGAGTCCCGCTGGGCTTCAGGTCACGAACCATGCCTGAGGCTGCCACTCGTTATTCTGCTTTTGAACAACAGTTACTGGCTTGTTGCTGGGCCCTGCTAGAGACAGAAAGAATGACAGGTGGTGCAGATGTTCAGTTGCGACCTGTACTTCCAATAATGAACTGGGTCCTGGCTTATGACGCTAATCTAAAGATCGGGCGGGCTCAACAGTCTTCTATTGTTAAATGGAAGTCGTATATTCAGAGTCGTGCGACCAGAGGGCCTGAAGGGGTGGGCCGCATACTCGAACAGGTGGCTGATCTTCCGTCTCATCATGACGACATTGAACCCACCTTGCCCCCTTCCCCACCCCCTTCACCAGTTCAGTGGGGTAAACCATATGATTCGCTCACTCCAGCAGAACAAGAGGACGCCTGGTTTACTGATGGTAGCAGCCGGTGGGTGCAAGGAAAGCTGAAGTGGAAGGTGGTGGGTTACCATCCCAGGTCAGGAACTCACTAATCGGAGGAGGGGGATGGTGGGTCCAGTCAGTATGCTGAGCTGAAGGTGGTCACTTTACCACTAGACCCCCATGATCACCCTCTTCGCCTGTTTACTGATTCCTGGGCTGTGGCTGATGGACTAGTGGTATGGATGCCTGATTGGCAAAAGAACAACTGGCTGATACATGACCGCCCAGTATGGGGGAAACAGTTGTGGCAGCTGTTGTGGGATGCTTCCCATCATTGTGAGATAACCATATATCACATTGACGCCCATACCAATGCGACGACAAACATGGCACAACATAATGAAGTAGCAGATCAGCTTGCCACTATCAGTTGCTCCAATACCGTTCCCCTGGCTCGATGGGCACAATAACAGAGTGGCCATTTGGGGAAGAAGGGATCAGCTATGTGGGCCCATACACATGCCTTACCCGTCCCTCAGGATGATGTCCACATGGTCGTGCAAGGCCCAGCATGCCAGCTTGTGAAGTCCCACACCATTCCTCCTGGTCCGTATGGCTGAATAAGATGGGGAGCTCGCTCAGCTGCAATCTGGCAAATTGATTACATAGGCCCCATGCCAGAATGTATAGGTAAACATTATGTCCTAGCAAATGGTTGACACCTTTTCAGGCCTGGCTTTTGCTTTTCCCACTAAGACAGCTGACCAAGCTAGCACTATCCAAGGACTAAACCATTTAATTTCTCGTTATGATGTACCAGAGGGAAAAACAGTTATTGCCCCCCCATTCCCGAGCTAGAGAATGCCGGACAAAAAGTATGGGTGGCACCACCAGGTAGTGACCCTCCTGTAAAAGGGGAAATAGTGACACCTGCCCAGGGTAACACTCGGTGGGTAGCTATTGAGGGACAGGATGGTTTAGTTTGTTTAAATACTGAACGCTTATGGCATCGTGAGTGACATATGTCAGGCTTCTTTGTTCCAGGTACTCCATCTTGCGCTCCTACTGATCTGGCTTAACAGCTGCTTCGGTGCCAGCAATTGGATTTGTAATGTCGAGGACGTTCCGGGGGAGTTGCCCATGGGGGACACGGCCTGATATATCCACTAATATTTCTGATATTGTTCAGGATGTTTCAAAATCTGTTCATGAGCTTCAGCGTCTGGGTATTGTGGCGCACAAGGATAGTTTGAGCCTTGGTTGGAATCTTTTTTCATGTTTAACTGGTACATTTGGGGGGTTGGGCCACACTATTCTCCGTTGGTTGCTCGCATTATTGCTTATTTTTGTGATTATTGTAGTTTTGGTTTCTCTTTTTCGCTACTTCTGTACTCGAATGCTTGTTAGGTCTCGTAAGTGACAGACTGCGACCAAGGGGTGGAATGTAATGGAGGATTTAAACCATGCTATTGCTTATGCAAGGCTGAGTATCAGTAACCTACTTTGAGAATAATGTATGAATCAGCAGACATAAGCTAAATTCCACCATGGGGCCCAGAGATGCAGTTATCTGACAAAAAGACATCTGGTACTAAGAACGTTTAATCTTCCTGCTTGTTAGCCGGTTGCTGTTTGAGATTGATGGGATTGTTGGTCGCAGACTGTCAGGCGAGGCGTTGAAGCTAAGTAAATCATTGTATTCAAAGTGATAAGCTAGAATGGGTAATATAAGCCGTGGTCCCGCTGCTGAAGTTTGATACTCTGAGGAGTGGAAACGTCTCTCAGCAAGAAGAAGAACTGGAGTCCACCAACGTCCTGATCGGGGGAGGTGGAGAAGCTGCTACTGGCGCCCTGACAACCTACTACAAGTGTGTGGTCGTTGCCTCGCTTCGGCAGTTGGGACCAGTCCAGGCGTTGATAAATATAATTAGGAAGAGCTTGCATATTGTAGTTTGATATCAGCTTTAGAATTTGTAATAAAGATTTGTATAAATTGAAGTGCTCTCGGTGTGTGTGTCTATTTTCTTTCGGTAGGTCAAACACTGTGACCAATCTAAAACGAACAAAGTGAGAGGTACAAGTTTACCCAGGACAATGACACTGGTTTGAAATTGTTTTTCAAGAATTCTGCAACTGAAACTGGGTTAATATCAATGTTGCAGGAGGGAAGGCTAATTACAGGTTCCGGGAAGGGGAGATAGCCCCATGAAATGCCTTAGGTTGACAACTACAACAGATAGTAAAATCTGTCTCAGCCTCCTCAACTCCTGAGAAAACCTGAATTTGTCCACCTCTCCCCCATAACCCATGCCCTCTAAACAAGGTAGCATTTCTGGTAAACCTCTTCTGTACCCCCTTCCAATGCGTCTGCCTCCTTCCTGTAATGGGGTGGCTGGAATTGTAAACAGTATTCCAAGTGTAGTCTAACAGATTTTTTTTATAGTTGCAACATAACCACCTTAATGTTCTACTCAGTGTTCCACCCAATCAAGCTAACTGTACCATACACCTTCTTTACCAACTGATCTACTTGTGTGGCCACTTTCAGGGGTCTTATGAACCTAGAGTGCCAGATCCCTCAAGCAATTCAATACTTGAGCCCCACCATTAGCTGTATACTTTTCCTTTACACTTGACCCGCCCCCCCGCCCATTTATATTTTCATCCATGTCATTCACATATATATTGCAAACAACACTGACCCCTGTGGAACACCACTGACCACAGGCCTCCAGCCTTCATCACAGCCTCTACCTTCTGTCTCACATGGGCCAGTCCTGTCACACCTATCAAAGACACGTTGATTGTCCCGAATCTGACCATGACTTTCCAAACGTGCATAAATCTTATCCCTAAGTATTCAAGTTTCCTTACTGGTGTGAGGCTTACTGGCCTATAATTTTGTGAACTATCCCTTTTCCTTTCTTGAACAAAGGTACTGTGTTAGACATTCCCCAGTCTTCTGGGACCTCTCCTGTCACTAGTGAGGATGCAAAGATCCTTAACACCACCTCTTTCTTGATCTCAAAATGCCCTAAAGCATAAGGATTCCCCTCATTAGGCTTCGCATCACTGTCCATGTCCCCCTTAGAAAATATTCATTTAGTACCTCGTCCACTTCATCAGACTCCAAGCAGAAATTCCCTCCTTGGTCTTTGTGTGTCCTATCCTCTCCCTGGTCATCCTCCTGTTTTAATGTAAGTATAAAATGCCTTGGGACTTACTTTAATCCTGCTCACCAAGGACCTCACATGGCCCATTTTGGCTTTCCTAGTGCCCTGATTGAGGCTCTTTCTTGTAATTTTTATATTCCTCCAGGGCCCTGTCTGACTGTAGCTTCCTGAATCTTGCATGCGCCCCCTTTTTCTTCTTGATCAAGTTCATGATCTCCCTCATCAGCCAGGGTCTCGTACCTTGCCATCTTTATTCTTCTTTTCCTCTGTCCTTAATCATGTCAGTTATAGACTTAACCCATAACAACTGACCCCAGTTTTCTTCCCCTAGCTCTTGACTCATCATGTCATAATTTGACCTCCCCTAATTCAGTAGTATCAATAATATCAAGGTCCCAACTAGAGAGAGTGCAATACTGGATCTCCTATTAGGCAGGTGATGGAAATCTGTGTGAGGGTACACTTTGGATCTGGTGGTCATAATGCCAACACTTTTTTAATATAATTTTTTAAATTTAATACTTCACCGTGAACCATGTCAAAAATAATATATACAAATATTCATCATTAAAATATTTGCAGTGACATTTTCATTTCCCCCCCATCCTCCCCACTCCTATAACATTAAGCATGAAATAAAAAAGGGAAGAAAAATAAACAATAAAAGAACATAAAAGAGAAGAAAGGAGATAGAGGTCTGAAATTGACAGTTTTCAATAAACTCTCTGTATGGTTCCTAAATTTATTCAAATAAAGTATGTTTGTCTTTTAGATTGCAGGTATTTTTTTCCTAATGGAATACATTTGTTCATGTCTATGTACCATTGTTGTATTTTTAAGGTTGCCCCCGTTTTCCAGGTTATCATTACGCACTTTTTTTGCTGCAGCGAGCGCAATCATAGAAAATCTTCCTTTAGCCCTGTCTAATTTTAGGCCTAATTCTTTGTCTTTTATATTGTTTAACAGGAAGATTTCTGGATCTTTTGGTATCTTAGTTTTTGTAATTCTATTTAATATTAAGTTTTAATCCTCCCAAAAAATGTTCACATGTCCAAATTGCATGTATTGTTGTTCCAATTTCTTGTTTACAATGGAAGTATTCTTTTAACTTTTGAGATATAACATATAATCTATGTAGCCAATTGTATTTAATCGTACGAAACCAAGTATTTATTGTATTGCTCATGTTTCCTGTGCGTAGTTCCTCCTATGTTTCGTTCTTTATTTGTATATTTAAATATTTTCCCCATCCTTGTTTGGGTTTGTACATTGCTTCATCATTTTCCTTGTATTACAATTTTCTGTACATGTTTGTAATAAATTTTTTTAATCACAGTGTCTGTAATTAAGTATTCATAGCAGCAACTCTCAGGTGATCTTAGGCTAGTGTAGCGTGTCGAATGACTCAAAGACTTGTAGATTCAAACCGGGACTTTTATTACCAAAAGACTGGAGTGTAGTACATCAAGGTCGACCAGTCCAGACTGACCTGGGTCTGGTTAGGTGCAGCCCTTTATGACCTGGCCAGTAGGTGGGGCTAAGGCTCTCAGCCAATCATTAGCACGAGATACAAATATATAGAGGTGATAGGATCCCATACTATCACAATCACCCCTTCTTTGAGAACTGACCCAGGGGTGGCTAAAAAAAGGGGGGGTTCATTACAGAGTGGTGGTTTTTCTGAGTTCTTAATAGTCCGTAGTCTGTATGGAGGGGAACAGCAATGGTTCACCCTTTATTTGGACTCCAAAAGATGGGGAGGATAGCATGCAGGGGTTACGGGCTGTAACGGTCAGATGACCTGATCATCCAACATGATCGCCGTGGTGCCGGAATCGGAGAAACTGGTGGGGCCAGTGCATAATCATTGTTGGAGTCTCTAAGAGTCAGTGCGGGTACCCCTAGTCCGCAGTTGTCATTATCTGTGTGCTCCTGCTGGTCCCGTCTACTGCTGTCGTCATCTGCGTACTGCTGCTGGTCCCGCTGTCCCACTGGGGGAGAGTTGGAGGAAGGTTGGGGAGCAAACAATGTTAGATCCGGCTATAAGCATAGTGCAGGTTCGCATGTATCATGACGTCTCAGCAGGACAGGTCCAGGATCCGTCAACCAAGCCGGTGTGGTCGTCCCCGATTCCAACTTCCGTGGGATCGAGAAAATGCGTTCATGCAGGGTAACGTTGGTGGCAGTGCTTAACATGGAGTGTAGGGTATTTGGGAGGATGTCCTGCCAATGAGTGGTGGGGAGGCCTTTAGACCGGAGGGGAAGCGTGATTGCTTTCTAGATGGTGGCATTCTCCCTTTCGACCTGCCCGTTACCATGTGAATTACAGCTAGTGGTCCTGCTCAAAGCAATACTATGCTCCAGGAGATACTGCCTCAGCTCAGCACTCATAAATGAGGATCTGTAATGGAAGATTTAAACTGTGTCTTTTACTTCTGATGCTGCAAGGCTGAGATCTTGCCTGTTATTTTTAGAATTAGTAGACACATCTGGTTTACACTATGAGGCCCAGGATGCATTTAGTAGACACATCTAAATTCCACCATGGGGCCCAGGATGCAGTTGAATAGGAAGACCTTATCTAATTTACACTTATGAGGCCCAGAGATGCTGTTTTCTTTTGTTGGTCGCAGACTGTCAGGAGACTTTTGAAGATAATTAAACCATTTGTTCAAAGAGATAAGATCTGAAGTAAACAACTTTTGGGTAATATAAGCCATGGTCCCACTGCTGAAGGGAGAGACTCTCCAAGAGGTGGCAACATCTCTCAGCAAGAAGAAGAACTTCAAGAGTCCAGCTAACGTCCCGGTCAAGGGAGGTAGAGAAGCTGCTACCGGCGCCCTGACAACCAACTACAAGTGTGCAGTCGTTGCCTCGCTTCGGCAGTTGGGAACAGTCCAGGCATTGATAAGTATAATTGGGAAGGGCTTGCATATTGTAGTGTGAATTCAGCTTTAGATTTCGTAATAAAGACTTGTATAAACTGAACTGCTCTCGGAGTGTGTGTCTATTTCTTTCGGTAGCTCGAACACTGTGACCAATCTAAAACGAACAAAGTGAGAGGTATAAGTTTACCCAAGACAGAACCTCCGGTCACTGTGGATATAACTGGGGTACCTGAAAATGATGAAGATGCTGTGCAGTGCGTTTATGACTGTGGAGGCGGTCATGTCCGGGCAGGGAATAGCAAACGGGAAGTGGGAGTACTCATCAAACAACATGAGAATATAGGTGTAATGGTTTGTCGAAGGTATGGGCCCTTTGAAGTCCACACTGAGACGTTCAAAGGGCCAGGTGGCTTTGATTACGTGGGTCTTCTCGGGCCGGAAGAAGTTGGGCTTGCACTCAGCGCAGATGGGGCAGGCTCATGTCATTGAGCAGATCTCCTTGACCATATAAGGCAGGTTGCAGGCCTTAACGAAATGTGCGAACCTGGTGACCCCCGGGTGACAGAGCTCCTCGAGGAGTCTCTGCAGCCTGTCCAGTTGAATGCTGGCGCATGTCCCATGGGAAAGGGCATCGGGCGGGTCATTGAGTTTGCCAGGCTGGTACAGGATGTCGTAGTTAAAGGTAGTTCAATTCTCCACCTGGCAATTTTGTCATTTTTGATCTTACCCCTCTGGTTGTTGCTAAACATGAATTGGAGCGCGAGTTGGTCGGACAGCAGTGTAAACCGTCTGCCAGCAAGTTACTGTTTCCATTGACGTATGGCTTCCACAATGGCCTGGGCCTCCTTCTCTTTCTTTTTCAATCTTTTTATTATTATTATAATTTATAAACACATACAGTTCAAAGAGATATAAAAAAATACAAAGTAAGTAATGAATTAATACAGAGATATTAAACAATAATATTACAGAATAAAAATATATCATAAAAAAATTTTTTTGATCAGTTTAGGGTGTGAACTATCTCTAAAAAAAAGATATAATTAATAACAATATATGAAAAAAGAGAAAAAAAAAACCCAAAAAAGAAGAAAAAACAAATCTGAATTAAAAAAAACTTTAAAAAAAACTTAAAAACAAAACCTACAGATATAGCTAAACCACACCGATCACTCCGATCTCATCTTACAGCCCAATTATCATACATAATCATAGAAAGAAAACAGAGCCAGATCAACTCACCACAAATGAAAATATTGAATAAATGGTCGCCAGGTTAACTCAAACTTAGAAGGGGATTCATAGACAGAGTTTCTAATTTTCTCTAAATTTAAACATAGTATAGTTTGGGTAAACCATTGGAAAACAGTGGGAGGATTTACCTCTTTCCAATTTAATAGTATAGATCTTCTAGCCATTAGTGTAAGAAAAGCAATCATACGATCCGCAGGAAGAGATAAATAAGTCAAATCTATCATAGGTAATCCAAAAATTGCAGTAATGGGATGTGGTTGTAAATCAATATTCAAAACAGTAGATATAATGGAAAAAATTTCCTTCCAATAATTCTGTAAAGAGGGACAGGACCAAAACATATGTGTAAGGGAAGCTATTTCCAATTGACATTTATCACATATAGGATCGATATGAGAATAAAAGCGATGGAGCTTATCTTTAGACATATGAGCTCTATGAACAACTTTAAACTGTATTAGTGAATGTTTTGCACATAGAGAAGAGTTTACCAGTCGCAGAATTTTATTCCAATTTTCATTAGAAATATGAAGGTTGAGTTCTCTTTCCCAATCATTTTTAAACTTTTCAAAAGTCCCAGAATTTATTTTTGTAATTATATTATATAATTTAGATATCACACCTTTTGGAGGGAATTTTGAATATAGTATATCCTCTAAAACAGTCGTAGTCTCCCGATTGGGAAAAGAGGGTAAAGTCGAAACTAAGAAACTCCTAATCTGCAAATATCGAAAGAAATGAGATCGAGGTAAACCATATTTCATGGATAATTGTTCAAATGACATGAAAGAGTTATCCAAGAATAAATCCGAAAAGCATGTTATACCTTTAACTTTCCAGAGTAAATAAGCTTGATCAATTAGAGAGGGATGAAAAAGGAAATTTAGTACAATAGGAGTTTCCAAGATAAAATGACTTAGGCCAAAAAATCTCCGGAATTGAAACCATATACGTAGTGTATGTTTAGCCATTGGATTATCAATTTGTTTATATAATTTAGTAAGAGTAAAAGGGAGAGCAGCTCCCAAAATAGAGCTAATTGAAAAATTTTGTATCGGTTTAATTTCTAAATTTACCCAATGGGGATTTAGAGATAATTCTGAATAATTCAACCAATACCTTAAGTAACTAATATTAATTGCCCAGTAATAAATTCTAAAGTTGGGTAATGCCAACCCTCCCTCTAGTTTAGATTTCTGTAAATATTTTTTCCCCAATCTAGGATTCTTGTTTTGCCAGATATACGAGGACAATTTAGAATCGACCTTATCAAAAAAAGATTTAGGAACAAAAATAGGTATAGCTTGGAATATATATAAAAATTTAGGTAAGATCATCATCTTAATAGCATTAATTCGGCCTATCATGGATAGGGATAATGGTGACCAATTGGTAAGTAAACTGCCGATCAGGTCCAATAGAGGGAAAAAATTAGTCCTAAACAAATCTTTATGTTTTTTAGTAATCTTAATCCCTAAATATATAAAATGGTCTCTAGCTATTTTAAAAGGTAAACTATCATAAATAGGGACCCATCCATTAAAAGGGTATAATTCACTTTTATTTAAATTCAGTTTATATCCCGAAAAATTACTAAATTGGGCTAATAAAGATAAAACTGCAGGAATAGAATTTTCAGGATTGGAAATATATAACAATAAATCATCTGCATATAGTGATACTTTATGAATATCCCTGCAATGAATAATACCAGTAATATTGGGTGCTTCTCTGATAGCAATTGCCAAAGGTTCTAAAGCTAAGTTAAATAATAAAGGTCTAAGGGGGCACCCTTGCCTGGTGCCCCGAAATAATCGAAAATATGGCGATCTTTGGGTATTAGTAAAAACCGAGGCAACTGGGGAATTATAAAGAAGTTTAATCCAAGATATAAATATCAGACTAAAATTAAATTTTTCAAGAACTGTAAATAAATAAGGCCATTCTACTCTATCGAAGGCCTTCTCAGCATCTAGTGAAATAACACATTCTGAAGACTTATGTGACGGAGTGTAAATAATATTCATCAATCTTCTAATATTAAAGGAGGAATAACGATTTTTAATGAATCCAGTCTGGTCTTCAGAGATAATATATGGTAATATCTTCTCTAGCCTTGTCGCTAGAATTTTAGAGAAGATCTTAGAATCAACATTCAACAAAGAAATAGGTCTATAAGAAGAACATTCGGTCGGGTCTTTATTTTTTTTCAAGATTAGAGAAATCGTAGCTCTGTAAAATGATTGTGGTAGTTTACCCAATGTGATAGATTCATCAAACATCTTAATCAGCCAGGGAGAGAGAGTAGAAGAAAAAGCTTTATAAAATTCCACAGAATATCCATCGGGACCTGGTGCTTTCCCCGAGTTCAGTGAGAAAATAGTATTATTGATCTCCGAATCTGTAATGGGTTTACTTAATTCTAAGTTATCTTGAGGTAATACTTTTGGGAATTTCAAATGTTCTAAAAAATTAAACATATTACTAAGGTCTTGAGGGGATTCTGTACTATATAAGGATGTATAAAAATTTTGGAAAGATTGATTTATCTCTTCCTGGTTAACAGTCAGTTCTCCATTCTGTTTGCGAATCTCCACAATTTGGCGTCTAGCTGAAATATTCTTCAGATGATTAGCCAACAGTTTACCCGATTTCTCACTATGCACATAAAAATCAGATATAGATCTAATTAGCTGGTTTTCAATCAAAGATTATATTCCATCTGCAGTTCAATTCTTTGTTTGTAAAGTTCTTCAGTAGGATCAGTCACATATTTCTTATCAATGTCTTTAATCTTCTCAACCAATAGATGAATCTTGTTTTTGATGCATTTCTTCAAAGCTACTGAGTAAGAAATAATTTGACCACGAATATAATCCTTGAATGTATCCCACAATATTCCATAAGAAATTTCCGTAGTGTAATTTGTTGAAAAGAAAAAGTTAATTTGTTCTTTCATAAATTTAACAAAGTCTAAATCTTGCAATAATGTAACATCAAAACGCCAGTGCTTAATAGTAGAAACAGAGTCTTTGAATTTAAGAGAGAGTTGTAATGGAGAGTGATCCGAAATGGCTATAATGTCATACTTACAAGCAGTTACAAGTGGAATAAAACGTGAATCAATAAAAAAGTGATCAATTCTCGAGTATGAATGGGATACATGAGAAAAAAAGGAAAACTCTTTATCTGTCGGGTGAAGAAATCTCCAAATATCAACAGCTCCAGAGTTAGTAAGGAAAGAGTTAATATATGTAGCCGATTTATTCGGTAGGAGCTGTGAAGTTAGAATCCCCACCCATTATTAAATGATATTCATTTAGATTGGGTAAAATAGTAAACAAAGATCTAAAAAACTCAGGGTGATCTACATTCGGGGCATAAACATTAACCATGACAACCTTAATATTGAATAATAACCCAGTAACCAATAAAAATCTGCCGTTAGGGTCTACAGTGATGTCATGTTGAACAAATGTAATAGAGGGATCAATAAAAATAGATACACCTCGAGTCTTAGAGCATGAGTTGGCATGAAATTGTGGGCCTTTCCAAGATTTAAAAAAACGCAGATTATCCTCCTTCCTCACATGAGTCTCCTGTAAAAAAATAATCTGTGCTTTCAGTCTCTGGAATACTTTAAAGACCTTCCTCCTTTTAAACATGTTGTTTAGACCATTAGCATTCCAAGAGACAAAATTAATGTTTTGATCCATTACTTAGGTCAACCCTCCAGTATATAAAGGGTTAACCAAAGCAGGGACCCATGCGCCCGGAAGGAGAATTAAGATATAAGGAAGGACCGGAAATGACGACGTGTCAGCCATATCTGTAGTTCTAAAAGAAAAATCAAGAAAAAACAAAAAATGAAACATAAGAACCCCTGAAGGAAAAACAAAACCCACCCCCCACCCACAAAGCCCCCCATCTGACCAGAGAGTGATCAGAGAAAAAAGAAGAGATAATACTAAACCTACCCCCATGTCTTCAGACGGCAGCTCCTAATATTAAGATAAGATCCACCACCTAAACTTATAAAAAGGATAACTCAAGCTAAAATCAAATACTAAATATTGAAAGAAAAATATTTAAAAAGAAATAAAAGAAAAATCGTAATTGTGTAGTACCTACTGATAAAACAAAGTCATAAAGAGTTAAATCATTTTAAAATTAGTTTATGAAGAAAGACAAAGAGAAAATGGCGAATGTAAAAAAAACCATGAAAAGTTTTAATAAACAAAAAATAAAAAATCGCCATTTTCAGTAATTCAGAAATAAAATAGTAAAGAATATAATCATATTATTAGTATAGATTAATATAAAATTAAACATACACTTATATATTTTAAAAAAAAATTTCTCACAGAGGAGAAAGAAAATATATAAAAATGTGTTAAAGATGAACAGGATAATTAGAGCTATAATGATCTATTACTTTTCGAATGGTCAGAAATCAGAATCTGACTATTAACCTGAAAAAGACCGATATCTACCGCATTTTTTATCGGTCACTCGGGCTGAGAGGTCGCGCTAGAGGGGAAATTAGCCGACAGGTAGTTCCGTGCTGCAGACACGGAGTCGAATATTTGACGAGCTTGGTTCTCCGGAGAAATCCTGAGCCTCGCAGGATACAGGAGCGCAGGTTTCAGTTTCTTCTCAAAACATTCGGACATCAGATCTTTAAACAGTCTTCGAGCGTGTACTACCTCCGGATTAAAATCTTCATAGGCTCTTAGACTAAAGCCACGAACAGTCACATTTCCAAGTCTTCTGGCTGTACGAATCAATCTATCCTTTGTACTCACGTAATGCATACGGACCATCACCACTCTGGGTTTGGAAGCTTCAGCATTTCGGTTCCAGATACGATGTACTCTATCAAGTAGCGGTGGATCAGCAGGGAATTCGGATGGGTATGCTTCTTTTAAAAGCTTGGCAAAAAACGTCAGGAGATCTCCTTTCTCAATGCCTTCAGGAATTCCAACCAAACGAATATTTTGTCTTCTGGAACGGTTCTCTGAATCAATGCTTTTCAGCTGGAGCGCTTCTAGTTGTTTAATTGCTTTGGAAAGTTTCTGTTCGACCTCAGTCAGTCTAATCTTTTTTTGTTGAACTTCAGTTTGAAGAGCTGCAATTAAGGTATGTTGTTTTTTGGTTTCAGCTTCTGAGGCAATTAAAGCTGCATGAAGTTCAGCTAGGTCTTTTTTGCGACAAACATCTTTGAATTCATCACGAAAGAATTTTAAAAAGTCAGTGAAAGTCATCTCACTTAGTTTAATGTCTGGTTGTTTCTTCTCTCGGCCGTTACCTTCTTCTGCCCGGGTTTTAGCTCGTGTAGCTTTTCCTTCAGTCATTTCTTCAAAATTTTCAGACTCAAGTATAATTAGAGAAATAATAAAGATCTTTCTGACTTCTGTGAAGTTAGTTCAAAGGTGGATACAGGTTAAAAATAGTATATTTTATGGAGCAAAAACCAAAACGTGTTCACTCCATGAGCGCCACCTGGAGACTCCCCTCCTTCTCGACAGAGGAGTGTCAGCTTACTGGGCCCTGGAGGGTCCTGGAAAAGAAGGTGACAGGACTGGTATAAAGTGGCTGCCAGTGCAAAGTCGGAAGCATCGCTCTCTACCTGGAAGGATATCGATTCGTCTACGGCATGCAGGGTGGCCGCGGCGATGTCTGACTTGATGAGGTTGAAGGCCGCTCTGGCTTCTGCTGACAAGGGGAAGGAGGAGGACTTAATGAGTGGCCATGCCTTGTCAGCATACTGGGGGACCCATTGGGCATAATAAGAAAAAAACCCCAGGCAGCATTTGAATGCCTTCTGGGTTTGGGGCAGTGGGAAGCCCATGAGAAGCGCATGCGGTCAGGATCTGGCCTTACCACCCCTTTTTCGGGAACACACACTTCTCGAAATTATAGGTTAGGTTCAGCCGTTTTGCGGTTTGAAAGAATCTCTCAAGGTTGGCGTTATGGTTCTGCGGGTCATGGCCACAGACGGTAACATTATCCAGATTATGGAATGTAACTGTTAGGCCATTCTGGTTTACTATCCGGTCCATTTCCTGCTGGAACACCTTGACACCATTAGTGACACCAAAGGAGACCCTGAGGAATTGGTGCAAGCACCCATCCACCTTGAAGGCCATGAAGGGCGGTCTTCTGTGCGGATCGGGAGCTGGTGGTAGGCTGATTGAAGGTCGATGGTGGAAAACACACGGTATTGGATGATCTGATTTACCACGTCCGTGATTCATTCGCAGGAGTGGGTAAGCGTCTAAGAGTGTGAAGTGGTTGACCTTATGGCTGTAGTCAACCACCATCCATAGTTTCTCCCCATTCTTCACAACTACCACCTGCGCCCTAGAGACTTGTGCTGGCCTCAATGATGCCCTTGTCCAGCAGTCTGTGCACCTCACTTTTAATGAATTTACAGCACAGAAACAGGCCCCTTTGGCCCTTCTAGTCTGTGCCAAATCATTTTTTTCTGCCTAGTCCCACTGACGTGCACCCAGTCCTTATCCCTCCACGCCCCTCCCATCCATGTACCTTTCCAAATTCTTCTTAAATGTTAAAATTGAGCCTACTTCAGCTGGAAGCTCGTCCCACTCTCCCACCACTCTGTGTGTTCCCTCTCATGTTTCCCCTAAACTTTTCCCCTTTCACCCTTAACCCATGTCCTCTGATTTGTATCTCACCTACCCTTAGTGGAGAAAGCCTACCTACATTTACTCTATCTATCCCCCTCATAATTTTAAACACCTGTATCAAATCTCACTTCATTCTTCTACACTCCAGGGAATTCAGTCCTTACTTGTTTAACCTTTCCCTGTAACTCAGTTCCTGAAGTCTGGGCAACATCCCAGTAAATCTCTGCATTCCCTATAAATGATGCTTCACCGATTTCTCTGCAAATCTCATCGCTCACCTGGCTCTGCATGGATGACCATCAGCTCTGCCTCAGACATACTGCCGCCAGCCTTGTGATCTCTGAGCAAACCTGTACACAAACGTTGATAAGAGGAGAACCATGCTCCTGGGTAACTGGCGTCCAGCACCAGTCCTCGCACAGGGCACAGGGCGGAATGCAATGCGGTAGGACTTTTATGGTCCTGTCCCCAAAGCTGTATTGCCGGCTTTAGGTGGCAATCAGTTTCCAGCCAGGAGTGAGGTTGGCGAGGAGTGCTGGAGGAGCGACTCGGAGAGTGGAGAGGCTACAAGTGGAGCGCTGGGGCACGGGGACTGGCGTGGGCTGTCACTGGCAGGAGGTATCCGGAGTGGAGTGGTGGTGGCAGACAGAGAATGGGGCATGGGAACCCCCATAATGCAGTGACACTGATTTAAAATGGCATTGAGAATTCAACCCCAACAATACAGAAGCATACAGTTGAGACAGGACTAGTAACTTAAAGTCCGTAAATTTGATGCCTGAACTTTCAAAGTCTCCGCACAATACCCCTTGATACCCATTGAGTGGGCTCTTGTGGCCAGCGAAATTTTCTGCTCAGTCGGATAGACTGCAAGTCCACATAGTTGGACCAGGTCTGGGTGAATGAAGCTTTCTGTCGAACTTGAATCAAAAAGACAGTTAGCATATTGATTGTTCACTTTGATGGTTTCCATGGCCCTAGTTAAGGGATGTGGTTGGCTTTGATTCAGTGTCACAGATGCAGCGAACGATGCAGGGAACAGAGCTGACTGTCTTGATGTCTCCAGGAGAGCTGCCCTATGTTGGTGTCTCTAGAGGCTGTCACTGGGAGAGCTGTCTGTTGGAGCCTCGCGTCACTGGAGCAGGGGTGGAGCGTTGTGATGCCTCGGCCTGTTGTGCTACACTTGCGTGGTGTCGTCATCGGAGTGGGTTGTCCGTCGGGGTCTGCCGACACAGAGACCCGGTTGGAGGGGGCCAAAATGGAGAGCTGTGGTGCTGGTAAGTCAGCAGCGAGCGCGGGGGCCGAAGTGGGAACCTGTGGTGCTGGTAAGTCAGCGGCAGTCAGCGGCAGCGGCAGCAGCACATGTGGTGCAGGCAGTTCATTGGGGCCTGCCGGTGCAGAGGTCTCATTGGGGGGCCAGCATAGAAGCCGGTGGTAGCGGCGTGCGTGGTGTGGGTGGTCCGTCGAGGTGCAGCGTCATGGCATCGAGGATGGAGCCCAGTGCTTACGTCATGACATCAAGTGTTGCCATGCGATCGGTTCCTTTCTCTCATTGGATGAGAGTTCTGAGGTTGAGCAGTTTGAATCTGGGGAAGGCGGTTGGGCCTCGCACAAGGCACTGTGCTTGGTGGCAGCCATCTTGGACCAGCAGACTTTTGCAAAATGGCTGTTCTTTTTGCACTTTTGACACCGGGCCTTCCTCACAGGGCACAGGGATCAACTGTGTTTCTCCATCCTGCAGAAGTAACATTTTGGGGCCACATTGGGTAGTGTGGCGGCAGTGAGGCCATCGATGGGCCATGGGGAGGCCAAATTAAAAGCAGGCATTCTACTCACATAGTAACGGTGGGCCCATGGCCGGCTAGAGCCCTGTGTGTAGGGGTCCATGCTTAGGGCTGCAGCCTCCATCGTTTCTGCAATCTGTGCAGTTTCCACAAGGCTGTCCCCTGTGCTCCAACAGTCATTGTCTCACTTCATTAAACCGAATCCTAGCCACGTAAGCATCCAGCATGAGGTCATCAGTGATCCTGGCAGCAGTTTTATCGGTGCATGCACAGTAACTTTAATGACTGTAGGTAGGCTCTGTAGGACTCACCCAGTTGCTGTCTCCTGGTCGCCAGCATGTGTCTGGCATATATCTTATTCATAGGTCGCTCTTAGAGTCCTTTTAACACATTCATGGCTGCTGTATAGAAGGTTGCGTCCTGGATGTTTTCGTAGACCCTCATAGACACCATCGACATCAGAACTAACAGTTTATCAGCATCTTCCTCCATGATGGGGTCTGAGCGCTGCAGGTATGCCTCAAAACACCTCACCCAGTGCCTAAAATCACTCTGAGCAATAGCTGACTGCGGGTTGATGCTGAGGCGTTCTGGTCGCAGCATTAGCTCCATCTGTTGAAAGTTTTTGGTAATAAAACTGTAGCGTGTCGAATGACTCAAAGACTTGTAGAAACCAAAGCTTTTATTACCAAAAGACTGGCATGTAGTATATCAAAGTTAACCAGTCCAGACTGACCTGGATCTGGTTAGGTGCAGCTCCTTATGATTTGGCCAGTGAGTGTGGCTACGGCTCTCAGCCAATCATTATCACTATATGCAACTATATACAAATATATACAGAGGTGATAGGATCCCGTACTATCACAGCTAGTTCCCAATTTATCTTTTAAATAAGTTTTCAACTGATAGCATGAAAATATTGTATGATGTGATATTCCATATTCGTCTTTTAACTGTTCAAGTGTTAATAAATGATTTCCCAAAAAGCAATCTTTTATTCTTTTAATTCCTTTTCTAACCCATTCCTTAAAATAATAAATTGTCTATTGTAAAAGGTGTTAATGGGTTTTGTGTTAGTATTTTGGTATTTGATCATTTATCATCTTTCGCTCCAGATGTATTCTCTTCCATGTTTTTAGTATATGATGTAGAATTGGTAAATTGTTGTGTTGCACCAGTTTCTCATCTCATTTATAGAGTAAATGTTTCCCGACCGTTTCTCCTAATTTGTATAAATCTATCTTGAGGCATTCCAGTTTTTCTCCCATCTGATAAAATTCTGATAGATATCTTAACTGTGCTGCCCTGTAATAGTGTTTGAAATTTGGTAACTGCAATCCTCTTTGTTTATTCATCCATATTATTTTTTCCAAAGCCATTCTTGATTTTTTATCCTTCCATAAAAACTTCTTATTAATTTATTTAGTTTCATAAGAAATTCCCCTGTCAAGGGAATCGGTAGTGTTTGGAACAAATATTGTATCCATGAAAATATATTCATTTTGATGCAGTTTACTCTCCCTATTAAAGTTAATGGTAAATCTTTCCATTTCTCTAAATCTTTTTATTATCGGTTGGTAGTTTCATTTATATAAATGATTTAAATTATTGTCTATCCTGATACCAAGGTAATGTATAGCCTGTGATTGCCATTTAAAAGGGGATTCCTTTTTACATTTGTATAATCAACTTTGTTTATTGGCATCACTTCACTTTTATTAATATTAACCTTGTATCTTGATATCCCCCCATATTCTTTAAATTATATATATAACCTTTTTATTGATTTATCTGGTTCTGTTAAATATTCTATAATATCATCCGCAAATAAACTAATTTTAAATTCTCCCTCTTTTACTTTTATTCCCTTTACCATAGGGTCCCTTTTTATCAGCTCTGCCAATGGTTCTATAGCCAAAGCAAACAGGGAAGGATATAATGGGCATCCCTGCCTAGTTGACTTACTCAATTTAAAGTGGTCTGAAACTTATCCATTTGTTACTATTTTTGCCAAAGGACCATCATACAGTGTCCTAATCCAATTAATACATTTTTCTGGTGATTTGAATTACTATAGTACTTTAAATAGACAATTCCATTCCACCCTATCAAAAGCTTTCTCTGCATCTAGAGTTACTGCCACAGTTGGTTTTATTTATTTGCACTGTATGGATTAAATTAATAAATTTACAGACATTATCTGCCGCTCTTCTATTTTTAACAAATCCTCTCTGATCTAGCTTCACTAATTTTGGTACACAGTCCGTCAATCTATTTGCAGCCCCAGCCCCAGCCCCAGCCCCAGCCCCAGCCCCAGCCCCAGCCCCAGCCCCAGCCCCAGCCCCAGCCCCAGCCCCAGCCCCAGCCCCAGCCCCAGCCCCAGCAAAAATTAAAAGATTTATAACAAACATGTACATTAAACTGCAATGTAAAAAAATGATGAAATAAGGTATAAATCTAAACAAAGCAGAGAAAAAAACTTTAGCATAGAGATAAAGAACAAAACATGGGAAGAGCTATGTACAGTAACTATGAAGAACACAATAAATACAAGATTATGTATGATACAATATAATTGGTTACACAGGCTACGTGTCACGCCTCAGAAATTAAAAGAATGGGACCCAACAATATCAGATAGATGCTTTCGCTGTAAACAAGAAATTGGAACAACAATACATGCAATTTGGGCATGTACAAAAGTGAATACTTTCTGGGAAGAACCAAGTCAGAAACTAATCAAAATCACAAAGAATAACGTACCAAAAAACAGAAATATTTCTTTTAAATAATATAAGAGGTAAAGAACTAGGTCTCAAATTGTATAGAGCCCAAAAAAATATTTATTACGATAGCCCTAGCAGTTGCAAAAAATGCATAATGACAACCTGTAAAATGGAAGAGAGCCTAAAAATACAACAATGGTACATGGAAATGGATAAATGTATTCCATTAGAAAAGATTACGTATAATTTAAAAGACAAATATACATTGTTTGAACAAATTTGGGAACCATATATGAAATATGACAGAAAATGCTGACTTCGGACCTCCATCTCCTAAAGTGATAAGAAATAAACATGATTAGATTCAATAAAAGTAGATGACATGACCTTTGTTTTTTTTCTGTGAGGATGTTGTTTTCTTGTATTTTGTATGTTTAATACTTGTCGCCGAGAATATTCTCCCAGAATCACAGTGCGGCTTTCGCGCAAACAGAGGAACTACTGACATGGTCTTTGCCCTCAGACAGCTCCAAGAAAAGTGCAGAGAACAAAACAAAGGACTCTACATCACCTTTGTTGACCTCACCAAAGCCTTCGACACCGTGAGCAGGAAAGGGCTTTGGCAAATACTAGAGCGCATCGGATGTCCCCCAAAGTTCCTGAACATGGCTATCCATGCATGAAAACCAACAAGGTCGGGTCAGATACAGCAATGAGCTCTCTGAACCCTTCTCCATTAACAATGGCGTAAAGCAAGGCTGTGTTCTCGCACCAACCCTCTTTTCAATCTTCTTCAGCATGATGCTGAACCAAGCCATGAAAGACCCCAACAATGAAGACGCTGTTTACATCAGGTACCACACGGATGGCAGTCTCTTCAATCTGAGGCGCCTGCAAGCTCACACCAAGACACAGGAGAAACTTGTCCGTGAACTACTCTTTGCAGACGATGCCGCTTTAGTTGCCCATTCAGAGCCAGCTCTTCAGCGCTTGACGTCCTGCTTTGCGGAAACTGCCAAAGTGTTTGGCCTGGAAGTCAGCCTGAAGAAAACTGAGGTCCTCCATCAGCCAGCTCCCCACCATGACTACCAGCCCCCCCACATCTCCATCGGGCACACAAAACTCAAAACGGTCAACCAGTTTACCTATCTCGGCTGCACCATTTCATCAGATGCAAGGATCGACAATGAGATAGACAACAGACTCGCCAAGGCAAATAGCGCCTTTGGAAGACTACACAAAAGAGTCTGGAAAAACAACCAACTGAAAAACCTCACAAAGATAAGCGTATACAGAGCCGTTGTCATACCCATACTCCTGTTCGGCTCCGACTCATGGGTCCTCTACCGGCATCACCTACGGCTCCTAGAACGCTTCCACCAGCGTTGTCTCCGCTCCATCCTCAACATCCATTGGAGCGCTTTCATCACTAACGTCGAAGTACTCGAGATGGCAGAGGTCGACAGCATCGAGTCCACGCTGCTGAAGATCCAGCTGCGCTGGGTGGGTCATGTCTCCAGAATGGAGGACCATCGCCTTCCCAAGATCGTGTTATATGTCGAGCTCTCCACTGGCCACCGTGACAGAGGTGCACCAAAGAAAAGGTACAAGGACTGCCTAAAGAAATCTCTTGGTGCCTGCCACATTGACCACCGCCAGTGGGCTGATATCGCCTCAAACCGTGCATCTTGGCACCTCACAGTTTGGCGGGCAGCAACCTCCTTTGAAGAAGACCACAGAGCCCACCTCACTGAAAAAAGGCAAAGGAGGAAAAACCCAACACCCAGCCCCAACCCACCAATTTTCCCCTGCAGCCGCTGCAACCGTGTCTGCCTGTCCCGCATCGGACTTGTCAGCCACAAACGAGCCTGCAGCTGACGTGGACTTTTACCCCCTCCATAAAACTTCGTCCGCGAAGCCAAGCCAAAGATTTATTGGTTTTAGAGGGGGGTGGGAAGGGGGGAGGGAAGAAAAGAGGGAAAAATGTCACTGTGTATATGTGGTGGTACATCACCGGCCTACAGCAGGGGGCAACCTCTGAACCTGCAGGAGAGTATGGGGGACAGGACAACACCTGGCCGGCTGTCAATCAGTCGGCCTGAATGGATCAAGCCCCACCCGGTTGAGTGTCAATCACCCTCTGGGATATAAGCCTGCGCCGGCCTCCCGAGGCCTCACTCAGAGTTGCTGCAGCCACAGTCAGCCTGGCTCTGTGGAAGTCTTTGTGGATTAAAGCCTGTTGTACAGTCTTTACCTTGTGTGTGTCTGATTCTGCCTAACAGCGCACCACAGTATATTTAATAAAGAACATTTGTACATGTTATTGTTGACAGTGCAATAAATTAAAGTTACAAAAAAAGCAAATATGTTCCATCAATGTAATGATTGAAGTTGACTCATCAAGTCAGAATGTCAGAATCAGAATTAATTGTCATGAATAAATTATGAAATTTGTTGTTTTGCAGCAGTATCAGTGCAAAAGATTTATATAAATCGTACAAAAAAAATTAAAATAGTCCACAAAAAGTCAAAGGAAGACAGTGTGTTTGGTTCATTGATCATTCAGGAATCTGAAGGCAGTGGGGAAGAAGCTGTCCTTGTGGCAATATATGCTCATCTTCAGGATCCTGTACCTTTTTCCCGATTGTGGCAGAGTGAAGAGGGCATGGCCTGAGTGGTGGGGTCTTTGAGGATAGAAGCTACTTTTGTAAGACACTACCTCATGTAAAAGTCCTTGATGGAGTGGTCCAATGTCTGTGATATTACGGGGTGAATTAACAACCCTCTGGAGATTTTTCTTGTCCTGAGCGCTCTGTACCAGACAATGATGCAGCCAGCCAGACTGCTCTCACGGTACCCCTGTGGAAGTCTTCGAGAGTCTTCGGTAACATATCGAATCTCTTCAAATACCTCACAAATTATAGCCAATGGTGAGCCTCCTTCATGATTGCATCGATGTGGAGGCTCCAGGTTGACAATGAGATGTTGACACCCAAGAATTTGAAGTTCTTGACCGTCTCCACTACTGAGCCCTCAATCACGTTTGTGTTCTCCTGACTTCCTCCTGAAATCCACAATCATTTCCTTGGGTTTTGCTAACGTTAAGTGCAAGATTGTTGGTGTAATCGCACTCAACAAGCTGATATATCTCCCTCATGTACGCTTTCTCGATGCCATTTGTGATTCAGCCGACAACCTTGGTGTCATCAGAAGGTTTTTATTTAGCATTAGAATTGTGCCTGGTCACATTATCATGGGTATACAATGAAAATGTTCTAATCTATTGGGTGAATTCCAGTGATGTAACCATACAAAATGATTGATCTCAAAGAGAGTTTGCTGCTGAAGCCTAAATGGGGTGTTGTCAGGTCTCAAAACCTTTGTGAGTTTAGAAATGTTGAGGAAAGTGCAGATGACTTATTCCGAATAATTTAACATTGATCCATCAATTAAGCAATGCCCTGAAGCTTAACGAGTCACTGGTCTGAAATAATATCTCACTCACTCCAATTGCCTAAACTGCCTCGATATCTCTTTACATCATTTTCACAACCCTCAATCCCTTTCAGTTTTGTGCAATTACATTCAGCTGCTTCATCCAAGTCAAGATAAATATTGTGGCCAAGTCTGGTCCAGTACCAGTCCCTTTCACATCTGCTTACCTCCACCCCAAGTTGGTACCAGGTACTCCTCTCTGTTATCTGATTCTCCACCAAATTTAGATCCATGTCACTATTTTATCCCATAGCCCACATACCTTATGACAGAATGCAGGGTGGCAGAGTGAGATGAGAGAAAGATTTCAAGAGGCTGCATTGTGATTTGGACAGATTAGGATAGTGGGCAAACACGTGGCAGATGCAGTATAACCTAGACAAATATGAGGTTATCCACTTTGGTAGAAAAAACAGGGAGGCAGATTATGAAAAGGGCCAGACCAACTGGTGATCATAGCGCATCAGTCACTGAAGGTTGAAATGCAGGTGTAGCGATCGGTGAAGAAATCAAATGACATGTTGGTTGTTACTGTGAGAAGTTTTGAATATGGAAGCAGAGAGTTCTTACTGTATTTGTACAGGACCATAATGAGGCCAAACCCTTGAGCTCTCTGTACAGATCTGGTCTTTTAATCTGAGAAAGGACATGCTTGCTATTGAGGGACAGCAGCCAAGGTTCATCAAACTGATTCCTGGGATTCCAGGACCGACAAATGAAAGATTGGATAGACTAAGGTTATACTCAGCAGAGTTTAGAAGAACAAGAGGAGATCCTATTGAGATGCAAAATTTTTAAGGTCAAGACAGATTAGATGCAAGAAGAACGTCCTGAACGTTTGACAGTCCAGGTCAAGGGGTCAGAGTCTAAGGATGAGAGTGAAGTCATTTCGAACTGAGATGTGGAGAAACCTCTTCACCCAGAGTGTTGTGAACTTGTGGAACATCTTGCCAAAGAACCACCCCCCACCCCCGCTCCATCGTATCCAGCACCTATGAGATTGGTAGATGCCAGATAAGTGAATTTTCCGGTTGCCTAAGATTGCATGTTGCGTGGATTGGTGAACTGACCCCATTCGGGAATGCCAATTTTAAACTTTTGTATTTTTTACTTATTTATTTTCCACAATATTTTTGCTGCTGTTGGTTGCTTGAATTCCAGAAAAGGGGATCTTAATGCATTCAAAAAGAAGGTGAATGGGACCCCTATGGATAAAGGAATCAAAGGGTGTGGAGAGAAAGCATCAAATGGGTTCCGAGGTCCCATGATCAGCCATGATGGGAAATAATGGTAGAGCAGCCTTGAAGGGCTGAATGGGCTTCTATTTCCATTATCTGTGTTTCAAGATTTCAATCAGTTGAGTTATTAAAACAGATTTTGAAATATTTGTTTTTTATTTTTGATTCCCAGCTTTCACAATACTTCACTTTTCTGTTTGCCAAATCCACCCCTGGTGGGGCTTATGAAACAAGTTTTGATGGTAAAGGAAATCTTGTAACACCCTCTGACATGTCACAGCACTGTGTTTTGATCACATTAATCCATGCTGTGCTGGAAGAAAATATATCACTTTTTGGTTGGAATTGGATATTGTAATTAGCCTCTTCATTTACAGTCAATGTTTTGATAAGGCAATAAGCCTGAGTTTTCAACACCAGACACCACTGTTAGAGGAACACAAGGGTGCAGATGCTGGAGTCTTGAACAAACAATGAGAATCTGGAAGGACTCATCATGTTGGGCAATGTCCAGGGGGAGTCATAGTCAGTCAATATTTCTGGTCAAACCCTTTATCAAGACCTACTATTGTTAACTTGGACCAGCTCTCAACGGTCAATCCAAACCTCTTGTAGTGGGCACTTAGATGGAATTTAAAAATAAGATAAAAACCTTCATCTTTAAAAAAAACTGTAAATGTACAAGTGTAAAAAAACTGACTGTAAAACATATAGAGTGATTTAAAGCAGCTAATAAGGCAGGAGGATTTCTGGCCTTCGTTGCAAGAGATTTAGGTGTTGGAACGGAGATATTCTGGTGTATTTACATGGAACCTTGGTGAGACTGCTCTGCTGTCACAGGTGGAGGTACCAAGGGGGGTAATTGGATGAGGGAGTCACAGTGGGAGTGGAACCTGTGGAAGGTGGTGAGTTGTGTCTGGTGGGGGGATTACATTGCAGGTGGCAGGAATTGCGGAGGGTGATATGTTGGATGCGATGGCTGTTGGAGTGGTAGATGAAGACAAGGCAAGGGAATCCTATTCTTGTTGTATCTGGGGGCTGAGGGGGCCAGGGCAGATGTCCAGGAAATGGAGGATATATGGATAAAGACCCAGTAGATGGTGGTAGAGAGAAACCTTTATGAAGAAGGAGGCATCTTGGATGATCTTTTATAGAAGACCTTGTTCTGGGAGCAGACACAGTCAGGTAGGTCGCTTCACTGAGTGGAGATCTCCAATGGCAACCTATTTCAATTCCCTGCTCCATTCCCATGCCAACACATCTGTCTATGGTCTCATGCGTTGCCAAACTGAGACCACCTGCAAACTGGAAGAACAAAACCTCATATTCCATTTGGGCACTCTCCAACCAGATGGCAATAGCATAAACTTCTCTTGTTTTCCTTCAGCCCACCCCCCACCATCCCTCTTTCCCTATTCCTCTGTTTCCTTTTCTCCAGCTCTGCAATCACTGAGCTACAACGGCCCCCCTCCCCTGATCAATCAATCAATTCTCAGTTTTTTTCGCCTGCTTTCCTATTCATGACCACCTCTTGGCTGTTGGCCTGTGCCCCTCCTTCCCTCACCTCCCTGCCTTTTTGCTCATACCTTGACGAAGGGCTCAGGACTGACATGTTGGTTATATGTTGGATTGGAGGGTAGCTAATGTTACCCCACTATTGGAATCTATTGGAATTCTTTGAGATGGTGACAGGTAAAATAGATGGGGGAGAGCCAGTGGATGTGGTGTACCTGGACTTCCAAAAGACCTTCGATAAGGTCCCGCATAAATGACTGGCTTCCAAAATCAAGGCACATGGGATTGGGGGCAAAGTATTGATGTGGATTGAGAACTGACTGGCAGGTAGAAGACAGAGAGTTGGGATAAATGGCTCGTTTTCTGAGTGGCAGGCGGTGACCAGTGGGGTGCCACAGGGATCTGTACTGGGACCCCAGCTGTTCACAATTTACATTAATGATCTGGATGAGGGGATTGGATGTAATATCTCCAAATTTGCAGATGACACTAAGCTAGGAGGGGTTGTGTGCACGGAAGAGGGGGTCAGGAAGCTCCAGTGTGATTTGGATAAATTGAGGGACTGGGTAGATATATGGCAAATGCACTACAATGTGGATAAATGTGAGGTTATCCACTTTGGTAATACAAACCGGAGGGCAGATTACTATTTGAATGGCAATAGATTAAGAGATGGGGAAGTGCAGAGAACCTAGGGGTACTTGTACACCAGTCTCTGAAGGCGAGCATGCAGGTACAGCAGGGAGTTAAAAAGGCAAATGGTATGTTGGCCTTCATATCAAGAGGGTTTGAGTATAGGAACAAGGATACCTTTCTGCAGCTGTACAGGGCCTTGGTGAGACCACACCTGGAGTATTGTGTGCAGTTTTGGTCACCTTATCTAAGGAAGGATGTTCTTGCAATGGAGGGAGTGCAGAGGCGATTCACCAGGCTGATACCTGGAATGGCAGGAATGACTTATGAGGAAAGATTGCGCAAATTGGGATTGTACTCGCTGGAGTTTAGAAGATTGAGAGGGGATCTCATAGAGACATATAAAATTCTGGCAGGACTGGACAGAATGGATGCAGATGGGATGTTTCTGATGATGGGAAAATCCAGAACCCGGGGCCATGGTTTGAAGATAATAGGTAAACCATTTAGAACCGAGATGAGGAGGAATTTCTATACCTAGAGGGTGGTAAATCTGTGGAATTCATTGCCACAGAGGGCTGTGGAGGCAGGTTCATTAAATATATTTAAGAGGGAATTAGATATATTTCTTCAGTATCAGGGTATTAAAGGTTATGGAGAGAAGGCGGGGATGGGGTACTGAACTTTAAGATCAGCCATGATCTCGTTGAATGGCGGAGCAGGCTCGAAGGGTTGAATGACCTACTCCTTCTCCTATCTTCTATGTTTCTATGTTTCTATATCATTGCCTCCTGTGCCTGCTGAGTTTCTCCAGTACTTTTGTGTATTTATTTCATGAGAGCATTATTGAAGTTTATTAAAAGTCAAGAGACTGTTCCAACAACTTGCCCTCCATCCTGTGTAACAATTTTTTTTCCATCTAACCCCTTTATTATCTTGCCTCTCTCTTCCCCCCCCCCCCCCCCACCTTTGTCTGGCATCTGCCAATCAACTGCCTCTGTCTCCCAATGTCACCCCTCATCCTCCCCATCTATCTGTCACTGCTCCCTGGTTCACCAGTACCCTATTGGCTCCTACCCTCTTTCCACTGACTGCCTCCTCTCTGCATCTTAGTCTTGATGAATAGTTTCAGCTCAAAATGTCAACTATTCTTTTTCTCTCACAGTTGTTGTTGAACTTGCTGAGTTTCACCAGGAGATTGTGCTTTTCATTCAACAACTTCCTGCCTGATTTTTGGCACAAAGTGCAAGAAACTAATTCATTTCTAGCTCAGAGGATACAATTTGTAAATGACCCCTGGTAATAAAAAAACTTTCAATGGAAAATTAAGAAATATGATAAGAAAATGCTTTTGAAAGCAGCCTAGTTTGAAAATAAAAATATCAGAGTATAACCAGTAATCCTGTCCTCCTGTCAGTCCTGAAACCCAATCACCTACAGCCATTGAAAGACATACAACCAGATGCAACGGGCACCCACTACTCTCTGTGTAAAATATTTGCCCCACACCTATCAACTCTCCCATCAGACTCGTAGGCACCAGAGAAAACAATCCAAGTTTTTCCAATCTCTCCCATTAACACATACCCTAAAATCCAGGTAACATCCTTGAAAACATCTTCAATACCCTTTCCAAAGTCTACACATCCTTCCTGTGAAGGGGCAATCAGAATTGCACACAGTCTCCAAATGCAGCCTTAACAAAGTATTTTTTTAGCTGCAACATGACCTCCTTACTTTTATACTCTACCTGCCCAAAGAAGCTAAGAATGCCGTATGCAGACATGATGCTGGAATCAGAAGCTAAACACAATTTGCTGGAGGAAATTCAAACAGCATCAGTGTGAGGAGAAGAACAGTTGACATTTTGAAGTGGAGCTTTTATCATGCGTGCCAGTCATTTTTACCATCCTATCTACTTTCAGTGAGTATGGACTGGGACTGGGACCTCCAGATCCTCTACACTTCTCTTTGTGCTACACTTATCTTCTTGTAACCGGCCTGTTTTAGAATAAATCACTCTCCATTATGATTCCCATACCTTGTCCTGTCTAACTTCCCTCTGATCTCATCCTGTTTGAATGCTTATTCTCCTGGTGCCTGTAACCACTACTATTTTCTTAGATTTGAATGTATGACCTTGATGTTTTCTCTCTGGACTTGTGTTTTAAAGTTAGCAGTTTTGTGTAACTTTGGGGATGAAGATATTTTCCATCTTCGTGATTTAAAGTTCACTGGCTTTGGAATCAGCAAATTCTACACATACTATAATCAGCCAACTTTTCTACGCACTGTAGCTGTTACTTAATTGCATTAATATTTTCTATAAACAGCGCAGTTGAAGTACATAGTAAATTGTTACATAGTAATGGATTAATGAATATATAATGAAAAGTATATAGGTATATTTTCCATATATTCCCTCTAAGACCTAAATGGTCTTATAAATTCTCTAAATGGTAGAGAAAGAAGACAAAGAGCTGCACACATAAAAGGTCAGATTAAACTACAGTAGCTATCCCTGAAACTGGGTGATTTACAATTTTTCCATGCTCAGAATTTCAAAGTTTTCTTTCTCTCCTACTCCCTGGGGCACTGAGGCAAAAATCTGTCCTTGAAATCTTGAGACAGGAAAAAAGGACCCAGGAACCCTTACAGACCAATCTCAGCCATGCTGCACTCTTCTTGTGTGTCTTGCACACATTACTGAAAGGAAGTTTGGACCTTAGGCCTCCCTCCTTACTGCAGCCACCAAGTATCTGCCAGTAGGCTCGTCTGATTATCGCACCCCTCCACCCTTGGAATCAAACCCCAGTCTCCCAGGGAATGGAAAATCTGAACAGAGAACTTGTCACAAATTCCTTACCTGCACTGCCTGTATTTCAAAGCCATCTGTTGGTGCCTTATGAAAGTCGTTCCAGTCGGTATCATACTTATGAACCTCTCCTCAATCTAGGCATAGGCTTCCATTTTGTGCTTTAATTCACTTGAATACTACATTCCTTTTCTTAGATTTGTCTTTTGGTTTGTAATTTTTAATTAGCTAATATCACAATTGCATGTAAGATATATGACTCCCATGACCCTCCAAATATTCAGGTTAGCCAAGCAAAACATCCATTCTGTTCCCTCGGTCCCTGTCTAAAACTGTCTTAATGATTATGGGTATCTTGTATTGCCTTAGAGATATTGAAGGATTCATCTGTAACCTTAGTAATGCACTTATCTTCTACAATCGAGTATACCCCACTATGAGTAGCAAACTGATAATCCATCGCATATCTGATTTGGTGTGAGAAAAGCCTCAATTCTACAATTCTCAATTAACAGCCTCCAACCCTGCCACTGTCTCATTGCCCAACACTGTTAAGCCATAGATGAGATGATTACAATTCTCAGCAGCCACCACCCCAGCTGATCTTCCAAGGGATATGGGGCTGAGGATCCCCATCCGATGTCAGATCCTAGGGTAACAGGACTGTTATAGTCCACACAAATTCCTTTGTCACCCCTTGGGCGATGATTCATCATCTGACTCTAGCATTTTCTGGGCATGGGATGACAAGAGGTCCTAATGTCCCAATGGCAAACAAGGCAGGGAGGCTGTTTCCTGTAATACATAGGCTTTCCTTAACTGATAACATGCAGTGGGGTCTCAGTACATTTGTTGGAACCAATGTCTGGGATCTCTAAATATATACATTAGCAAAATTGAGGCTGCTTTTTCCTACCCTTACTTTATATTTTTCCCATAGTTTTTCCTAGCAGGTTAGCCAAGCAAACCACCGGAGTTCCTCAAGTTAAATTTAAACATTATTTCCTTAAATAAGTGCATGAGAAGTGTCCTTCCATAATCTTACAATCACGTTCCCAGCAGTGTTCTTCTGTACAAGGCAAATCCCCTTTTAATTTTACTATCCCACATCCCCATCCTGTACCATCAAAATACATGGGCTACCTATTATTTAAGCAATATGCTGACTGTGCTCATTCAGAAGTGATTGCATTATAAAAGTGAGTACCCTGACAACCTCCTCTAGTCATACTATCTACCTGGTCAATTAAGTGTGGCTGGCTTTCTTTACACCTTCCTTTATCTGCTTGGAACCACTTAAGCAATTTATTAGCCAATAGCCCTAACTTCTGATTGGTGTAGCTTCTGTATATGATGTGTAGAGGGAACCACATATTTCAATTAACAGGACCCCATCCAATTAATCGTGAGCCATGGATATGCTTTAAGTCAAAATAAATGTCTCATTGTGTACACTAAGGGTCTTGCATCAACTTTCTGCCAGGTTTAGTATAGCTATATGACTGGAGATACCATTTAAACATGTCTTCCACATGTTTAACTCCTTGTCTATATTCCATTTTATCATTTTCTGCATGGAGTAGGGCTGGGTTTTGAGGGAATACCTCCTTTAGAGTTGGTTAGAATTTGGTAATAGATTCAACAGCTATAGATTCATCTTAGCAATATATAAGTAAGACACATTTAAAAAGGTATTATGTTCTCATCAAAAATTCCTCTTTAGTCATGACTCCGGTCTCCAGTTCAAATGTCAAGGCGACAAGAGGCATAATAATACAATTCTCATGTTGTAGCTTGGCCTCTTTTTTTTATAGTCTTGTATAATAAAAGTCTTAATATCTTAGCTGTGCCTTTTTCCTTCCGTCTGTTTGGTGTATCTAGTGAGGCTGTCCTTCAAGCTTTATTACTGGGACCTGGAATTGTCCTTTCCAGCGAGTTCCCAATTTCTGCCAATCCCAGTTCTTTACCAGAAGGTAATTCTCAGGTTTGACGTTAGGATATTCACCATTTTGATCTGTGGATCACCCTCATGTGTTTGTTGTACCTGTGAAGGCATCTCTCAAAGAAAGATTACTCAAATATTTGCTTATGTCATCATCTAATGATAATAAATCCATCCCCACTGGCTGTGTGGGCTTTGCTCCCCAAGATATCCGTATTGGTTGTCCGTGGACCATCTCTGCAGCAGATAGTCCTGACTTAGTCTGCGGTGTCACTCGCATTTTGAACAATGCCAGGGGGTAGCAATTTTTAGCCCTGTTTCCTCAGTCAGTTTAGTTTTTTTTAATGTTTCATTTGCATATTCCACTATTCCTGCGGCCTGGGGTGGATGGGAGTAGTGGAGCCACTGTGATCCCTAATTCCTTTATCCAATTCAACCCAGTTTCTGTTGACAACTTAGTCAATTTATTTTTTAAGGACCAGGCAAATCAATAAGACAATACTTACAGTTACATACTTAATTCTATAAAATCAATCCATATACACTTAAATTGTAGGCATTCGTGTCTTTACTTGAGGGCACAATTTCTTTACCAGGATTATTTAATAGACAGATGATATATTCCTTCCTTTATTAGGTCCTATTTTCTGAAATTAGTGATGTGCCACTCCTCCTTTGTTGCATTTATATATAATTAAGTAGTACAGGTGAAAGAAATTGCATTTGGTACAGACATTGTCCAGCAGGGATGGTTCATAATTCGATATCTGGCACATCCTCTACTGTTTACAGAGCTTAATGAAAGGGCATGGGTGTTCCCCTGAATTTATGCTTCATTCCCATACCAGGCATGACCGTTCCATTTAAGTTATTTATAGCTTTCTGAATAAACGGTGAAGGGACCGTATATAACAGCAGCTTTTGCAGTAGCATCTACGTGAGCATTGCCAAGGGGTACAGAGTTCTGCTATGGGCATAAATATTCCTTTCCCTATCATGTAGGTTCTAACAAAGGCAAACAATTTAAATTCCTGGGAAAACTGGATAATATAAGGCAGCCGTCTTCATTACTTCATTTCTGTATTTTTCACAAGGCAGTTTTAAAAAGGCCATCAAGTTAACAGTAATACACTCATAGAAGGTCAGATGAATTCAATAAGGAAAAAGTTCATAGTGGCTCAAAAGTGCTTGAGTCATCTGTTTGCTTAGACATCAGGAGAGCTGACACTGAACATTGGATGCATTTCACTCTGGGTTTCAAAGGTACCTCAGCTCTCTCGCTTTAATACTTGTTCCGAAAGTCTTCACCACTCTTCTAGGTTGATCTTTGATATTAGACCAGTTTCAATTAGTCTTACTGTTGTAATTTGTTTTGGTAAGCATTGCATAAAGATTGCATTAAATTAAGCCAAGGCTGGTAATCATTAAATGCCCAATCTGCAGTATAAATCTGGTGTGCTTTCTGGGAGGGGCTTACATTCCATGCAACTTGTTGCTTGGGCAGCTCTTCACACAATAGGATTCAAAATTTAATGGCACGGGGGAGAAACTGCAGCTAAGTTCTGTGCATGTTATAAGTTTTGATCTATAACATAACATAACATAACATAACATAAAAATTACAGCACGGAAACAGGCCATTAGGCCCTTCTAGTCCGCACCGAACCAAACACCCCTTTCTAGTCCCACCTCCCTGCACAATGCCCATAACCCTCCATCTTCTTCTCATCCATATACCTGTCCAACCTTTTCTTAAATAATACAATTGACTCCGCCGCCACTATTTCTCCCGGAAGATCATTCCACACGGCTACCACTCTCTGAGTAAAGAAGTTTCCCCTCATGTTACCTCTAAACCTCTGCCCCTTAATTTTTAACTCATGTCCTCTTGTTTTAATCTTTCCTCCTCTTAACGGAAATAGTCTATCCACATCCACTCTGTCTATCCCTTTCATAATCTTAAATACTTCTATCAAATCCCCTCTCAACCTTCTATGCTCCAAAGAATAAAGACCTAATCTGTCCAATCTCTCCCTGTACTCTAGATGCTTAAACCCAGGTAACATTCTGGTAAATCTTCTCTGCACTCTCTCCACTCTGTTTATATCCTTCCTATAATTAGGCGACCAGAACTGCACACAGAACTCCAAATTAGGCCGCACCAACGTCTTATACAATCTCAACATCACCTCCCAACTCCTATATTCCATGCAATGATTGATAAAGGCCAGCATACTAAAAGCCTTCTTCACTACCCTATTCACGTGAGTTTCTACCTCAGGGAACGATGTACCGTTACTCCTAAATCTTTCTGCTCTTCTGTATTCCTCAGTGCTCTCCCATTTACCACGTATGTCCTATTCTGATTCTTCTTACCAAAATGAAGCACCTCACACTTATCAGCATTAAATTCCATCTGCCATTTTTCAGCCCACTTTTCTAAGCAGCCCAAATCCCTCTGCAATCCTTGAAAACCTTCTTCATTATCCACTATTCCACCTATCTTAGTATCGTCTGCATATTTACTAATCCAATTCCCCACCCCATCATCTAGATCATTAATGTATATAACGAACAACAATGGGCCCAATACAGATCCTTGAGGCACACCACTGGTCACCGACCTCCAACCTGACAGACAATTATCCACTACCACTCTCTGGCCTCTCCCTTCCAGCCAATGTTCAATCCATTTGACTATCTTAAAATTTATACCTAAAGACTGCACCTTCCTAACTAACCTTCCATGTGGTACCTTATCGAAGGCCTTACTGAAGTCCATATAGACAACATCCACTGCGCTACCCTCATCCACATTCCTAGTCACCTCTTCAAAAAATTCAATCAGATTGGTCAAACATGACCTTCCTCCCACAAATCCATGTTGAGTGCTCCTGATCAGACCCTGTCTATCCAGATGTTTATAAGTACTATCTCTAAGAATTTTCTCCATTAATTTACCTACCACAGACGTCAAACTTACAGGCCGATAGTTGCCAGGCTTCCTCCTTGAACCCTTTTTAAATAACGGAACCACATGCGCAATGCACCAATCCTCCGGCACTATCCCCATATCTAATGACATTTGGAAAATTACTGCCAGAGCCTCTGCTATTTCCTCCTTCACTTCTCTCAATGTCCTGGGGAAGTTCCCGTCTGGTCCCGGAGACTTATCCACCTTTATATTCTTCAAAAGCCTTAAAACTACACCTTTTGTAATCTTTATATTCCCCATATTTACCCAATTTGCTTTTTTTATCTCACATCTCCCAATATCCTTCTCCTTAGTGAATACCGAAGAAAAGAAACTGTTCAATATCTCCCCCATTTCTCTAGGCTCCATGCACAGTTTTCCGCTCTGATTTTCTAAGGGACCAATTTTGTCTCTAGCTTTCCTCTTACCATTAACATATTTGTAGAACTCTTTTGGATTAGTTTTCACCCTGCTTGCCATAGTTTTCTCGTACCTTCTTTTAGCTTTCCTAATTCCTCTCTTAAGATTCCTCTTACATTCAATGTATCTTTCAAACATCTCCTTAACTCCATGCTTCTTATATCTAATGTAGGCCTCCCTTTTTCTTCGAACCAAGTTTCCAATATTCCTTGAAAACCACGGCTCTCTCAAACCTTTTGCCCCTCCTTTTAACCTAACAGGAACATAAAGCTTTTGCACTCTCAAAATCTGATCTTTAAAAGACTTCCATCTCTCTACTACATCCTGCCCATAAAACAAATTGTCCCAATGCACACCCTGCAAGTCCTTTCGCATCTCCTCAAATCTAGCTTTTCCCCAATCAAAAACCTCAATCCTTGGCCCTGATTTCTCTCTTTCCATAATGACATTGAAGCTGATGGCATTATGATCACTCTCTCTTTCCATAATGACATTGAAGCTGATGGCATTATGATATAGTTAATAAAGCCCATTGGATTTTTACTTTTGTTGGGAGCATGGTGGGCTATTAATAACATTTCTTGTAGCTTTCACAGCTTTCACAGAGTATATATTTCCCCGGTTTATAATTCTTTCTTCTGTATGATTCGTTTTTACTCCTTCTGTGCAAGTTAGTACCGAGAAACTAGTGGAACACAATTTTTTAATTGTTACTTTTAAAGTCCAACAACTTGTGAAATTGCTGCATGATTGAAGAACTTGGAAAACAGGTTTTAACCCCTTCTCCCTCACTCATGCACAATCTCAGTCCTGTCAGTGAAGGAGGGAGGCAAACTTATTCAAGTTTGTTTTTTCCAAAATGAGCAACAATCTTTACATCAAAGCTAAGTCTGAAACCTTCTTTATTGTAACTAGTGAGACACAGGTCTGGTCACTGTGGCTGTTAGGGTTCATATGGGGGTGGCTGTGCTCACAAGGAATCTTTTGATTCCTCATCCTCATCATTCTGCAAGAATAGGGTTGCCCTGCCTGATGTCGGGTCCCCGGCGTTTTCTTCTCTCACCTTCTGCTTGTTCACCATTTGACACCTGATTTCTTTCTCACGTTCAGCTGGCAATGAAATACTTATCTGTTTCTGTTATTCCCTTTGTTTCTGTTCCCTCTCTTTTCTCTCTTACTGTTTATTTTTGAAAAAAATTACTGGCTTGGTTTAGTCTATAACATGTTTTAGAGTTTCAAGTAGAACATTTAACGTGATCTCAGTGCTGTTTTGGAAAAATAGCAGAACAGAAGGTTAAGTCAGTCATGAATGGTTAGCAGAGAAAAAAATCTCTCACTCTAGGGTAGGGGTGTGGGCAAGAGAATGTGCTTCCATTTTAATCATAAATATCTCTTTAATCTGAAATGCTAAATCAGTTTCACATTCTGTAGTTGGTGCTGATCTGTTCCTTATTTAAATTTAATTTTTATTACACATCTTACCTGGAGAAAAGTTTAATTTCAGCCTTTAAAAATATACTCCACAGGCAGGGTGGGAGCTGCCAATCATTATTAACTTTGATTATCAAACAATATTCCAGACATGTAATTGCAATCCCTAAAGTTTCCTCCCCTGTGGCTCACATTATCTCTCCAGCTTTTATTCTTTTTTCCACATTGTTTTTTTTTGCCACAGCTGTATTACTACCATTATAAATTCTTCCTCTTGCTCCATGTAATTTGAACATGGATAGGACTGGTTCCTTTTCTGATATATCATTACCTTTATCATAAATTTACCTGCGCAGCCCTTTTCTGGCCTCCTGCTCAATTCCTACCTGTTTTTTTCTCCAAATTACGCAACTCACTGTCCAATTTAAATTTCTACCCTTAATCTTTACCATTCTTCAGACATAAATAACACATTGGCTGCTCCAGGATCCCCACATTACTAATTTCTGACATTTTTCCCGAAGGACTGTTTACTCCTGATTGATCACACACTTGTGTCATGTTGTCCTTTAGTTCCTCTATGCCCACTTCAGGGTCCTAACCTTCGCATGGGGAATTTTCCCTCTTAACAACCAGTCTAAGGGAGGGCGTCAGAACTAGGATGATACATTATGTTGGATGGTACTTTTATCCCCTCAACGGGCAAATCCTCGAGGCCTTATCCTCAGTGTGCTTGGGATGCAACACTTTTGGCTCATCTGGAGTCCATCAGAATTATGCTATAGGGAGGGAGGGATCAGTTGATCTAACACCTTAAGAGAAGAACCGGGGATGTGTCCCGTGGACTCGTTCATTAGTCTTTAGATACTACTTCAACTGGTCACTGACACCATCCAGTAAGCATTACTCAATCCTGGACTCCTGGCTGGTTTGTCAAATGTTGTCTTGAAACTGCCATTTCCTGATGAAAGAACACAGCAGACAGAACTGGTCCAGTTAACACTTTATTGGACACCAAGTAAACCTTCGAGAATCCTTACTGCTTTCAGCCTGGAAAGCAGTCTCCAGGGGTCTTTGCTCAACAAAGGGATGCATCAACTTTTATACATTTGAGAAAACAAGTTGAACTAAAAGATTACATCATTATTCTACATACAAGGTAAATCACACCCCTTGTAGCCCCCTCCCCTATATCCCTGTATCAAGGTTGAATAATAAGATCACTGAGTTACATTAATTCCATATAGTGTCGACTCTTTTCCTGATTCTCTTCCTGTTCAGGCTGTTTCACCAGTTTTTTACTCTCTTCTTCAGTTCTCCTCACTGCCTGACACACTTTCCCCAGTCTCTCTCCTGTCCTGAAAAGCTTCAGTATCTCTACCTCCTACTCTCTCTTTCATTCTCATATTTCAGATTTATCCTTAGGTTTGTAGTTCCCAATTAGTACCTCCATTTCATCACACATGCTTATGTCAAAGATGCTTTCCCTTGGCCACTGGGTTGACAGCTTTTTTGTTCTTTTCTCCTATTTTTCAGATGTTTTTACAATTTTTTAGGATACTGGAAACTTTTTACTTAATATTTCAACTGCAGTGGCTTTATTCATTGTACTATTTTGTTCAGCACACTTCATCAATTACTCCAGTTGTAGTCTATTATTTCTGTCCTGTCCACACTTTGCAGTTACTATGCTATTTTCAATGCTGCTTCTACTTTTTCCCTAACTCTCTGTGGTTTTAAATTGTCCAATTTATCCCAGTTTTATCTATCTTATCTGTTCTGCCCATCTATTAACCTATGGTGGTATCCACAGAATGCCTTGTCCATTCAGACCCCTATTTACCTAGGACAGTATCCACAAAGACTTACCAACACCACATAGAATTTTTTCTTTTTCTCCATCCCTTATTTCTACTCACCCCACTGCATACTTTTCCCGATCAATTCTCCGAGCCTCCTTCAAAGTTAATTTGCTAGCAAATTCTTTGGATCGGAGAGACAGTCGTTTGGCACTTTTATGTCCTCGGAGACCTCCCGTTCCCAACAGATTTTAGTCCCAATTTAAAGCAAAAACCACATCTTTTTGGCGGGTGGCCGTCCTTTATTTATTGGTTCCGAGAAGATCCCCAGGGGGCTGGGAAGCACTCTATACCAGCCACCTCTTTTCTGACGAGTCTCTTTCCGACCCTGCTCGCAGTGTCAAATCTGTCATGGTTTTCTCGGGGTCCAAAAACGATTGAGGCAATGCAGAGAATTCTTCAAGAAGTTCAGACCTTTATTTGCAATTAAAAGCTGAGACAAATCAAAGCCTGGACTCTGAATTCCCTGTTGCTTTGAGACACTGCCCTTTTTTTTTAAATACAGATTTACAGTTACTTCTCAATGTTCGACTTTGATTGATGTTTTGTACCAATTAGCTCATCCTGGGTTTGTTTTCTCAGTCAGGGTACTCTTATCACTTCCACTTGTGCTACTCTTATCTTGTAACTGGCCTGTTTCAGAACAAATCACTCGCCACTATGGTTCCCCTACCTTGTCCTGTCTAACTTCTCCTCTCTGATCTCATTCGAGTTGGAATGCTTATTCTCCTAGTGCCTGTAAACCACTATCATTTTCTTAGATTTGAATGTATGACCTTGATGTTTTCTCTCTGGACTTGTGTTTTAAAGTGACCAGGTTTGTGTAACCTTGGGGATGAAGATATTTTCCCTCTTTTGTGTTTTAAAAAAAAGTTCACTGGCTTTGGAGTCAGCAAATTCTACACATACTATAATCAGCCAACTTTTCTACACATTGGCTGTTACTTAATTACAGTAACATTTTCCATGAACAGTGCAGCTGAAGTACATAGTAAATTGTTACATGGTAATGGATTAATGAATACATAATGAATAGTACATAGGTATATTTTTAATTAGCATAATAATAATCATGTACAGTAAAACCTGTGTTATCTGGAATTCAAACAACCAGCAAAAAAAATTGCAGAAAATAAATAGATAAAAAAATACAGAAGTTTACATTTGGAGCGTTCATCAGTCACTCAACATGCAATCTCAAACAATCAGAAAATACACTTACCCAGCATCCATTAATCCCCATAGATGCAGGATATATCAGTGGTTTTACTCTATTTACATAAAAATATAAACAAGGTCGAGTCAGATACAGCAATGAGCTCTCTGAACCCTTCTCCATTAACAATGGCGTGAAGCAAGGCTGCGTTCTCACACCAACCCTCTTTTCAATCTTCTTCAGCATGATGCTAAAACAAGCCATGAAAGACCTCAACAATGAAGACTCTGTTTACATCCGGTACCGCACGGATGGCAGTCTCTTCAATCTGAGGCGCCTGCAAGCTCACACCAAGACACAAGAGCAACTTGTCTGTGAACTACTCTTTGCAGACGATGACGCTTTAGTTGCCCATTCAGAACCAGCTCCTCAGCGCTTGACGTCCTGTTTTGCGGAAACTGCCAGAATGTTTGGCCTGGAAGTCAGCCTGAAGAAAACTGAGGTCCTCCATCAGCTAGCTCCCCACCATGACTACCAGCCACCCCACATCTCCATCGGGCACACAGAACTCGAAACGGTCAACCAGTTTACCTATCTCGGCTGCACCATTTCATCAGATGCAAGGATCGACAACGAGATAGACAACAGACTCGCCAAGGCAAATAGCGCCTTTGGAAAACTACACAAAAGAGTCTGGAAAAACAACCAACTGAAAAACCTCACAAAGATTAGTGTATACAGAGCCGTTGTCATACCCACACTCCTGTTCGGCTCCAAATCATGGGTCCTTTACCGGCATCACCTATGGCTCCTAGAACGCTTCCACCAGCGTTGTCTCCGCTCCATCCTCAACATTCATTTGAGCGACTTCATCACCAACATCGAAGTACTCGAGATGGCAGAGGCCGACAGCATCGAATCCACGCTGCTGAAGATCCAACTGCGCTGGGTAGGTCACGTCTCCAGAATGGAGGACCATCGCCGCCGGTGGGAGTCCAGGTGGGCGACCTTGAGGCGGTCGACTGTGAATCTGTCCTGTCGGCTGCCAATGTCCAGTGTGAACACCATTCTGCCTCTCCGCGGTGCCTTGAAGGGGCCTTCGTACGGGCACTGTAGGAAGGTCCCCTTGCTGACCTCTGCAAACAAAAACGTGATGGGTGGACTGCAGATCCGCAAGAACATGGCTGGATGGCGAGCAGTGTCTGCCCACTTGCTCTTTCAGCCTGTGCAGGATGTCTAACATGCTGGGGGGGGGGGGGTGGTGAAATGTGGATCCCCCGGGATGGTGAGCAGTCATCTCTGGACGATACTGGCAGATCTTCCTTCAGTGCTGTGTGGATCTAGAGCAGTACTCATGGGACCTGTCCATCTAGATTGGCCAGGTCAGTCAGGCTTTCAACGCAGCCATCAGATGGTGGTGGAACTGTTCAATCAGTCCGTTTGCTTGGGGATGGTAGGCTGTCATATGGTGGACCTGGCTGCTGCAGAATGTCACCAGGTTGGACCAGAGGGTGAACTGTGCTCCCTGGTCTGATGTAATGTGGGTCGGGACTCTGAAATGTGCAATCCAGGTGGTGAGGGAAGCCCAGGCACATGTCTCTGTGTAACATTCAGCCATGGATATCGCCTATGGCCAGCGGGTGAATCTGTCGATGGTTGTGAACAGGTACCTCATACCTTGGCTCACTGGAAGGGGGCTGACATGTTTGAACCTGCGTAAGGGGGCCTTAGTGTGCCAGTGCACTTTGGTGCACTGGCGCACTGTAAGCAGGTTCGAGCCCACAGGGTAAAATCTCAGCGGAGTCCATCCCATACAAACTTGACCGAGAGCAGGCGGACCATGGACCTTATGGAGGAGTGTAATAAGCGGTGGATCTGTCGAAAACCCACCATTGCCAGGTTGCAGGTAGGATCGGCCTTGGGGACCCAGTGAAGATGTTGCACAGCAGGGTTGGTTCTCCTGGTGTGGGGCAGAAACCTCTGACCTTCAGGCTGGTGATGGCCGTGCGATATGCCTGAACGTCTGTGTCCTCCCTCTAGTTCTTGGTGAGCTGGGCGACGTTGAGCCCGCCGCAGGTTGTGGTGACCATGGGCCAGGACAGCACATTGGCTTTGCCGGTGACATGGCGAATATCCATGGTGAATTCCGATACGTAGGAGAGGTGCTGTTGTTGTCTCGCCAACCACAGGTCCGAGACCTTGCTCGGCGCTTAAGTCAATGGTTTGTAGTCTGTGTAGGCAGTGAACACTCACCCCTCTAGCATGTAGCGGAAGTGCCATATCGCCAGGAACAAGGCCAGCTGTTCATAGTCAAACGCGCTATACTTGAGCTCTTGTGTTCGGAGTGTTTACTGAAGAAGGCGAGGGATCGCCAGTGATCATCGACCCATTGCTCTAGCACCGTGCACACCGTTCTATCTAAAGTGTCCTTTGTGAGAGCCAGGGGGAGGTGGGATCTGGGTGTGTCAGTACTGTGGCCTTCGTCAGTGTTGACTTGTTGGCATGGAAAGCCTCCATGGCCTCCGGCGTCCATTGCAGTTTCTTGTCGCTGAGTTTGACGAGGCTGACCAGGGTCTGCATGAGGGCAGCCGCTCCCAGGAGGAAGCGATGGTAGAAGTTGACCATCCCCAGGAACTTATGTAGTCCTTTGGTCTTGCTTGGCTTTGGGAAGTTCTAGATGGCCTCCACCTTGTGGGGTAGTGGCGTGGCACCCTCTGGGGTGATGTGGTGCCCCAGGAAGTCTATTGTTTGTAGGCTGAACTGGCACTTGGCTGGGTTCACTATGAACAGACAGGTGAGGTGCATCCTGTGAGTGCTGGTGCCAGGGCTGGCGATGAGGATTTCATCTAGGTAAACGAAGATGAAGTTGAGATCCCTGCCGAGCATATTTATTAGCCGCTGGAATGTTTGAGTGACATTTTTTTGAGTCCAAAAGGCACTCTTAGGAATTCAGAGGCTGAAGGGTGTGATGATGGCCGTCTTCTGGACGTTGCTGGGGTGTACTGGTATTTAGTGGAACCACTTCACAAGAAATATCGTGGAGAATACCCCATAGTCTCATGATAAAATCCTGAACATGTGGATGATGGGGTACCTGTCCAAGACCGTCGCCTCGATTAGACGTCCATAGTCACCACATGGACACCAAATGCCTTAGCTTGTCTGCACCATGTGAAGCGGGGAGGCCCACAGGCCTTTGGAACAGTGGGCGATTCCCAACTCCTCCATGGCGGTGAACTTGGCCTTGGCTTGTTGGAGCTTGTCTGGCGGGAGGCATGGGGCATGTGTACTTTAAACCTGCCAGGCCCACGGATTGGTGGTAAACACTTAGTGGCATCACCACCCCCGTCCTATGGAGCCTGAGATGGGAGGGATATAAAAGAAGCATAAACAGTCTTTGGTTGACTAACCATGTGTATGTACGTTGATTTAGTAGCTCTACCGAAGTAGTCGCTACAACTGAATATTTATTTTGTTCTGTATTTGCAAAGTCAGTTTGTTTACATTTCTTTATTTCTTTACATTTCTTTCTTTTGTCCTTGATGGTTGCATTCATTTCTGATCACAGCTTCATCACGCTCAGCCAATCCCTGTCACTCTTGGTAAATTCCATATCACTCCTTAAGCACATCTAGGAGTTGCTAATAAAGTGTTTTAAGTGAAGGGTTATCATTTAGCACTTCCATATTTAAAGGAAAAATACTGGAATTTTTAGCATTGTTTAAGAGTTTTCTTGAGTACATTTTTCACTACTGATAAATAGAAATTCTGCTTGGCCCTCAGGAAAAAAAAATCTCAGCGTTATATGTGATGTTATGTATGTACTCTGACAATAAACTTGATCTTTAAGTATTGAGTTTTGGGCTCCTTATCTAAGGAAGGATGTGTTGGTGTTAGATAGGATCCAGGAGGTTCACAAGAATGATCCCTGGAATGAAAGGGTTATCATCTGAGGAATACTTGACAGCTCTGGGACTGTAGTCATTGGAGTTTAGAAGGATGTGGGGGTGGGGGGAGGGGGAATCTCATTAAAACCTATCAAATACTGGAAGGATCGAACAGAGTGGAGATGGAGAGAATGTTTCCTTTGGTGGGGGTCTGGGATCAGAAGGCACAGCCTCAGAATACAATAATGTCCTTAATAGATGTACTCATTCCAGATCACAATTTCATCACTCTTGGTAAATTCCTTGTCGCTCCTTAAACACATCTAGGTGTTTCTAGTAAAGTGTTTTAAGTGAGGGGTTATCATTTAGCACTTCCATATTTAAAAGAAAAATACTGGATTTTTGTAACATTGTTCACGACTTTCAAACAGCCATTCTCAACCTTTTATCAGCTATTCTTCCCCCCACAACCCCCCCCCAAACCATTAGGACTCTGTTCAAAGTTTATGGGCCATTCGCACATACGACCGAATTTTTTTTTAATTAAGCAAAAATATATAATTTACACAGATAATGTTGTATTTGACAAACTTTAACAGGGATACAGGCATGTAAGAACTGTACTTACCTTGTTAATTGGCATCCTAATGTCTGTAGGCTGGGCGCGGCCATTTTGATTCCTGTGTGTATATGGAATCAAGATGGCCGCATCAAGCCTGCGGACCATGGGATGCCGACTAACAAGTAAAGCATGGACCAGAATGTAGAAAGATTCAGGAAGCTTTAAGTTGCTAATTCAAATCTACGATGAAAAAAAAAGATTTGATTTAAAAATTTTGCTTTAGACTTTGGTACTCCATGCGCACAGGCAAAATTCCGACTTACGCCCATTTCGAGATACAACTGATCCTTCCCTCCCAATTACGGTTGTAAGTCAGGGAGAACCTGTAGAACAGAAATCTCCTTCCACTCCTCCCAAATGGAACAAGAATAGAGTACTTCTGACTTATCTGCATGTATTTTATAGCTACATTTGAAAGGGTTTTATAGCTGCATTTGAAAGGGTTTTCATGAATTCGTAAAAGAAATATGAAACAAAACATATATTGGGTGGCTGGAGCCATTTTTTCACAATGTATTGGCAAAGTGAAAGGCCAATAAAAAGATCGTTTGATCTAAAATCATGTTTTTGATAGGCTGATTACCTGATTTCTTTATTCCAGTTATAAGGAGAAATGGTCAGGATGATAGTGAGACAGTGCAGCCCAGGACATGGTCTGAGTGATTTCTAACGTGTCATCTTTCCAGGTCTTATCACTAAGAATCAGATCTTGGTTTCCTATCTTTGTTTTTGGCTTCAGTGGGGGAATTCAGTGCTGAAGAAACCCCCTCGCCAACTCTAACTCAAATTCTACAAATTCTGACACCAGCAATTCTAGAAGAAAGTACACGTTCAAGTTCCTTCCAAACTGTTAAGAAAGTGACTGTGTTAAATTGTACATGGTCGAGAAGTTACAATCATAACCAAGATTTGTTTTGGTGCATTATCTGCAGAAACCAAACATTTCTACAAGGTTTCATCTACTGCTATATCAGGTCATAAGAACTTAGACTGCAAACATGAAGACAAAAGCATGGTGTATATCCTCTCTCTACCAGCTGATAGCAGTTTTTATTTTGGTGATAAAAATGATCATGTTAAATTTTCCAGTGCTGTTTATCTCCTTTCCATAGAAACAGAGACAGAAAAAGGTCCCTTTGGCCTTTCTAGTCTGTGCAAGCCCATTTTTTGGCCTAATCCCACTGACCAGTCCATAGCCCTCTATACCCTCTCATGTACCTGTCCAAATTATTCTTAAATGTTAAAATTGAGCATTCACCACCTCAGCTGGCAGTTCATTTCATACTGCCATCACTCTCTGTGTGAAGAAGTTCCCCTCACATTCCTACTAAACTTTTCCCCTTTCATTCTTAACACATGTCCTCTGGTTTGTATCTCACCTACCTTCAGTGGAAAAAGCGTTATCTACATTTACTCTGTCTACACCTCTCATTACTTTAAATACCCATCTTAAATCTCCCCTCATTTTTCTATGATCCAGGGAATAAAGTCCTAACCTTTTTAACCTTTCCCTGTAAATCATTTTTTGAAGTCCCGGCAGCATCCTAGTAAATCTTCATTGCATTCTTTCTATCTTATTGATATCTTTCCTATACTTAGTTGACCAAAACTGCACACAATACTCCAAATTTAGTCACACAATGTCTTATACAACTTTACTATAACATCCAAGCTCCTATATTCAGTGTCATGATTTATAAAGGGAGATATGCCAAAAGTTCTCTTTACAACCCTATCCACCTGTGATGCCCCTTTCAGGAAATTATGTATCTGTATTCCCAGATGCCTCTGTTCTACTGCACTCTTCAGTGCCCTGCCATTTGCCGTGTATGCCCTTTCTTGGTTTGTCCTTCCAAAGTGCTTGTCTGCATTAATTTCCATCTGCCATTTTTCAGCTTATTTTTCCTGCTGGTCCAGATCCCTCTGCAAGCTTTGAAAACTTTCTTCACAGTTCACAACACCTCCAATTTTAGTGTCATCTGAAAACTTGCTGATCCAATTTACCACATCACAGTGATTTTGATGACAAACAATAATTGTCTCAGTACTGACCCCGAAGGTACACCACTAGTCAGAGGCCTCCAGTCTGAGAAGCAATCATCCACCACTACTCTGGCTTCTCCCGTCCAGCCATTGTCGAATCCAGTTCACTACTTCACCATGTGAGCCTCACACAGATTATGAGCATGACTTAGCAAGGCAGATAATGCATGGGCTGATACCTCATGCTCCAAGAGAATCATATGTGCTGGGTAGGTGATTGGCAAGGCCAAGACCTGAATCTTGGTGACTCCAGACTCTGAAGTTTAGGTTACATCTGGGATAAAATGTCCTTCCTCCAAACCCCAACCCCCTCCCACCACTGAATTCGGGCATCCTTAGAAAATAGCAAATTGTCAAATCAAGATCCTCTTCATTGACCTTTGTCAATGCCAATGCAGCATCATCATCAATGACCTAGGGTCACCATTGACTACAAGCAACTGAAATGGAGGTAAGGATGAATCTGAGGATGGGGATTTTGTGCTGTCTAACCCCTCCTGATGACTCAAGGCCTTCCCCCATCTGCAACGCATGAGTCAGAAGTGTGATGGAACTCTCTCCACTTGCCTGAGTGTGTGCAGCTCCAACAACCTGCAAGAAGCTCAATGCTCAAGCAGCATCTCACCCATCCTTCCAAGCACTCCCTCACTCCACCACCAATGTACAGTGACCACAGTTATTCATCTTGGCACACCACCTCCCAAACTTACTACCTTACTCTCCAAGGAGGACATCTTTGAGCAATTCTGGTCCTGGATGCCAAACCCCACCCATGGGTGAGGCAGGCTGATGATGGGTGGCTGTGTTTGACCATGGACAGTGTTATGCAGAGATTCATACTCCACAGAGCCACTGCTCCTCACTGCAGTCATCCCCTACCCCAGGAATCTGCACCCCACCCCCCCCCCACACCACCCCAGCCATCATTTACAGGAGCCCATACCAAAGTCTAAGCTTCCAGAATGGAACCAAACATTGGGTTGCCTCTTAATGCGCTGAATGCAAGATGACTCCTGGATCACCCAATATTATGGGTCTAGGGACAAAGCAGGCCTTCACACAAAGGAGGCTGTGGGTTTGGAGCTGGGCTTCTCACATTGCTTGATCTCTCACCCAGGGTTTTAGGGAAGTCAAATCCAAAGCCTTTCATTAATTCCCATCAATCCTTGCTGTCTGAAGGAGATCAGAGCCCCTACTCCTTCCACTAATTTCCTTTGAGCTTTCAATTGACCACTTCTCCTGTAAAAGACACCACTTGGAGCTGAATGGATTCAGCTAGCTATCACAACTACTGAACCTGGATGGTGGGTTTCTAGTGCTGCTTGGTACATTGTTCTGTGTGGATGGTCAGCACACTGCCCTGGGATTCTCACCTGTGTGAGAATTCTGAGGGACGACTACTCTTTGATATTATGATAGTTCCATCATTCCATTCAAAGTGTTTCATTCAAAATACCTCTGTTGCAAACATCTTGCATGCTCCACAGAGACACTGCCCCTCACTGCAGTCATCCCCTACTCAAGGAATCTGCACCCCTAGCTAACACAGCCTCTCTTTTCCCACAATCTTTTGCCCATATCTGATTTCAGTCCTGTGCCTCATCTCTATATGTGCCATAAACAAAAGTGCTGGGAGAAACTCAGCAGGTCATGCTGCGCATATTGGAAGCAAAGGGGTATAACCAATGTTTCAGGCCTGGACCCTTCATCAAGGTGTGAGCAAAAAGCAGACAGGAGCCTGAGTAAAAAGATGGAGGGAATGTTTTAATCTCATCTCTGTAAGTCTCCTTGCAATCTGAATATGACCCAATCCTCAAGATGTGTTCCAGTGTTCAGCTCAGTGACTTCCTCGGGCATATTTCTTTCTATTGCTTAGACTCCCTTGTTGCAAAGGATGATGGTTTTGTTGATAAGGTCTTTGCATTGCTTTTATGAGCTAGTACTGACACTGGGACTCCAACATCACTCTCAGTCTCTAACCATAGCTGCTGCAGCACTCATTTGTGGTTTCTTTTTGCAGTTTCTGGAACTGCTCTCCCATTCACTTCTGCTTATACCATTCTACTTTCTACTACTTGCCTTTATAACTCTACCACTCTTCCTAGTTTGCAATTATTTGGCCAATTATATACTTCCCCCTGCACAGACCATATTTTAAAGCCTCCTCACACACATGCGTGGGGTGGTGGGCAAATCAGGAGGGATGGGACACAGACTAATCAAGCAAAGGCTGACGGAATCATATTAGGATCTTGACCCTGATTTCTCTGTCACAGCTCTGCCACTTTTCCCATCCCTGTTGAATTTGTTCCAGTGTTGAGGCATTCTGCACAGCTGCTCAAATGGCTTGCTTCCCTCTGAACCATAGCTTGTCTTCACAAGACAAGCTCTTGACTGCACTTTATTTATATTCTGCACCTCTCCTCTTACCCCTGGCCCTCATTTCTGCCTCACCATCTTTCATCCACAGTCCTCACACAGCATTTCTCCAGCAACCAAACTACTTTCTATACAGCTGTGTTTCCTTTTCCTTGGAACCCACCCTTCTGAAAGTTTGTCTTCTTCTGTGGAGAGTGTTTGCAATTATTTACGAGCTCTCCACTGGCCACTGTGACAGAGGTGCACCAAAGAAAAGGTACAAGGACTGCCTAAAGAAATCTCTTGGTGCCTGCCACATTGACCACCGCCAGTGGGCTGATATCGCCTCAAACCGTGCATCTTGGTGCCTCACAGTTTGGCGGGCAGCAACCTCCTTTGAAGAAGACCGCAGAGCCCACCTCACTGAAAAAAGGCAAAGGAGGAAAAACCCAACACCCAACCCCAACCAACCAATTTTCCCCTGCAGCCGCTGCAACCGTGTCTGCCTGTCCCGCATCGGACTTGTCAGCCACAAACGAGCCTGCAGCAGACGTGGACTTTTACCCCCTCCATAAATCTTCGTCCGTGAAGCCAAGCCAAAGAAGAACAGGGCATCCAGGCCTTTTGTGAACCTTGTTCAGTGCACCTTCTGTATCAGACTGGCTTGTCATTTCCTTTACAAAATCAGAGGTTATGGAGTTACCATCTCCTGCTTGTCTCCACACAGATGTCCTCCAGAGCAGGGCCTTCCTGAATGTACTCCAAAATTCCTCCTTCTCACAGGGCCAATCAGGGATGGACACCCCTCCTGTGTACAAATAAAGGCAGACAATGTCGAAGCTTTCTCCTGAATAGCAGAAGGGATTTGTTCAAGATGAGGGGGAAAAGGGATCTTAGAAAATCTTTCTCCCAGAATAGCAGATAGCAGTTTATTGGGCAATCAAGTTGAAGACAAAGGTTGGGGGGGAGCAGACATCGTCGGAGTGTGCTGAGTCAAAGTGGTAAGACTTTGCCAAGAACAGGTAAGGGGTGAGGAACAGTCGATGTTGAAGTCAGAAAGGGCCACCCTATTTGAGGAACAAAAAGGATTTAGCAAGGTAGGCACAGGTAAGGGCAGGTTTTTTAGATATCATATATTTTGTTCCTCTAGTCATAGACAGTGCCAAGGCAGGGGAATGCCCCACTTGCAAAATGTAGGTCATCAGGGAAGCCAGCAGTATCAAACAAAAAAATATTAAAAAAAACATTTCGGAGGCGTAGGTCAATTGGGTAGCAAGGGTTCATGGTTACCATCATGAATGTCTAATTAAACCCTTTTGTACCTCCGTCCACCACCATTACCAGCAGCATATTGCACCCATCCATTTCTCTCTGTGTGAAGAACTCCCCTCTTACATCCCCTTGTACTTAATCCCCAGCTACGCCTTCTGGTTTTAGTCCTTTCACCTCCAGGAACAAAAATCTCTGGCTTTCCACATGATCAGCGCCTCTCATCATCGTGTACACCTCTTTTAGGTCACGCCTCATCATCCAAGGAGAAAAGAATAAGTTCACTCAACCTATCCTCAAAAGGCATGCTCTTCAATCCAGACAACATCCTTGTAAATCTCCTCTACACCCTCTCTGCAGCATCTACAAATTGGCTGCAATTTGGTGACCAGAACTGAACACATATTCCATGTGGGATCTAACAAAGGTCTTATAAATCTTTTATATCAGTGGTTCTCAACCTTTTTCTTTCCACTCACATACCATTTGAAGTATTCCCTATGCCACAAGTGCTCTGTGATTAGTAAAGGATTGCTTAAGGTGGGATGTGAGTGGGAAGGGAAGGTTGAGAATCACTGCTCTAGACCCAATTGTTACTGAAATATTTTGCTTGAGAAAAATGGTCATTGGCCCATTTCCTTTGGAGTTCTGAAACCGTGAACATAACGAGTCAATTAGGTACAATTAAAACAGTGGTTTTCAAACCTTTTTCTTTCCACTCACACACCACCTTAAGTAATCCCTTACTAATCTCAGAGCACTGATGGGATAGGGAATATTAAAAGTGGTATGTGAGTGGAAAGAAAAAGGTTGAGAACTACTGTTTTACATTATCTAAGAATAAAGCATGGAAGTCTGTAGATACTATGATTGAAGTAAAAACACAGTGCTGGAGAAGCTCAGAAGGTCAAACAGTGCACTTTATATAGAAGACTGGGTGATCGCTTCCCTGAGCACCTTCGCTCTGTTCATATCAGTGACAGGGATCTCCCAGTGGCCACATGTCTTTTCTAAACCCACTCCCACACTGACTTGTCTGTCTGTAGCCTCATGTACTGTCAAAACAAGACCACACATAAATTGGTGGAGCAACACCTAATTTTCCATCTGGACATTCTCCAACTGGGTAGCATTAACATCGACTGCTCCGGTTTCTGCTAGCCTACTCCCCATTCTCCCTCTCTTCCCTTAGTCTTCTTTCTTCCAGCTCTCCACCTCCTTTCCCCTCTTCCCCTTTCACAGAGCCATCCCCCCCCTCTCCTTGTTTGCTGGTGTGCCCTCTCTTCCTTGTGCGTCTATTACCTTCTGTCTGTGGGGCTGTGCTCCTCCCCCTACCCCCCACCATTTTGTTGGGGCACCTGTCTACCTTCTGCTCATACCTTGATGAAGGGCTTGAGCCCGAAACGTTGGTGATGTACCTTTATCTTTGCTATATAAAGTACCCTGTTTGACCTGCTGAGTTTCTCCAGCATTATGTTTATATTGTTACATCACCTCACAGCTCTTGAACTCGATCCCACAGTTAATGAAAGCCATCACACCATTCACCTTGTTAACAACACTATGCAGCAGCTTTGAGTGTCCTGTGGACATGGACCCCAAGTTTGGCCACACTGCTCAGAGTCCTCCCATTACCCAGGATCTTGCCTGGATTAAAGGGAATGTACTGAGGGGAAAGATAGGACAAACTTGGGTTGTTGTGTTTGGAGTGTTGGAAGCTGAGGGGAGACTTGTTAGAAATTTATAAAATCATAGACTGGGTAGTCAGAAGGTTTTCTCCAGGGTAAAAGCATCACATACAAGAGGACATTTATATGTCTATCCAAAACCATCTTAAGCACTACTAAGGTATTCATTTCCACCACTCCATGCATTCAGGATGACAGAGATCATTTAAAGCAGATATGTGGGGCAAATATTTGTGCGGCGCTGTCTGTAAGGAGTTTGTACATTCTTCCCACATCTGCATGGGTTTCCTCCAGGCACACCAGCTTTCTCCCATCTTCCAAGACATACAGGTTGCAGGTTAATTTGGGTGTAATTGGGCAGTACAGTTTAAAGTGGCCAGAATTCTACCATGTAGATAAAATTTAAAAATTTAAACAGGGGGTGGTGGGTTCCTGGGCTACCAGGAGTAGTGGTGGAAGCAGATATACTCATAGTGTTTACAATGCTTCTGGATAAACACATAAATATACAGAGAAGAGAACAATATCAGTCACCTGCTAGCTGAAGAGACTAAATTTAATTTAGCATCGTTTGGTGCAGGCATGGAGAGCTGAAGGACCTGTTCCTGTGCTGTGTTCTATGTTCCATGTTCTTTTTTAAAAATATTTTTTATATTGAATTTAACAAAAACTCTTAAGGTAAACTAATGATAACATAAATCATATCATACATATATGCATATCATGGGTCACGTCTCCAGAATGGAGGACCATCGCCTTCCCAAGATCGTGTTATATGGCGAGCTCTCCACTGGCCACCGTGACAGAGGTGCACCAAAGAAAAGGTACAAGGACTGCCTAAAGAAATCTCTTGGTGCCTGCCACATTGACCACCGCCAGTGGGCTGATAACGCCTCAAACCGTGCATCTTGGCGCCTCACAGTTTGGCGGGCAGCAACCTCCTTTGAAGAAGACCGCAGAGCCCACCTCACTGACAAAAGGCAAAGGAGGAAAAACCCAACACCCAACCCCAACCAACCCATTTTCCCCTGCAACCGCTGCAACCGTGTCTGCCTGTCCCGCATCGGACTTGTCAGCCACAAACGAGCCTGCAGCTGACGTGGACTTTTTACCCCCTCCATAAATCTTCGTCCGCGAAGCCAAGCCAAAGAAGATATACATATATACATATCACATATCAATTGTAAATTTGAAACATAACCATAATTATTACTTGACTTATTTTGTTCAAGACATCAAATTCTATAATTATAATTATTAAACAATTACATCATAACTCATGTCCAAAATAATATTGAATACAAAAATTATACAAATAATAGACATAAAATCCCTTATATAAGATATTTTATACTCTGATATGATCCTGTTATTCTGTGATATGATCTGTAGTTAAACCCCCCCTTTACTTGTCGTAATATAAAATGGAAAAAAAAATTATGTTCCATGTTCTATATCCTGTGTTCTATGTGTTGTGTTCCATTCTATGCTCCTCTTTTCTCTTTCAATATTTTTATTAAGATTTTATAATAATACCTACATATATAAAGAAGATTGATGCACAACATTGATACAGCTGTAACAAAGTCAGCAAACCCATTAACAGAATTTTTTTAACCATATACAGTATTATTGATTCAAGGATATCTTGAAAAAAAGAAAAATAATGAAAAGAGAGAGAAAAAAATAGAAATCTGATTATATAATCCAAGCCTGAAACCATTCCAAAATTGCATGACAATATAAAGAAAAAGTACACTACTTGTAAAAATAAAAAGAAATGCAAATCCACCAGAATCACAAGTTACATAATTATCATTCCCATTAAAGGTTATGAAAGTACCGAAAATATTCGTGTATAATGCAAAAAAAATTCCCCTTTTTCCCCTCAAAAATAGGGGAGGGTCGCATTATATACGAGAGTTAAAAAAAAATTTCTGCTGGCAAGCGGTAGTCAGCAGCGTGACTCGGGCGGCCAGCCGGGCGAGTGGGTGAGCGGTAGTCGGCAGCGTGACTCGGGCGGCCAGCCGGGCGAGTGGGTGAGCGGTAGTCGGCAGCGTGACTCGGGCGGCCAGCCGGGCGAGTGGGTGAGCGGTAGTCGGCAGCGTGACTCGGGCGGCCAGCCGGGCGAGTGGGTGAGCGGTAGTCGGCAGCGTGACTCGGGCGGCCAGCCGGGCGAGTGGGTGAGCGGTAGTCGGCAGCGTGACTCGGGCGGCCAGCCGGGCGAGTGGGTGTGCGGTAGTCGGCAGCGTGACTCGGGCGGCCAGCCGGGCGAGTGGGTGAGCGGTAGTCGGCAGCGTGACTCGGGCGGCCAGCCGGGCGAGTGGGTGAGCGGTAGTCGGCAGCGTGACTCGGGCGGCCAGCCGGGCGAGTGGGTGAGCGGTAGTTGGCAGTGTGACTCGTGCGGCCGGCTGGGCAAGCAGTAGTTGGCAGCATGACTCAGGCAGCCGGCCGGGTGAGCGGAGAGACGCGAGCACAATTCAGGAGGCCGGGCAGGCAGGCGAGCAGAGAGGGGTGAGTGCAATTCAGGCGGGTGAGGGGGGTTCGTATTATACACAGGGGTAAAATTTTTCCCCCTTTCTCCCCTCAAAAAATGGAGGGGTCGCATTATACACGAATATTTACAGTATTTCAAAAAGGAGCCCAAAGGTTAGAAAAAAATAAATGTAAGCACTTGTTGAACATCTTATTTTCTCCAAAGTTAAATATGACATCATAACATTGATTATGAGTGGGCGGGACAGCATCCTTCCATCTGATCAGAATTACTCATCTCACAATAAAAGAGAAGGCTAATGTGTGATCTTTTCCATTCTATGTTCCATGCACTGTGTTTAATGTCCTATGTTCTGTGTTTAATGTCCTATGTTCTGTGTGCCAGGGTGACGTCACATCCAGCTTCTCTTCCAGAATGCACCGCGTGTGATCACTTTTTTCATCTGCATGAGATGGATAAAGAAATGTTATAATTATTGCTATCTTATCTTTAGGACATGAATACAATTATTAATGAAAACATCCAAAATTCAAATCATGTTTTCTTTACAAATAATGCTGGAAAGACAATGAATATTTCAGACTTTAACACTACCTGCCATTTTTATTTCTGAATATATGGTTTTAATGTTTCCCCTTTCACTCTTAATCCATATCCTCTCGTTGGTAATAGGCTGCTAGAGGAAGTGGCCGAGGCGGAGCAATTGCAATATTTCATAGACATTAAGACAGATACACAGATACAAAAGAGGTGGAATGAAGGCAAATGAGATGAACAAATTCACAATGTAGTCAGCATGAAGGAGTTGGGCTGGAGGACTGGTTTCCATGTAATTAGCTGTATAGTCCTGTGACCCTCTGACACTAATCACCCCAGTTCTCAGCTGCGTTAACAATCTGGCAACTGTCATTTGCTCTGTTTGCCTTGTTAATTTTCTCCATGACCTAAGCTTTGGAGCTCATGGACATGTCAATCAATCATTTGATTGAACTAAAAATAAACAGCAATTGTGAAATCTCCGACCATTTTTTTCCTGTCTCTACCTCTGTACATTGAGACACCAGATAATTTGAGGTTGCTCGACTGGATTAATAACACTGGACAATGAAAATTTTGCTTCCTAAAGACTTTTGGGTGGATTTTATGGATTCTGGGCTGCTGATCACGAAAATCGCCTTAAAACTTTCATATCACGTACCGTTTTTTAGATATAACCTTTTTTGTGATTTTCTGACATATTTTGTCTACTTCAAGCCAAAAAAAACCCCATGAATTGCAATATGTAATTGAAAATTCACACTTCAACTTCTTCTCTGACTGATCTCGGTGCAGTCAGTGACGAACAGGGCGAAAGGTTTCACTAGGACATTGTGACCATGGAAAAGTGGCATTAGGGCAACTGGAATCCATCAATGATGTCCGACTGTTGTTGGTTAGTGACACAAGATGCTGAGTACAAATGAAAATCAGCGTCAAAACAATTTTTCATCAGTTGAACTAATGCAACATGTCAGTATCATTATGTGATTAAACATGCTAAATTCAATAAAAGTTAATTTAATGTTTCTCCAACTTTCTACATGATGCAGCAAATCTGAAATTATCTTTGTGTTTAGCTTTAAATTGTCTATCATAATCCCCAATTTTTATTTTCAGGAAGCAAATCTTTTGAAAAAAGTTGTTGTCCAGTGTAATTTGTGTCAAAAAGTTAGAAGCATTTTAAGACTTGTGAAAATGACCCATTTTTCCAGCAATATGGTCACTCAAAACAGAGGTGGATGGATTTCTGAGAATGGAGCGGTCTGGGGACAGTGCAAGATTATGACAGTGGGTTGGAAAGTCGACCATGATATTAATGGAGACATGAGAGATTGCAGTGCTGGAATCCAGAGCTTAAAAATGAGCTACTGGAAGAACTCAGCAGGCCAGGCAGCACCTTTGGAATAAAATAGACATCAACAGCTTTCAACTGAGAAGAGCAGAGGGAGGGAAGGGTAGAGATAGCAACAAAGGGAAGTGATGAGTGGAGATAAAGGGTTGCAGATGATAGAAATAGCTAAGAAAGGAAGGTAATAAGTGAAACTAGATAAGGGAGGGAATGGAAAATGGGGGAAAATGAAAGGGTAACCTGTGGGACGATGTGTGAGTGATAGACAAGTAGAGTAAGTGGGGGAGGGGAAAGAAACTGGGCAGAGGTTTGATTAAAAGGTAGATCAGAAGGAGCAAGAAAGGAACAGAGATTAGACAAGTTACCTGAAACTGGAGAACCTGATGTACATTTGGTTGGGTTGTAGACTACCTAGGTGGAATATGACTTGCTTCTAGTTTGCGTTGGGCCTCACTCTGTAGTCAAGGAACTAAGGACAAGATAGGTCAATGTGGGAATGGGAAAAGGTGCCACCATGGCTGCAACAGGTATCTCCAGATGAGCATTATGGAAAAGGCACAGGTGCTTGACAAAATGATTGCCTAGTCTGTGTGTGATCTCACTGATGTAGAGGGAAGATACTTGGATGGCAGACCACATTGGAGTAACAGAATAGCCTACTTCTGGTTCTATTTCATATGTTCTTATGCTTTTTAGCAGCGAGGAAGACCTGAAACATCACATAATTAAAATCAAGGTCAGTAGCACAAAACCTTACCAAGTGTTGAAGGTGGGAAAATTTATACTCCCTGTATGCAGAGTGGAACCACAGTGACTGCAATTATGATTGGTTCATCTTTTCAGATAATCTAATCTTCTCATCTAATGAAATGTAACGCATACAATGAAGGTAAGGTCTTGGTTGGAGCATTCCAGGACGTCATACACAAGTTAATGTTTATAAGGGTCACGAGAGAGTCGTCAAAAAAAGTCTCAAGGCAAGTGACTGTGATTCAAGATGCAGAAGTCCACCTGTGCAGATCCAGAGGATGCAATATTCATGACTTCTGAGTACTGTTCAGCTGCAAGACACAACTGCAGCTCAGTTTATCTCATCTTCTTCATTCTACAGTGGGTGACAATTGCAGGCATGTGTGGCCTCCTCTTTTTCTCCATCAATGTGCTCAAAAAGGTAGGGACACTTTGCAGATCTTCAAGCTTCTAATTGTATTGGTAGAGCATGTGGCAGGTCCTTATATTTAATGTTTGAAATAAGAGCTGAAGACTCCTTGTGTGTTTTCATCCTCCCTCCTGCACGACAGGGCACTACAAGAACAGTTTCTTCTTGCAAGCTCAACTGGTGAAGCACATCTTTGGATTCTCTCTGCAAGGAGACCAAGTTAACAGGGCTGAGTGAAAATCTGATCGGAAACATAAACGGCTTATTATGATGGTTTGGTGAAATATGCTCAACTAGTGATGCAATCAGCTCAATCTAATGGGTTACAGAATACGTATAGAAAGGGAGGATTCTGCCCTAGCCAGGGGACATTTTCAGATATACCTTTCCCTTGACAGCTTTCAGGGTGCTGATTATCTGCAACCTCTTCAAAAGTTTAACTCTATATGGGGCAGTGATCTTTCAGTTTTTGTAACTCATTCTAACCATTCTCTGCATTGTCTAACACTCTCACTGACCATAAACATACTCAGACAAAACTTACCCAAACAGAGGTACAAATTGTCCAGTGTTTGGTCACTGAAGATGCCACAGATATGAATATATTAACTGCCTTAGTTAATATAAATTGTCAATATATATATATATATATATATATATATATATAATATATATATAAGATTTTTTACAAATATATTTTGAAAATTTGATTGAATTTAAAATCAAAAGTTTAAAAAAATCATCTTTACCAAATCAATTCTGGGAAATTAAACTGTGAAAAAAATAATTAGTTCTTTTGTTAAAAACAACATTTTCTTTGGTTTTGAAGGACATAAGTAATCAAGTGTTAAGCGAGATGAAGAATGTCTCTATTTCCAGTAAGTGAATTATTTTATCTTCCTCTCTGAGTCATGCTGTATTTTAGATAAATTGAATATGTATTCAGGGATGCACGGGTCACCATTTTCCCTTGAACCTCAGTGCTGTTGAATTGGGATGGTGCGCTGAGCAGTCAGGAATCACTGCGGATCCCAAAAAGGCAAGGGAGTTTTAGGATTTCCTTCCCCAACCATGTGGGTGAATCAAATGGGTGTTTACAACAATCTGTTTGTCCCACAGTTGCCAGGTCACAGGATTCTTAATTTGAAGTAATAGAATAAAGAACACTACAATACTACACTGGCCCTTTGGCCCTAGATGTTATGCCAACCCACCAGAAGAAAAACTAAACCCTTCCTACCTCATATCTCTCTATTTTTCTTTCATCCATGTGCCCATCTAAGAGTATCTTATATTCCCTTAATGTTTCAGGTTCCACTACCACCCCTGGCAAGGCATTCCAGGACCCTCAACTCTCTGTAGAATAACATACACCTGATGTCTCCCATAAACTTTCCTCTTTTCACTTTGTAGAGATGATCTCTGATGTTTGCTATTCCCGCCCTGGGAAAAAGGCACTGGCTGCCTATTTATCGAAGCCTCTCAGAATCTTGTGGATCTCATCCTCTCATCCTTCTTCAATCCAGAATCTCTGGATATCCGCATTAACAAAAGACTAATTGTAATTGTCACCCAAGTAAAATCAGTTACACCATTAACTTGGATCATTACTTCTTTACTGCATGGTGTAGCTCCTTTACTGACAGCTGGAAGTGATTGGAACTAATCAAGGGACCAAGCTCACTCAGAGTACTGCACACCTTTCCTTCAAAGAGAGCAGATATAAAGAGAGGAATCCTAAAGTGGGATAAATAATTCATCCTTAACCACACAAATATACCTTATCTAAGTTTCATTGTCCAGTTGGCAGTATATGATTCAGTGCATTCTTTCTCTCTTTGGCTTGGCTTCGCGGACGAAGATTTATGGAGGGGTAATGTCCACATCAGCTGCAGGCTCATTTGTGGCTGACAAGTCTGATGCGGGACAGGCAGACACGGTTGCAGCGGTTGCAAGGGAAAATTGGTGGGTTGGGGTTGGGTGTTGGGGTTGGGTGTTGGGTTTTTCCTCCTTTGTCTTTTGTCAGTGAGGTGGGCTCTGTGGTCTTCTTCAAAGGAGGTTGCTGCCCGCTGAACTGTAAGGCGCCAAGATGCACAGTTTGAGGCAATATCAGCCCACTGGCGGTGGTCAATGTGGCAGGCACTAAGAGATTTCTTTAGGCAGTCCTTGTACCTCTTCTTTGGTGCACCTCTGTCTCAGTGGCCAGTGGAGAGCTCGCCATATAACACGATCTTGGGAAGGCGATGGTCCTCCATTCTGGAGATGTGACCTACCCAGCGCAGTTGGATCTTCAGCAGCGTGGATTCGATCCTGTTGGCCTCTGCCATCTCGAGTACTTCGATGTTGGTGATGAAGTCGCTCCAATGAATGTTGAGAATGGAGCGGAGACAACGCTGGTGGAAGCATTCTAGAAGCTGTAGGTGATGCCGGTAGAGGGCCCATGATTCGGAGCCGAACAGGAGTGTGGGTTTGACAATGGCTCTGTATACGCACATACAAAATAATCAAAATCATCAAAACACAGTCGCTAGCAGCAAACATAAAAAATGAACATACAATGTCTCAGACAGCAAAGAAACAGACCCTTTGGCCCATCAAAACACAAAGGCCATCAAATTTCTCATTTACATCAATCCTACACATTTCATTAACCCACATTAAACTCCACTCAGATTCTACCGCCTTACCCAAACACCAGGGTAATTTACAGTGGCCAGCTACCTGATGATCATGGAGGTCTCTGGGAGTCATTCATACAGATATTCAGTTGAACTCACATCACTGTTAAATAATGGTTACTCCACCAAGTGCATTATGTTCAGCACAAGGTAGCAATGGATCCAGTGATCAAGGGCAGTGGAAACACAATATATTTTAGGTTTTTTTTAACACTCATATAAGAGAGCATTTTAATTGAAAGACAGGAATTGAGTTATGTAGTGTTGAAACTTTTTCACTTTACAGCAAACTTGGGTTTGTGACGTTCATTCACTTATCCTAATATCAATATTTTCAGATTTTCAGCCAAATGGAAGAAGTTTAATTAAGAGTCTGGAGTTGAATCCAATTGCTCATTTAACTGCCATTCCAGGTGAGTTTTAGATTGGCATTAACCTTATTGCTTGAGTGTTTATTGGTCAGGTGACAGTTACTGCCATAGAACCCTTTGGGACTCAGTGGGTGGGACGCAGACACACCCATACCCAACTTCTGTCCAGGACACCATGCTTCACTCACTTTGAAAGACAAAAGCCAAATTAATGCCCCACTAAATCGACTTTTGTAGATGAACAGTTTTCCTCTGGACAGTGTCACTGTCATGTACCACTCTCGGCGTGAAATATTTCCCCCTAATATTCCCTTTAAATATTTCACCTTTCACCTTTAAACCATATCCTCTTGTTAAAATTTCACCTGACTTCAATGGGAAAAGCTTATCCATTTATACCCCTCATCATTTTGTATATATTTTTCATTCATGCAAAAAAAATGTTGGTCTGCAATGGGGCAGATTGTTACTTGTCAGTGTAAGAAATGGGCTGAAATCCTATCTCAAGTTCCATTGCATTTTCTTCTATGTAGACATGTGACACGTTTACATTTTTTATCGGTGCAAATGTGTCATGCTGCAGTCTTTTTGAAGTAGATGATATGGCTGATATTCATGAATTCCTTACCTGTTCTGACCTATCGGCTATATTGCAAAGAGCACTACATAACATGAACTTGATCCTACAGAGGATGTTTGTTCTTCGACCTTTCTCTTCTGCACCCAACTGTATAAACTGGATGGCTATCTTTGCAAACTTTGGAAATAGACTGAAGCAATCAGCTTATTTGACTGATAAATTTAGTATTTAATTGCCCTAAATTCAAGTCAATCATCCATGTCTTCCTCTGACAGTTTTCCACAATTCCTCCAATCTGCTCTTTGAGGCCTCTCGTGGACATGCCTTCAACATGGATGGCTTGAAGTGGAACAAATCTGGCTACCTGCTCATTCCCACCAGTGGTGTCTACTTCATTTATGTTCAGGTGACCTACAATTGTCATCATAACTGCTTCACTCATCCTCACCAGTTGTATGTCTCTGTTTCAAAGAGGACCAAGCATTATCCAGCCTCAGAAAAGTTGCTGAAGAGTTACGGCAGGCTTCCAGCCAAGACTGATCAATTTCTAAAGATTTCTATATATCAGGCTGGAGTGTTCAAGCTTTATGCTGATGACCATATTTATGTTGAAGTTGCTAAAAATTTAATCAAAAATGTTTCAATCAATGAATTCGAAACCTATTTTGGTGCATTCTTGCTTGAGCATTCTCCTCCATTATAAGCCAGCTGTTATTTACCATAGATACAAAGAATTATTACAGCACAAGAAGAGGTCATTCAGCCCATCAAGTCAATATTGGTTCTGATGGAGCAATCCCATTAACCCCATTCCCTTCTTCTCACTCCACATGCCTATAAGTTCATCTCTCTCCAGTGTTGTCCAGTTGCCCTCTGAATACCCTGATTGATTCAGTCATCTTTCCTACCCACTGTGAATTCCCTCCTCTGGTAAAGCCATCCACCTAGTATCTTTTGTCCAAATCATTGACTCTGTGTCCAGTTTATATAGTCTCAATACAGGGTCCCAATCTCCCCTTGACATCGAGATTCTCCAATCCAGTTGAGCTAATAAACTCATCCCATGTAACAGTCTAGAAAGTCTCCACTGAACCCTCACCATCTTTCCTGAAGGTTTGAGCCCTAACTGTTACCTCTAAAAAATAATTCAACCAGATTAGTCCCATAAATTTGCCTTTTACAAAACCCTGCTGTCTCTACCTTATTAAATATTTCTCCAAATATTTAATTATTGATTCCAGAGATTTTTCAACAACTAGTGTTGAACAGCAATGGCTGCTTTTTTTGAACAAGGCTGTTCTACCAAATGTTTTCCAGATGTCCAGCCCTCCTCTGTATTCAGGGAGGGGTGCTTCTGGATAAAGTGTCAACACACATCCATTCTAATGTGTCTTTTAAATGTATTCTGTCTGGTTCAACAGACTGTTTCAGCCAATGTTTTAAAACAACATTATGCTACACTAGCACATTAGATATTCTGAGTTACACTCCAATGAGTGAGTTATGATTTAATTTTGTCAAATGTAATGTTGTCCTTCTGTCTTTTACTGGTTAGTTTTCAATCAATGTTATCTCTAAATGAGTACATGTTCATACATTTGAAATTATTCTATAATAATAAAAAGATAAATTTGGTCCAGTAATTTATGTGTCAATATTTTAAGGAACACTGTTCATCAGTAGTGGGTGGAGTATTTGGAAAATCAGCTTGATCTACAGGGGGAGCCCTCAATCTGCAAGGAAGGAGACTGGGATTCCCATTGGTGTTAACCTACACTGTGAAGGTGAGGTGGAGGTGAACTTGGATGGCAAGCCAGCAAAGAGAACCAACAGGAGCTGTCCACTTCACAAATGGTGACACCCAGAGCCATCATTGAGAAACTGGATAGGATGAAAGGAAATCTTCAAAAACACAAGACCTCAACAATCTGAACTTTTGGCTCATCCTGACATTTAAAAAAAAACAAATTTCAGGAGCTGAACAGAAATGATGGGAATCCTGAAGGCATTATCTTTGCTTCCTTTGTCGAAGGCATGGCCAGCCAAGGGATGGAGACCTGCCGAAGTTTGTGGACAATAGCGAGTGAGGGAGATGGGGGTGGGGGCTGGTTAGATCTTGGGGCGCAGGGGAGACCTGAGTTAGACAAGCACAGGCATCTTGACAAAACTGGTCCTGTGCAGGTTACAGAGGAGAGCAGGCAAGGCAATGCAGAATGTTAAAGCAGTAAAGAATTGTAGATGAAGATTGTTTCAAGCTGGGGACAAATCAGTTCAGCAAACACAGAAGTGAGGGTTAAAGGTGATTTAATGCAAGTGAAGGTATCAGAGTTTTGATGCCCTAAATTACTTAAAAACAGAATGACAGTGGTGAGAGGCATGCATGGGCGGGGAAAGTGCAAGGCAATGGAAAATGCTAATTGGGAAAACTAATCGTGGGTGAAAACCGAGACAAAGTCTTTAAGGTCCCCAATATTTAACTGCATGAAGCTTCAGAGACTCAACTAATACAAAAAACACAGCAGAGTTAGTGTAGGGGCACCATTGTTAGTGCAACCCTGTTACAACGCCAGTGACCCAAGTTCAAATCTGGCGCTGCTGTAAGGAGTTTTTAATATTCTCCCTGTGTCTGTGTGGGTTTCCTCCAGGTGCTCTGGTTTCCTCCCACCTTTCAAAATGTACTGGGGATTGTAGATTAATTGGATGTAATTGGGTGGCACAGGTTCATGAGCTGAAAGTTTCTGTTATCATGTTGTATGCTTTAAATTAAATTCTTTAAAAGTTCAGCACAGTAACATGCCCTTTCAGGGTATGACCCCCATGCCACTCAATTATACCCAATACATTTTTTTGAACGTCTAAATTTAAATTTAAAATAAAAATATAAAGAAATTAAAAAGTACTAGAAATCTTCAGCAGGCCATGGTGGATATGTGGAGAAAGAAACAATTAATGTTTTCAACAGAACAATGGGCATGAATCGTCAGCGTGATCTCTCTTTCGCCACTCAGCTTGGGGAGAAACCATATTAATGGCCAGGTACTGCTGGAGATTCTGTGGCCACAATAATTGATTTCAAACAAGGGCACAATTCCTGAAGTGTTACAATACCAACCATAGAAGTGTTTTGCCATTAGTTCTATTATATAGTCAGGATAATGTGAACTATTTTGTAACTGCGTAAGAATACACCCTTCTCACTGTAGTTTAACTGTAGTGCACCACTGTATATGAGTGTGTGTGAACAGTTCCCTGAGATGGTGGAAGACATCAGTGAAATATCTTCTTTTATTTGATTCTTGCATCTCTAAGTTATTTAAGAAGCTCCCGCAAGTGTCACAGATTCATAAGTTTTTCTTAACCTCAGTTTTACTCATGATCACATGCTCCATAGACCTCAGAAATACTGCTCAATTGGCAAAGGGAAAGTAAGATCAGAGAACTGAATGTGTGGCTCCAAGATTGGGGTGGGAGAAAGGGGATTTGGTTCTGACAGTGGCATTAGTACCAGGGAAAGAAGGAGCAGTGGCATTAGAATGGCTTCTCTTGAACTGGGCTGAGACCAAGGTCCAAGTGAAATGAATAACTGGGGTTGTAGATTAGGCTTTGTACTAACTTGTGCAGGGGTCAGAGCTGGTCTGAGAAAATGCATTGTTCAATAGAAAGGGTAGCAACATCACTGATGACAACCAGACACTGTCAGGTTGACAGTGCATTCAGACAGAAGAGTATGATTCCAAATCAAGCAAAAAACTGATACAATTCAATATCGAAGGGTATTTGTCTGATCTGATGATATTTTTGCAAAGTAGAAAATGATGTACATTAAAATAGATGTGTAATCTAATAGACATTGTGAAGGACTCCAAACCTTCCTCATGCAAACTGTCATCTCTTCTGCCATCTGGTAGGAGGTACTGTAGCACTCAGGTTGCTGCATCCAGATTGGGCAGCAGCTTTATCCCCCAACCCATCAGAGTCCTGAATTCCCAGAACATATGTGCATAGAGTACCTTGGTACAGGGGAATCTTATAGTATACATCTTAATATTTAATATTTTATATGTTTAACTTCTATTTATGTAAATATGCTCCATGGTCCTGAAGAAATGCTATCTCATTTTTACCGTGCGAGCATGTTATGAACAAAAAATAAAGGTGACTTGACTCTGCCATAAACCTTAGCTGTATTAATAAAGCTTCACCAGTTTAACATCTTCTAATGGAAGGACAAAGATATCTGGAATACATTTTATTATGCAGGTTCAGTACAGCAAAAATTAAATTTATAAACAGGTAAATGACCATGAAAGACAGCCTGAAGGATATCTGTACGAACAATAAACAGTGAGATTTCAAGCAATTTAATTGCATCTGTGCCCAAAGGCGCAACTCCATGACTCAACTCATGATCTGGAATTCCTCAGGCTTAATTGGAAAATTCATAAATTCTGCAAGTTCCTAGTTTAAGTGGTGCTGGTGAACTGATCACATTAACATTTAAATCAGTGCCAAATGTCATGGACAGCACATTACTCTCACTCAAGTAAATGTTGGCTGAATACCAGAACCTGAACATTGTGTTGCAAATGAATGCATCTCAGTGTGATGTTGTATGAAGCGTGTTTCAGTTATTCCCAAGGCTCTGCTCCATGAAACGTGACATGCAAGAGTTCTCCATGCAATGTTTGGGCTGGGGTCACACATTATGTTACTGATGATAACCGCTGCATTGGTCAGAGAATCAGCAGGCAGCTCTGCAGTTGTAAAACCATCAACATGCAACACTGCTTAATTTCACTAAAACTAAGGTATGCTAGATAACCCCATTTACAAACAAACTCAAAATTTTGGAAAACAGCATAAATAAGCTTCATCAGATAAGCCAACCAAATCACCTTTGAAACAAAAAAAACATAAGCAAGCAACTTTTTATGGAGTGTGATCTGCAGCAAGATTAACCTGTTGTGGTTGGTTCAGCTTAAACTCATGTCACCTGAATAAACAATGTCACAATACTTGTTTACTTGCTTATGTTATCTGTGTAGATTAAAATCAGAGAGAAAAAAACATTGATTGAGGAAAGTTGCAGAGAATGACAATTTGAGAATAACTCATCTCTAGCTTGTGAAAAGCAAAGTGTGTAGTTTCTGCTAAGCTAAATTAGAAACTGAAAAAATGTAAAAGAAATGGGAAACTAGAGGAGATGCCATTGTTAGTGAGCTTAGTTAAACCTGCCAGGAATAGTATCAGTGAAGGAAAATTGAAATAAGAATAGAAATTGCTAAATTACTCAAGGGTCAAGCAGTATCCGTGGAGTAAGAAACAGATGTCAAGCCTCAGTGATTCTTTAATTTTCAAAGTAAAATTTTGCTTTATTGAATCATAAAATAACATGCCAAAATGCAGTCTGTCTCTAAACTCTGCAAATTAATTTATTGCTCAAGAGTAGGAGGACAGTGTGAAATGCAAAAGGAAATAAAAGAATGAGTCAGATTTTGTTGCAAAATCGGGATCTCTCGATTCCATCTGTTTCTGATAAATCATACATTCCATTGGGGGCTATAGTCAGTGGATAGGAAAATTATATTCAGTCAGTATGAATAGAGGACTGTAGTGTGATGTGAAAATGAATGATGGCAAAGGCATTGATGGATATGACACACATGTTCATAGTTCAGGGACCAGAGGGCGAAGCCAGGCCATTAAGCTCAGAGACATTTCTCCATCCAGAATTAATCTGGATTAATTCCTGAAGACTGGAGGGTGGAAAATATAACCCCACTTTTTAAGAAGGGAGAGAGAAAATGGGAAACTATAGACCAGCTAGCCTGACATTGGTTGTGTGGAAAATGCCAGAATCATTTATTAAAGATGCGATTGCAGGACATTTGGAAAGTAGTGGTATCATTGGACTGAATCAGCATGGTTTTATGAGGGGAAAATCATGTCTGACAGATCTTATAGAATTCTTTTGAGGATGTAACTAGTAGAGTAGATAAGGGGGAACCAGTGGATGTGGTATATATGGACTTTCAGAAGGCTTTTGATAAGGTCCCGCACAGGAGATTAGTGTACAAAGTTAAAGCACACGGTATAGGAGGGATGGTAGTGAGTTGGATAGAGAATTAGTTGACAGACAGTAAGAGTAGGAGTAAACGGGTTCTTTACAGAATGGCAGGCAGTGAATAGTGGGGTACCCCATGGCTCAGTGCTGAGACCACAGTTATTTACAATATATATATCAATGACTTAGATGAGGGAATTTAAAGGAGCATCTCCAAATTTGCAGACAACTTGAAGCTGGGTGGCAGGGTTAGCTGTACAGAGGATGCTAAGAGGATGTAGGGTGACTTGGACAAGTTAGGTAAGTGGGCCAAGGCATGGCAGATGCAATAGAATGTGGATAAATGTGAAGTTATCCACTTTGGAGGCAAGAACAGGAGAGAAGATTATTACCTAAATGGTGTCTAATTAGGAAAAGGGGAGATGCAGTGAGACCTGGGTGTTGCTATGCACCAATCATTGAAAGTGGGCATGCAGGTACAGCAGGTAGTGAGGAAAACGAATGGCATGTTGGCATTCATAACAAAGGATTCGAGTACAGGAGCAGAAAGGTTGTACTGCAGCTGGACAGGGTCTTGGTGAGACCACACCTAAAGTATTGTGTACAGTTTTGGTTTCCTTATCTGAGGAAAGGCATCCTTGCCATAGAGGGAGTGCAAAGATAATTCACTAGATTGATACCAGGGATGGGTGGACTTACAGATGAAGAAAGGCTGTGTCCACCTATCTGTTTACGCACTTCATATTTCATCCCTCTGTTTCCATCCGTGTTTCCACCCCTGTGTTTCCACCCCTCTGTTTCCATGGCTCTGTTTCCACCCCGATGTTTCCATGCTTCTGTTTCCACCCCTCTGTTTCTACCTTGCTTATTCCATCCTTCTTTCTTCAACCTGTTGTTTCCACCCTCGGTTTCTACCACCCTGTTTCTACCCCTATCTTGACAAGCCTCTGTATTTACCCATTTCCACCCTACTGTTTCCACACCCTGTTTCACTCTTCAGTAGCCCCCTCTGTTTCCACCCCGTTTCTATGCTTCTGTTTCCACCCCAATGTTTCCACTCCTGTGTTTCCATGCTTCTGTTTCCACCCGTGTTTCCACCTCTTTGTTTCCTCCCCTGGTTCCACGCTTCTGTTTCTACACCTGTTTCCATGCTTATTTCCAACCCTCTGTTTCCACGCTTCTGTTTCCACACTTCTGTTTCCACCCATTTCCATGCTTCCATTTCCACCCCATTTCCACATTTCTGTTTCCACCCCTCAGTTTCTATGCTTGTTTCCACCCCTCTGTTTCCACGTTTCCACCAATTTCCATGCTTCTGTTTTCAGCTCTCTGTTTCCACTCTTCTGTTTCCACCTCAATGTTTCTACCCCTCTGTTTCCACCCCTCTGTTTCCATTCTTCTGTTTCCACCCATGTTTCCATGCTTGTTTCCACCCTGCTTATTCCATCCTTCTTTCTTCAACCCGTTGTTTCCACCCTCAGTTTCTACCACCCTGTTTCTACCCCTATCTTTACAAGCCTCTGTATTTACCTGTTTCCACCCTGCTGTTTCCATGCTGTTTCACTCCTCAGTAGCCCCCTCTGTTTTCACCCATCTGTTTCTACCTCTCTGTATCCACCCAGCTGTTTCAACACCTCATATTTCACCCCTCTTATTCTACCCGTCATATTACACTGCTCTCTTGCACCCCATGTCTCCTCACCTCTGTTTCCATCCTGCTCTTTCCAACCCTCTCATTCCACATCTCTATTTCCTCCCAGTTGTTTCCACCCAGCTGTTTCGATCCCTCTGTTTCCATGTCACTTTTTACACCACTCCATTTTCAGCCTCTGTTTCAATAGCTCTGCATTTCACACTGTTTCCATGCCTCTTCCAAGCCTTGTTTTGTTCCCCTCCAATTCCACCCCTCATATTCAACCCCTCTGATTACACCCCTCTGTTGCACCCTTCAGATTCCACCCCTTTGTTTCCACCACCTTCTTTACACATCTCTGTTTCCACCTCTGGGCCTGGAGGGAAGTAGGATGGACCCAAGCTGGCAAAAAAGAGAGAACAAAGAGCATATGGCACCTTTATAGTGCTGGAGGGACAATCCTAGATCATTTCCAGGGACCAACGACTCAATACCAGGAGGATTAATCCAATTACAACAGCCAATGGCCCAAGGACAAGTACATGCAGACTGGAGAGTGCTGTCCAGGTAATTGACATGGATAAGACAGCAAGGTGTGTACTAATGGGTGGGGTGGAACCAAAACTTGATTGGCAGCTGGTGTGTCCCCAACTAGGTAGGGGGTAGGGCTGTCACATGACAGCCACAACCTTTCTCAATACAATGGGGATACTTTAAAAGCATATTTGCAAGGGCAAATTATAGGTTTTACACCAAATTTTTTCATTTAGAAAAATAAATTATAGTTTTGGAAAAGGACCTTCAAAAGTTGGTTTCTGAAGATAAATTGATTAATGATAAGCTTCATTACAATTCATTGCTAACTTATAGGGCTGAGAAAGTCCTTTATGGGACGAGGCAAAGATATGAATTGGGTAAGAGATCGCATAAAGTTTTGGCTTGGCAATTAAAAGTGGAGAAAGCTTCAAGAATAATTAATGCAATAATTACATATAAACCTCAAGTAAATGAATCTTTTAGGAAATTTTATATGTAATTATATACTTTGGAATCTTTAGGAGATGAAACTAAAATAAATGATTATTTATCACAGATAATATTGCCTAGGTTAAGTTTAGAAGAACAAACTGAACCTGAACTTGATGCACCGTTTACTGAGGCAGCAAACTCTACATTGTGGCAACTCACCTAGGTGCACGCCGAACTGGCTCCAAAAGTCGCAAGTGCACCGCAAGCATCAGCTGTCGGGAGGACGCTGACTGTGGGACAAACAGCAGGCTGGAAGATGATGTCACTTCTCCCCATTGTGCTTGAGGTTTCCCGGGAGCGGAATTTAAAAACTCCTGCATTAAAAACCAATGAAGCTTTTCTAAATGGATGGTATTCGAGTAAGACGACTTCTTTCTCTCATCACGACACAGTGTGACTGCAACATAGTAATAGATTTCAAGGAGAAGATGGTTTCCCATCTGAGTTTTAAAAAGAATTTAAGGGTTTATTAATTCCCATATTCTGAATCATTTTTGATGGCAATAATTACTGTGATTTCTGAAAAAGACAGAAACCCTTTGAAACCTTTATCGTACAGACCTATTTCATAATTAAATGTAGATTATAAAATAGTAGCAAACATTTTGGCAAATGGAATGAATAGTTTGTTCCCTAAATTAATTAATATGATCAGACAGGTTTTGGAAAATGAGGCTAGATTACTTAAGCATAGTGGTTCTCAACCTTTTTCGCCCTAGGTCCCATTTTTATTTTTCAAAACACATATGCTTCACCATTAGCAGAAAAAAGTTATATATTCAAAAGAAGTTTAAATTAAATCATTCACTGCATTTAAGGTCAGGAAGAGGCCCCAAAACCCAGCAGCAATAGAAATTCACCAAAACAAATGGTTACTTAAAAGTTGATTTAATTATCTTTAAACGTGAAAACATGATCAAACTCTAACTTATTATTATTAACTTAACCCCCTTCTAATTCTAAGTGCACGTGTATGTAATGTGTGTAAGTTTAGAAAAGTTATTTGATTCACAGTCCAATCTCACTTCTCACTCCTCCAAGTTCACTGGTATCAGGCAATTGTTATACTGTGCAGAAAATTTAACATTTATGAATTTCACCAGGCTTTGGTGCTTGAAAGGTAAATGGTTACCGCTTAGGAAGGTTCTTGTTGGTTTTCAGAGAGAAGTTTGTTGCTTGTTGAACACCTACAACTGATTCCTTCTGATCAGCCATTTCAGTGTCTTGCCGAAGAAACTTGCCCCATCAGGGTTATCCAGATGATATCCTCTTTCTTTCAGGTTACCACAGAGTTCTTTTTCTCTTTTCCTTATCTCATGCAAAACACTACAGAGCCAGCCATCTCCTCCTGTATGGACCACATTGGCTTTGAACAGGCTGAACTCAGAACTCACAACCCGTTTGCAAAGTGGGGTTTCAAGCAAGATTCAAAAAGCCACTTGTCCTGTTCCAGTCCCAGCTGCTGCTGCTGAACTGTAGAACTGAATTCTTTCTCTCTCTCTCTCTCTCTCTCTCTCTGATTCTTTCTCTCTCTCTCTCTCTCAGAGAAAACCACATGACCCTCTTGGAACAGCAAACTGCACTCAGACAGACTGCGGCGGCACTGGACCCAATCTTCTGAGTCCATTCATCTGTTTCTTTCCAAAACAATAATCCATGATTCCCTAGCATGTCCAATTAACACCTACTTGTGAAGTCTCTATAGGCATTCGCCAAAGATTTTGCAAAGACACTAAGAGCCTGTCTCTTTTGAAGAGTTTGTATCTGTGTGCGACTTAACTAAAAACCCTACAAACTATTTTCCAAAAACATATCTATACATAATATAAAATGTAACATAATATGTCACAATACACTGGAACACATATTTCATATTCAATTACGACTTCAATATGTCCACCATCTCACACACACATTCAACAATTCTTGTCACTTCAGTGGGAATCTTGCCCCTGACGCTGGCTGCAGATTATTTTGTTTTGAGGGGCTAATTAGGTTAGTTTCAACCTTAAATCTCCACGTTTTGTAGTTTCCAGTCAGATTTTCTTAACTTGTAGTAAATCACTAACAGCACTGCAGCTACATTCTACCAAATAAGAAGATGAAAAATGTATCATTCATTCCATTGTTAAAATAGTCGAGTTTGGGTATTTCTTTTCAATCTTGTTAGACAGCCGCATCATTGTTCCTTTCACTTTGAACAGAGTTCTTACAGATTCATCATGTTGCAACTCAGATAACTCCTCTTGGCATTACACTAGAACTTCAACCTAGTCCACCAACAATGGCTGAGTTAACCAAGAGGGAAAATCCATTGCCTTTAAATCTGAAAATCTATCATTGAATTCGGTAAGCAACGTTTTCAAAAGGTCAACAATGACATTTGTAGCAGCATTAGTTACCCACACTTATTCACCAATAGAATTGACTGAAATTTCTTGCAGAAATATTCCTTTGGAATAACTCTCACAGTGTCATGAATCCAAATATCTTTGCTTTTGCATCAACTAGTGTCATATTTACTACTTGGATTTGCTTGTTCAATGTACAAAAATGTCCACCAAGTAACTCACATAAGCTTTGCCGTCTGTTGTTAGCAAGAGGTTCATTTCAGGTTTGTCCTTCAAAAACTCAAACAGTTCCAGAAACCTTTTGAAGCAGTTTCCCTTTGACAACCACCTTAATTCAGTGTGAAGCAATAATCTCACATGTTCTGCATTTTTATTAACTCAAAGCTGTTTAAACAGACATTCACATTTGGCATTGATACACTTGATCATAGAATGAAGTATCTCATGTAGAACAGGGGAAACTTTATTGGCAACTACGTTTTCTTGGTGGAAAACATAATGATCAACCAACATGAGTGGATTTTCATCCTTCATTAATTTTAAACATCTTGATATTTTTTTACCCATCATAGCAGGTGCACCATCTGCAGCACAAGATATAATGTTTCCTTCTGGTATTTCATTTTCATCCACATCATTTTTCAGCTTGCTGTAGATATCAACTCCAGTACTGCTTGTTTCTAATGATTCACAAAACTCTTTTTGAAACTCTTCCTGATCAAATATATCTCACGTAAGCCAATAACAGAGCTTCATTGTCCCATATGGTATTGAGGAATTTCATGATTTCAATTCTCAATAAGCTGTTTTTCAACATCTTGACCCATGTCATCTATTCAGTTGCAGACAGTACTATTATTCAATGGAATTGCTCGGACATCTTTGTCATCCTTTTGCAGAAGTATTTTGAGAAACAATGATATAGCAGGTTTAATCAGTTACTCCCCAATTGTATGATTCTTCCCATATTTTGCTATCAGTAGAGAAATTTCACAGCTCGCTTCAAGGGTACGATTCAGGGCTGTAGTTTGCATAGAGAAATAACAAAGTGATTTTTGATCTATTTTCAAACTTCTCTTTCAGTGATTTAAAATATTCCAACTTTGAATTGACATGGTTAGGATGTTTTACCCTCAAAGGAGCTTCAAGACGATTCATTAGTCAAAGTCTTTTGGTATAATAGGCAAATCGGTGCACGTTCATCGTGTACAGCAGGTATAAACCTAAACTTCAAGAACTCCACTGAATAATGACGAACATTTTGCTTGCTTGGTCTGCTCATTTTGAATATTCCACAGTGTGAGCTCCCTGAAAAAGATTAATAAAACAGTGCGAGCTCATGAAACAGATTAATCAATATTTTATTGTCTTAGAACTGAATAATGTAATAAAAGTAATTATCGAATCAAAGTAAGAAAACTGACCCTGCGGATTCTGATATTTTTTAATCACAGAGAGTGCATCAAAACTGACCTAACTTCGTGCTTTACTTTCAGAGGTTCTTATTTTTTTCCAGATTTTGGCAACCCCCTCAGGCTGGCGCCTGTGGACCCATCCCCAATCAATACGCTAGTGCACAAAGATACATACAGATACAGGTCTCACTCACTACTGAACTGAAAAAGTAAAGGGTGTAGATGACACTTTCCTTATTCTAATATATCCTAATTTCAGAAAAGTATCTTCCAAAGCGTGAACTGCAATATCCCAAATTTCGATCTCTTTAATCCAACAAATCATACTCTGTGGCTGTTACTATATGTAGTTTTAATTTGTTGATAGAATGGATAAATACTTTGCATAGCTTTGCAACAAGACTTTCATAATGGTGAATAACAAAGCATTTACTGTATAAAGATACAAAAATATATAGAAATAAAAATACACATACAGACACACACTCAGAAACACACCAAAACCTAGAGATATAAAAACTTAAGGAGAGACAAAATCTTAGAAAATGTCTTTGTGCTCACACTTCCTTCACAATTGGAGCCAAAGGAGCAAGCACTTGGCCTGGGTGGATATTACAACATATTACATCATAGTCACTATGGTAACACTACAAACAATAGTTCTCTTAAAGAGACAGGTACAAAATTAACTAAGAATCAAAAACACAAGGTTCTAACCTTTACATTCCAGCCCTTAATTATTATAAAGGCATTAATGGCTAATATATAATAATTACTATTACAGATGCACAAAGTAAATATAGTAAGTATAAGATTAGAAATCAAAACTTTCAGCTTCTTGTAAAAGACAGATTTTAGTAATAGGTCTATTTAAGTAACCAGTCTTGGTTTTAATCTGCACTTGCCGAACAAATCCTTTCTTGTCTGTAACTGTATCCTCAATTTACCCCAGCAACCAAGAATTTCTTGCTGCAGAATCATCCATATAATTACAATATCTCTACATACAAAATTGTCTTTAGCTTTAGAACATTTTTGCCGTTCTTGTAATAATGAAATATATTCATTAATCCATCTTTTTCAAAATAAATCTGCAATAAATTGCGCTTGTGTCCATTTGCATCTTGCATCGATATCTTCTTTTTGAAATTGACCCCATCAAAGTTTTAGATTTAAGAAGTAGAAGATGGGGGAAGAAACATGATGGTGTAGGGAATGCAGTGGTCCCTACAATTTGTTAATTAAGTTAAGTTTTTATTATTAAAGTTAATTTAAAGTCTTTTTAAACTAGCAATAACTTTAACTACAATGTCACCAAAAAAAGAAAAAACACTGAAAACTACACTGAAGGAAAAACGTTAACCGAAGAGAGAAAAAGAACCTGGGCCTACCTCTTCAATGAAGCCAGCCGTCGGAGTTCTTCCTCAACCCGCTAGAGACAGCCCTGGAGAGGGACCATCTCACGGAGTCATACCTACAGTTCTCCACAAAGATGGCACCATCCCAAAAACTACTTCCACACTGTGCATGAAAAAAATTAAAGGGAAAAATCTTCACCCCTCTCAGAGGGCCAATCCAGCACTCCAGGTCTGCAAGAAGAAGAAGACTTACCTGATAATGGAAGAAGATTCCAGTGATTTTACAAGTAAAGATGAAGATACAACTACAAAAGAAGAATTTAAAGGCAAGGCAAAGTTCTTTTTAAGAAAAAAATGGATAAAATTGAAGCCAAAACTGATAATCCTGCAATGCAATGGAGAATAATTTTAAATTTTTAACTGGAGAAATGCAATAAGTTAAAATTGATTTAACTAAATTAATAAATAGTGTTTCACAAAGGGTTGATAAAGTGGAAGAAAGAATTCAGGATGATCGTGAAGAGGTTCAACATATTGCAGAAAGAACAATTGTTAATGAGGACTCTGTTACTGTCTTGATTTCTATGAATGAAAAATTGCTGGAGAAGGTTGATATCTTGGAAAATTATAGTAGAAGGAATAATCTCAAAATTGTTGGAACTTCTGAGAATAAAGAAGGTCATGATGTAATTCACTTTTTTCAAGATTGGATACCGCAAATCTTTGGGCGAGAAAATTTTTGAAGAGAAAATTCAGATTGAGAGAGCCCATAGAGCTCTCTAACTGAAGCTGGGACTGAATCTTATTGATCAGATTTTTAAATGATCAAGATAGAGAAAAGAATGAGAATGAGAAGAGCTAAAGAACATGGACCTTTGAATTACGAAGGTGATAAGATTTTTTAAATCCAGATCTGAGTCAAGCTCTTTTGAAGAAGAGGGAAGAGTTTAATCTGATTAAGAAGGCCTTATATGATTTGTATTGTAATATCCAGCAACTTTGAGAGTTTTCATTCCAGATCAGCAGAACAACCGTTATATTCTGGCTGAAGATTTTGTTGAAGATCTGCCCACAGGAGGATTTACTGAAATGATTCATTAAAATGGGGAATGTGTTTTCCTTTTTTTTTTAATCACTTTTTTCTTTTCCCCCAGGAGTCGGGGGTTGTTTTTGTGCCCATAAAATGGAGAGTGGCAATGCTGCTTTTTCTTGAATTTTGGGGAGGGAGGGTTTTTTATATTTTTGTTTTTCAATTTAACAATTTTATATAATACTTTAATTTTGAATAAGTTCAGTGTTTTTGGATTGCAGGTGATGACACTTCAGACCAATCTAATGTATGGGAATTCTTCCTCCTGGATAGGACTGCATGTTAATAACTTGGGAAATAATCACTAAAACAGTTAAGATATTAAGTTTAGCGGATCCACAAAAAGAAAGAAGGTATTAGCACATATTACGAAATTAGGGAGTATAAATATCTTTTTACAAGAGAGTCATTGAAATGAAAGTGAACATTTAAAATTGAAAAGGATTGGGTAGGTCAAGTAGCTTTGTCTACATTTAATTCTAAAGCTAGGGGAGTGGTAATTTTATTTAAGAAAAATTTACCAGTTAAAATTCAAGATGGAATTACAGATCTGGCAGGAAGGTATCTTATAGTAAATTGTCTACTATTTTCTGAAGAATGGACTCCATTAAATATTTATGCACTGTATAAATTTATACAGGATTTTTAAAATAATTTTGGTGAATAATTTTGGTCCTGGGCGAACTGGTCGAAGTTAAGGCTGGGCGTCAGTGTGCAGATGGCCGGTCGCGAGAGTGCATCAGCAATCACTTTGTCCTTCCCCGCCTTGTACCGAATGTCAGTGGTAAACTCCGACACAAAGGAGAGGTGATGCTACTGGCAAGCCGACCAGGGATCCTTTGCCACTGCGAGTGCCTGGGTGAGGGGTTTGTGGTCAGTGAAGATGATAAAAGTCCTCTCCTCCAAAAAATAGTGGAAAAGCTGCACTGCCAGGTACATCGCCAGTAACTCGCAGTCGAAGGCACTCTACTTGCGTTCCGGCAGGTGGAGCAGGCAGCTGAAGAATGCCAGTGGCTTCCAATGTCGATTCACCTGCTGCTCCAGGACAGCACTGACGGCTGTGGCAGAGGCATTGACAGACAGTGCCGTATGCAGGTCGGTGTGCGGGTGGGTGAGCATGGTGGCCTTCGCGAGGGTGTCCTTGTGGCCTCGAATGTGGTGCAGGCTTCTGGGTTCCAAGCGAGCGTTTTGTGCTTGGCTGCGATAAGGGCGAATAGCGGCTGCATAATACGCGCAACTCCCGGGATGAAGCGGTTGTAGAAGTTGACCATACCCGCGAACTCCTGCAGCCCCTTGAGGCTGTCCAGGCGTGGGAACTCCCTGAGAGCAGCGACCTTCGCAACGGCGGGTGTGGCTCCTTCAGCCATGGACTGCATGGACTCTTTCCCAAACTGGCACTTGGCTGGGTTGATGGTAAGGCTGAAATCGGCCAGCCGAGAGAAAAGGACGCGTAGGTGGGCCTTGTGTTGCAGCTGGTCCTTGCTGGTGATGAGGATGTTGTCCAGATAAATAAAGACAAAATCCAAGTCCCTGCTCACAGAGTCCATGACGCGCTGGAAGGTCTGAGCGGCGTTCTTGAGCCCGAATGGCATGCGCAGGAATTCGAACAAGCCAAAGGGGGTGATGATGGCCGTCTTGGGTATGTCCTCAGGGTGCACCAGGATCTGGTGATATCTGCACACCAGGTCAACCTTGGAGAAAACCCTCGCACTGTGCAGGTTGGCTGTAAAGTCTTGGATGTGAGGGATGGGGTAACAATCAGGAACTGTTGCCTCATTGAGCCATCGATAGTCTCTGCAGGGACATCAGCTGTCGGAGGCTTTCAGGACTAGGTGGAGCAGCGAGGCCCATGGGCTGTTGGACCGCTGAATGATCCCCAGCTCCAACAGATGCAAAAACTCCTCTTTTGCCACCTGGAGCTTGTCAAGCGGGAGCTGGCGTGCCTTGTCGTGAATCGGTAGGCCATGGGTGGGGATGTGGTGGAACACCCCATGGTGTGGTGAGGCAGCGGAGAACTGTGGCTTGAGGAATGTCGGAAACTTGTCCAGGATTCGCTGGAACTCGTCTCTGGACGTGCTGATCATGGCCATCTGCGGTTGCTCTGAGCGGGGGATGTCAAGGTGAATGGCCTGGAAGGTACGGGCATCCACCAGGCACCTACGTCGAATGTCCACCAGAAGCCCGTGTGCGAGGAGGAAGTCTGCACCCAGGATGGTAGTCGGGAGGGACGAGACGGTGAAACTCCACGCGAAATTTTGTTGCCCGATCTGGAAATGGACTGGCTTGTGTCCATACGTCTGGATTTCTGTTGCTTTGGCCACACGGAAGGGAGGTCCACGAGGTCAGTTCCTGGACTCGATAGCCGTGACCGGGATGATGCTGATCTGGGCTTCAATGTCAATGAGGAACCGCCGGCCCCTGACTGAGTCCTGCAGGTAGAAGAGGCTGTGTCCTTGGCCAGCCGCCACAGCCTTTAACAGCGGCTGGCCTGGTCATTTCCCTGGAACGAGCAGGGCTGATGACACTTCCGAACCTTGGCTTCCCAGCGCTGATGGTAGAAGCAGAGGCCTGGAGCAGATGCTGTGGCCTTGGTTATGCTCTTGGGGGCCTCTGCGGGGGCTGGATGCTCTACCTCAGCACTAGGGGTGGGCTTGGCATGGTCATGCCCATGCCTTGTGACATGCTGGACCGCTGAGCCCTCGGGGAATCTTGCGAGCCATTGCTCTTGGGCCTTCAAGGTGACCTTCCTTGGGTCTGGGAAGCTCTCCTGGACCAGCAGCAGCCAGATGTCCCCGGGCATATGGTCGAGAAAAATGCACTCGAAGACTGGGCAGTTGGTGTGCTCACCCATGAGCATGAGCATCTCATCCATCAACTCCATCGGGGACCTGTCCCACAGGGTGTCGAAGTGCAGCCATCCGAGTGGCACACTGGTATCTGGATAGTCCAGGGGATCCAGTAAGCACTCCCAGCCCGGACCTGGCTGAGAACCGCGCTGGAGGGTGTTGACATCAGCCAGGCATCACGTGGTCCCCCAGCGCGTGCTTCTGAGCCCTGTGTTGGGAGGAAGGGAACACCCCCTACGGCGCCATTTTGGCCAGCTGCCCTGCCACATGGTTTACAAGCGGGGCCGGTTCGCCTGCCTAGTGGTGAGCCACCACAATATATTAGTTTTGGGATCAGATTAGCTGGGGGGGGGTGGGTCGGATTATTAGGGATTTTTTGTAGTTTGTAGTTTTTTTAGATTTTAGTACTTTAGTTTCAACATTTATTTGTTAATATTCTATTATGTAACTATGTTAAAATGTTCTTAATTTTTGACATTATATAATGTTGAATAAATAAAATATTTAAAAAAGTAAGAGATAATTTGATGTAAATGCCTCGATGTCATTTGAATTGACAGAAATTTTTATTGGACGACTATTTAAAATAGCTTCAATTTCGCACAATACTGTCTGAAGATTGTCATCATTGAGTATAATGAAACCTCGTTAGAAGGTGATTCGTTAACCCGCGGAATCGCTTATAGCGCGGGTGTCTGTGGACCCCAAATTGCTAAGGGGTGGGGTGATGACAATCAGTTGGCAATGCAACTTCCCGCACCTGACAACCCCCTCCCCGCACCTGACAGCCCCCCCAGTGCGGGACTTCAGGGCAAGGGCTTCTGGCATGGGACTTTGGGGCAGGGGCTTCCAGCGTGGGATGTTGGGGCTGGGGCGGCTGGCACAGGACTACAGGGCAGGGGCAGCCAGCATGGGACTACAGGGCAGGGGTGGCCGGTGCAGCACTACGGGACAGGGGCTGCCGGCTTGAGACTTCAGGGCAAGGGCAGCCGGTGCAGGATGCCCATGCCCTGACGTCCCACGCCAGTAGCCCCTGCCCCAAAGACTCATGCCCGTCGTCCCAGCCCTGACATCCTGCACTGGCAGCCCCGCACTCTGACATATACGCATCTGTTCCACGACTCAGCTGTAATGCAGTATGAAATCTTGGACCCCAACTACCGAGCTCTAACAAGGTTTTACCATATTTGATTATTCAAGATGGAATTAAGAATTTTTCTGATTGATCTAATCATTCTTTTCCTATGATGTGATCCTGTGGGTGGGTTAAATATCCAATTAATTTATTTCTGAAATAATGCATCATGAATTTGATGCTGATTCCAATTTTGAATTGCTTTTCGTAACACTAGTTGAGCTCCTAATAAAGTTAGACCCATTATCATAATATAATTCTTTTACTTAACCATATCTGCTATAAAATGTTGAAGAACATGGTAAAGAGTCTGTATCAAGCAATGATGCTTCTCCAATGTGAATTGGTCATGTAGTCAAACAAGTAAACTTAGCTCCTTATTGTTTTTCAACACCTCTTCCTCATTTTAATTGCAAAGGACCAATTGAGAGTGATGGGAATAATCGATTTCATTGGTAAATCAGACCAAACCTGTCTTCCAAAACAATGTACTTGAGGGAGTTGTTACATTCAAGTGGACAGACCACCATTAGGAAGAATGAGGATGACTGAAGACCATTCTAACCACAGAACCAGTAGTTTTGACAGTCTTTGATGCATCCAGAAAGATGAAAATATCCACGGACACTTCAAAAGATGGAATAAGTGCTGTTCTACTTCAGGCTGTGGGAGAAGATTGGAGGCCAGTAGCATGCACATCAAGGACAATGACAACATCTGAATGTTGATATGGACAGATCGAGAAAGAGTGTCTAGGTCTGGTCTAAGGACTTGAGAAATTCCAGTTATGTGTATGGTCTACCAACATCCATGGCAGGGAGAGACAACAAACCATTAATAGCAATACTCAAGAAAAATCTCAGTGAATATTGCCAAGAATCCAAAGACTGATTATGAAGCTACAATATTATGACTTTGAATTGCTGTGCACACCATGGAAACTTATTGTGATGCGTTATCCTGGGTAACAATGCAAAGTGAAGCACACAATGAGAGTTCCATAGAGACAGATCTGAAACTCAACATGAACCTGATCACTGAATCTCTTCCCATATCTGTCATGAAATCCAAGCAGATCGCAACTGAAACAGAAAAGGTCACAGTTCTACAGAAGGTCATCAAGACTCTGAATGAAGAACGTCCTAGAAGTGAATGTCAGTCATACTATAACATCAGAGCTGAGCTGAGTGTTGTCAATGGGCTTCTACTCAGATAGAGCAGAATTGTCATTCCTCAATTACTGCGACAAGAGATGCTGAAAATGGTTCATGAGGGGCACCTTAGAATGGAAAAATGCAAGAGGAGGGCCAGAACTGCTGTTTATTGGCCAGGGATAAATGCTGATGTTGACAGATGGTTTCAAGTTGTGAGACCTGTTTGAAACATCATGAAAAGCAGACAAAGGAACCCTTGATCATTACTGACGTACCAGAGAACCATGGCACAAAGTTGGGATTAATCTGTTCCACATGGATGGAAAGAATTACCTGCTGGTAATTGATTATCTATCGAAATCTCCAGAGATTGCACTGCTTCCTAGCATGTCTGCCTCTTGTGTGATCCAATATATAAAATCGATTTTTGCAAGACACAGAATTCCTCAAATTGTCTACAGTGACAATGGGCCATGCCACATTTGAAGAGAATTCCATAACTTTGCAGAAGAGTATGATTTTCGACATTAGGCCCTTTCAGGTGGCCTGAACACCCCCTTGTAAAGCCGCATAATCTCCCCCCATGCAGCTAAAGACATAGTCACCTGAATGCGCCGAGAGCACCTCCGAGGCACCGACACCAACCCTCCTCCGGGAGGGATAATCGGTGGAGTGCTGGGCTCTGCCAAAGGACCTAATGTGCAGCTGCTGTAAGCGGCTGCCTGGGAGCGGGCTGATCAGCCCGCGACCCCAGTCCCCGCTGATACACAAGTTAACCAGCTGCTGTTAACAGTGTCATTATCAGGAGATCTAAAATCACTTTCAGCTGACTCACCGAACATGGGAATAGTTTAATCTCGTGACAATTACTGGACCTTTGTGACTTGTTGCAGTGGAGATTACTTTTTTTAAAACTTTCTGAGTTATATAAAGAATACATAATAAACAAAACAAACCAACCCCCCCAAAGAAAAAAAATCTATATATCTCCAAACCCATCCCCACCTCCCTTCTAAATCCCACCCCAAAAACTCCCTCTACCAAGGGAGAAAAAAAATATTTATTGCTGCAGAATGTGTCAAACCTTTACATTTTTTTTAAAACACAAAAGGTTATAACTATTAAGCTTCCAAACCCATATATTTCAGATATGGAGACCACATCTTCACATAGAAAGAATAATTATGTCAATTATATGCTATCTTTTCCAAACAAATACAAGATTTCAATTCACTTTACCAATGATTCATATTCAAATCCACATCATTTTTCCCACATAATTGCAATACATTTCCTAGCCACTGCTAATGCTAACCGGAAAAACTCAATTTGAGATTTATTCATTCTTAGACCCATTATTAAAGTTATATTATACTCCATTTAAAAAGGCAGTGGATCTAGCATTAAAGTAGTCTTAAAATAAATCCTCCAAAAACTCTTTAATTTTTATCCAAAAAGACTTAACTTTATCACATAACCAGACAGAATGAATAAAAGTACCAATTTGAGTCCCACAACATAAACAAATCCAAATTACTAAATCCATATCTTTTTAACTTTTCTGGCGTTAAATACAACTGATGTAAGAAAATTATAATTCACCAAATTATATCACACAATAATCAATTTAGTCACACTACTTTCACACAGAGTAGTCCATTCTTCTTGGGTTAATTCTAAAAATAGATATTTCTCCCATTTAATCTTTAATTTATCTAAATTTAGTTTAACCATTTTCTCTTGTAACTAAGAATACATTTCTGAAATAAATCCCTTTTTTGCCCCATGTACAATTAAATTTTCAAATTTAGTTAACTCAGACGACTTCAATTCCCGCCCAAAATTTTTCACTACTAAAGCACGCACTTGAAAATATGCAAACAAAGAATTTAATGGTACCTCAAATTTTGCCCTAAGCCTATCAAAGGAAAGAAATATCCCTTCAAAACAATCCACCAACACTTTAATACCTTTCAACTGCCAGATCTTTAAATACTGATTATTCATTGAAAAGGATATTAATCTATTTTGATAAAGTGGAATTTGTAATGAAACCTTATCTCCAGTTCCTATAATAAGATTTCTTTTATACCAAATATTACATAAATGTTGTAATACTGGCACATTGTAATGTTGCAAAAAATGAGGAGTCCATCTAAATATAAATTGATGTATAATAGAATCAGAGAACTACGCTAATTCACTTTAGCCCAGCTAGGAGGTTGATTAACATCAAACATCCTAATAATAAATTTTAACTGGGCTGCTTCATAATAATTCTGAAAATTAGGTAATTGAAGTCCCCCTAATGTATATTTCCATGTCAATTTTTGCAACGATACTCTAGCCAACTTACCTTTCCATAAAAATATTCTTATTGTTGAATTTAACTCTTTAAAAAATATCTTTGGAAGTGAACATGGAATTGAATGAAAAAAATATTGAAATCGAGGAAAAATATTCATTTTGACACAGTTTACACGTCCCATTAATGTCAAAGGAAAATCTTTCCATTTATTCAAATCAGCTTTAATTTTTGTTAATAAAGAAACATAATTTATACAAATGTTGATAATCCTCATCAACCATTACCCCTAAATATTTGATTTTCTTAGTCCATCTAAGCTGTGTAATCTGTTTACAATCAGTATAATCCTCCTCCGTAATCGGTAATATTTCACTCTTATCCCAGTTAACCTTATAACAAGACATTTCTCCATATTGTACTAAACAATTTTGCATATGTCTTAACGATTGTTGAGAATTTGTTAAATATATTAATACATCATCTGCAAACAAATTAATCATATTCCTCTTCATTTATTTTAATCCCATTAATTTTATAATTTTGTCTTATAGCTTAGGCTAACGGTTCTATAACCAACGCAAACAAGGCTGGTAACAAAGGGCAACCTTGCCTAGTAAATCATGTCAAAGTAAACGTATCTAAATGTGTCCATTTGTCACCACCCTGGCTGAAGGATTTTTATACAAAGCTTTAATCCAACCGGTAAAAAATGGTCCGACTTAAATCTTTCAAGTACTTTAATTAAAAAATACCACTCAACTCGATCAAACGTTTTTCCACATCTAATGCCACTATCATTGACTGATTCAAACAATGTCTTAACGCATTAATCAATGTCAACAATCTAACAATATTATCAGAAGAAAATCTATTCTTAATAGAGCCTGTTTGATCAACATGTATTAAATGTGGTAAATAATTCGCAAGTCTGTTTGCCAATACCTTTGCTACTATCTTAGAGTCTACATTTGATAAAGGTATTGGTCGATATGATGCAACTTTCAATGGGTCTTTCTTTTTTTGGAATAACTAATTATAGCTCTAGAAATAATGATTCTGGAAATGCTTGTTCTTCTTTAGCTTGTTTAAGAACATCCATTAAAAATAGGAGACAAAACCTCATAAAATTCTTTGTAAAGTTCCACGGTAAACCCATCTTCTCCAGGCAACTTTCCATTTGGTATATTCAATATAGCTTGTTTAATTTCTAAATCAGTAAAAGGAACTTCCAATTATATCCTATCCTTATCTTCCAGAACCAGTAAATCCAAACCAGCTAAAAAAGACTCAGCACGGTCCTTATCCTGACATACTTCCAGAAATGTATAAATTCCAGTAAAATGAACAAAATTCATCATTAATTTCCTGAGGTTTAAAAGTAACTCCTGTATTATGTCATAGCGTTTATTATCCTTGACATCTGTTCGGTCTTTAATTGCCAAGCTAAAACCTTATGTGTTCTTTCTCCTAACTCATAATAATGCTGTTTAGATCGCTGTATTAACTTTTCATATTTATGTTTGCATTGTTTTATAACGTAATTTCAACTTCATCAAAGAAGCCTTTTTATCCTCTGTCGAGTTTCGCTGTAATTCCTTTTTGTTATTTTCTTTCTCTAGATTTTGACTCTCTGCCAAGTATTGTTTCTTAATTCTTATAGAATAACTACCAAAAATATTTGAGTATAATGCAAAAAATTTTGTACCGAAATTTGAGCTCAAACGAGGGGTGGGGTCGCATTATACACAGGAGTAAATTTTTTTTTTTAAATTCTGCCAGGTTTAACGATAAGTAAGATTATCAGGAGTCGCCTAAATTGACTGATTTACCACGTGATTTTGTTTACATTGGTGGTACATAGTCACATGAAACCAAGATTTTTTTAAAAAGATACCGATTACTAATATAAATGGACGTTAAATGGGAAAATAACAGTTATTCTAGATACGCGTATTTTGCTGTGGTTCTAATTTCTATCCATGATGTTTTCTCCTGGAATGAAGAGAAAATTAAGTGCTTATGATGCATCATTTAAGCAGAGAGTGATCAAGTACGCAGAAAGCAATAACAACTGTGCAGCCTCCAGAGAATTTGGCGTTGCTGAGAGTAACGTCAGGCTTTGGAGCAAGCAGAAATCAGAGATAGCCGAATTGCCCATGACCAAATGTGCTCGTAGGGGAAAGCAGGCTCTGTATACAGATCTGGAGAAAGCACTGGTTGACCGGGTAGAAAGGTGGAGAAAGGATGGCTACATTGTCACCTGTTTCCATATCCAGCTTCAAGCTGGGAAACTGCAGAAAGATCACAAATATGAAGTGAGTGGCATATTCAAGGTGTCAAATGGTTGGTGTCAGAGGTTTATGAAGAGGCCACACGACAGAGAACCAAGATATCACAGAAGCTTCCCAGTGACTTAGATGACAAGATAATTCGTTTTCAAGATTTTGTGATTAAGTCAAGGTCGGAGCATGACTTTGATATGAATAATATCAGCAATATGGGTGAAATTCCCTTGTGTTTTGATATGCCTGGTAACAGAACTATTGACAAAGTGGGTAGTAAGACCATTTATGTAAGGACAACAGGTCATGAAAGGACCCATTTCACCGTAGTTTTGTGCTGCTCAGCTGATGGGTCCAAGTTACGGCCAATGGTGATCTTTAAGCGTAAGACCATCGCAAAAGGAGAAAAGTTCTCACCAGGCACTCTTGTACACTGCCATCCCAAAGGGTGGATGGATGAAGAGGACGTCAAACTGTGGTTGGAGAAGGTGTGCAGTAGAAGACCTGGATCTCTTTTAAAGAAACCGCCTTATGTTAGTGTGGGACCAGTTTCAAGCCCATCTGACAGAACCAATAAAGAAGCAGCTCAAGTGATTCAAGACACACCAAGCTGTTATTCCTGGTGGCTTGACAAGTGTACTGCAACCCCTTGATGTCGTGCTTAATAAGCCATTTAAGGACCATGTTAGAAAAGAATGGATTTCCTAGATGGCCTCAGACCAAGTGGAGAAAACAGAAGGGGAAAAACACAAGAAACCACTGTTGTTTCCTGGGTGAAGTAGGCCTGGGATTCACTTCCAAGTTATATGGTCTCCCTGAGTTTTTTATAGACAGGAATCAGCACAAAATGGATGGGGCTGAAGATGATGTTTTAGGGGCCGATGCAAGTACCACCACTACTTCAGACTAGGAACATGAATCTGAAGATGAAATAACAGACACAACAGGCCTGGCCACAGATGAGAAGATCAACGGAGAAGAATGGGAAATGCTTTTTGGAGCATCTGATGACAATGAGTCTGATTTTGATGGATTTTAAAATAAATAAAGTTTTTCTTTTTATATTTTTTATATAAAAATATACTTATATATTTTGAACAATAAATTAATTATGTTTACTATGATAATTCTGTCACTTCATTCAGCACACACCACTTTTCTTCCACAACCTGTCAAAGTGGCACTTCCATGATGATTTTGGGCCAATAAAAAGGGGGGTCGTATTATAATCGGTGGTAAAATTTTTCTCCCTTTTCCCCCTCAAAAAAGGGGGAGGGGGTCGCATTATACATGAGTATTTATGGAAATTATCAAACATCATAAATAAGTTTTTAAAGCATCCCTCAAAACAAATTTACTCTGTACTGAATTTGTATTAATTTGCAAAAAGGACTGAATATGGTCTTTAATATAACTTATAAACTTTGTTTGTTTCAATAACATCCCATTAAATCTCCATCGATAAGGAGTCTCTACATCATCCAAACCTGAACATGTACTTAACAATAAAGAATGGTCAGACGAATCCTACTCTTATATTCTGTTTGTATAAATCTACCTTGTAACTACTGACACTAAGCAAAAATCGATTCTAGAAAAAGTATCATGTCTGGATGAATAAAAAGAAAAGTCTTTTTCCATCAGATTTAATTTCCTCCAAATTTCCACCAAATTCAAGTCTTTCATTAAATCTAACATCCATTTGGCCATTTTAGTTCTTTTTATAGTTTTTGGAAATTTATCCAATAGTGGATCCAACACACCACCAACCAAAATATCTCCATCAGTTTGACCCAAATTCAAAAAAGTTTCAGAAATAAATTCTTCGTCGTCCTCATTGGTGCATAAACATTCATCAAAGTCCATGCTTCAGCAAAAATTTTACAGTTCACCAAAAGTACTCTGCCCAATGTGGCAGAGTGATTCCAGCTGAAACAGTATCTTCTTATGAATTAAAATAGCAATGCCCCTTGCTTTAGAATTAAATGAAGATGCAAAAACATGTCCTACCCAGTCTCTTTTCAGTTTCATATGTTCTTTCTCAGCCAAATGAGTTTCTTGCAATTTGAACCTTCATTATCTTTATATATGCCAATATTTTCTTCTTTTTAATTGGGTTGTTAAGCCCTTTAACAAAATTTAAATTAGCCATAACTTAATTCCCTCCTAGGATTGTCACTTCACACAGCAATTACACTTAAATAAAAAAACCCTTCAGTAAAAAAAAACAGAAAAATACCCCTACTACTATAAAAGTAGTACCCCCACCCCCCTGCCGACCAGGTGCGGTCGGTACCCCAAGTGGCAGATGACTTTAGAAGCAGCAGAGTCAACCACCTCCCCCAACCGAACCTCATTAAAATATGTTCATCCCTTATAATTCATCCCAGTGATTCCACTCCACATTCAATTTGAGCTTCATCTTCAACATCAATCAGCGATTCTGATTCCAACTTCTTTTTCCCGTTCCCATTTCCAATCTAAATTTCATGCATTTTCTCCATCGATTTCTTCAAATCTGCCATGGAATTAGCAAAAGTCAATGCACTGTAAGGACTCTCAAAACATTGAGATTGATTTGGCCCAATAGACACCTTAAATACCGCCAGATACCAAAAGATAAATTTATACCCTTTCTTCCACAACATTGCTTTAACCGAATTAAACTTTCCATCTCTTAATAATCTCCTGACTAAATCTCCATAGAAAAATACCCTATTGCCTTGTACCATCACAGAGCTCTGATCAAGGAGAGCCTTCTGAACTGCAAGCTACAAAATCAATTCTCTATCCTGATATAGTAAACATCTTAAAAGAACTGCTCTCGGTAATTGACCCGGAAAAGGTTTTCTCCTTAACGCTCTATGAGCTCGATCTAATTCCAATCCATCTGGAAAAAATTCAACTCCCAACATCTCTGAAATCCATTTCCAAAAAGGTTTTACAGTATCTGACCCTTCAATATCTTCCGGCAAACCAACTATCTTAATATTATTATGACGACTTTGATTTTCCAATGAATCAATTTTTTGTAAAAAGTTCCTCTTCTGAACATCCCATCCTGTAAATGAATCCTCAATGTGATCCATTCTCTCCGCATAATGGTCCACATGGTCCCTACAGTTAATAAAGGCTTCTTCTATCTTCTTAAATTTATCTTGTACAATGTCCATTGCTGTTAAAGAGTTATTAATATCAACTTTAATAGATGTGATTTCTTAGCACATGCCAGTCATTTTTTCCTTCATACCAGTAAATTGATCATTTAAAGTTTCAAAACCTTGAGTCATATAAGACATGTTTTCATATTATTTAATAAGTTCCTCAAACAAAAAATTAACTTCCATCCCTGCGACAGGGGCCTTTAAAACTGGAGATGTCTTTGAGGAAACAACAGCTTTCACTGGAGAAATAGATTTTCTTAAAGCCTTGGGCCTACCTTCAATAAGTCTGGCTGCAGCCAACAATTCTTTTTATTTTTCTGGGTTATCTTCTTCTTCTTCTTCCACTTCATATCTGGGAGCCCTACTACAGGCCGTGCCGACTTCTCTGGTATGATGCGTGTCGGGTAATCCCGCAGTTAGGGCCCATTCCAGAATCTCACATATGCGCGAACTTCCGCACATGCCCAGAATATCGGCAGCACAGAGGCGAGCATCTCCAGACACCACTGCATGCAGGTGCTCCCCTGGCCGCAGATTGGTTGCCCACCCCCTGTGACCCTTGATCAAACCTGGTACGCATCAGACATCGCGCTCGCGCTCCTCCTGGCATGCCATCAGGCCAAAGACGTCAGCGTCATCTTGCATCTCCCGATGCGTAGAGGACGCCGTCGTTTCTTCCAACTGGTCCCAATTTCCACATTGGGGCTTTGGATCAAAGTGGAGATGTGATTTAAGTGCAACAGAGAAAACATTACTTGAATTTTTCAGGACTTTGTCAGCAATTCTAAAAAGCTATATCAATCTACAAACCTAATAGATTGTAAATTTCCAAATATATCATCTAGTCATGAAATAGCAGGTTGCGGGTCGGGAGTCTGTCAGGCAGCAACTCCCTGCTACCTGACAGCCCCCCATTCTGCTATCTGACAGCCTCCACCCCACTACCTGACAGCCCCCCGCCAAGCTACCTGACAGCCCCCACCCTACTGGGGAGGGGAGGTCCTCAGGGGCTGTCAGGGCAGGGGAAGTCTACAAAGGCTGCCGAGGCAGGGGTGGCCGGCGGGGGATGTTGAGGCAGGGGTGGCCGGTGGGGATGTTGGGGGGGGTGGGGGCAGCATAGCAATGGTAGTCTACCCTACCCATAATATCCCACGCAGCTGGAACTGTTGTGGGAAACGCAGAGTTGTTCCATCTGCATGTGGGATTATGGGTAGGGAAGACGGCCATTGCTCCTGCATTCAGCTGTCTCCATAAACCAGAGCAGTGTTTGCAGCAGTGGTACATCATACATCACGACCCCCCCTCACTCTCTCTCCCCGATCATGGCCCCTCCCTTCTCCCACCATGGCAGCAACCTCTCTCCCCCAATCATGGCAGTGGCATCTCAGCCAGGGGTTTCCATGTGACACAAATGCACAAGTGCTGATGTCACCAGAATAACCAGGTTGGCCATTTTCCTTTTAAACTGCCAGAGCAGGAGATCCAGGCAAGTTTTAGTAGGTTCCCTGACCACCTCTGAGGAAGGTAAGGGACCTGATTGGGTTCTGACCAGGTTGACCTGGTTAGACCCTTTCAAATCACCATGTACCTGGATCACTAACCGTGCATTGTACATGACAATTTGAAAGGGTCTAGTGAGACACAGAGTTGGCAACACTTGCGACAAAAAGGTTACTGTTCTGGGAGAAGTAAATCCAAGATCCTACATTGCCAGACCCGAGGAGGTCAAATACTGAGGAGGAATCGAAGGAGCCTGCTGAAAATGCCAGAGATGCTGCAGAGGATTCAGGCTGCACAGAACCAGAGGAAACACCACCTGTATTAGACAGTATTGGACCAGCAGAACCAACACAAGCACCTGTGTTAAGAAGATCTACACAAGTAAAAAGCAGTGTGGGTTCATATTGAAATGAATAAAATAAGAGAAATCAAGTGTATTTTTTGTATAAATGGAATAGTTATTGAAAAAGAAAACTGAAGTACCAATATTAAATCATTTGCTTAAGGATTGGAATGGAATTCATATGGAAAGAGGAATTAAAAATGATCAAATACCAAAGATGTTGTTAAAACAAAATCATTTTCTTCCTTTTACTTTGAATAGTCCTTTTTTTTGATATTTGGTTTAGTAAAGATTACAGAGAATGAAAGATTCTTTTCAAGTTCCTTTTTTAAGACTTTTGAACAAATGAAAGAGAACTACGAAATACCAAATAATACAATTTTTCACACTATTTAATATATAGCAATGGTAGTCTTCCCTACCCATAATATCCCACACATATTTATATATTTTCACACTATTTAAAATATATCTAAGAGAAATTAGGTGCGAGTTTAAGACTGCAGGAACAAAGTAGATTTGAATATTTAATTAGATATATTTATTGAGAAATTTATTACAAATATGTATATAAAATTACAACATTCTATGGGAAAAAGAACTATATAAATCAAAACAAAGATTAGAAAAAGATTTAAATATACAAATTCAAGATGTTTGGTCAAGGTTGCCAAGAGAGTGTTACAAATACAATTAATGTTAGGTATCAAATGGAACAGTGTAATTTTCTACATCAATTACACTATACTCCATATAAATTAAAAGGACTAAACTCAAATTATTCTGATAAATGTTTGAGGTGTAATAAGGAAGTAAGGACCTTTGCATATTCAGTTTGGCCCTGTGTTAAAGTGGAAAAAATTTGGAAAGATTTACACATATTATTAGGAGAAATTATGAAGATAAAAATACAACAGGGTCCAAGAATATTTTTACTTGGTGATGTATATGACGAAGATATGAAATTGAAGTTGGATAAATATAAAGAACAATTCTTAATATAGCAATAGCAGTAGCAAAAAATGTTTGGCAGTGACATAGAAAACAGGGCATTTTATAATGATGGAGAGATGGAAAACTGAAATACAAATCTGTATTCCATTAGAAAAAAATACTTATAGTTTAAGGAATCAGATTGGGAATTTTTATAAGATTTGGGAACCATATATGGAATTTGTTAATAAAAACCCATCCATATCACCCACTCCTCACAATCAATAATCAGGAGATACTATAGTTATATCAAGAGAATATGATTAATGATTAATATATAGTCCTGTTGCTTTCTTCTTTTTTTCCCTTTTCCTCCCTGGGGGAGGGGAGGGGGATTTGGGGGGAAAAAATGTTTTAAAAAATTGTATAATCTTGTATTGATTAATATTGTTTTGTCTATATATAATTGAATAATTGATTGGTATTGACAAGTGATAAATAAAATTTGCAAAAAAAAACATCCACACAAGTTATCAAAGCACCTGACAGACTGAATCTTTGAACAAAAAGAACTGCACACTGAAAGGTTTGTGCTGCTGATGCTCATGTAATATTTCTGTTGAACTTTAAATTGAAAGAATACTGTATTGATATGTCATGTTTGATTAAACATCTCAAGGAAAGGGGATGTAGTGATAGAGTGCATCCACCAGGAGGAGTCAGAGATGGAGTGCATAGCATCTGGGGAATGTTGCACCTTGCGAATGTTGTTGCATCCTTAGTAGATTCAAGATGGATGCCTTCCCATGAGGTCTGCATGCTTGTGTTATGTTTTTACTGCTGGTTGCTTAGTTAACAAATCTTCTTGTTTTAAAATAAACCAAATTTCTTTATTGTAATAGAAGAAACATCGCAGACACTGCCTTACTTTTCATGCACTTTTTAAAATTCTTTTACAGTAATGTTGTAAGATGGTTTGCACCATGATGTGGCCGTAAAAGTCAGGATTTCACAACCTGTTCATGACAAATTCTGATTCTGATTCTGAATGCAGGGAATGGTGAACACTGCTCAGACCATTGCATAAGCTCCCCCTCCCTCCATCAGCTCTGTGCACACCTCCAGCTGTCTTGGAGAACCCCACCTACCCAGTTCACACTCTCTACTCCCCCTTTCTATCAAGAAAATCCACGAGCTTGAGAACCTCCAGATTCACGCAGTTTCCTGCCTGAAATATATCCTGTATACCTGATGAATGGCTCAGACCTGAAACGTTGGTTTGTTGCGGCACACCATTAGGCAAGCGAACCAGCCCCGCTTGTAATCCATGCGGCGGGGCAACCAGCCAAAATGGCGCCGTCGGGGGTTTCCCCTTCTCAGCACAGGGTTCAGAAGCCAGCGCTGGGGTACATGTGATGCCCGGATGATGTCAGCGCTCCCCAGCGTGGTTCTCAGTCAGGTCCAGGCTGGGTGTAGCCCAGAAGCCTGCAATAAATCAGTTCTGCTCACTGAGCTCAACCCGTCTGGTTGTGTGTTCTTTCAGTAGCAGTGTAGTTGCCGCTACAATTGGTGACCCCAACTGGTTCAAATGACTTTGAAGCCATCATGAGTGAAGCTGGGATCAGTGCTATAGCCGTCAAGCTGCCTGAATTCTGGGTTCAGGAGCTGGAGACCTGGTTCGGCCACGCAGAAGCTCAGTTTCACCTCCGCCAGATTTTATCCGACATGACAAAATTCTACCATGTGGTCGCTGCCCTGGACCAGGCCACCGCCAAACGCATGCTGCACCCCATTCAGCACCCAACCACCGAAGACAAATACGAGACAATTAAGCGAGTGGTCACCAGATCACTCGGACTATCCAGGCGCAGGCGTGCCGCTTGGATGCTGCACCTCGATGCCCTAGGGGACAGGTCCCCGATGGAGCTGATGGACAAGATGCTCATGTTCATGAGTGATCACACCAACTGCCCACACTTTGAGCACATTTTCCTCGACCATCTGCCCGAGGACATCCGGCCGTTACTGGCCAAAGAGAGCTTTACCAACCTGAGGAAGGTCGCTCAGAAACCCCAAGAGCTATGGCTTGAGTGATTCCCAGAGGGCTCGTCGGTCCAGCAGGTCACGAGGCACAGGCATGACTACACCAAGCCCGCCCCTAGCACAGCAGTAGAGCATCCAGCCCCTGCAGGAGCCGCCAAGAGCATAACCAGGGGCATGGCATCCACTCCAGGCCTCTGCTTCTACCACCAGTTGTGAGGAGCCAAGGCTCGTTCCAGGGAAACGACCAGGCCGGCCACTGTTAATGGCTGTGGCAGCTGGCCAAGGACACAGCCTCATCTACCTGTGGGACTCAGTCAGCCGCTGGCAGTTCCTCATCGACACTGGGGTCCAGATCAGCGTCATCCCGGCCACAGCCATCAAGTCCAGGAACCAACCTCGAGGACCTCCCCTCCGTGCGGCCAATGTAACAGAGATCTGGATGTATGGAGACAAGACAGTCCACTTCCAGATCGGCCGACGCAAGTTCTCGTGGAGGTTCACTGTCTTGTCCCTTCCGACCACCATCCTGGGTACTGATGTCCTCCTCGCCCACGGGCTTCTGGTGACATTCGGGGTAGGTGCCTGGTGGGCACCTGTACTTTCCATGTCATTCGCCTCGACGCCTCCTGCACAGAGCAGCTGCAAATGGTCACAATCAGCACGCCCAGAGATGAGTTCCAGCGAATCCTGGATGAGTTTCTGACCCTCCTCAAGCCACAGTTCTCTGCCTCACCACACCATGGGGTGTTCCACCACATCCCCACGCAGAGCCCACCGGTTCACGCCAAGGCACGCTGGCTCCTGCCTGACAAGCTCCAGGTCGCATCTGTTGGAGCAGGGGATCATTCGGCGGTCCAACAGCCCGTAGGCCTCGCCGCTCCACTTGGTCCCGAAAGCCTCCGGAAGCTGGCACCCCTGCAGAGACTATTAATGGCTCAATGAGGTGACAGTTCCTGACCATTACCCCATCCCTCTCATGCAGGACTTTACGGCCAACCTGCATGATGCGAGGGTTTTCTCCAAGGTTGACTTGGTGCACGGGTATTACCAAATCCCGGTGCGCCCTGAGGACATACCCAAGACGGCCATCATCACCCCCTTCAGCTTGTTCAAATTCCTTCACATGCTGTTCAGGCTCAAGAACGCTGCTCAGACTTTCCAGCCCCTCATGGACTCAGTGGGCAGGGACCTGGATTTCGTCTTCATTTACTTAGATGACATTCTGGTTGCCAGCAGGGATCGGGAGCAACACAAGGCCCACCTGCGCACCCTCTTCTCCCAGTTGGCTGACTTCAGCCTCACCATCAACCCAGCCAAGTGCCAGTTTGGGAAAGAGTCCATGCAGTTCCTGGGCCATACCATCATGGCTGAGGGAGCCACGCCCACCGCTACGAAGATCGCCACTATCAAGGAGTTCCCACGACCGGACAATCTCAAGGGGCTGCAGGAGTTTGTGGGTATAGTTAACTTCTACAACCGATTCATCCCGGGAGCTGTGTGCATCATGCAGCCTCTATTCGCCCTCATTGCAGCCAAGCACAAATCACTCACCTGGACCCCAGAGGCCTGCAGTGCATTCAAGGCCACCAAAGATGCCCTCACGAAGGCTACCATGTTCACCCACCCGCACACCAACCTGCATATGGCTCTCTCCATCGATGCCTCTGCCACAGCCGTCGGCGCCATCCTGGAGCAGCAGGTGAATGGACAATAGAAGCCACTGGCACTCTTCAGCCGGCTTCTCCGCCCACCAGAGTGCAAGTATAGTGCTTTTGACCACGAGTTACTGGGCATGTACCTGGGGATGCAGCATTTCCGCTATTTTACCATCTTCACTGACCACAAACCCCTCACCCAGGCACTCGCAATGGCAAAGGACCCCTGGTCAGCCCGCCAGCAGTGTCACTTCTCCTTCATGTTGGGGTTTACCACCAACATTCGGCCCAAGGTGGGGAAGGACAACGTGGTCGCCGATGCGCTCTCGTGACCGGCCATCTGTGCGCTGATGCCCAGCCTCAACTTTGACCAGCTCGCCCGAGACCAGAAGTCCGACGAGAAGACGCGAACCTTCAGAACTACTATCACAGGCCTGCGGTTCCGAGACCTCCCAACTTCGAGCAGTGGAAGCACCGTCCTGTGCGAGGTCTCCATGGCCACCTCGCGGCCAGTGGTTCCCCAGCAATGGTGCAGGCAAGTCTTCCATCACATCCACGACCTTTCGCACCCATCCATCAGGTCCACGGTCCAGATGGTGGCAGAGCGGTTCGTCTGGCACAGGCTGTGGAAGCAGATCGCAGGCTGGGCCAGAACATGCACCCATTGCCAAATGTCCAAGGTAAACAGACACATCAGGGCGCCCGTGCAAGAGTTCGAGCACATCCGGGAACAGTTCAGCCACATTCACATGGACATAGTCAGGCCCTGGGGGGCGTCTAGACGTGCAATCTAAACCTCTCTGGCCAGACTTTTAAATACCCGTTTTTTAACCCTTTGTTTCCAAGTTTAAATTTTTTAAATTTTAGTTTAAAGTATTAAGGAATTATTATGGCCACTAATGGAAAAAAAAAACTAAATCTCAAGTTCAAAAGAAAATACATTTTCGAAGTGCTGAAGATTTGGGGCCTAGACGACTTGATGCAGCCCCAGGCTCAATTTCTTCATTGCCTAAATCCCAAGGATCGCTTGTGGAGGCTGAAAAGGAAATGCATCAGGCAGCATTACAATCTGAAGAAGTCGTTTTTCTTCATGAATGGATGAGAAGACAACAAGATGCGGGGGGAGACCAGCGGCGACTCCCTGAAGAAGTCGGGATGCCGTCGCTGGGAGTCCAGACCCGCAGTAAATTTTTTTAAATGCCTTTTGTTGAATTGCAGCAGGATCTGCAGTTACCTTGTCCTGCCACTATGTCAGAGAGAGCAGAGCTGAGATTTACGGATTCACAATATATGCAATTAAATGCAGTTATTCAACCAATGTTGTCATCTCTAATGAATGAGATGGTTCAAATGAATGCTGGTATAAGTTCAGAATTAAATATGGTTAAGACACGTGTGGATGCATCTTTTGAAGAATTTAAAAAATTTCAGACTTCTTTTTTGGACTGTAAACAAGTGACTTCTAACACAGAAAAAATGTTGAAGGTGGAAAAATCAGTCATAGAATTAGGAGAACGTGAGAAGGAGCTAGAAAGAAAAATAGATTATTTGGAAAATCAAAGCAGAAGGAATAATGTGAAAATTGTTGGCTTGCCAGAAGGTATAGAAGGACAAGACCCTCTTCGTTTCTTTAAAGACTGGATTCCGCAAATATTATGGCAAGAATTTTTCTCTGGGGGATTGGCACTGGAAAGAGCCCATAGAGCTTTAAGAAGAATTCCCTCAGCTGGTCAACCCCCGAGACCGGTAATAATTCAATGTCTGAGTTGTTTGAATAGAGAAGCAATACTTCAAAATGCGAGACAACCCCATTATTGATTCAGAATAGTAGTCTTTTTCTTTATCCTGATCTGAGTCAAGATGTCATTCAAAGTCGATGTCAATTCAATCCAGTTAAAGAAGTTTTGTGGCGTAAAGGTTATAAGTCTACTTTTCGTTACCCTGCAGTGTTGAAGGTGTTTTATGGAGACTATCAATTTCAGTGTTTTGAAATGGATCGTGAAGCAATGATTTTTGCTGATCCATTGCCAGATATAAGAGGACAACGACCATTATCTCCTAAAGAAAAAGTTGGTAGTTCTGGAAACGGAAGAAATGGCAGAAATGGGAAAAATAGGAATGGAAAGAGTCCAACTCCTTCTAAAATGGGATCTTTGAGACTGGAGTCCTTTGGATGAAAAGAAGAATTTTCTTATTTTATTTTTTCTTTTGTTATTATGATACTTGGATGTTACTGATTGTTTGGCTGGGGAGGGGGAGATTTGCACTAAGTTTTTTATAGCCATCAGCCACGGGTGGGTGATCTACACCTAATTTTTGTTTAGGGGATTACTACCTTTTGGTAGTTTTTTTTGGGGGGGTGGATTTTTTAATTTTTCTTTTAATTTTTTTAACTTTTTTCTTAGTTTTTAATTTGTGATTTTTTTTATTGGAGGGCCCATATATGTTGATTTGAGTTTCTATATAAAGATATTATTGGTATTTAGTAATAATAGTAGATATGTCAAAGTTGAGGCTTGCTACTTTTAATGTTCGAGGATTAAATAGTTCGATTAAATGTAAACGAGTCTTGGCATATATTAAGAAAATAAAAATTGATATTGCCTCTTTACAAGAAACATCAAATATTACAGGATGGTATGGATAAAAAGGGTTGGGATAGATCTAAAATTAAATGGGAAGCAGATATTGGTTTTACTTTTTCTGAAGAGGATTGGTTAGATATTTGTTATGATAGTCTAACTAGATTGATAAATGCACATTATGCAATGATTAATTACAATTTTTTTACATCAATTATATTTGACACCTGAAAAATTAAAAAATATGGTTTTAATGAATCAGATTTGTGTTTTCGGTGTGGTGATACAGTTGGAACTTTTTTTCATGCTGTTTGGTCATGTATACATATACAAATTTTTTGGAAGAAAATTCAATCGTTTTTAGAATATCTGTATAAGATTAAAATAGTTTTAGATCCAACAGTATTTTTATTGGGTAGTTTGTAACCTCTGAAAGACTAGGGATTAGATACGTTCCAGCTTGTTTTTGTATATTTAGCTTTATCCGTAGCAAAAAAATGTATTGCTAGTATGTGGAAAGATACAAATATGATTGATATTAATAGATGGCATAATGAGATGAAATATTGTTTAATAATGGAAAAAATTACATATGTTTCGCATGATAATTATAATAAGTGGTTGTTATACTCGAAATATTTAAATTTCAAATTATATTGTTAGATTTTAATATGTATATTTAACTTTTTTAATATTCTTTCTTTTTTCTTTTTTTATGGCTCTCCTTAGGACAGTTGGCTGAAGGGGGGGGGGGGAATCTTTTCTTTTCTTTTTTATATAAAAATATGTTCATGTTTAATTGCTGTATATGTCATATATTATTTGTTTTTTGAATGAATAAATAAAGTTTTTAAAAAAAGACATAGTCGGGCCTTTACTCATTTCCCTGGGCAACCATTACCTGCTCACGGTGGTGGACTACACCACTTGTTGGCCCAAGGCAATCCCAATGCCAGACGCCTCCATGGACTCCCTCCCGAGCGCTGTTGCAGTTGTGTTGCCCGGTTTGGTGTTCCGAATCACCTCACCAGCAATCAGGGTGCCCAGTTCAGCTCTGTGCTCTGGGCACAGCTCGCCAACAGGTTGGGGATTGAGCTACACCGCACCATGGCCTATCATCCGCAGGCCAATGGGCTGGTCGAGCATCTGCACCGCCACCTTAAGTCGGCACTGATGACCCGCCTCACCAATCCTGACTGGGTTGATGAACTGCCTTGGGTGCTCCTGGGCATCCGCTCCACACCCAAGGAGGATCTGCAGGCGTCATCAGCTGAGCTGGTCTACGGCGCACCGCTGGCACTTCCTGGTGAGTTCATCAACGCATCTCACAACCCTCAGCAGTCGTCGCACGAGCTGCTTCACCACCTCCGGGCCTGCTTGGACTCCTTCGCACCCCCACCGCCGCTCAGACATGGCACATGGCTATCTCACGTCCCCAGCAAGCTGCTTTCCGCAGAGTACGTTTTTATTTGGGGGGCCCACCCACGGCACCTCTGCAGAGACCTTATAAGGGGCCGTACAAGGTTGTCCAGCGTTCAGGGTCTACATTCATGCTGGACGTCGGCGGCAGGCGGGAACTGTTTACTGTGGACAGGCTGAAGCCAGCGCACCTCGACTCCACCGAAACAATGATAGTGGCGTAGCCCAAGAAGTGAGGCCGCCCTGCTCAAAAGGACATTGGCGCCAGTTCTGGGGGGGAGGGGGGGGAGGCTGTGTGGTAGCACACCAGTAGGCAGACGAACTAGCCCCGCTTGTAATCCACACGCCGGGGCAGCTGGCCAAAATGGCGCCGTCGGGGGTTTCCCCTTCTTCTCAGCACAGGGCTCAGAAGCCCGCACTGGGGAACCATGTGATGCCCAGGAGATGTCAGCACCCCCCAGTGCGATTCTCAGCCAGGTCCAGGCTGGGAGTATAAGTCCAGCCCAGCAGCCTGCAATAAATCAATTCTGCTCACTGAACTCAACCCATCTGGTTCTGTGTTCTTTCAGTAGCAGTGTTGCTGCCGCTACAGGTTATCCTTTACTTCCCATGGATGATCCGTGACCGACTGAGTTTCTCCAACACATATGTGCATAGAACATAGAAAAACCCAACACCCAACCCCAACCAACCAATTTTCCCCTGCAGCCGCTGCAACCGTGTCTGCCTGTCCCGCATCGGACTTGTCAGCCACAAACGAGCCTGCATCTGACGTGGACTTTTACCCCCTCCATAAATCTTCGTCCGCGAAGCCAAGCCAAAGAAAGAAGATAGCATAGTACAGGCCCTTCAGCTCTCGATGTTTTACTGACCCATACATTCCTTTAAAAAGTATTAAACCCTCCCTACCCTGTAACCCTCTATGTTTCTTCAACCCATGTCTTATATGCCCCTATTTTTTCAGCCTCCACCATCATCCTTGGCAATGCATTCCAGGCACCCACAATTCTCCCCAAAACTTTCCTTCCTTTTGAACAGATGTCCTTTGGTGTGTGCTGACCTTACCCTGGGAAAGAGGTGCTTGCATCCACCTGTTTATAGTTTTATTTTACAACGTCCCTCTTTGGCTGCCACAAGGGAGAATTTTAGTGCATATGAACATTGTACAATGTTTATGACAAACACTCACACCCATTTCACTGGACTATACATATCAGCTGACCAAACTAAAAAGAATGATGGAAGAGGGATTCGTGGATCACAGAATTAGTTTGGTACTCCTGAAGAACCCATAACTGATTTGGTTTGTGGATGACCTGATGTTTCTGGATTTTCTGAGGGAATAGTGGCTGTGTTGTGGGAGGGATTTAGTTTAGTCATGGTCTTAAATCTAACAATTGAAGCAAGAGGCCAGAATTGGCTGCGGTAGATGGGAAAACAAGAGTAAAAGGAATGGTGGTAAACAAGCAAGGGCAATGGAAACTACATTTTAATTATTTTTAAAGTAGTTTACATTCTTTTCAGGCCCAGGGACATGATGGGGAAAGTATCCAGCAACAGCTCTCAGGTTATTGAACCCGCCTTTATTACAGGAACCAGATACCCCTCTGGCACCACAGAAGGATGGTGCAGTGTTCCCAAATCACTTTTGTTTCTGCATAACAATCACTGTGAATATGTATTAGTTATATTTCTAATTCCTGCCTTTTAATTCATTAACGCAATGCTATTATCACTGCTTATTTTAGTTCCTGTTGGGCAGCAGCAAGTGAGAATTTTGGTGCAATGTCTTTCTTTGGCTTGGCTTCGCGGACGAAGATTTATGGAGGGGGTAAAAAGTCCACGTCAGCTGCAGGCTCGTTTGTGGCTGACCAGTCCGATGCGGGACAGGCAGACACGATTGCAGCGGTTGCAGGGGAAAATTGGTTGGTTGGGGTTGGGTGTTGGGTTTTTCCTCCTTTGCCTTTTGTCAGTGAGGTGGGCTCTGCGGTCTTCTTCAAAGGAGGCTGCTGCCCGCCAAACTGTGAGGCGCCAAGATGCACGGTTTGAGGCGTTATCAGCCCACTGGCGGTGGTCAATGTGGCAGGCACCAAGAGATTTCTTTAGGCAGTCCTTGTACCTTTTCTTTGGTGCACCTCTGTCACGGTGGCCAGTGGAGAGCTCGCCATATAATACGATCTTGGGAAGGCGATGGTCCTCCATTCTGGAGACGTGCCCCATCCAGCGCAGCTGGATCTTCAGCAGCGTGGACTCGATGCTGTCGACCTCTGCCATCTCGAGTACCTCGACGTTAGGGGTGTGAGCGCTCCAATGGATGTTGAGGATGGAGCGGAGACAACGCTGGTGGAAGCGTTCTAGGAGCCGTAGGTGGTGCCGGTAGAGGACCCATGATTCGGAGCCGAACAGGAGTGTGGGTATGACAACGGCTCTGTATACGCTTATCTTTGTGAGGTTTTTCAGTTGGTTGTTTTTCCAGACTCTTTTGTGTAGTCTTCCAAAGGCGCTATTTGCCTTGGCGAGTCTGTTGTCTATCTCATTGTCGATCCTTGCATCTGATGAAATGGTGCAGCCGAGATAGGTAAACTGGTTGACCGTTTTGAGTTTTGTGTGCCCGATGGAGATGTGGGGGGGCTGGTAGTCATGGTGGGGAGCTGGCTGATGGAGGACCTCAGTTTTCTTCAGGCTGACTTCCAGGCCAAACATTTTGGCAGTTTCCGCAAAGCAGGACGTCAAGCGCTGAAGAGCTGGCTCTGAATGGGCAACTAAAGCGGCATCATCTGCAAAGAGTAGTTCACGGACAAGTTTCTCTTGTGTCTTGGTGTGAGCTTGCAGGCGCCTCAGATTGAAGAGACTGCCATCCGTGCGGTACCGGATGTAAACAGCGTCTTCATTGTTGGGGTCTTTCATGGCTTGGTTCAGCATCATGCTGAAGAAGATTGAAAAGAGGGTTGGTGCGAGAACACAGCCTTGCTTCACGCCATTGTTAATGGAGAAGGGTTCAGAGAGCTCATTGCTGTATCTGACCCGACCTTGTTGGTTTTCGTGCAGTTGGATAATCATGTTGAGGAACTTTGGGGGACATCCGATGCGCTCTAGTATTTGCCAAAGCCCTTTCCTGCTCACGGTGTCGAAGGCTTTGGTGAGGTCAACAAAGGTGATGTAGAGTCCTTTGTTTTGTTCTCTGCACTTTTCTTGGAGCTGTCTGAGGGCAAAGACCATGTCAGTGGTTCCTCTGTTTGCGCGAAAGCCGCACTGTGATTCTGGGAGAATATTCTCAGCGACACTAGGTATTATTCTATTTAGTAGAATCCTAGCGAAGATTTTGCCTGCAATGGAGAGCAACGTGATTCCCCTGTAGTTTGAGCAGTCTGATTTCTCGCCTTTGTTTTTGTACAGGGTGATGATGGTGGCATCACGAAGATCCTGAGGCAGTTTACCTTGGTCCCAACAAAGCTTGAAAAACTCATGCAGTTTGGCATGCAGAGTTTTGCCGCCAGCCTTCCAGACTTCTGGGGGGATTCCATCCATACCTGCTGCTTTGCCACTTTTCAGTTGTTCGATTGCCTTATATGTCTCATCCAGGGTGGGAACCTCATCCAGCTCTAGCCTTAGGGGCTGTTGAGGGAGCTGGAGCAGGGCGGAATCTTGGACTGAGCGGTTGGTACTGAAAAGAGATTGGAAGTGTTCTGACCATCGGTTGAGGATGGAGATCTTGTCGCTGAGGAGGACTTTGCCGTCTGAGCTGCGCAGCGGGCTTTGGACTTGGGGTGAGGGGCCGTACACAGCCTTTAGAGCCTCGTAGAAACCCCTGAAGTCGCCAATGTCCGCGCTGAGCTGTGTTCGTTTGGCGAGGCTAGTCCACCACTCATTTTGGATCTCCCGGAGTTTGCGCTGAAGATGGCTGCATGCGCGACGGAAGGCTTGTTTCTTCTCTGGACAGGACGGCTTTGTAAGGTGAGCCTGGTGGGCAGCTCGCTTCTTTGCCAGCAGCTCCTGGATTTCCTGGCTGTTTTCGTCAAACCAGTCCTTGTTTTTCCTGGAGGAGAAGCCCAGTACCTCTTCAGTGGATTGCAGTATGGTAGCCTTCAACTGATCCCAGAGGGTTTCAGGGGACGGGTCCGTGAGGCGGGTTGCAACGTCGAGCTTTGCTTTGAGGTTTGCCTGGAAGTTTCCTCTCGCTTCGTCTGACTGCAGTTTTCCAACATTGAACCTCTTTCTGGGGGCTTTATTGTTCCTGGGCTTTGGCTTGAAGTGAAGGTTGAGCTTGCAGCGAACCAGCCGGTGGTCAGTGTGGCATTCCGCGCTAGGCATGACCCTGGTGTGGAGCACATCTTGTTTGTCACTTTCTCGCACCAGGATGTAGTCCAGGAGGTGCCAGTGTTTGGATCGGGGATGCATCCAGGTGGTCTTAAGGCTGTCCCTCTGCTGAAAAAGGGTGTTTGTAATGACAAGCCGCTGTTCTGCGCAGAGCTCCAACAGGAGGCGCCCATTGTCGTTGCACTTGCCGACGCCATGCTTGCCCAGGATTCCTGGCCAGGTTTCTGAGTCTTTGCCGACACGAGCGTTGAAGTCGCCCAGGATGACAACCTTGTCGGCTGTAGGGGTACGTTGGATGAGGTTGCGCAGGTCGGTGTAGAACTTGTTCTTTTCTGCTGGTTCCGCCTGGAGGGTTGGAGCATAGACACTGATGAGGGTGATGTGACGCTTGTTTTGAAGTGGGAGTCGCATGGACATGATTCGGTCCGAGAGGCCTGTCGGAAGGTTTTCGAGTTTGGAGGCAATGAAGCTCTTGACCATGAAGCCTACACCAGATAGGCGTCGTTCATCCGAAGGCTTGCCAGACCAGTAGAGTGTGTAGCCCGCGCCGCGTTCTTGGAGGCTGCCTACATCTGCCAGGCGGACTTCACTGAGAGCGGCTATGTCGATGTCAAGTCTGAGGAGTTCATGTGCAATGAGGGCAGACCGACGTTCAGGTCGGTGGCTGTCAGTCTTGTCTAGCATGGTTCTGATGTTCCAGCATGCTAGCTTGAGTTTGTGAGCATCTTTTGAGGGGGAGGACGTGGAGGGGGAGGACGTGGAGGGGGAGGACGTGGAGGGGGAGGACGTTGAGGGGGAGGACGTGGACCTGTCCTCGGGCCTGCGCAAAGGAGCTTTTAGGTGGAGTGCAGTGCGCGCAGTACTGGCCCCACCCTTTACACCCATGGTTCGTGTGCCGTGGCCAAGCAAGCTGGGACGTGGCAGCGAGGTCCTTGGGTCGTAGGTTTTATATCGGAGTGGCCTTCTCCTATGCAGGTTTCTTACCCGGGCTGGAGGGGCCTGCCTCCCCTCCTAGGTCGGTCCATACTGCCCGGACCGGGGCCGCCGCAGTTCACCCTGTGCCTGGACTGGGGCCACCGCCTCCCACTCCCTGCCCGGACCGGGGCCTCCGCCTGCCTCACTCGACCGAGGCCGGGGCCGCCGTCTCCCCCTTGCTCCAGCCCGTATCGGGGCCGCCGCCGTCTACCCTTCGCCCGGACCGGGGCCGGGGCCGCTGCTGCTCTCCCTGTGCCCGGACTGGGGCCGCCGTCTCCCCCTTGCTCCTGCCCGTATCGGGGCCGCCGCCGTTTACCCTTCGCCCGGACCGGGGCCGGGGCCGCTGCTGCTCTCCCTGTGCCCGGACTGGGGCCGCCGTCTCCCCCTTGCTCCTGCCCGGATCGGGGCCGCCGGGGCAAGCCATACCCTAGATCACACTGAACTCATGTGCTGATCAACAGCAATGTAGATCACAATAAACTCGCCTCATTACAGGAAGGATGTGGAAGTTTTGCAGAGGGTGGAGGGGAGGTTTACCAGGGTGTTGCCTGGATTTGGAACATATCATTTGAAGCAAGCTTGACAGAACTAGGGCTTTTCTCTTTGGACTGATGAAGAATGAGATTGCCCCTTTCAAACTGCTAAATAATGTGGGTTGAACCAAGCAATTCACTGGGAATTTAGCGGGTCACATGCCAGTGTGATCAATGCTCCCAACTGTACTGGGGTGGAGGGGGGGTGATAAAATCATCTGGTCTCTGATACTTGGTAGGGGATTATATTAGACCCCGGACAAGTTAACTCGGATTTGACTTTACTGCATTGTGAACAGGCAACTGGCTCTACCGGATACCATTAGTGACTTCAGTACCTGTGTGCGTGCGTCAGTGTGGTAGTTGTAATATCAGTAGAGCTGTCAGAGAGAGGGCTGGTGGAGCTGTCAGCACACGACTGGGGGAGCTGTCAGCACACAGCCAGTGGGGCTATCACAGAGGGGCCGGTGGGCCTGTCACAGTGGGGCTGTCACAGAGGGGCCGATAGAGATATTTGCGCATGGTCAGTGGGCCTGTCAGTGCATACATTTGCTTTAAATCATCTCAAGGTGACTCTGCATGTCCAAGACATCCTAAAAGGGAAGGGTAATGAACCGGAGGTCATGGTACATGTTGGTACTATGGTACTATGTTGGTAGGATGACTATAGGGAGTTAGGTAGGGAGCTCAGAAGAAGGACAGTAAAGGGAGTAATCACTGGATTACTTCCTGTGCCACATGATATTAGGTGGAGTTTGAATGCTTGGCTAAAGGGGTGGAGTAGAAGTCAGGGATTCAAGTTCTTGAATAACTGGGACCTATTTTGGGGGAGGTGGGACCTGTACTGTAAGGATGGATTACATCTGAATCCCAGAGGGACCAGTCTCCTGACAGGGGCTTTAAACTAGTTTGGTTGGGGGAAGGGGTCCATGTAAGGAAGGACAGCAGAGAAAGGTATTGTGGGCGAAGAGAAAGGGCTTATTCACAGAATTTAGGGGTGGAATAGCAGTTGATTGAGGAAAGGGATAGATGCTATGTTGGGGAAGGGAGTATGGTAACAAATAATAGTGTGAATGTAGAGAGGGGCTAGGCAGAAGGTAAGATGCGGGAAGTCTCTGAGATGCATTTACTTCAAAGCAAGGAGTGTTGTAAGGAAGGTGGATGAGCTGAAGGTGTGGACAGACACTTGCCAGTATGATGTGGTGGCAATTAGTGAGACGTGGTTGAAAGAAGGTTGTGACTGGCAGTTAAATATTCTGGGATTTTGCTGCTTTAGGTGTAATAGAATTGGAGGGGTGGGTCAAGGGAGATATTACAGCGGTACTGAGGTGTGATGGATTGGAGGGTTCATCAAGGGAGTCGGTGTGGGTGGAATTAAAAAAATAAAAGAGGTGAGGTAACGACCATTGGGGTGTATTATAGACCATCAAATGAGGAGAGGGAACTAGAAGAGCAAATATGTAGGGAAATAGCTGAGATGTGCAGTTAGCACAGGGTGGTGTTAGTTGGGGATTTTAATTTAGTTTGTAAAATGCGTGCAGGATTGCTTTTTGAATCAATATGTTGAGGTACCCACTAGAGAGGGGGCAGTGTGAGATCTACTGTTGGGGAATGAAATAGGGCAGATGACAGAGGTGTGCATTGGGGAGCACTTCGGATCCAGTGATCATGGTACCATTCTTCTTCTTTCTTTGGCTTGGCTTTGCGGACGAAGATTTATGGAGGGGGTAAATGTCCACGTCAGCTGCAGGCTCGTTTGTGGCTGTCAAGTCCGATGCGGGACAGGCAGACACGGTTGCAGCGGCTGCAGGGGAAAATTGGTTGGTTGGGGTTGGGTGTTGGGTTTTTCCTCCTTTGCCTTTTGTCAGTGAGGTGGGCTCTGCGGTCTTCTTCAAAGGAGGTTGCTGCCCGCCGAACTGTGAGGTGCCAAGATGCACGGTTTGAGGCGATATCAGCCCACTGGCGGTGGTCAATGTGGCAGGCACCAAGAGATTTCTTTAGGCAGTCCTTGTACCTTTTCTTTGGTGCACCTCTGTCACGGTGGCCAGTGGAGAGCTCGCCATATAACACGATCTTGGGAAGGCGATGGTCCTCCATTCTGGAGACGTGACCCACCCAGCGCAGCTGGATCTTCAGCAGCGTGGACTCGATGCTGTCGACCTCTGCCATCTCGAGTACTTCTATGTTAGGGATGAAAGCGCTCCAATGAATGTTGAGGATGGAGCGGAGACAACGCAGGTGGAAGCGTTCTAGGACCATTAGTTTCAGCTTAATTATGGAAAGGGATAGGTCTGGTCTGAAGATGAAGGTCTTTGAGTGGAGGAAAGCCAGATTCGAAGAAATTAGAAGGGATTTGCAGGGTGTAGTTTGGGCTGATCCTTTTTTTCTGGAATGGACATAGAGGAGAATTGGAGAGCATTTAAAGGTGAGATTTTGAGAGGGCAGAATCTTTATGTTCCTGTCAGGACAAAAGGCAAGGCCAAATGTTCAGGGGAGCCATTGTTTTCTACAGAGATTAGGAAGTTGGTTCTGGATAAGAGTGAGGCGTATGTTAAATACAAGAAGCAAAGGATTGATGAGATGTTTGAACGATACATAGATTGTAGAAAAAACCTTAAGAGGGAAATTAGAAAGGCAAAAAGAAGATTCGAGGGGGCTATAGCAAATAGGGTGAAAGCAAATCCGAATGGATTTTACAAATATGTGAACAGTAAAAAGTTAAGGACAGAATAGACCCACTGGAAAATCAGAGCGGAGGAATGTGTGAGGAACCATATGAGATGGGGGAGATATTGAATACATTCTTCTTGTCGGTGTTCTCGAAGGAAAGAGATATTGAATTGTGTAGGATAAGTGAGGCAAAAGGGTTAGTTATGGAAAAGATAGGGATTAATAAAGAGGGGATTTTTCCCAGGACCTTAAGGGAGGTCAGGGAGGAAATAGCGGAGGCTCTGAAAGTGATTTTTCAACAGTCACTGGAGGAGGGAGTGGTCCCGCGGCAATGGCGGGTTGCATACATGGTTCCATTGTTTAAAAAGGGCGCAAGGTGTAGGCCAAGCAATTATCGGCCAGTAAGTTTGATATCAGTGGTGGGGAAACTAATGAAAGGAATTCTTAAGGATAATATGTATAAATATCTGGATGCAGGGATTGATCAGGGACACCCAACATGGGTTTGTGAAGGGAAGGTTGTGCTTGACGAATTTTGTTGAATTTTTTGAAGAGGTGACCAGAAAGGTTGCTGAAGGTAGAGCAGTTGATATGGTCTATTTGGATTTTAGTAAGGCTTTTGATAAGGTTCCGCATGAAAGATTAGTGAGGAAGGTTCAGTCTTTAGGGATTAAACTGGAGATAGTCAGATGGGTTCAAATGTGGCTGGAAGATAGATACCAGAGAGTCATGGTAGACAATTGTCTGTCAGGATGGAGGCCGGTGACGAGCGGAGTGCCTCAGGGATCATCGTTGGGTCCTTTGTTGTTCGTCATTTATATTAATGATTTGGATGACAGAGTGGTAAATTGGGTGAGTAAGTATGCAGAAAATACAAAAATGGATAGTGAGGAGGATTTTCATGGATTTGGTCTGTTTGGAAAGGTGGGCTGAAAGGTGGCAGTTGGAGTTTAATGTGGATAAGTGTGAGGTGCTTCATTTTGGGAAGAATAAACAAAATAGGACATATGCAGTGAAGGGGAGGGCATTGAGGAATGCAGAGGAACAGAGGGATCTTGGAATAATGGTTCAGTGTTTCTTGAAGATGGATTCCCATGTAAATAGGGTGGTGAAGAAGGCTTTGGTATGCTGGCCTTTATAAATCATAGCATAGAATATAGGAGCTGGGAGGTGATGTTGAGACTGCTTAAGGCATTGGTGAGGCTAAGTTTGGAGTATTGTGTGCAGTTCTGGTCTCCAAATTATAAAATGGATATAAATAAGGTAGAGAGGGTGCAAAGAAGGTTTACAAAAATGCTGCCTGGATTGCAGTATATTGAATACGGAGAAAGATTGAGTAAACATAGAAACACAGAAGATAGGAGGAGTAGGTCATTCAGCCCTTCGAGCCTGCTCCGCCATTCAATGAGATCATGGCTGATCTTAAAGTTTAGTACCCCGTCCCCTCCTTCTTTCCATAACCCCTAATTCCCTTATACTGAATAAATATATCTAATTCCCTCTTAAATATATTCAATGAACCTGCCTCTAACTGCTCTCGGTGGCAATGAATTCCACAGATTCACCACCCTCTGGGTAAAGAAATTCCTCCTCATTTCGGTTCTAAATGGTTTGCCTGTTATCCTCGAACCATGGTCCCGGGTTCTGGACTCCGCCACCATTGGAAACATCCCTTCCGCATCCATTCTGTCCAGTCCTGCCAGAATTTTATGTCTCTATGAGATCCCCTCTCAATCTTCTGAACTCCAGCGAGTACAATCCCAAATTGCGCAATCTTTCCTCATAAGTTATTCCTGCCATTCCAGGTATCAGCCTGGTGAATCGCCTCTGCACTCCCTCCATTGCAAGAACATCCTTCCTTAGATAAGGTGACCAAAACTGCACACAATACTCCAGGTGTGGTCTCACCAAGGCTCTGTACAGCTGCAGTAAGGTATCCTTATTCCTATACTCAAATCCTCTTGATATGAAGGCCAACATACCATTTGCCTTTTTAACCACCTGCTGTACCTGCATGCTTGCCTTCAGTGACTGGTGCACAAGAACCAGGTCTCTGTACTTCCCCATCTCCCAATCTACTGCCATTCAAATAGTAATCTGCCCTCCGGTTTGTATTACCAAAGTGGATAACCTCACATTTATCCACATTGTAGTGCATTTTCCATGTATCTGCCCAGTCCCCCAAATCACGCTGGAGCTTCCTGACCCCCTCTTCAGTGCACACAACCCCTCCCAGCTTACTGTTGTCTGCAAATTTGGAGATATTACATCCAATCCCCTCATCTAGATCATTAATGTAAATTGTGAACAGCTGGGGTCCCAGTACAGATCCCTGTGCAACCCACTGGTCACCGCCTGCACTCAGAACATGAGCCGTTTATCCCAACTCTCTGCCAGCCAGTTCTCAATCCACATCAATACCTTGCCCCCAATCCCATGAGCCTTGATTTTGCATGCCAGTCGTTTATTGGGACCTTATCAAAGGCCTTTTGGAAATCCAGGTACACCACATCCACTGGCTCTCCCCCATCTATTTTACCTGTCACCATCTCAAAGAATTCCAATAGATTTGTCAAGCACGATTTACCTTTTGTAAATCCATGTTGACTCTGTCTGATCCCTTCCCTGCTCGTCATATGCTCCGCTATTACATCCTTAATAATGGATTCCATCATTTTGCCCACTACTGATGTAAGGCTCACCGGCGTATAATTTCCCGGTTTTTCTCTACCCACCTTTTTAAATAGTGGGGTAACATTAGCTACCCTCCAATCCATGGATACTGATCCTGAGTCTATCGAGTTCTGGAAAATAATTCTTAAAGCATCTGCTATCTGAATGTCCACTTCTTTAATTACCCTAGGAAGTAGATTATCAGGCCCCTGGGATTTATCAGCCTTCAATTTCCCCAAGACCATGTCCTTAGAGATACTGATTTCTTTCAGCTCCTCCCTTGCATTAGTCTCTATGTTTCCCAACATCCTTGGGAGGTTATTTGTATCCTCTCTTGTGAAAACAGAACTAAAGTAAGAATTTAATTGGTCTGCCATTTCCTTATTCCCCATTATATATTCCCCAGATTCTGACTGCAAGGGACCTACTCTGGATTTCACCAATCTTTTCCTCGACACATCTATAAAAGCTTTTGCAGCTGGTTTTTATATTTGCCGCAAGCTTACTTTCGCAATTTATTTTTGCCCTCTTGATTAATCCCTTTGACCTCCTTTGCTGCATCTTTGAACTGTTCCTAGTCTTCTGATTTGGTACTTTTTTTGGCCAATTGAAACGCTCTCTCTTTGGACCTAATGCTGTCTCTAATTTCCCTTGTTATCCACGATTGAGTCACCTTTTTTGGTTTATTTTTATGCCAAACCGGTATAAACGATTTCTGAAATTCTTCCATTAGATCTTTAAATGCTTTCCATTGTCTACCCACCGTCAACCCCCCCTCCCCCCATAAACACCACCCAATCAATCTTACTCAACTCCTGTCTCATACCATCATAATTCCTTTTAGTTAAATTCAGGACCTTAGTCTCAGTTTTAATTTCTTCACTCTCCATGTCGAGTGAGAATTCAATCATATTGTGATCGCTCCTACCCAAAGGGCCTCGTACAACAAGATCGCTGATTAACCCCTTTTCATTACAGACTGGGACTTTATTCATTGGAGAGTAGAAGGTTGAGAGGCTATTTGATAGAGGTATTTAAAATTATGAAGAGAATAGAGTAGATGTGAATAGGCTGTTTCCTCTGAGGGTAGGGAGATTGGAACAAGGGGTCATGTTAAGGGTTAAGGGGCAAAACCTTAGGAGTGTCATAAGAAGATGCTTCTTCACACAGAGTGGTGGCCGAGTGGAATGATCTACTGGAAGAGTTAGTTGCGGCAGGGTCAATTCTGTCATTTAAGAGGAGGTTAAATGAGTACATGGATGTGAGGGGGTTGGAGGGTTATGGGCATGGGAGTGGTTAGGTGGAACTAGTGAGGTTTCACGTAAATCTGTGCGGACTAGAAGGGCCAATGTGGCCTGTTTCCGTACTGTTATATGGTTATCTAAGATTATTTATAATACCTAATACAATGTAAGTGCTAGGTTGTTCTTCTTTACCCAGTATGATCACAGAATTAGCATTAGTGCTCATTCCTCTCAGTTCCCATGTTTGAACTGTGTGAAGCCCACTGCATTAGATTTTCCCAGTCTTTTATACCAGTGGTTCTCAACCTTTTTCTTTCCACTCGCATACCACTTTAAGTAATCCCTATGCCATAAGTGTTCTGTCTTAAGGTGGTATGTGAGTGGGAAGGGAAGATTGAGAATCACTGCTCCAGACCCAATTGTGACTGAAATATTTTGCCTAAGAAAAATTGTCAGTGGGCCATTTCCTTTGGAGTTATGAATTCCCAGATTCCTGTTCTACTGCACCCCTCAGAGCCCTACCATTCATTGTGCAAGTCTTTCCTTAGTTAGACCTTCTAAAGTGCAACAGCTGACACTTGTTTGCATTAAATTTCATCTTTTTAAAATGTATAAGTTTAGACATTTCAGCCCACGAGTCAGTGCTGCCCAATTTACACCCTGGTACATTTAGAACAGTGGGAGGAAAACGAAGCCCTTGGGAAAAACCCACTCAGACACGAGGAGAACATACAAACTCCTTGCAGTGCGGGATTCAAACCCCAGTCCCGATTGTTGATGCTGTAACAGTGTTCCGTTAACCACTACACAAACCGTGCCACCTAATTTTTCCAGCTGGTCTGGATCTCACTGCAAGCTTTTAAAAACCTACCTTGCCATCTACTGCACTATCAATCTTTCCATCATCTGCAAACTAGCTGATCGCATTTACCACATTATAAGCCAGATCATTGAAATAGATTGAAAAAATCCACAGGGACCACCGCCGTTGGAGGAGCAGCAATCAAGGATCCGCACCACCCAGCTCATGCTCTGTTCTCACTGGTGTCATCAGGAAAGAGGTACAGGTGCCACAAGACTCACACCACCAGGTTCAGGAACAGCTGCTACCCCTCCACCATCAACAAACTCAGAGACTCATTTAAGAACTCTTATCTTGCACATTATTTAATACTGAATACTTTTTTTCTGTATTGCACTGTCAGGTTGTTAAGAAAAAATATATAGACAAGAGAAATCTAGAGTACAGTTCTTTGCACTATCGATAAGTAGAAATTCTGCCTGGCCTGCAGGAAAAAGAATCTCAGGGTTGTATGTGATGTCATGTATGTACTCTGACAATAAATGTGAACTTTGACATCGATAACAAACAATGGGCCCAGCACTGACCCCTGAGGCAAACTACTGGTCACAGGCATTGCGTGCGTACACGAGCGTGTGTGTGTGTGTGCACGTGCGTGCGTAGATAAACACGGATTCATCTGATTTTTTATTATAGCCAAATGTAAAATACAATAAATATTAAGAGTTCATTATACATGATGGTATAAACCCCAACCTTTAACAAAACCCAAGAAAATAAATAAAGAAGAAAAGCATAGAAAAAAAGAGAAAAGGAAGAAAAACAAGAAACCTGGCTGCCAGAGGGACACCCCTCACCACACGGCTCTAACCATTTCTATCTGTTAATACATCCAAGGAGGTTAACGAGGTTCAAAGTTTAAGGAAACACAGATATTAATTCACTCAATATGATGCCAAATTTTCAAAAATATATTTCTCAGATTATAAGTGATTTTCTCAAAAGGAACGCAGATATGTCTCACTGCTTTTCATCGCTACATATCAGGTGGGTGTCCATTTCCAGGTTACTGTTATACATTTTCTTGCTACTGCCAAGGTAATCTTTACAAATTCTTTTTAATACATAGATAATTTCAATTTTGGTCTAATCCCTTCAAAATTACCTAATAAAAATAACATAGTAACATTGGGTTTTGTGGAAATTTAATTCCTGTAACCTGTTCTAAAAAAGTTGCCAAATTTATCCAAAAGGGCCTCCCTTTAGGGCAGGACCGAGTAGAATGTAATAAAAAGTACCTATCTCCTGGCCTCATCTAAAACACTGGTCTAATAAATCTGATTTCAATCCATTTTACTTCTGCGGCATAAGATATAATGTATCTCCAATCGTTGTCTGAATCTATGTATCTCCTGTTTAGGAGACCCCGTCTGAAATAAATTTCTTTATAATGTCTATTGCAAATCAGCATTTCCACATCTCAGTAATAGCATTGTTAGACCCAATTTATCTCTTAAATAAACCCTTAATTGATAATAACAGAAAAGTATTACTTTGTATCCCATATTTATTTTTTAATTGCTCAAATTACATTAAATTTATTCCTTCATAACAATCTTCTATATATCTAATTCCTTTCTGAGACCAAATGTTTAAAAATTGATTATCCATTGAGAATGGAATAAGTCAATTGTGTATCAAAGGCATTTTAGGCAGGACAGCCCCCTCATTCCAGTGTCATTGTTTACCTTATTCCAGATATTAATTAAATGTCTCAACAAAGGTCCTTCCCTCTCTCTAGATATTAATTTTGATTCCCATTTATATAAAAGTCTTCTGATAATCTTTCTCCCATTTATCAATTTCTATTTTCTCCCTCATCAAAAAATGAAGAGAGAAACTTCATTTGAGCTGCCCTTTAAAATAGTTCTTAACGTTTGGTAACTGTAATCCTCTTAACTCAAACTTCCAAGTCAGTTTATCTAAAGAAACTCTTGTCATCTTATCCTTCCAAAGAAAAGTTCATATATTTGTTTAACTTTTGGAAAAAACTTTTATCATGTGGTGACCCACGGCGTCCCGACACGCAAAATGGTGTTCAAACGTGGCTATCCTGCAAGGGCCATGCCAACTAAATTGGCTTTCTCCATGAGCTTCTGGCCGCATGACGGGAAACAGCGAGCATCGACGGGAATGCCGTCATTTCCGTTGGAAGAGGCATAACCACCAGGCCTCAGCAGGCTTTTATAAGGCAGGGCAAACCATCAATATAGGTAGTATCAACTACTCACCTCGTGTCAGTGTATTGCTTTCACGCTCTGCCATAGCACGCGCTACACTGGTGACCCTGACCCTAACTGGTCCATACAGTGTTTTGGACCCAACGATGGAGGAACAAGCAACACTCCATGCAATTTCACTGAAACTGCTGACGTTCTGAACTTCGCAGCCACTGGTATGGTTTGAGCGGACAGAGGCCCAGTTCCAGATTCGACAGATCACAGCCGACACCACGAGGTATTATCATGCAGTGAATTCGCTCGACCAGGGCACAACTACCAGGGTCGTTGATCTCCTCCGGCAACCTCCAAAGCAGGGCAAATATGTGGCTATCAAAGATCTATTAACTCGCAATGCTTTCGAAATGCGAGCACACGGCCCGACTGCTGCACATGGATGGTTTGGGGGACTGGGTCCCTTCCATTCTCATGAATGACATATCAGCATTAACCAACGGCCACAAGCAGATCTTCGAGCAGATCTTCCTGGAGTGACTACTGGAGGATATCTGACTGCTGTTTGCTGAGAACTTCAGCGACCCCAGGAAGGTTGTGGCTTGAGCAAACATCCTCTGGGGAGTGAAGAGAGATTCTAGCATTGTGGTAAACCAAGTTGCAAGTACTCAAGCACAGTGGACAACGAGATCGCCACAGATGACCAGCAGGTCAACAGACCCCCCCACTCCCCCAGTGAGCAGTACTGTTTCTATCACCAATGGTGGGGTTCGGAGGCCCGTTGATGCCACCCTCCTTGCATGTTTCAGGAAAATGCCATGGCTGACTGTCGCTAGTGGCTGTGGCGGCTGGCCAATGAGTCAGCATTCTCCACATGTGGGACTTCCTATCAGGGCAACAGTTCCTAGTCAACATTGGGTCAGAGTTCAGTGTCCTTCCACCCTCAGCTCGTGACACCCGCATGGAAAACCAGGCCCAGCCCTTAGGGCCGCAAACAATTCCAACTTCCAAACCTTTGGCACCCACACCATCCCGCTTTGCTTTGAGAACAGCCAGTTCACATGGACGTTCACCCTGGCAACAGTGCAACAACCACTACTGGGGGCAGACTTTCTCAGGGCTCATTGTTGGTGGACCTAAAAGGGCAGCAATTAGTGCATGCCAAGACTTTCCAGACCTATCCCCAGGGGAGGGAAAACTACCTGCCCCCCACCTACATTCCGTCACCTCCGATGAGAATGAGTTCGTACATACCCTGGTGGAATTCCCCTCCAATATGGTACCACAATTTACCTCAACAGAACCAAAACACAGGGTACGGCACCACATCCTCACTAAGGGTCCCCTCTACATGCCAAGGTACGCTGCCTCCCCCCCACTGAGAAACTCAATCCTGCTAAGGAGGAGTTCTGGAAGATGGAAAAGCTGGGAATAGTGTGACAGTCTGACAGTCCCTGGGCATCCCCCCCAGGGGATGAGAATGGAGGGATGGAGACCGTGTGGGGATTATCGCCGCCTCAACGAGGCCACCACATCAGACAGGTATCCGGTGCCCCACATACAGGATATCCCTGCAAACTTACGGGGGCACAGATATTCTCCAATGTCGACCTCATCAGGGGCTATCACCAAATGCCAGTCCACTCGGAGGCCATCATCACACCCTTCGATTTGTTTGAGTTCCTGAGGATGCCCTACAGGCTTAAAAATGTGGCTCAGACATTTCAGAAGTTGACGGACGCAATTGGCCAGGATCTCAAGTTTGCACTCATTTACTTGGACGACATTCTGATAGCTAGCCATAACTACCAAGAACATGTGGCCTACATAAGCGTTATGCACCCGCCTCAGAGTTTGGCCTGACCACGGCGAAATGCCATTTTGGGTGAGGAACTATAGAATTCCTGGGCCACGGAATGAATATACATGGGACAATACCTCTGCCCAAAAAAGGTAGAGGCCATCAGGTGTTTCACCAAGCCACATACAGTGAAAAGCCTCCAGGAGTTTGCCAGTATGATTAATTTCTACCACTGCTTCATACCGGCGGCAACCCGCATCATGCACCCATTATTCTCACTCATGGCGGGAAAGCAAAAAGGTCGAGTGGAACAAGGAGGCTTCCAGAAGGCAAAAGACCAATGCAACCTTCCTGGCACATCAGAGGACAGATGCCCTGACTACCCTCATGGTGGATGCATCCAACACAACAGTTAGGGGTATATTTGAGCAATGGGTCAGGGGCAATGGAAACCCCTGGCTTTCTTCAGCAGGCACCTCCGGCCCCCCTAGTTCAAATACAGTGCTTCAATCGCAAGCTCCTGGCATTCTACTTAGCGGGCTGACATTTTAAATATTTCCTGGAGGGGAGGCAATTCAAGATCTTCACAGATCACAAGCCATTGACTTTCGCCTTCAATAAAGTGTCAGACCCATGGTCAGCCAGGCAACAGAGGCACCTACCCTACATATCCGAGTTTACCAGAGATATAGAGCACATAGCTAGGAAGACCAATGTGGTGGCCGACAAACTGTCCCGGACAACTGTCCAAGGAATCGATTACACAGCCCTAACCCAGGCACAACAGATGGACCCCAGCATCACCACATACAGGACGGCAGTGACAAGATGCAAACTGAAGGACATCTGCATCAGCCCCAGCGACCAGACCCTCCTTTGCAACTTTTTGACCATCAAGACTCGTCCCATCATCCCGGCGGCATGGAGATGACCGGTGTTTGATGTAGTGCACATCCAGCCATCAGAACCACTGTCAAGATGGTAGCCAGCAGGTTTGTCTGGCATAGCCCCTGCAAGCAGGTCAGACAATGGGCCAGAACTTGCACACATTGCAAAATATCAAAGGTACAGACACATGTTAAGGTGCGCCCACCACTCCCAAACATTCGAACCAGCATGAAGGAGATTCAGCCATGTGCACATAGAAATTGTGAGTCCCCTGCCGGTGTCAAGAGGGCATGGTACCTGTTGACGATGATGGACCGTCTCACAAGGTGGCCGGATGCATTCTCGCGGATAGAAATTTCAACAGAGACCTGAGCCAGAGCCCTAATAAACACAGAGTCCTGGAGCACCTGACATCAGACAGGGGTGCACAATTCACCTCAGGGCTAAGGACGGCCTTAGCCAGCCTCCTGGGAACCCAACTCCACCACACCATGGCAATACCATCCCCAGGCCAATGGGTTGGTGGAGAGGTTCCACAGGCACCTCAAAGCGGCGCTGATGGCCTGACTCAACGATCCGAACTGGGTCGATGAATCGCGGTGGGTCCTCCTGGGAATCTGGACCACACCCAAGGATTTCAATGCCTCAGCAGCTGAAATGGTGTATGGAGTGCCCCTGGTTATCTTTGGGAACTTCTTGGCTACCACCAGAGAAACAGACAGAACACCAGCAGCAGCCCTCAAGAGAGAATGATTCAACACTCTGGCCCTGACACAGCCCTCAGCGCATGGGCCAACCCAGGACATTCATCCCCAGGGACCCAAGAAGCTGCTGTACATGTTTTCGTGTGGCAAGTGGTGCAGTAGCGGATCAAGGGGTCATACCGGGTGGTCAGGCATAACGGGATTACATGTGTGCTGGACATCAGCGGCAAGGAGGAAACATTTACTATTGACCAGCACATTGGGACACTAGCCAGCCGATCAACCCGCCATTCTCATGCCGCAGAGGCAGGCCGCACAAAACCAAGGACAGAGTCTGGATTGCTGTTTCGGGGGCGAGGGGGCGATGGGTCGTGTGGCGGTCCAGGGCACCCCGACACACAAGATGGCATCCGAATGTGGCATACCAACTAAATCAGATTTCTTCACGATCTGCTGGCCTCACAGTGAGCACTGGCGGGAACGCTGGCCTATCCACGGCCTGAAAGCTGGTGATATAATTTCTGTCGGAAGCGGCGTAACAATCGGGCCCAGCGGGCCTAAATAAGGCAGGGCGAACCATTGATAAAGTTAGTATCAACTGTACTCACCTCATATCAGTGCCTTGCTTTCACGCCCTGCTGAAGCACGCACTACATTGGTAACATTATTGGTAATATTTGAAATAAGTATTGTACTCTAGGGAATATATACATTTTAACACAATTAACACCATCCAATAATGTTATAGGCAGAATCATCCACTTATTCAAATCTCCTATTTTCTTAAGGTAAATAATTCAATTCATAGAAATTAATTATTATCTACACATATCCCTAAATATTTTATTTCATTCATCAGCCATTTAAAATGGGTGTCTTGTTGGCACTTTCCAATATTCCTCCAATCTTAAGTATAATTTACATAATTTATTAAATTTTGGCTCTGTCAAATAGATCAAACATTGGCAGCAAACATTATTATTTTCTCCATTCTAAGTTTGTTATGTATTATATTGATGTTTATTAATAAGTTTCTGCTTCATCTGATTGTACGCATAGTCCGGTGATATTGAACTTGAACTCAGTGCCTGCACTCACACCTGTGGGGTCCAAGGTTTGGACGTTCTTTCCAATTCCCGAAACTTAGACATGGGAATCTAGCAAGAGGGATGAGGGGAAGGTGGAGCATCAGAGGTGGACTTTCTCTGGATGAGATTTCAAGCAAGAGCTGTGGACTCACATGGGTGAACTTGGGACCACCCGCTGATTGAAGATGTTCAAAACAACACAGGGGACCAGTAGTGAAGGGAGTCAAACGAGAAGTCCACAAATGCTGGAAAGCTGGAGCAGAGCATAGAGTGCTGGAGGAGCTCAGTGGATCGGGCAGGATCTATGGAACAAAATTGACAGTCGACGTCTTGAGCAGGAACCTTTCACCCGAGAATTGGGCTGGGTGGGGAAGATACATGGACTGGCAGGTGACAGGTGGCAGGAGAAAGAAGCAAAAGAGTCTAGAGGGAGTAAAGGGACAGAGGGCTGAGAAAGGTGCATTCTGATTGGAGGAAGGGCAGGGGGTGGGGAGTTGGAGGAAGGTCTGGGTGACAGACAGGGAAGGAGGCTGGAGGGTGGGGAGAGAGAAGGAAAGGGACCAGAGAGATGGTAAAGCAAGTAAGAGGGTGTGTGGGGCAATGGAAAATGAGGGGGAGGGGTAACAGGTTAACAGGTGGATTCGAGTGGAAGGGCAGAAAGCTAAGAAGTGATGGGGAAGAGGACAGAGGGGTGTGAAGGTGGGAATATGTTGGAAGGGTTTAAGAAGCAATAAACTATAGAATTTACAACGGGGAACACACATACAGACACACACAAATCGGATACTCGTTAATCACAAATAATCACACCTCCCAATTGCGAAGCAAGGGTCAAACGAACAATACCCTTCACCTCCTGTACAACAAGCAGGTACTACACGTCAATCAGTAAAGGAACACAAATGAAACACAAAAGTCTGCAGATGCTGTAATTGTAGTAAAAACACAGGACTCAGGCCCGAAATGTCAGGAATATATCTTTACCTCCTACGGCATCACCCACGGTCCACAACCTGGAGCGGACCCCTCACAAATGATCTTCCAGCATCTTCCACTCCAATCTAGAGTGGAACCCAGGGATCTTCTCGATGGGAAAAAAAGAGATCAAGTTGGACCACATGGTGGACTTTATACTGCAGCCGTAAAACAGAAATGCAGCTCTCTGATCAGACAGGATGGGGGTAGTGAGCTGGAAGAGAGCCAGAGGGATGGGGAAGAGAGAATCTGGGAGAGGGTGTTAAAGGAAATTGGAGAAATCGACATTCATACTGTCTGGTTGGAGACTGTCGAGGCAGTGTCTAAAGTGTTGTTTCTCCCATTTGTGGGCAGCCTCAGTATGGCAGTAAATGAGGCCATGGATGGACAGGTCAGTGTGGAAATGGTGTATGGAATTGACATGGTAGGTCCTTGCTGTTGCAGCAGGCAGAGGGAAGGTGCTCAACAAAGCAATTTCCCAGGCTGCGTCCAGTCTCCCCAGTGTAGAGGCCCCAGCGTAAACACCGGATGCAGTGGATGAGGCTTTGCAGAATCACGAGTGTAGTGACGATTGTTTCAGTGGCGAGCCAGATGTGGGTGTAGAATTTGGTAGAGTCACAGGGGCGGCTCTCAAGGAAGGGACGAGCGGGCAAGGGAGTTGCAGAGGAAGCAGTCCCTGCAGAACGGGGAGGGGAAAGGTGTATCTGGTGGTGCAATCCTGTTGTAGGACGTGGACCTTGCAGAGAAATTCCCATTTGATGCAAGGGAGAAGAACCAAAAGAGTTGGCTGCAAAATGATTGGGGCTGGAATGAGAATCCTTTGCATGCAGTGAGTGGCATCAGTCTAGGAGTAGCTGCAGCAAAGGGAGATGCACACAGACTCCAATTTTAAAATGTATTTTTTAAATTTAGACATACAGGCCTTTCAGTCCATGAGCCTGTGTACTGCCCAATTGACACCCTATTAACCCATATCCCAGTATGTTTTGAACAGTGGGAGGAAACTGAAGCCCCCGGGGAAAACCCACAGACACGGGAAGAACGTACACACTCCTTACAGATAGCACGGGATTCAAACCCTGGTCCCAATCGCTGGTGCTGTAAAGGCATTGGGCTAACCACTACGCCCACTGTGCGCCCCTCTTGCGTTCCAAAGGAAATGCAATGGAAAATTGCGGAACTGTGGAGGAATTGCTTCAAATGAGGCTGAATGAGCCAAAGTAAAAAAAAAGATTTAACATTTCTTGTGAATTGTGAGGAGAGGTTAGAGCAGAGGAGACTGAGGGAGGCAGGACCTTGTGGAGATGTATAAAATCACCAAGGGCATGGAGAAGGTCATCAGTCATCATCTTTTCCCCAGGGTAGGGGAATCTAAAACTGGAGGGTGGTGATTGAAGGCAAGAGGGGAAAGATTCACAACAGATCCATGGTCGGGGGGGGGGGGGGTGGGGGGCACACCGTGACTCAGAGATATATTGTTCCCGATGTGGACTCTATATCAGAGACTGGATGATTATTTTGTTCAGCATCTTCATTCTGTCTGCTGTAAATAATAAATTCCTCCCAGTCAGCAACCATTTCATTTCTAGGCCCCATTCCAACAGTCACATGTCTGTCCATAGCCTTGTGCACTGTCAAACCGAGGTTACCTGGACACTTTCCAACCAGATGGGATTAACACTGACTTCTCCAGTTTCCATTAAACCCTTCCCCTGAGTCCCTCTCTCTTTCCCTATTCCCAGTTTCCTTTCCTCCAGCTCCCAATTCTCCTTTCCAGAGAACTACCCCTGTCAGGCCTCAGTTTTTTTTCTCTTCTTCCCGCCCACCTGTATCCACCTATGACTGCTCTCCTGTTGGCATGTTTCCTCCACCTATCTCTTCCTCCCTCCTCTCTTCTTTCTTATTCAGGTGACTGCCTGATTTTTGCTCAGGCCTCAATGAAGGGCCCAGGTCCAAAACGTTGGATACCCTGAGTGACCTGCTGAGTTAATCCAGTATCGGTCTACAGTCTACAGTACCAGCGTCTGCAGACTCCCCTATTTAACTTTACACAGGGGGTGGTGGATACGTAGAATGAGCTGCCAGAGGAAGTCATAGAAGCGGGTAAACTTAAAAGACGTATATCAGAAACATGGATCTGAAGGGTGCAACAAGATGTGGGCCAAGTGGGGCAGTATGAACAAGCTGGGCCGAAGGACCTGTTTTCTGCATTGCACAACATTATGACCCATCGAGGCTGATCCATGACCCAACTCCGAATGCCCACCCGCGCCCCATACCCCTAGATTTGGAAAACATTCAATCTTCTTGAGTTTCCAAATGACAGTTTACGAAACACCCATTTCCACTTGTGGCAAAGGCTTCCAGACTCTTACACCACCACCCCCGCCCCCACCTCCTCGGTACTGCTCCCCGAATGGCCAGGCTCCCTAATTCTGACTCCCCCCAGCCCCCTCCGGGCAGAATAATAGTTCAGCACAGAATAGAAGGGCCAAGTGACCTGTTTCTGTGCTGTTCTGTGGTTCAATAGCAGAAAGACTATTCAAATAATCCTAATTAAAGCCCAAGTCCAGTCCTCGCTATTCAAGACAACATGCCAGATGTTTGAGGTCCAGGTCATTTATTTGGCATGTGCCAAGTACATTAATCTGCAGGACAGTTACAGAGGCCGTTAAGATCAGTTGGACGGGGATGGGATGGTGGACACAGTCCAACCCTGGTTAGAATAACAGAGGTGTAGGGTCGGATGAGTAAAAGAATCCAGCTCACTTGTGGACATGTTGATGATTTAAAAGCCCGGTTGACTTGTTGAAGCTCTTGCCACAGCTGAAGGGCCTCTCCCTGGTGTGGATCCGCTGATGCTTCCGCAAGTTGGAGGACTGGCTGAAGCCTTTACCGCACTCGGGGCAGGTGAATGGCCTCTCCCTGCTGTGGACCCGCTGGTGGGTCAGCAGGTGGGAGGTCTTGGTGAAGCCCTTGCCACACTCGGGGCAGACGAATGGCCTCTCCCCAGTGTGGAGCCGCTGGTGTATCTCAAGGTTGGACCTGTCGGTGAAACCCTTCTCACATTTGGGGCAAGTGAATGGCTTTTCCCCAGTGTGGTCTCGCTGGTGGGTCAGCAGGCGGGAGGACTGGCTGAAGCCTTTGCCACACTTGGGGCAAGTGAATGGCCTCTCCCCATTGTGGACCCGCTGGTGGATCAGCAGGTTGTATGACCTAGTAAAGCCCTTCCCGCACTCAGGGCAGGTGAAAGGCCTCTCACCGGTGTGCATCCGCCGGTGATTCTCAAGGTTGGACTTGCTGGTGAAGCCCTTCTCACACTCGGAGCAGACGAACGGCCATTCATCAGTATGGACCAGCAGGTGCATACGCAGACTAGAGGTCTGGGTGAAGGCCTTCCCACACTCGGGGCAGGTGAACGGCTTCTCCCCAGTGTGGACCCGCTGGTGGGTCAGGAGGTCGGAGGTCTGGGTGAAGCCCTTGCCACACACATGGCAGGTAAATGGCCTCTCCCCTGTGTGTCCACGCTGGTGCCTCAGCAAGTGGGAGGTCTGGGTGAACCCCTTGTTGCACTTAGGGCAGGTGAATGGCCTCTCCCCAGTGTGGACCCGTTGGTGTTTCATTAAGTCACTCGGTCTTTTAAAGTTCTTCCCGCAGACGGAGCACTGAAGCAGGTTCATCACTGTGGGGATGAGATGGCGTAACCAAGGTATAAATCAATGCAGTCCCAATCTGGGGAGCACAGTGCGTGCTCAGCCCGATGGAAGTCCCAGACAGCTGATCAGTGGCTTAAATCAACACCGAGGCTGGGACCCAAGGAGAAGTGTCCTCTAGCCGGGCGTTCAAGCCCCAAAACCATGGGAGCCCTCCATTCCAGGACCCAGTGCAATGCTCTGATCCCGGCAATGAATCACTTTTGGTCTCTGGCAAGCGCCTTACCCAGAATGCATCTTCAACTTCGCTGGAAGGCACATGCGTGGTGTTCAGAATGGCAGCTGCAGAGCCCTTTGGCAAGTGTAGGGAATTGTGGTTGGAGAAGCCATTGATCGGGTGCTTCAAGGGCGGCGAACAAACCCCACCTTGGAAATACAGGCGGGGAGAGTGATGGCTGGGCACTAGGTGCTGGGGTTGCCTTACACACAGGCTGATTTAAAATCCAGATGACGAAACCTCTCCCGATACTGCAAAGTTCACGGATGCTGCCTGTAATGACTTAATGCCATTCAGCCCATCAAATTGCCCTGCCATTCCATTATGGCTGATCTTTTCTCCTTTTCAACCCCATTCTCCGGCCTTCTCCCCCCCAACCCTTGGGGGAAGAAATTCCTCCTCTCTGTATTCCAAGGCTGTGTCCTCTGGTCGCAGACTCCCCCATTCTCTCCACGTCCATTATATTCAGGCCTTTCAGAATTCTTTTTTAAATTTTTTTTAAAGTTTAAACAAACATTTCCATAAAATGAGGCTCAGATATTATACATATATATCATGTATTCATATTTGACATGATTTTCCACAAATTTATCTGAGGTATACACTTATAGAGTAGGAAAAAGAGAAAACTATATACAAGTAGGGAGGGATTTTTGTTAACAACATAATCATTGATTTGTAAGAATAAGGTCAAACTGTAATTAAACCATTTTCCCCCAGTATGACTGAAATTGTTCCAACTTACGACGAACAGATGCTGTTACCTTCTCCATTTTATAAATGTCCTTTATAATTTCCTATCCATGCATTTAAGATTAGGCTCCCCTGTGATAACTGTTTCTGGGTAAAAAGTCTTTTAACCAGCCACCAGCAGTATATTCGTTAAATATTTATCTCTTTTCAACCATTCTTATGCCCAAAATGTATGGTCTTACTTTCAAAGGGTATTTCACATTTAAAAATGTCTTGTGGAATCTTTGATTACAGGGCAGTCCCAAAAAATATGGTTATGGTTTGCATTTGGATTTTCACGATTTTTCCAGCAATCAGGGAGGTTACTGTCACAGTGGGATTTCTGAGAGGGTGTAAAAAATATCTTGTCAGGTTTTTCCACCCAAACTCCCTCCATTTCTGTGAACTGGTCACTTCCATGAATACCTCCATATTATTGTCCATTCTTCCTCAGGTAGAGTTCTCCCTCCTTCCTTTTTTCATTCTTTTAATATATGAGCTCTAGTGTGTTTTAAGATTTGATAAGACTTGAAATGACTTTACTACCATTATCTAAATTATACATTTTTCTAAATAGTTCTATTGAACATGTACTTGTCTTAGTTATGTTTTTTAAATCTCCTATTAACATAATGTGGCATCTGCAAATACCAATACGTCTTGTTTTTCTAATAAGTGTTTCTCTTCAAGCATCTCAAAAACTGAATAGTCTTCCTTCTTTCATTATATTACAAAGAACTGTTATTCCTATAGCTGTCCAGCCCTTAAATCTCATATCCACTTTATTCGGCATGAAATCCAACTCATATACACACACCATTTATGACTTAGCCTTTTACCTTGACATATATATCTTGATAATATTTTATCCCATTCATTGAATCAATTTTGTTTAATCTCTATTGGTAGGGTCTGAAAAAGATATAATAGTCTGGGCAATATATCTATTTTAATGGATTCAATCCTTGAACTGAGATTAAAAGAATGAATTAAGTTCCATCTTATAATATCTTAATTTTTTTATATATAGGCAAATAATTGCATTCTATTAATTTGTCAGGTTTTTTGGCATAATGATGCCCAAATATTTAACAGACCTTATGCCATGCCCAAAGATATCCACTTTCTTGGTGGACTAGAGTTATATGAGAATAATAATTGGGTTTTCTTTATGTTAACCTTGTATCCTGTTAATTGACCATATGGTTCAAAGGATTGCATCAATTTAAGTAAAGTGTATGTTGGTTGCCCTAAATATATTAAAATGTCATCGGCATAACAGGCTAATTTATGCTCTGCCCCTTTAATAGTAATTCCCCTGTTTCCTCTGGTCGCAGATTCCCCCACCACAGAGAATATTTTCTCCACATCCACTATATCCAGGTCTTTCGGTATTCCATGGATTTCAATGAGACCCCCGCCCTCATTCTTCTAAACCCTCGCGAGCACAATCCCAGAGCCTTGAATTCTCTTTCTATGAAAATCCGTAACTCCAGGGATCATCCTTGTAAACATCCTCTGGGCCCTCTCCAATACTAACCAACACACCCTTCCTTGGATATGGAGCCCAAGGCAGTGCTTTCACCAATGCTTCATTAAACCTCTCCCTGCTATCATTTAAACATACAGCACGGTAACAACCCCTTTCGGCCCATGTGTCTGTGCAGCACAATTGCACCCAACTAACCTACAATCCCCAGGACGTTTCGAAGGGTGGGAGGAAACCTGAGCACCTGTAGGCAACCCACGCAGACACGGGGAGAATGGACAAATTCCTTACAGTCAGCGCCGAATTTGGTATTGAGAAATGAACTGGTCAAGTGTCAGATCTATTAGTGGGAGAATAGTGGTCTTAATTCTATCTCCTTTACGGTAGCATTGGAGCAAGATAGGAAAAGACAAGTTAGAAAAATGTTTGAGGGGAATTATGAGCCTATCAGACAGAAAACCGGAAGCTTAAACCCTCCATACCCCTCCCATTCACGTAACTATCCATCCTTGTCTTAAGTATCAAAATCAAGCCCACATTTACCACTTTAGCTGGTAGCTAATTCCACGCTCTCACCTCTCTCTCTGCAAGAATTTCGCCCCATTGTTTCCTTTAAACATTTGCCTTTCACCCTTAACCCATGTCCTCCAGTTCTGGTCTCACCGACCCTCAATGGGAAAAGCCATCTTGCATTTATTCTATTTCTACCCCTCATAACTTTGCATCCCTCTATCAAATCATTCCTCATTCTCTGACACTCCTGTTTAATCTTATGTGCACTCTTTCAATCTTATGGATATCTTTCCTGTAGATAACCAAAACTGAATGCAATACTCCAAATGTGATCTCACCAATGTCTTGTGCCTCACCATAACATCCCAACTCCTATACTCAATACTTTGATTTACAACCCTATCTACCTGTGACCCCACTTTCAGTGTAGTCTGTGCCTATATTCCTAGACATCTCTTTTCTACAGCAGATCCCCACCATTCACTGTGTTTGCCCAGTTCTTCCAATTCATGTAAACCTCTCAAAGGCAATGGAGAAAGCTAAGGACAGATAAGTTGGTGGGGGAGTGGGAATAAGAATTAAAATATTCAAGAAACCAGAAACTCAAGGTGGATATTGCAAACAGAGCTCTATCCTATGCTTGGTTTCACCAGTGTACACTTCTACATCCTCTGGAAGGGCTGTTTCAGTAACCACAACAAGAGTCTCTCTCTCTCTCTCCACTCCACGCCCCCCCCCCCCCTTCCCCCCACACTCAGCTATATTTTGGCAATCTTTCTTATTCCCTCTCACTCCTGATGTAGTGCATTAACTAGAAACATCAACTGAGACATAGAACATTACACACAGTACAGGCCCTTCTGCCCATAATATGGTGCTAACCTATTCCACAACAATCTGAATTTTTCCCTCCCTCATACCTGTAACCCTCTATTATTTTCTTACATCTTTTTAACGTCCCTATTGTACCAGCTTCAATGACGATCCAGAGCAAAGCATTCCCAGCACCGAGTCTCCCCTTAACTTTCCTCCACTCACCTTAAACCAATGTCATCTGATATTTGCTATTGTCACCACAGGAAAAACATACTGGGTGTCCACTCTGTCCAAGTCCCTCATAATCTTGTATCCCTCTCATCCTTCATCATGGCATCTCTGTCAAGCTCACTTCCAATGACATGGTTTCCAATCCAGGTCACATCCTGGTCAATCTCATCTGCACCTTCTCCAAAGCATCTACGTCCTTCCTCTAATGAGGCAACCAAAAGTGAACTCGTCTTCGCACTCTACCCTCGTTTCCCCTACTTGTCCAATCTGATTTTATTGCTTCCTCTCCCTTGGTCTGACATCTGTCTCTGGCCATGATATGTCACCTCTGCCTGGTTTACCAATCCTGCGAGGAAGCCCCCTGTCTCACTCCACACCCAGCCCAAGTTACACTGCTTCTGTACTAACTTTCCTCAGTGTTGATGAGGACCTTGTGCTGGAAACTGGAACCATCCTTTTTCTCCTTCTGCTGCTGCTTGATCACCTCATCTGACCATCTGCCCACTCCGGATCAACCGTCTCAACTTTACCTCTCCCCTCTCATATTCAAATCATACTTCCTCTGAACACTCTGCCCTCCACAACAATACCAACCTCACCATATTAAGTACCAGTGACAGACACTTCCCAGCAGCCAACCATTTCAGTTCTGTGTCTTTACTCACATGTCTGTCCATGGCCTTGTGTACTATCCCAACAAGACCAGCCGTAAACTGGAGGAACAACACCTGATTTTCCATCTGGGCACTCTCCAGCCAGATGACATTAACATCAACTTTCCTGATTTCTGCAAACCTGTTCTCTTCTTCCCCCTGCACTCAGCCATCCCTCCTCCTTTTGCTTGCTGCTGTGCCCTCCCTCCCTTCTCCACCTATTACCACCTGCCTTTGTGACCACACTTCCCCCCACCCTACTCTTTTGTTCAGACACCTGACGATATTTTTCCATACCCTGTAGAGCTCAAAAGTCAGTTATGTATTTTTACCTTTGCTATACAAGTTGCACCGTTTGATCTGCTCAGTTTCTCTAGCTGTGTGTTTTTACTTCAAACAGTGTGTATAGATTGTTGTTTTACCTCTTGAACTGTTGAGTTCCCCCAGTTCACATTCCAGAATCTGAAGTCTCCTGTGGGTCTCCATTGAAAGTTTTGCCTCCACAGATGCCAAGAGCTTCCCCCGTTGGGGGTGGTGGGGGGGGGGGGGGGTGATTATTCCAGATTCCAGCATCTAAACTCTTTCCTGGTCTCTCCAACCTGTGTTTTCTAAGCCCCAGTACTATGAATCATGGCTGCCTTTTTACCCACAATTCCCATGAACTGGAAACCGGTCCATCACTCACGACACCCAGCAATGCGTATGCGCCCCTGCCTCAGCCCCTAAACCGGGCGTCAGACGCAGGAAAATCCTCACCTCCCAGCGCGGCCGGGGAGGGGAAGGGGGAACCGGGACTGGCCAGGGCTCCGCGGTGCTTTCCCCGAGTGCTGCATCACAGGCCGGACCTCAGGCCCGCTTAATCCCACAAACCGCACAGCTCACCTCCCTGCTGCCTGTCCTCGGGTCGCTGATCCTCTCGGCGCATGCGCATCTTCCCCTCCCATCCACCACTTTCGGGTCTCGGCGCCTGCGCGTTGGATTCCCATTCATCCATACGGTCCATTCTAGGACGTGAGGGTTTCTGGGTAACACCAACGCCATGCTCCCGCTCCTGCACGTCTGTTCCCTACGCCATCTTGCCACGTGCTTCCTGTGGACACTGTGGTTTCCTACCATATCCCAAAAGTGGTAGATTAAATGGCTATTTTAAATGACCACTAGAGTCGATGGGTGCTCGGAGCAGCAACCACACAGAAATAGATTAAAATGAAATAACTTGGGGAAATTAGATTGATTGGACTGTTTGAGGGAGATGCTGTTGTCCAGAAAGGTCTTAATTGAAACAGAAAATGGCAGAATTACCAGGTCAAGTGAGAAATCGATCCTTTGCCAGAATGAGAAAAGAGGGAAATCCAGTTCATTGGTTGCAGATCTGGTGATGGAGAGTGGATGGATTCAATCTTATCGGCAAAGATTGCTGCAAATTGGTAGGCAGTGGGACCTGCTCAGGAGAGAAGACAGTCGGACCAGCTAGTTTTAATACCGACAGAGAAAGCAGAAGAATTTGATGTTGTCTGGAAGCCTGCTGCATGGCCAGATGGAAAACAAGGTGCCGTTTCTTCATCTTATGCATCTGGGCATGTTGCAACCTTTCTATCCAAGATGCTGCTTGACCTGATGAGTATTTCCCGCATTTTCATATTTCTAGCATCTGAAGTTTTAATTGTTCAGTCTAGAACCATCAAACAAATTCTACTGCTCAGAATAGTTCAGCATTAGGAGCACAATGACTAATATTTGCTCCTTTATATCGGTTCTCATTCAATGCCCCCCTTTATTCCACTTTTGTCAAGCATACAGCACCAAAATTCCCAATCAGACCTTATGAAATATTTTTGAATCATGGTTTCTCATTGCTGAATCGCCTGATGCTAGTGAATCAGACTCAAATTTTCTCCCTGACTTGATCCAAGTTAGCAGGTTAACAGATGGAAGATAGGGTGTATTTGTTTTCCTATTCCCAGGGCCACTGCATTTAAAGAAGTCTTATAACAAAATACAGTCCCGGCAAACAGTTCAAAGTGTTCCAGAACGCAAAATATTTTATTTCATTTTACAGTATGCATCCTTAAAACATAAGAAAATAAACTCCTTAGGTAAGAAAGCCTCTGAATTTAGTTATTGTGCAGTCTTCACAAGAGGAACCAATTCTTTGGAATCAAAGAAAAAAAAATAGATTGGTATACAGTAAAACACAGTGGATTTGGGTAGTCAGGTGGGTAAATCACATTGAAGGGCATTAAATCAGCTGATTTCATTCTGTACATCATGATTCCAAAGTTGCACTGCATTTTCATGGTGATTTTATCTATCACTGCCTGACATAGAGACACATCACTTACAGAATACTGTTGAATTTGAGGTGCTGATATTTTGAGGACCCTCCTCCAGGCGTCTCAGAGTACAACATTTCTAACCACCCCCTCCCATGCCCTGTCATGTCATCTTCCAGAATAAGAGAGAGAGATAGAGAACTTCTATATTACATCTGCTAAAATTTATTCACACAGTACTCCAGATATTTTAAAGTATCATGTACAACATGTGGATCTGGCTATACAGTACTCCTTTACAACAGCCTTATATATTAACTAAATACAAATGGTCAGAGACAATCCTTTATCATTTCTATTCAATAACCCTTTCATGGGGATACCTTCACCCTTCAAAAAAAAAACTTTCCAAATACACTTTGCTCATTCAAAACCAATGTTACAGCTAGAATTTTGAGCTGGGCTATTCTGGGTCTGCCAACATCAGTTTAAGCCAATTTGACTACATGGTAGACATGGTCACATTCAAAAGATACAAGTTTTAAAATCACAATGTGATGTGACTATAAGCCTTGTGGCTGCAGCATCCTCTCCCCTCACCCCCATTCTGGGCTTGGTTTTATTTAACTGGGTATATCTGGAAGATGTGTTGTATTTTGTTCAGCTTCATTTTCAGTCCCTTGGCACCTTTTGAGAGATTTGTAGCTGAAAAACTGTTCAGTCCGGAGCATTCACAATTTAATGATTTCAAATGTACATCATTCTGGTTTAATCACTTGTATTTGCAAATATCCAGACCACAATATTACTTATTTCAGGGTTTGATCAACATTTTTTTTTATTTTAACGTTGGATATTTTCTTTGCCCAAACCGTCCTGGTCTAGCAGCTGTCGTGCTGGCTGTGGGCTGGAAATCAGAGGTAAAATTATCAATTAGTAACAAGAGATGGAGGGTGTCATCACACTGTATTTTTTCAAATATTCCCTGGACAGAAACATCACAGGTTCAAAGCAAAGCAAAGCTCCTTCTCATTGACTCATCAAATACAGCCAATGCAACAAAGAAATGAGGTGGATAATTATGAAAGGGCCTGAAAAGGGTGGACAGAGAAAAAAATTTATCTGGAGACAACACAAGGTAAAGATTTAACAATTTAATTAAGATATCTTTTATCCAGAACCCTCCCCAAAAACCCCAGAAATTGTCATTGTGGATCTCTATGCATGGAAGGGGGGAGGGAGGGAACTTTTTGATTCTGTTGTTCATTAGAAAAGTTTAATGTATTGTGCTATTGAAGATTTTATTATGTACAGTTTTGAAAAAAAAAATCAAAAATAAAATATTCAAAACAAAAAGGTCTTTGTCTACAAAGGATATAAGGTGGAAAAAGCCTTGATGGGTCTTTTGGCCAAGGTAGGATGATTGACTTTTATAAGGAAAAGTTAAGCAGTAAAACCCCTGGTGTATGGAATTTAATTAACCAGCAAATAAAAGGAAAATAAATTTTAAAAGTTAAAATAAATAAGAATAAAATAACAGGTAAAAACAGGAATGTTTAAAACTGTAAATGTTCTCTGAAATAACACTTAAACCTCTGGTGAAGATGGGAGCAATTATTCAGCCGACAGAGGGCCTTGGTCGAGCTTTGCTCATAGCAGCTGTTTGAATAAAGTTATGTAAAACAGCAATGGGTTCACCCAGGATGAAGAGCTGGTTGCTACTGTTCGCTGTGGGGGTGACTCTCTTAAAGTGCCTCCTTATCCTTACTTAGTAAGAGTCACCCCAGTTAGAGGCTTTATCTGTAAAGTTGGGGGAAGAAGGTTTAATTATAATGTTATTGTTCATCTTTGAAGAGGCTCTGTGCAGGGGGAGAAACTTGCAGATACAGCGATGGTAACATGTTTTCAAAGAATATGACTGAAAATAAAGTTAAAATGCTTTAAATTTTATACATTTGTGATAGATATATTATATTTTATATTGTATATAGATATGTTTTTAAAGGAGATAGATTATGCGGTTTAAAGTGTAGGTCACTTCACAAAACAGATCTCATTTAAAATGCAAGAGCTTGACTGAAGCCAGTCATGTAGGCACCAAGAGCCTTTGCAACGACAATAAAACAATGAGATAGCTTTGCTAAAGAATTTCAAAAGTAGTGTAAATGGATTATTGTTTTGAAAGCAACAGATGAGCAGGCTCAGAAGATTGGGTCTAGTGCTGCAATCTGTCTGGTTGAGGTTTGCTGTACTAAGAAGGTCGTGTGGTTTGGCAAGCAGAGAGACAACAAAGACAAAACAGGTTTTCTTTAAGAGAGAGAAAATTCAGTTTGACTTTGGAAGAAGGCAGCTTGTTTAAACCCCATTTTGAAGATGGGTTGCGAGTTCTGAGTTCAGCCTGTTGAAAACTCTTGTGGTTAGGGTTAAGGGTTAGGGTTAGGTTTCCTCATACAAGAGGAAATGGCTGGCTAGAGTGTTTCACCTGGAAGAAGAGGTTATCACTTGGAAAACCCTGATGGGGCAAATTTCTTCTGCAAGACACTGAAGTGACTGATGGAAGTAAATCAGTTTGTGTGTCCAACGAGCGCCGAATCTCTCTTTGAAACCAACACAAACCTTCCTGAGCAGTAATCATTTAAGCACCAGAGCTTGGTGAAAATTCATACATGTTCAATTCTGTGCACAGTATAAGAATTGCCTGATACTGGTGAACTTGAAGGAGTGAGAAGTGAGATTGGACTGTGAAGCAAAGAACTTTTCTGAACTTATACACAGTACATACATGAGCGCTTAGAATTAAAAGGGGGTTAAGTTAGGTTAATAGCAATAAGTGAAAGTTTGATCCTGTTTTAATGTTTAAAGGAAATTAAAAACCACTTTTGTTTAAGTTACCATTCGTCTTGGTGAATTTCTATTGCTGCTGGGATTTGGGGTCCTCTGGGCCCATAACATATTCATCTAAGTGAAGTTTGTTCCGTGTAAGTACAGATTGTATTTTTGTCTTTTACATCTGCATTCTTAATGCAGATGTATTAATTAGGACATTGTAAGAGGAAGCCTCAAGCAACCATATAATCCAATTTTCCGTCATCTCCTAATCTCCATGGGTGTCAGATACCAGGGGTTTTACTGTAATTCAAATGCAAAGCTCTCTTGAAACTGAACATTAAATGCTTGCAATGGAATGGTTTGCAGGAATCCAAAACACACATTCATTTCTGGACCAACATGGCTGAGGTGCTAAAGCACAACTTGTTTTTATCTAAAATCAAACTACTTACTTGGACAAACTGAGCAGGATTGTAAAACTGAACAGTTCCTTGTGCAGGAGGAGGGCCCTACAAAACAGTGAGCATTAAAAAAACACTTTGCATCGCAACAACAGGAATTTTTACAGAATTTTACTTTTCACAGTAAGAAAATAAGATTTTTAAAATTATGAAGAGAGTTATGACACATTTCCACTCTCTGTGACAAGCACAAGTTGGATTTGGTCTTAATCACCAATAAATAATTTGGACAGCATTTTTACCCAGAGAGAAGGAAGAATGTGGAACAGGGAGCCAAGGCAAACAGCACATATGCATTTAAGGGGAACCTTGATAAATATGAGGGTGAAAGGAATGGAAGAATATGCTGAGGGATCTGTGAAAGTGCACTTGTAGCAGAACCAGATGAGCTGAGCTGCACATTGAATGAAGAGCAAAGCAGTACCTGGGCTTGTGAATTTGCCTCAGAGTTGATCTGTTCCACAGGCTGTGAAGTTTCTGCTGGCTTTCCTTCAGGAGATAGAGCTCCCTCAGCTACAACACATGACAAACAGGGGCATGAGTTTAGGTATGACAAGCAGCAGTGGCCCAGACAGTTTCAAGTGCATCCTAAAACCTGGATACAAGAGCGTCAATAACAAGGTGGAAGCTCCAAATTTCACCTTTAAAGCCCAGAGATTTTCCACATTGGATACACTTAGATTTTACAATTAAAAAGCACTTTCAAAGCAACCTCTCCTACTTTTCTCAATTGCAGGTGTGGGTACTATTCTTGTCTTGGGGATTCAAGTTGATAATTCAGTACCGAGGTAACGCAGCACTGGGGGATAAATACAAAACAGTGGACTTTGTCGAACAGATGTAAAATCTACCACAATACCTTTTTATTCTAATGCAGGAAAAGTTCTCACTCTAGACCAATACTTAACGTTTAACCATTAAAAATAGATCAAAATTTAATATGTGAAATCTTGCTTTACTGTATTTAACTCAAAAAAATACTGAAGCCAAACAATCCCTGCATTTCTAAATATTTGACTAACTGTAAATCATCTGCTTTTTGGAAAGATGCAAGCATTCGCTGGGAAAGTCCACTATTTCAGGGCAGCGAAGGGATGCCTGAGATTGGAGACAAGATACCCTAACAGTTACATGCAAGTAGAAATGGATCATACCTGGCATCGGCACAAACAGATTGCTGGGGATAGGCATCGGTGCTAGAGGGGCAAAAAGGTCAACTGGAGGAGGGACACCCCCATTTGGCCGGACTCCACTGGGATTAAGTACATCCACATAACGAGCTTTTGTACCTATTTTTGGGACAGGGACAGAGGGAAGAAAACAAAATTAATGTAGCAGGACTGAGATAATTCTCTGAATGGGAACATTTTCTAAAAGGATTAAAAACCTAAATCTTTGTCATCTCTCCCTGTATCCTGTCCAAAACCCTAATCTTCCACCAGGGACTCAGTCTAGACAAAATTGCCTGCCAGTTTTTTGACAATACAACAATGAATACACTTCAAAATTACTTTAAGTGTGTTCAACACCTGAAGAAATGTTATATTCTAGAAACAAGAGTCAAGCAATTAATCGAGTCTACCAAAGGAAGACAATGGAAAACAGGTCTTCATCCAAAATCTCACCTGCTTTCCTGGAGAACATGTTGACAGATGGAGGGCTACCCGTGAGGGTGGATGAGGGAGTGGAACCTGAAGAATGGGTAACGACGGGCAGGCTCGGCGGTGGTGGGAGAGGCTTGCTCTGCAGAAGTACAAGCAATGTTATGTCAATCATTGGGCAAATGCCAACTCACCACACTTCAGATGGGGAAACATTGTTTAAATTAGCTCTCCCATTCTCGGCTAGGCCACATGGCTCAACTAAACCCCAGTTCTTCTGGGAGTGGGGCAGGCAGCTGATGTTCGAACTTGTAGCCCCATTCCAGTATTGTACAGATGGACTTTGAAATGCTGTTGAAACAGTTTCAAATGAATCTGATATAGAGTAAAACCTCTATTATCCAGAATTCAAACAAATGGCAAAAAAAACAGGTTAAAAATACAGGTTTAAATTTGGTGCACCTCACCATTGGTTCGCAAATCACGCAACATGCAGTCTCAAGCAACCATAAAATTCAATTATCCAGCATCTCCCAATCCCCATAGGTGCTGGATACCAGAGGTTTTATTGTACATTGATATTTAAAAACTAAATTTTAAAATCAAAAAATAATTTAATAAATTTGTGATTTACGATAGATTAACAAAATAAAAAACGTAATCAGTGTTAAGTGGATCTGTTGCTGTGCAGAGCAGCGGAGTGAAAGCTCAGATCTGCTGCTATTTGACATCCAACTTGCGATCAACTTTTACAAAATGTGCAATATGGAGATGCACAAATCAAAGAAACACATTGAACACTCAAGTGTAGATGGGCCTTATGACTGATCCCAAATAGCACACATCTTGTTCTTGTCGTGCAAAGCAACCACCTCTCTTCCTCAATCACTTCTCAGCATTTTACTCTTATACCCGCCCTCCCATATCTACACTTAACTTCTTGCCCCCATCCCACTTTTCCCCTCATACCTTGATGCTCAAGCATGAAACACCAGTTATCATTTATTTCCAAGAGATGCTGAGTGACCTGCAACGTTTCTCCAGCACTTGTGTATTGCACCTTTCTTCCTCGTCAAAGAACATGAGAGATAGGAGATGGGATTGGCCATCTGAAACATTGAAGCTGCTCCTCCTGTTACGAGGTGCCATTTAATTTTATGTGACTGTCATTTTAAGAGAAAGCAAATCAAGCTGCAATCCTGCACAGCTTTGGAGAGACTGGAGGTGAAAACAACTCATGCAGTATGCACCAACTTGGCTACTTTTGAAGAGAAGAGGAAATGTGTTGCTTTTCCAGGGACACAGGTGGGAAGAGCCGCATGAGAGGCACAATTGTGATCAGCTGCCATTGTTAAAGGAACAATATTGGGCACCATCTGAAGGAACTGGAGCAGCTCTGTGTCAAAATGGACAATTAGTTTGTTTCTCCCTGACAGGAGAGTTTTTGATCCCCAATGCAACTAAAGGAAAGGTCATTTTGAAGGGGAATTATTGAACCCCATTGTGACCAAAGGAAAGGTCATTTTGAAGGGGAATTATTGAATCCCACCGTGTCAAAAGGAGAGGTCATTTCGAAGGAGAATTATTGAATCCCATTGTGACCAAAGGAAAGGCCATTTTGAAGGGGAATTATTGAACACCTCTGTGACCAAAGGTAATTTTTGAAGGGGAATTATTGAATCCCACTGTGTCAAAAGGAGAGGTCATTTTGAAGGAGAATTATTGAACCCCACTGTGACCAAAGGAAAGCTCATTTTGAAGGGTAATTATTGAACCCCACTGTGACCAAAGGAAAGGTAATTTTGAAGGGGAATTATTGAACCCCACTCTGACCAAAGGAAAGGTCATTTTGAAGCAGAATTATTGAATCCCACCATGAGCAGAGGAAAGGTCATTTTGTTTGACCTGTGTTTAGGTAAGGAAACAGTAGACTTGCTTCATTGGATTGTGACCATTGCGCTGGCTATTTTGATTGACACTTTCCAGGGTTTCTAGCAGCTTCATGGAAGTCATACGTTTTGGATCCACCACGATAGGGAAGTTATGATAACCATTCGTCTGAAAGGACATTTGCTCTGGAAGCAACTCGACCAGGATTTGTGACTTTTCAGCAGTCTCTTCCACCTCGTTTGCAATTACTTCTTTACATCAGTTTAAGAGTCTTCGTGTCAACAGTGGATGTCTAAGTCTAACTTTGGAATGACTTTCCAGAATTGTGTCTAAGCTGTCATGGTTTTGGGTATCACATACATTCAAGTCTATTTCGTGCATGGTTGGGTGGTGAAGTTTAGATAAGTTAGATTAAGGTGGTATATTATTAGTAATGAATAATAAAAATAACACCGTCTTGGCTAATTTCTATTGCTTTTGGTCTGTGACGTAACACTCCATTCTCACCCACTCGTTCCCCATAAACCTATTCTTCAAAAATCTACATCTTAAATACATTAAATGACACAGCCTTGGGCAAAAATTCAACCTATTCACTACTCTCTGGGAAAATCAGTTCCACCTATGTGTCTTAAATCTCCTCCCCTGAATTTTGAGGCCACGTCTCCCAGTTCTAGTCTGACCTGCTAGTGGAAACAACCTCCCTGCTTCAATTTATATATCCCTTTCAGAATTGTATATGTATATAAGATTCCGCCCCTCATCCTTATATACTCCAAAGATATAATATCAGGCTACGCAATCTCTCCTCACAAGATAGCACCTTCATTTCTAGAACCAACCTGGTGAATTTCTTCTGCACCACTTCCAAAGCCAGTAGGTCATGCACACAAACAGCTATCATTGCAACTACCCATCACATTTAGTTGGTTCTCAGAACACATCTCCTCCAACTTCTCCGTCCTACTTACGCTACCCCAAACACAGATGACTCTCAGGTACGTAAACTGTGCAATTTACAGCCTTCTTGCATCTTGTTCTCAACTGTCACCAATAAATATCAACCAGAAGCAGACCCCAATTGGATTTTCCTCTTTCCTGGTCCAATTAACGAAGAGACCAATAGTAATATGACCGACTGACACCAGGGTGAACATCTGTTCACTCAGCAGACAGTGGCACAACTGAAAGCTCTTCATGCGATTTCTGCCCAGTGGGAATGAATATTAATGATCACACTTCAGATTACTCATGATAATAACATTTAAAAGATTTCAATTTTTATTCACATCACAAGCAGAGTGAATTCAGTTTAAATTGTATCATTAAAAACCCATTTGGTTTACTCATGTCTCCAGGGAATATTGCCAACTGTGATCACATGTATGATTTCATTAAATACAACAGTGGTCAAGTCTTAACTGCATGCTGAATTGGCCTGTTGAATAGAAGTACTTCCAGAAGCTCAAGGTAGTTGCTCACCACCACCTTTGCAGGGGATTAGCAAATGCCCATACCCCAAAACTGAACAAAAGCATCCAGCCAATTGTCACATGCTTACCTCCTCCTCTGGTTCGTTCAAGTTCACCCATCGCTGCCTCTTCTCATCCCACACAATCTATGCACAAGACCAAAGACAAAAAGCTTAGTTCTCAAGCTTTTATTTCTCCACACCAAAGCTCACTGAGGTACTGAGTGAATGATTTCTCTCTCTCGTGTATGTCACACCCAGAGGCCATGCTGTCAGTTTAAAGGTTAAAAATTGCAATCATCCAAATCTGTCCATGCCCAACACTAATGCAGCCATTCTAAGCAAAAAAGATATTCTGGGGGCAAAAAAAACACAAAATTACAAAGACACCATCATGATTAGTGTTCCCTCACAGAATCCACTTCCATCCTAAAGATCATGTACCAAGACAGTCCCTCAGAATGGACAATCACGCACTTTCACTTGCACAAACATACATTCACTCTAACCACCACTGAATGAATAGACAATCTTACAATTCTCAATTCCCCGCCAGCTCCTTTCTCTCCTCCTACTCACTCATCTCCCTCACCTTGCCTCTGACTGCCTTCATCTCCCACTACTCATTGATCCTTGAGTTCCAAATTTTGGATTTTTCTGGATTTTGGAAAGCCAGATTTTAGCCCACCCGAATTGTGCTGCCGTATCCACCCCCACCCAGTCGCGCTGCTGGTCTCCCCACCTCGCCCGTCCGACTCGCGCTGCCGGTCTTTCCCCCTTGCCCGCCCGACTTGCGCTGCTGTCTCTCTCCTCACTTGCCGGTGTTTGGAGCTTTCTGGATTTTAGATGTTTGGATAAAGGATTGTGTACCTGTACCTCTCACCTCCCTCCTTCACTCAGTCTGTCTGACTCACACACCCCCCCTCCCTTGCCCTCTCAATTCCAAAACCCTTTCTGTCCCCACTCCTCCCCATCTCCTTTTGCCGGCTGCTCTAAGAGTGAAGCCACTTACCAACTCCCACAGCGTAACTTCCTCAGGGGTCGTTCCCTAATTGCTAAATGCCCTTTCCTCACCCAAGCTCAATCCCCAAGCTTGCAACTGTAGCCTAGGCCAGAATATTAGAACCTCTTCTTGAAGACATTAGAAGAATTATCACCCATCTCTCCCCATCCTCACTGGCTGGACAACCACTCACCGATTTATTTTTGTCATCTGGTAAGTGGGCTTCGTTCTTCCTGCCAGGCCGTAACCAGCTAAGCCAACCACCCTGAGATAGAAAAACAAAACCAGCGTCATTTTAAAATGAAAACATTTTCAAGTGCCCATCCTGGAAGGAGTGGCAGCAGTCTCAGTAACAGTCAAGTAAACATGCCTGAATTTCTCCACTGGCTGAATATTTGCTCCAATCTTCACCAAAGGTTTATGTTTTTCTTCAGAGAACATTCATTTTTACAATTTTAAACTTGCATTTTTTAACCTATTATTTTATTCTTATTTATATTAATTTAAAAAATGTATTTTCCTCAATTCTTTTTACTGGTTGCTTGAATTCTGGATACCATGGGTTTTACTGTACAATACACAAGTGCTGGAGAAACTCAGTCGGTCATGCAGCGCCCATTGAAAGCAAAGGGATACAACTAATATTTTGAGCCTTTGAGTCCTTCTTCAATGTAATCATCTGTCTGGAGTGGGGAAACTATAATTCACTGGCTTTTTTACCTTGGCTTTTTTGCTCTCAGGTTGCTCCTGTTTTGGTTCTTTCTTCAGTGTTGTGCTGGCAAGTTCCTCTGGCTGAGGCAGAAGTGTTGACTGGTTAGCTGCTGAGCGATGCCTCTCTCGACCCATGCTATGGTTAGATGACTCCGAGGTTGTTCGTGAGCGTCTCCCATATGGCTGAAACAAGACAAACCAGCATCAAAACAGCAAAGGATGTTTGGAACCCAAATTCTTAGCAGCCATCAGCAAACCAGGAGCCAAACTCACCAAACTCCATCAGCAAACCAGGAGGCAACCTAAATTGAATGCAAGCTAGAGTGATGCTTCAGTGACCAGCCTCCACCTGTATTCAAATCATTCCATTGCACTTCTATATCCTTGAGAAAGTTATGGGGATTAACTGAAAACTAGAATGATAGATTTTTGACAAGGAAAGGAGTGGTTATTCTGGATTACAAAATTATGGTTGATAAATGGAACTAAGATATAGGTTTAATGAAAGGTGGAAAAGGCTAAATGCCTTCGTGTATTTTGACAAAATACAATGACTCCATTGTACAAAGTTAATCCACAAGGATAAAAGACAAATAGCAGCTTATAAATATGCAGGATTTTTTTGCATTTATGCAGCAATATTAGAGACAACTTTGGACTTTGTTCCCAAGTTTTGCATTATCACTTTCCTCCCCAACATCTAGGTTTAGAGATCCTTGAGAGAACAAGTTTTGGCAAAAACTCCATTATCATTCCCTGTAGTGTCGAAAATGAGTGCATCAGGAGGTTAGAAATGCAGTGTCCCCACTTGAAAAGGGGTAGCAAACTGAAAGGTGTACTTAGTTATCAGATAGCACAAACACAACAATTTCATATTAAACTCCAAAGCCACCAAGATTGTTGGTGGAAGTGATGGAATAATCCCAGTTGGCATGGATCAGTTGCTTACAGTCAGTGTGGGACAATTATTTAAAGGCCACAACCAGTTTTACTGACACCAGCCTCCCACTGCTCCAAAAAAAGTTACCTTTCATTGACTACGTTAAATATTTTTTGAAGCCTCACAGGGAAGGTGAATCTGTGGGAATCTTGCACTGTTTGGTGATATTAGAGTAATCCACCCAAGGAGAGGTACTGATGTTACCACAGTGTGGCATGAAAATGGGACAAGTTCACTCAATAGAAGGCTTAGCACACATACCCAGCTGTATTTTCTCTCATTTGCAATTAATGTGCCAAAAATACTGGGATTTAAACTGGCCTAGTGATTGGATATACGAGCAAAATTGGTCAGCCAAGGAAGAATGAACGATGTGGCTGCAAATATTGAGGAATAGATGGCAAAGAATGATTATAAACACACAAAAGAGAAAGAAAGTGTGTGTACAAGGCAGAGCACAAGAGAGGCCAAGGCAGAGAGAACCTTCACCAAATGCGCACCGATCTTAAATGGAAGCACCAGAACCTTAACATTGAGAAATTGCGTACCATGTGCAAAGATGACTGAGATGCTGACCTTGATCTTCTTCCTGGGGCCTGCTTCAGACACAAACGTGCAGTGTTGTTAACCTTTCATTGCTACATGGATAGTTAAACAAGTTTATTTTCACAATTAGATGCCCTTCATGTTTTGACCAGGACTGTGACTTTGTGGGCATCATGCATTTGGTCAAATATTTACTGATGTGCTTCCATGTTAAATGATATCTAGGTAAGGTACAGGATAGCTGTGAGCAAATCTCACTTTCTTTCGAAGAGATGGGAGCAGGTTCCACATGACAGAGCACAGAAAAAGATCCAGTCCAAATAGTGCTGAGTTTACACTCCTCCACTTCCTGCCTTCCCTCATACAATTCCAGAGTCATTTATATTTCCTTCCTCCTTGTGGTCACCTCTTTTAGAATAGTATTTATAATTTTTTTTCTACTAATCCCTATGGTAGTGAATTCCATGTTCATATCGCTCAAAGCTTTGAAAGACAAGGCTATGGAGATAGGGCATAAGTGATTTTTGGACAGTTCTTATCAATGAAACAATGAATGTATTTTGCAAAAAAAGTGAGATGAAATAGTAAACTACAAATCAGATAGTCCCAGCATTTAATAAGGAGGAAAAATCTGCATCTATTATTAGAGAAGCAGGATTAGGACCCTTAGAAAATAATAGAATTGGACAGAGTCCATGAGGTCTCCCCTCATCCATAGTGTAGTCCTGTGGAAAATCAGAAAAAAATCCCAATTTAAAATAGTGTAATTTTCAATAAGATAAATTATGCTAATAAATTGGATGCTTAGAGGTTTGGGCTCCAGGGTATACTCCGCTGCATTGTATCCTAGACGCCCCAATGGTCTCCGGGATTATTGCACCAAGATCAAGCGGACTTGTTGATACAGGTTGGGGAAAAGGACATCATCCAAAAGGGTCTATTAATGCACATGAAACTTGCACAAAATTAAGAATAGTTGGCTCTCCTCCAAGGCAGAGTATAGAATACTGATCTACACCCCAAAAACTGCAAAATGACAACACATCATGCTCCTCGTGGAAGCCAAAGATCTCCTTTTGAACAATGGAGGAAGAACATTTCAGCAAGAATAAGAGAAATTCTTCATGGGTGACACAAATGCTATTTCCTGCCTCTCCACAAATGCAAAGGGTCTTAAAACACAATGTAGATCTCAACCTAAATAAAGAATACCCTGACAAAATCAGTTCAGGAGATCTTCTACCTGGAGAACAAGGGAGGGTTTAAGCATCATTCAGTCCCACACCAGCCAGTGACAGGATGAGACCAAGGCAGTACGTTTGCCCACTACATACTGAACTAATAACAATTCTGGAATGAGAACCTTGCTGCCTTACCATTTTGGCCATTTGATCATAGAAATCCAGTTGCCCAGCTTCTCCAAAGCTGTGCTTCTTCTGCGATATTTGGTGATTAACAGATTTAAATTCTGGAGAGCCTGAGAAAAAGAAAATTACTAAGTAGATAGAAATTTTACTCTACAAGGATTTATGTTTTCTTTGATTACCACAGAAATCAAGAGAGCTTTTGCTCGCTTGCTCCCATGCTGTTCTCGTCTCAAAATTAATCCATTCCCAAATCAATCCCAATTTGAAAAATCTTAAAAAGTGGATTTCTTCTTCACCTGGTTAATAGCCTTTCGTTCCTCAACTGCACACTGAGATGTAGACAGAATTTATTGTCAATTTCCAAAATGCCACTGGCAGTTATGGATTAACCATATTGATTGATGTGGAAACACAAATAGAATAATGAGGATAGAAAATTTGCTTCCCTGAAGGACACAAGCAATTTAAAAACTTTCCCACTTACCATTAGCAATGCGATAAAAGTAAACTATAAAAATTCCAATCTAATACTGGGATTTAAATTCTCCAAGCTACTCATTGCTTTCCTAGTTAATTAAATTGTTATCACAGGATTGTTTATGGGACCTTTCCCCAAATTGGATGATGCACCCCACTGCATTATAACTTATTCTGAGTAGTTAGGTGGAAATGATTTAGGTCCGAGATTGTGAAAGTTGCTACAAGTACACCATGTAACTGAGTACTGGCAAATTAATGAACTCCAAACTCAGTTTCAAAATTAAAAAAAAATGTTCTATTACCTGCTCCAATATCTATACCACACGCACAATGCTGTCATTTTGAACTAACCTGCATTCTCATGTCCCCATTGCTCCTGCACAGTTGGCAGAGTTTCTACCGTGGGTCCTGATGGAGGTGCAGGTAGTCCCGCAGAGAAGGGGGCTTTAGACAAATCGCAAGGTTGTCTGAAAGCAGAATTGGGTGATTGTCCTGGAAAGCCAGGTGAACTCTGAGTAGGTGAATACAGGGGAACAGCACCATCCGACATTGACTGTGAGGGTGGGGCTGCCATTGTCCTTCCATCCAGTACAGCACGAGGAGCTGCAAGACAAAGCAAATAGCAGCAAACTGGGAATTGGCAGATTATTCAGTTTAGAGGCTGTAACACAGGAACAGCAATATGTCAATGTAGTGTATGGCTGATATTCATCTTGACTTCCCACATTGCTTTTGTAAATCTTACTAAACTTTGCCAAATAAAAATCCATCCATCTCAGAAATTACTTATTCAAATGACTCAGACTCTGCTGGGGTGGGGGGGGGGGGGGGGGGGGGGAGGAGGAGAGAAGCTATTCTCATCTTTTCACCAAGCAATATTACACCTGAAGAATATCTTATTCCAATGCTGAGTTTCACAAATGTTATTGCAGTCGACATTGTGAAGTTCTTTCCACAACGATCTCAAGGAGGTCATTGGAAAATAAAATGAAAGAGTGGGATATAATAATCCAAACCAAGGTATAGCAAGAATAATGACAATACCTCATATTGATGACTGACCACTGAAAAAAGGATGCAATGTTTGGAATAGAATGGAAAACAATGGCTGGACAACCACAGGGAGACATGGTGCTCCTCCCCTCCAACAACCCGGCCTCCAGTGGTCTCTTTGTGAAGCTTGTACCATCTCCCTGTGAGCTCATGGCTTTCCCCATGATGCACTAATTTCTTCCAACAACCCAGATGCACAGGTTGGTAAATTACTTGGCTCCTGTAACTGACTTTTGCAGATGGGTGGTAGGAGAATCAGCATGGAATTGGTGGGTATAGGAGACTCTCAGCAAAGAAAAAGAAGATGGGATTGTTCCGGGTTGAAATACTCAGTGGCCTGAACAGCTTCCTATGTTTAGAGTAAACATGAGTAAAAGTTATATGAACCCTTTGTCATAATGGACTTATCACACCTAACCAATCACATGGCATACATTAACCCTTTGGACTTTGTGACCCAGTTTTCAGGGACTACAAACAAGCACATGTACTCCATATCCTGGTTTTCAGAGACTACCAAAAAGTGCACACTCCATGCCCCTGTTTTCAGGAAGAAGTGCATATACTCCCTGTTGCTGTTTTCCAGGACTGGTTTTATGCCCAGCCATCAGCTGGTTTGCACTGGTATTTGTACTATAATTTACCCATGGACACAGTCTGGAGTATATATTATGAAAGGTTAAAAATAACCAAAGGGTTAAAAATATTCCCCTCTTTAGCATTCAATTTGTGGACAAACACTTCAGTGGCCTCACTTCCTTAGTATTAAATGTAAATGGAAAGATTTTTGATTTGTGGATGGAAGCAAGTCAAAAACTTCCTTTCTTCTCTCCCTTTTACCAATGAACACAAATTTAAAATTCATCCCTACATCACGCCAAAGAAATCACAAACTAAGTGTCTAGTCATAAGTTTATGATTTACTTAGTAGCATCCCAACTGAGGTAATTGAGATCCTCATTAACCAATGACTAACTGGAAAGAGCAATGACCAAACAGCAATTTTATAAGTCAGGATGAAAGCATTTAATTTAAAGCACTGTTAAGGCAAGGTGCCATTCAGATTCAATCAGAGTAAAAAGGGAATGGAGATTGAGGGTGATAGGGTGCAAAGAATTTTTTAACACAAAGTGTCATAAACCAGCAGCAAAGACAAAGACAATGGAAAGAAAGAAGTACATACATCTGGCCTGGCAGTATTTGTGGAACAATGAATATTCCTTATCAATAACCTTAAATCAAAACAAGTTGTTCTAAATGGAAGGTCACTCATCTCAAACATCATCCATCTCTCTTTTCCATCGATGTGTCATGACCTGCCGAACATTTCCATTTTCTTCAGTTCGAGCCACAGATTTGAGGTCGACTTACAAGCCCAACTGATATTTCTTTTAGAGTAAAGCACGAAAGTCTGCAGACATTGTGGTTGAAATAAAAACACAATGCTGGAGAAACTCACCAGGTCAGACAATGTACTTCATACTGCAAAGATAAAGGTACATAACCAACATTTCTGGCTTGAACCCTTCAACAAGGTATGAGCAAAATATAGTTAAGACGCCCAATTCGAGTGCCTGCCTATATTTTGTTCATACCTTGATGAAGAGCTTAACCCAGAAATGTTGGTTATGTATCTGACATTTCTTTAAACAAGGGTGTGATAATAACTGCAAATTACAGTTCAACTAAACAGTACAAAAGTATTTGAATGAAATGTCAGAAAGACAAAGACATTCTGACAGTGTGAAATGAGGGTGGGCAGTAGCTTTTTTTAAAATCTTTAATGCCAGTATTTTCTGAAAATGGATCAATATGATTCGAGGCAACAAAGATGGAGTTCAAAAATATGACCAGTGCTTTGCACAAGTAACAGCTCTGATTTACCACAGGCTACAAACAAATAAAGAATACACCCACTCGTTTCTTTCAACACACCACGGTCGACATTTTTTTTATTATTATTCACTAAACACAACGTTGTATTCTTCAACTCCCCAAACACCACCCAGTCAAACCCCTCTGACCTTCCCGTTGGCTCAATGCCACACAGGAAATCCTGACACACTCACTCTCCTCCTCCTGCATCTGAGATTCATCACCCATACACTGACGCTTAACATACTCGTGCATGCGCGTTATTACCCCTGCACGTTGCAATGCTTATGTCATCAGTGGCAGTTGGAACTGCTCCGGATGAAGGTAAGTAAGCAATCGTGACAGACCTCCCCCAGCTTCTGAGCCATGCAAGGTGGCGACTGATTGGAACTGTGTCGCTACTGTCTGGCGGGTTGAGATTTCGGCCCAACCTCATAATAGTGCAAGACAGGAAATGCACAGTCCGACTGCCAAGGGTGCCACTGGTCCTCTGACTCTGGCTCCCACACAGAACATGGACTGTCAGTATACGCCAGCTTCAACCTGTCGATAGAAACTGTGTCAGCTTTTCCATTCCTGTCTTCGGGTGGCATCGCAAGACCCGAAAAGGACCATCATAAACTGTCTGAAGTGGCTTGCAAACAGCATCGAGCCAGAGGAACACACGAGTACAGTGTTGTAAATCATTAAACATACACACTGCAGGTGACACCTGCTCCATTGGAGTAGGTTGGAGTAATCTCATGTTTTCACAAAGATGATTAGCATAACTAGCTGGATCATAGAGCATTATGCTTAGACTCGGATTCACAAAATCGCATGGCAAGGTTAACGTAGTACCATATACTAGCTCTGCCGCTGAACATCCAAGATCTGCCTTAACAGCGGTACATACCCCAAGGAGAACCATAGGTTCACTCTACATAGATGCATCCACTCCCTGCTGTTAATGCTGCATTCAATTGTTGATGGAAACGCTCAACGAGGCCAATGGTTTGTGCATGGTAAGCCATAGTGTGAATGCAGGTAGTGTCTAGAAGATCAGTGAGAGCTCGGAACAACACCAATCGAACTGAGACCCTTGATCCATTGTAATAGTGACCAGAACACCGAAAGATGGAATCCAATGATTCACGAAAGCCCTAGCAACAGTCTCTGCAGAGATGTCAGTGATAAGAATTGCCTTCTGCCACCTGGTAGACCACTCTTCACCTGTGAGCAGATAAGTACATCCCCAAGATGGCAAAAGTGGGCCTACAAAGTCTAGGTGCACATGCTGGAAATGGGAATCTAAAATACAAAATCCCTCAGCTTGGAATTCGATGTCTGGATACTTTAGAGCGTTGACACAGCAAGCAGGTTTTTCCCCTTAATCCAACAACCTGCCATGAAGTTGACTTTGTTATTCACTAAATGCAACATTGCATTCTTCAACTCCCCCAAACACCATCCAGTCCAACTCCTCTGACCTAATTGGCTCACTGCCTGATACTCTCACTCTCCCCCGCACATCTGAGTTTCATCACAAGTTGACTGACGCTTAACACACCAGCACATCTGCGCTATTACTCCTGCACGTCACATCACTTACATCATCAGCGGTGGACGGCGTCGCTCCCGACGAAGGCAAGTACGCAACTGCAACATACTTTTCAGATACCTGGTGGAATGAGTTGAACTCCGGGTCCCTCTGCCAATCCTGCATCCGGCATCAGTGGATTCTCCATTCTTGCAACATCCTCCTGGGGGCCTGAAAGGAGTTCTTCAGCATGGTTTACCTGGTCACATTCCGAACTAGGAGTGCTCGAGCAAAATGGCTGGGGAGTGGCTCTACCTGATCCATAAATGAAACCACCATCCTGAAGAGAAAAAACACAGATGGAGTGTAGGTTAAGTGAAGGAACTGTCATGGGGAATGGAAGAGCGTGACAAGATGTTAGCTATTCACAAAGATGGAATCTCACCTTTACCTGCATTTCCATCTGTCGGAGCTGTTGAATCCAATCTGGCTCTACTTGCAACTCCTGTTCTGATTGTTCCTTGGACTGAGGGTCACAGAATCGTAGCTGAGAAGAAATCTGTTCAAGCACAGGGAAGGCGGCACAGTAGTGAGAGAATATTAAGAACAGTAAAGTACATTCACATAATCATGATTTAGATCTAATCCGGTTAGATAAATGCCAAGGTTTCTGCCCGATGACAAGGTAGCAAATACTGCCCAACTCAAACTACATCTCATTGAACTGATCTGGAGAATGTAAAGTCCAACCATATTTCAGCTGGAGTCATGTGGAGGCTACATTGAGTACGGAAAACTAGTTTGTTACATAATGGATGTGAAACCACACAGCCCAAATGAGGCCTGTAAACCACAGCTCATGTCATGTACTTGGGAGATATTCTCATACCTTAATGCTCTTATTCTTTTCCTACAGAGTTCCAAATTTCTCCTGTTAATGTATATACCCAATGCCTTTGTGAAAATGACCACTTAATCTGCTTCAACCACACATTGTGAACTTCTAACTCTGGAAATAAATCTAGTTTTTAAATTTGTACCTCTGGTCAACCATCAAGCCTTTCAATTCAAAGCATCTTCTTTCAAAACTGCATCTTACAATGGCAACTCTTTGTGGGAAGCTCAGACAGGAATTATCACAAAGTCATAAAACTCAAACCCATAATCATAGAAAAGAACATACCTGTGAATAATGAAGTCTTAAGAATGCAAGCAGACCTTGAAATTGACAGAAACGGCAGACTCTGTCAGGCTGCGGAAACAGCTGACACACAGGCAAGTTAAATACTGTGGGAGTTTTAAACAGCCAGTGAACAGGCCATTTAAACTCTGCGGGACTTGCGAGAAGCCAATGCACAGGTATTTTAAATGCTGTGGGTGATTTAAAGAGCCAGTGCACAGGCCAATGCAACACCATGGGAGTTATGAGCAGCTGTCCCAAGGGTCATTTAAAAAAGACCCGACCACTACGAAATGGGGGAGGGCGGGTTGGTGCTACAAGTCAAGCTAGGCCCTGAGGCCCCCAGTCCTCACCATCCTCCTGGCCAACGTACAAACTCGATGAACTGGAGGAGGGACAAATATCCCTGCGGGCAGGTTTGCTACTGGTGTTCCGGTGGGTTTAAACTAGATTTGCAGGAGGATGTAAACCAGAGTGTTAGATACTGAGGTAGAAAAGGATAAAGGTCATGCAAAGATTGCATGTAGAGACAAAAATCAAAGGTTTGTAAGCAAAAGAAATTTTCTCAGGTGTATTTATTTCAATGCAAGGAGTATTGTCGGAATGACAGACAAACTTAGAATGTGGATTGGCACATGGAATTATGACATTATTGTTATTAGTGAGACTTGGTTGCAGGAAGGGCAGGACTGGCAACTTGTTCCAGGGTTCCATTTTTTCAAATGTGATAGAAGGGAAGGGATGAAAGGTAGAAGAGCAGCATCACTAGTCAGGGAAGATATCACAGCTGTGCTTTGACAGAACAGCACAGAGGGCTCATCTACAGATGCCAAATGGGTGGAGTTGAGAAACGGGAAAGGTATGACCAAACTGATAGGGGTGCATTATTGGCCGCCAATAGTTAGAGAGAATTGGAGGAGCAAATCTGTACGGAGGTAGCAGACTGATGCAAGAAACAGAAAGATGTGATAGTAGATTTTATCTTTCCACATATTGACTGGGACTCCCATACTGTAAAAGGGCAGGATGATTGGAGTTTGTCAAATGTGTTCAGGAAAGTTTTTTTATATCAATACATAGAGGTACTGTAAGGTAAAAACATCATGAGATGGGACCGGAGAAGGAGTCACCCAGTACTAAGGAGTAACAGAATGCAGATGTGACCTTGTACACTCAAGATAAGCTTTGCACTAACAAGAATGATGTGCAGGAGACTAACAGAGAAGGATAGCAACAGTTTGTTCATTGGACAATATAATGGTATGATAATTTACTAAGTACGTATCCTGAGGTATTAAAAAAAAAACACCACTTGCTGATAACGGCAGAATGAGCCTTCTCCAACTAACACTGTTAGTTGCAAGTGTTACAATCCGGCAATAAAGAACAAAGAACCTTGATTTCGACTCAGTCTGGTGTTTGACTCACTCATTCATGAACAAAGCAGACCTAACAGTACCAACAGGAGAGGATGCAATACTTGATCTCCTATTAGGGAACCAGACAGGTCAGATGACAGAAGTACATGTAGGTGAACATTTTAGGTCCAGTGACTATAATGTCATTAGATTCATTTATGGAAAAGGACAGGTCTGGTCCTTGAATTGAGATTCTAAATGGGAGAAATGCCAATTTTGTGGAAATGAGAAAGGATCTAGGAAGAGTGGATTGGGATAAGTTATTTTCTGGCAAGGATGTGTTCAGTGAGTGGAAGGACTTCAAGGGTGAAATTTGAAGAGTGCAGTTTGCATATTCCTGCAGGATTAAAAACAAAGTTTACAGCCATCAGGAACCTTGGTTTTCAAGGGATATTGTCGATCTGGTTAAGAGAGAGGTGTATAGCGACAACTGGCAAATAAGCTTCTTGAAGAGAATAGAAAATGTAAGAAAATACTTAAGGAAATCAGGAAGGCAAAAGAAGACATGAGGTTACTTTGGCAGATAATGTGAAGTAAACGAAGGGGTCCTAAAAGTATGTTAAGTAAAAGTATAATAATGGACAAAATTGGTCCCCTAAAAGATCAGAGTGGTCAACTATGTGTGGAGTCTCATGTAATTGGGAGATTCTGAACAGTTTTTTTGCATCAGTATTTACTCAGGAAACTGGTACAGTGTATAAAGAAGAAAGGGAAACAAGCAGTAGTGGCATAGAACAAATAGAGATTAAAGAGGAGGAGGTGCTTACTGCCTTACAGCAAATAAAGGTAAACAAATCCCCCTCGGACCTTGAGAGAGATGAGTGTAGAAATTGCAGGGGCCCTGACAGAAATATTTATAACATCCTTATCCACGGGTGAGGTGCCAGAGAATTGGAGGGCAGCTCACATTGTTCAATTGTTTAAAAAAAAAGGCTCCAAAAGTAAATCAGGAAATTGCAGGTCAGTGAGCCTGATGTCAGTAGTATGTAAATTATTGGAGGGTAGTCTTAGAGATTGGGTATCCAAAGGCTCATTAAGGATAGTCGGCATGGTTTTGTACACAGTAGGTTGTGTTTAAACACATCTTGGAGTTTTTCGAGGAGGTTATCAAGAAAGTAGATGAAGGAAAGGATGTGGATCTTGACACATGGACTTTATTAAGGCCTTTGACAACGACCCACATGGGAGGTTAGTTCAGAAGGTTCAGACACTAGGTATCCATGGAGAGGTCTTAAACTGGTTTTGAAATTGGTTGAATGGGACAAGACAGAGAGTGGTACTGGATGGTTGCTTCTCAGACTGGAGGCCTGTGACGAGTGGTGTGCCTCAGGGATCAGTCAGGGACCATTGCTGTTTGTTACCTATATCAATGATCTGGATGATGATGTAGAAAATTAGATTTGTTGAGGAAAGCTTGTAGAGGGATCTGGACCAACTGGAAAAAATGGGCCAGAAAATGGCAGAAGGAATTTAATGTAGACAAGTGTGAGGTTTTGCATTTTGGAAGGACAAACCAAGGTAAATGATAGGCCACTGAGGAGTACAGAGGAATAAAGGGAATACAGATATATAATTCCCTGTTATGGTGAGGTTGCACAAGACATTGGTGAAGCCAAATTTGGAGTAGTATGTGCAGTTCACGTCATCAAACTACAGGAAGGATATCAGTAAAATTGAAAAAGCGCAGAGAAGATTTACTAGTATATTGCCGGGTCTTCACGAGATACAGGGAAAGATTAGACAGATTAGGACTTTATTCCTTGGAGTGTAGAAGGATGGGGGAGATTTGATAGAGGTTTACAAAATTGAGGTGTAGACAGAGCAAATGTGAGAAGGCTCTTTCCACTTAGATTAGGAGATAAATACAAGAGGACATGCACATAGGGTGAAAGGGGAAGGTTGAGGGGGAACATTTTCACTCAGTGATGGGAGTGTGGAACGAGTTGCCATCTGACGTGGTAAATACTGGCTCATTCTCAAGTTTTAAAAATAAACTGGATAGAGACATAGATAGGAGAAGTCTGGAGGGTTATGGAATGGGTGCAGGTCAGTGGGACTAGCGATATGTTTAGGGCACAGACAACCTGTTTTCTGTGCTGTAGTGTTCTATATGGTTCTAACTCAGAACCAGATTACAACATCAGAGGGACATCAGGGCGTGCTGTGTGATGTGCTTCAGAAACAAGCCTAAACAAGGATATTATGAATACAGCAATACGCCCTCCACCGCATTGACTGAACACGTGTATCAGGAAAAACCAGGGTAGGAGACATTTGTGTCATCATCAATTCTTCGTGGTGCCTCAACATCACAGTTGTGTTCTAGTCTTGCTCCCTTGATCTCGAACAACTGGAGATCGTGCCAACAATTCTACCTGTCGAGGGAGTTCACCATCATCATTCTAGTCACAGGGTACATTCCACCACAGACTAACGTCAGGCCACCAATGAAGGAAATGAGCTCTGTGCTTAGCAGCCACAAGACAGCACACCCTGTTGCCTTCCCTATCACTGTAGTGGACTTCAATCAGGCCAACCTGAAGAAGACCGACACAAACACCAACACATCACATGAGAGACATGGGGAACCAACACACTCGACCACTGCTACACCACCATGAAGAATGCTTACTGAGCCATCCAACGACCACACTTCAGCATGTCTGATCACCTGGCTGTACAAGCGAAGACTACAGCACCAACAGTGAAGAAAGTGAAAGTATGGTCGAGGAAGGTGGAAGCAATCCTGCAAGATTGCTTTGAATTGGTGAAAGGACTCATCCTTTGACCTGAATATCAATATGCATCATTGCCTTTATCAAGACCTGCAAATACAAGTGTGTGCCCACACACTCATCACAGGAGTTCTCCAAACAGAAGCCTTGGATGGAATCAGAAGATTCGCCACCAGCTGAGGAAAAGGTCAAGGATGTTTAAGGATGGTGATCTAAACCTCAACCAAAGGTCCAGGTATGACCTGTGCAAGGCTATCTCAGCAACAAAGCAATTCCGGAGGAAGCCAGAGAAAGATACACGCCAGCTTTAGCAGGCAAAGCAAGTCACTACAGCCTATAAAGTGAGGCCAAACACCATAATTGCCTGCTTTTTAAAGAAGAATTCAACAGTGCCTATGAGAATTTCTATAAAGACTGAAGACCCTGTGATATACATTTCTGAGGCCAACGTCAGAATAATATTCAAAAGGGTAAATCCTCGCAAGGCATCAAGACCCAATGGCATACCTGGCAAGGTAATGAAAATTTATGCCAACCAACTAGACATTTTCAATATCTCACTGCTCTCGATGGAGGTTCCCACTTGCTTCAAAAGGGTATTAATCAGCCCAAGAGCAGAGTGAACTGCCTTAATGACTAATGCCCTGCTCTGGAACTATGAGAAATATAATACACGAGGTTACGCATGATACAGTATAATTGGTTACACAGGTTATATTTCACACCCCAAAAGTTAAAAAAAAAATGGGATCCAACAGTATCAGATAGATGTTTTCGCTGTAAGAAGGAAACAGGAACAACAATACATGCAATTTGGGCATGTGAGAAAGTGGAAAAGTTTTGGGAAGATCTAAATCAGATATTAAATAAAATCACAAAAAGCAACATACCAAAAAATCCAAAGATCTTTCTTCTAAGTAATATAAGAAGTAAAGAATTAGGCCTCAAACTGGATGAAGCACAAAAAATATTTATTATGATAGCCTTAGCTGAAGCAAAAAAATGTATAATGTCAACTTGGAAATCAGAAGAGAGCCTGAGAGTACAGCAATGGTACATGGAAATGAATAAATGTATTCCATTGGAAAAAATAATATATTATTTAAAAAATAAAGTCGCATTATTCGAACAAATTTGGGAACCGTACATGGAACATAACAGAAAGGGCTTGCCTCGGACCTCCACCCCCTAAAATGATAAGAAGACAAAATGACTTAATCCAGTGTGTAAAAGTAGATGACACAATGTTCTTGTTTATTTTCATTGTGTGATAACATTATTTGATGGTTTTATTGTATTGTTTATGTTGAACGTTTAATGGGTTTGGAGGGGGGTGGGAAGGAAGGAGGGAAGGGAGGGGGGAAAAGGGGAGAAAATGACACTGTGTATATTCAAGAGGGAAATGTTTTTGTGTTTTTTGATTAATATGGTTCATAGTGTGAAAAATTTAAAAAAATTAAAAATGACTAATGCCCAATAGCACTCTCATCTTCTGTGATGTAAAGCTTTAAGAGGTTGTTCATGGGCAGAATTAACACGTACCTAAGTAAAAGTCTGGGCCCACTGCAATTCACCTACTGTCACAATTGCTCTACAGCAGACACAATATCACTGGCTCCCACTCAGTTCTGAATCACCAAGCAAACAGCAACCCATACATATGGCTGCTCTTCATCAACAACAGATCAGCCTTCAACACCATTATTCCCTCAATGGTGGTAAACAAACTCCAAACCCTGGGCCTCTGCACTCTGCTCTGCAACTGGATCCTTGATGGAAGACCACAGTCAGTACAAATTGCAAACATTTCCTCCTCACTGACAATCAATACAAGTGCACCTCAAGGATGTGTGCTTAGCCCACTACTCTTCTCACTCTACACCCATGACAGTATGGCTTGGCACAATTCCAAAGCTATCTGCAAATTTGCAGGACACCACAGTTGTTGGCAGAATCACAGACGGCCATGAGGAAGCACACAGGAGGGAGATAGATCACCAAGTTAAGTGGAGTCATGACATCAACCTTGAACTCAAAGTTAACAAAATCAAGGACATGATGGTGGACTACAGAAGGAAATCAGAACATGAACCAGTCTTCATCAAGGGGTCAGCAGTGGGAAGGTTCAAGAACTTCCAATTCCTGGGTGTCAACATCTCCAAGGATTTGTTCTGGAGCCTCTATGTCGAGGCAATCACAAAGAAGGCTCGCAATGAAGAGAAAAATGGTGGAAGATTATTAAAATTGAACTGTACAATTTTTAATGAAGCTTGGACTTTGCTTGATGTTTATGCTCCGAATGTTGAGGATACAGCTTTTGTTGTGGATATGTCTTTATTACTTGGACAATCAAATTCTAATGTGATAATTGGGGGAGATTTAAACGTGGTATTGGAGCCTTTATTGGACAAGTATCCAAGAGTAATTAAGAAATCTAAGATGGCAGTTCAAGTAACTAATATGATGTCAGATTTGAATTTAGTTGATATTTGGCAAAGATTTAATGAGATAGACAACAGACTCGCCAAGGCAAATAGCGCCTTTGGAAGACTACACAAAAGAGTCTGGAAAAACAACCAACTGAAAAACCTCACAAAGATAAGCGTATACAGAGCCGTTGTCATACCCACACTCCTGTTCGGCTCCGAATCATGGGTCCTCTACCGGCACCACCTACGGCTCCTAGAACGCTTCCACCAGCGTTGTCTCCGCTCCATCCTCAACATCCATTGGAGCGCTTACACCCCTAACGTCGAAGTACTCGAGATGGCAGAGGTCGACAGCATCGAGTCCACGCTGCTGAAGACCCAGCTGCGCTGGATGGGTCACGTCTCCAGAATGGAGGACCATCGCCTTCCCAAGATCGTGTTATATGGCGAGCTCTCCACTGGCCACCGTGACAGAGGTGCACCAAAGAAAAGGTACAAGGACTGCCTAAAGAAATCTCTTGGTGCCTGCCACATTGACCACCGCCAGTGGGCTGATAACGCCTCAAACCGTGCATCTTGGCGCCTCACAGTTTGGCGGGCAGAAACCTCCTTTGAAGAAGACTGCAGAGCCCACCTCACTGACAAAAGGCAAAGGAGGAAAAACCCAACACCTAACCCCAACCAACCAATTTTCCCTTGCAACCGCTGCAATCGTGTCTGCCTGTCCCGCATCGGACTTGTCAGCCACAAACGAGCCTGCAGCTGACGTGGACTTTTTACCCCCTCATAAATCTTCATCCGCGAAGCCAAGCCAAAGAATCCTACAGAGAGATTTTTCTTTTTATTCTTCGCGCCATAATTCTTTTTCTAGAATTGATTATTTTTTAATTTCAACACATTTGCAGGATAGGGTTGTATCGGTGGATTATAAGGCAAGATTGGTTTCGGACCATTCTTTATTATTATTAGAATATCAGAGTTCACAAGATGTTCAGAGAGCTCCAAGATAGAGATTTAATACTATGTTATTACAAAAACCAGAATTTATTAGTTATTTAAAAGAACAAGTTTAAGTTTTTATTAGTAATAATACTAATTCTGTTTCTAGTCATTTTGTTTTATGGGATGCAATGAAAGCTTTTTTACGAGGTCAAATTATCAGTTATGCTTCTAAAGTAAAGAGAGAGAGACTTAAAGAGATTGAAGATTTAGAGAAAAAGATAACTGCTACTGAAAAAGAATTTCAAAAAAGTGCTACTGAAATGCAAAAGAATCGGTTAACTAATTTAAAATTTAAATATAATGAATTACAAACTTATCGGTTTGAATGTTTAATGAACTGAACTAAACATAAGTTTTATGAATGGGGTGAGAAAGCTCAAAGTTTTGTCATGGCAGTTAAAAAAGGAACAATTATGTAGGATTATACCAGCAATTAGAAAGAAATCGGGTATTACTTTTAGCCAAAAGGAAATTAATGAGGAATTTTTTAATTTCTATAAAAAATTATATACTTCGGAATGTAAAGATGTAACTGAAGATGTTATAGATTCTTTTTTGAAAAATATTAAATTGCCACAATTGAATCAAGAAGACAGACAAGAGTTAGATAAATCCTTCACAGAAAATGAAATAGAAATGGCGATAAGAGATATGCCAAATGGAAAGGCACCTGGTGAAGATGGGTTTTCTATAGAGTTTTATAAAACTTTTTATGCTGATATAAGAGATATATCTCTTATTTATAAGGATGTATTACAACAAATTTATAATACTTTTCAATTACCTGAGTCTTGCTCTAATGCAATAATTACAGTTATACCAAAAAAAGATAAAGAACCTTTACAGGTTTCTTCTTTAGACCAATATCGCTGTTAAATGTGGATTATAAAATTGTAGCTAAAGTTATGGCTAATCGATTAGCTCAATATTTGCCTAAAATAATACATAGTGACCAAACGGGATTTATAAAAAATAGATATGCATCAGATAACATTTTGCGTTTAATAACTTTGATAAACAAATCTAAATCTCAGATGAATTATCCAATAGTGGTTTCACTGGATGCAGAGAAGGCTTTTGATAAAGTGGAATGGAAGTTTTTGTTTAAAGTACTTGAGAAATTTGGTTTTGGTTCTTCATTTATTGGATAATAGTCCGAAGGCTAGAATTGCTGTCAATGGGCGGATTTCAGAATCTTTTAATTTAACAAGGTCTACTAGACAAGGATGCCCATTGTCACCTGCTTTATTCGCTATAGTTATTGAACCTTTGGCACAATTAATACGCCAAAACAAAAATGTTAAAGGTATGAGAGTTTTGAATGAGGAATATAAGATTAATTTATTTGCTGATGATGTTTTATTATATTTGGTGGATCCGGGTATTTCTTTAACAGCAATTCAAAAATGTTTAGAAAACTATGGTCAATTATCTGGTTATAAAGTAAATTGGGCCAAAAGTGAAATTATATCAATTTGTAAAGATGATTATTCAATATCTAAAAGTATTACCAATTTGAAGTGGACTACACAAATTAAATATTTAGGAATTAATGTTAATACGGAATTTCAAGATTTATATTCAATTAATTATCTTCCTTTAATAAAAAGGATTAAATTAGATTTGATTAGGTGGAAGGATTTACCTTTGGGTTTATTAGGGAGGATTAATACTATAAAAATGAATATCTTTCCTCGAATACAATATTTGTTTCAATCAATTCCCTATTTTTTTTAAACAAAAGTTTTTTTAAGGATTTATATAAAGCAATTAGAGACTTCTTATGGAAGGGAAAATTTTCGAGGGTAGCGATGAGAAAGTTGATGTGGGATTTCCAATTTGGAGGTTAACCGAATTTTCAGCATTATTATGAAGCAGCTCAATTTAAATTTCTTAGTGCATTAATGAATATGGATGATCTGCCTAGTTGGGCAAAGGTAGAAATGGCGGTTATTTTAGAAAAATCTCATGAGTTTTTGTTTCGATGGAATAAAAATTTATTACGAACTTATGATGTACCAATATTGAAGCATTTATTGAATCTATGGACAAGTAAACTTAACAAATTGGGGCTCAAAAATAAATGGTCTGGACAATTGCCATTATATAATAATCAACGTTCCTTTTACAGTCTCCAATATCACCTTGAAACAATGGGAAAGGAAGGGAATAAAAAACTTATCTGATGGTTTTTCTGAGGGATGTTTTTGTTCATTTGATGAATTACAAAGAAAATTTGGTATTAGTGGAAATTCTGTATTTGTGTATTATCAATTAAGATCTTTTGTAAAACAGATATGCGGTCGTCATATGATCTTACTGCCTGATTCTAATTTTGAGGAATATGTACTTTCAATACCAAAAAAGGGATATATATCTGATTTGTATTGTATTTTACAAGAAACTGAGAAAGTAAAAACGACTGGGATAAAGATAAGTTGAAAAGGGAAAAAGATTTAGGTTTTACAATAGCTGAAGAAGCCTGGATGGAAATTTGCCAGAATAGTATTCGGAAATTAATTAATGTTAGATTAGCGATGATTAATTATAATTTTATACATCAATACTTTTTTGCACACTGTCTGGCTTTATGATCGATTGCAACATTTTTGGAAAGGTATTCAATCTATACCTAATAGTTTATATAATATCTGTCTTGTATTAGATCCTGATATATTTTTATTAGGGAATATGCAATCACTAATTGATTTAGGTTTAAAGGATTATCAGATTTCCTTTATCTATTTAGCTTTAGCTGTGGCCAAGAAATGTATAGCACTTACTTGGAAAGACAGAAATATATTAACTTTAGATAGGTGGCATTTGGAGATGAAATCCTGTTTGACCATGGAAAGGATATCTTTTTCAATTCAGGATAGGATGTCTTTTTATAGGTTAAAGTGGACTCCGTTTGTTAAATATATGCATTTAAGTTTGCTTTAAATATGTTTTTAAGTGTGATATTTTAGTATTGATAACTTTTTTTTGTTAGTATCTTTACTTGTTATGTTTTATCTTTTTTTTTGTAAGTGGGCTTTTTTTTCTTATATATAATATTGTTCACTTTATTAACTCTTCACTCTTTATTTTGGGGGGGGGGTTAGACTAATTTTAAGTTAGGTTATTAATGTTGTGTAATAATTATTGGGTTAGTTTATTTAGTTTACCGATGTGGTACTGTAATTTTATTATCTTATTTTTTTTAAAAATGTAATCTTCTATTTTATTCATGTTATAAAATCTTAAAGTTTAAAAAAAAACAAAGAAGGCTCGCCAGCAGCTATACTTTGTGAGGAGTTTGAGGAGATTCAGTACATCACTGAAGACTCTCGAAAACTTTTACAGGTAAACTGTGGAGAGCCTTCTGGCTGATTGCATCATCGTTTGGTACGGAGGTGCCATGCTCAGGACAAGAAAAAACAGGGTTTTAACTCTGCCTGCGACATTACAGGCACCAAACTTCACTCCATCGAGGACATCTACATGAGGCGGTGTCTTATGAAAGCAGCCTCTATCCTCAAGGACCTCCATCACCTAGGCCATGCCCTCTTCACTCTGCCACCATCAGAAAAAAAGGTATAGGTGCCTGAAGATGACCACTCAGCGTCACAAGGACAACTTCACCTGTCATCAGATTCCTGAATAAACCAAAAACACTGCCTTAATTTGACTTTTTCTTTCACGATTTTTATTTACTTTATAAGGTTGTTTATAAATGTTTTCACTGTGATACTGCTGCAAAACAACGAAAGTTGTGGCAGGTTCATGACAATAAATTTTGATTCTGAATTTTCAATAAACTGCAGTCTTCCAAATTAAGTATTTTGAAAGGTAATTGGGAGGAAACAAATTGCTATTCCCTAAATGTCTCTGCTTAAAAAGCAAGTTACTCTTGTACTAGATTGTCCTCACATCTTCCATCCTGGACCATTTTAGTAAGTGTTTTCCTCACTTGCTCCGTCATTGACATTCTAAAATGTACCATCCAAATCTAAAAACTGCAACACATGTTCGCCTCAATAGTGGAGATCTCCCAGTGGCCATCCATTTGAATTCCCCATCCCATTTCCTTGCTTGACATGTCTGTCCTTGCTCTCATTCACTGCCAGACTGAGAACACCCGCAAATTGGAGGAACAACATCTCATCTTCCGACTGGGCACCCCCCAACTGGACGGCATCAATATGAACTTTTCTGGCTTTCATTAAACCACCCCCCTTCCCCTTCACTTCTTACCTTGTCAGCCTTTGCCAAATTTTCGTCTCTCCCTTTCCTGTCTCCTTTTGCTCAGTCATGATAAATTCTCACTTCTCCCCTTATCATTCCCAATTAACACCTTTTGTTGGTCTGGATTCCACCCCAGCCTGCATTATCTGTATTGAGATTTCATGGTTTTGGTTCATTCTGTTTATTCCTTGAAGAAGGGCTCAGGCCTGAAACATCAACAATACATATTTGTCTTTTATGGATGCTGAAAGACTGGCTGAGTTCCTCCAGCATTTTGGTCTTTTTTTTTTACTGCAATCAGAGCATCTGCACACTTTCCTGTTCCATTAGCACATTTTAGAGTTTTCAGTTTCCAGGACACAGTTTTATCATTTTCCACAATACGTTGAAAATTCTTAATCTCGATCGCTTGTCCAGGTTGGGAAGCAAAATGTGTCGGTAGGGTGGAGGTCAGAGGTGACGAGGGGGTCCAGGAGCTTGGCCACAAAGGTGGCCAGTATCAGCTGCTCGGAGCTGCCAGCCAAGCGGGGCAGAAGGCTGGACATGAGGTGCAGAGCTACAGGAGGAGCGGGCTTTCAGGGCAATGGAGCTGAGCGCTGGTGGCTTTCAGGCGCTCCACCAGCTTGTCAAACCCTCAGGCACATCCTGCCAGTGCAGCGCCGACCGTTACACCCCCCTCCTCCACCCCATCTAATTCCCAACGTGGCAGCAGGTTGCAGTCCTGCTGAGCCCGGTGTTTACAGAGCGACACACAGGATAGCCAGCACCAGAGTGGTTCCAGCTGTGTGGGGGATTGTGAGTAAGGAAGGCAGTCATTGCTCCTGCATTGAGCCAGCTATCGTCTGCTTCTCTCTCACTGGGTGCTGGGGTCTGAGAGTCACCTTTCCACTAAAGGTAAGAGAGGGCTTACATGGGGACCAGATGACAGGGATTCGGGGGGGGGGGGGGGGGGGGGATGGTTTCCCTCTGAAAACCAATAATTTATGACAGGAAATTAATGTTACTTATGTGCAAATGTCATCTACTTAAAAAAGTGCTGGTTCTTGGAGGTTGCTGGTGTTCGGAATCCCGGATAAAAGGTTAGGAACCTGTAGCATAAATGATTTACATCAACTTGCCATTGTGAATGACGAAAATCTGCGAAACCATGATTGAAGTAAAAACAAAGCCGGAGAAACTCGGCAGGTCAAACAGCACATTTTATGTAGCAAGGATAAAGATATATAACTAACTTTTTGGGCTTGAGCCCTTCAAGATATGGAAAAATGTCAGCTGGCACCTGAACAAAATGGTAGGGGGGGGGGAAGGAGGGACAGGGGGATGAGCACGGGCTACAGGCAGGAGGCAATTGTGGAAAAGGGAGTGAGGACACACCAGCAGAAAGGGGGAGGAGGGATGGTGTAATGGAGGATTAAAACCATGTACTCAGATGCTTTTTGCTTATGTGGAACTGACGACACTGGGTCCACACGCAGGTCACCTAACTTTCAGAACTAGCAGATGTAATTAAACTCAGCCATGGGGACTTATCTGAAGATACACTTTGAAATGGAATTCCACCGTGAGGCCCAGGGAAAGCAGCTGTCAAATACGACACTCTGAAATTGACGTATTGGTCACAACCTGTCTTGCTCAAGAAGTTTTAATGAGTCCTTGTATCTACGAGATAAACCAGGATATCATAGCATCCTGCTCCATAATAATTAATCTTCTAAATTGTAGAATAGTATGCTCAGCTTTGATTTTGACTGACAAATGTTAGAGGGAGTGGGTGCATGATTAATTGTTTTTGGGGTATAAAGGTCTGTGGTCCTGCTGCTGAAGTTTAGACTCTCCGAGGGGTGGGAACACCCCTTGTCAAGAAGGAAGAACAGCCAGAGTCCGAGCAACGTCCCAGTCGGGGGAGGTGGAGAAGCTGCTACCAGCGCCCTGACAACCTACTACAAGTGTGCAGTTGTTGCCTCGCTTCGGCAGTTGGGACCAGTCCAAGCGTTGATAAGTATAGTTGGGAAGGGCTTGCATATTGTAGTGTGAAATCAGCTTTTGAATTAGTAATAAACATTTGTATAAACTGAACTGCTCTCGGTGTGTGTGTCTATTTTCTTTCGGTAGCTAAAACACTGTGACCAATCTAAAATGAACAAAATGAGAGGTATAAGTTTACCCAAGACAATTGGCGCTGCGAGCAGGGTTGGTCTCAAGATGTTTCGCCGAAAGAAAGAGGTGAGCCCTGAGCAGTTCTTGATTCCTGGATGGACTTCCAAAGACGATGGGTTTGGCATGTTGGCCAATACCCTGTCTTTGTTGGGACCACCCATTAGTTGGGATGAGAAGTTAGACTCATCAAGTGCACCATCAAGAGCGGGTTGCCACTCTCCTTCGAGAAAGTAAATTTCCTGATAAAAAGGGAATGCTGACGAATGGTTTTTGGTTGCTGGCCACAGCATTACGCCACTCCGTTCAGCGTGAAGCAGAATTAATTCAAAGAGAAGTAGAATCTCAGTGCAAAAGAAAGCAATTAGAGGAGGAGCTAGAAGTCCTGCGACAATGCTGTTCCATGATGAGCGAGATTGTTCGTACCAGTCAGGACAGAGCCAAAGAATGGGAAGATAAGCATGTCCAAATGATTTGCCGTAATATTAAACTCCGGCAGCAGCTCTGTGCAGATAAGGAAAGGCATGGAGTAGAACCCGATCCATATCGTATTCATGCCATGATAAGGAATGGTGACGATCCTGATGTAATTGAGGATTGGGATGGGAATATCTGGAATGACAATGGTAATAATGCAGATACTCCTCAGCATGTGTCTAACATACTACCCTCTCCATCTGCTGTTCATGCCCGCCCTATAAGGCAGCAGATTTCCCAAACAGACAGAAGGGGGGATGATGTAAGGGTAGAGATGGAAGGGATAGATACCCCGGTTTCCCATGTGGACCCAGGGGAAAATACCCAAACCCCTGCTTATGCTCTATGGCCTACTCCCTCTGTTGGATGGCCTCCACCTCCTCCCCTAGACTGGGTGGAGGACCCTGTGAGCCAAAGTGGGAACAGGGGTCGGAAGGAGTCAATGATCCGTGATTTCTCTGTAAAAGAGCTGGCTGCCATTGGAGATCGATTTAGGCAAAAAGCAGGGGAACATCATCCCCAGCTGCTGAGTCCTCCTGGCCCAGCTGTGCTTTCTGCTCCCACTGCTGCTTCTATCGAGCTGGCTTCTCCTGCTCCAGTTACTCATGATGAGGTAAAACAATGGGTTAAACAGGCTCTTAAAGATAACAATAGCATGTGGTCCTGGAAGCCCCCGAACCCTTCTGAAGCCTGAAGGTGTGGGCAGGATTCCCGTGTCTACTCCATCGAGACACGGCGCACACACGGGGATCCGCGGCCCTACATACCGTTAACAATCCACTGGGGTGGGGGTAATGATCGCCAATACTTGGCTTTGGTCGACACCGGTGCAGAGCACTCGGTGATTCCTGGTAATCCAGACCTCTGGACTGGACCGGCCTTTCGAATAGAGGGGTTGGGAGGAGCGGTCACCCTGGCAAAGGAAATAAAAGTCTGTGCCATGGTGGGTGATAGCCCTTCCCCTGTCTGGTTACATGCCCTGGTGGCTGCTACTGACGAGTGTATCCTGGGTATTAATATGTTGGCCGGTATGGCCCTTAATACTAGCCAAGGGGGATTTGAATTTGGAATTCGAACTATTACAAAAAAACTAGTAGTGGGTCAGGCTAAGTGGGATCCTGTGATGGTGCCAGCCCCCATGAAACCAGTGTGCATTCCACAATATCATCTCCCTGGGGGGCAGGAAGAGATTACTGCCGCCATCGATGCTCTGCAAGAAGAAGGGGTAGTGAGGCCCGCAACGTCGCCCTTTAATAGCCCTGTTTGGCCGGTCCAGAAGCCGGACGGCTCCTGGAGAATGACAGTTGATTATCGTTTTTTGAACAAACATGCCCCACCACTTGCTTCAGCAGTTCCGGACATTGTCACCCTTATTGAAAACATTGCTACTGGGAACTCAGGAACATGGTGTGCTGTCATTGATCTCGCTAACGCCTTCTTCAGTATTCTTATAACTGAGGACTCACAGGATCAGTTCGCCTTTACCTGGAAGGGGCGCCAGTATACCTTCACCCACCTTCCAGTATCGCCTTCCCTCTCAATTCACCATTATATTGATGATGTGGCCTCCTGGAGCCTCTGGCAGAAACAAGAGGGTCGCCGAGTCCCACTGGGATTCTGGTCACGTACCATGCCTGAGGCTGCCACTCGTTTTATACTGTTTTTGAACAACAGTTACTAGCCTGTTACTGGGCCCTGCTAGAGACTGAAAGAATGACAGGTGATGCAGATGTTCAATTGCGACCTGCACTTCCTATAATGAATTGGGTCCTGGCTAATGATGCTAATCTAAAGATCCGGCGGGCTCAGCAGTCTTCTATTGTTAAATGGAAGTGGTATATTCAGAGTCGTGCGACCAGAGGGCCTGAAGGGGTGGGCCGCATACACGAACAGGTGGCTTACCATCCTAGGTCAGGAACTCAGTTATCGGAGGAGGGGGATGGTGGCTCCAGTCAGTATGCTGAGTTGAAGGCAGTCACTTTACCACTAGATCCCCATGATCACCCTCTTCGCCTGTTTACTGATTCCTGGGCTTTGGCTAATGGACTTGTGGTATGGATGCCTGATTTGCAAAAGAACAACTGGATGATACATGACCGCCCAGTATGGGGCAAAGAGTTGTGGCAGCTGTTGTGGGATGCTTCCCACCATCATGAGATAACCGTTTATCACGTTGATGCCCATACCAATATGGCGACTAACATGGCTCAACATAATGCAGTAGCAGATCAGCTTGCCACTATCAGCTGTGCTGATACCGTCCCCCTGGCTCGATGGGCACATGAACAGAGTGGTCATTTGGGGGAGAAGGGATCAGCTATGTGGTCCCATACACATGCTTTATCCATCCATAAGGATGATGTCCGCATGGTCATATGTACATGCCCAGAATGTCAGCTTGTGAAGTTCCATACCGTTCCACCTGGTCCGCATGGCCGAATAAAATGGGGTGCTCACTCAGCTGCGGTCTGGCAAATTGATTACATAGGCCCCATGCTAGACTGCATGGGTAAATATTACGTCCTAGTAATGGTTGACACCTTTTCGGGCCTGGTTTTTACTTTTCCCACCAAGACGGCTGACCAAGCTAGCACTATCCAAGGACAAAACCATTTGATTTATCGTTATGATGTTCCAGAGGAGATTCACTCTGATAATGGCTCGCACTTCTCCGGGAAAGCAATCTGTGATTGGGCAAATGACAACGGTATTTTATGGGTCCACCATATTCCTTATTACCCGCAGGCTGCCGGGTTAGTTGAACAAATGAACGGCTTACTGAAGGAACAAATTCATTTGTTAACATCACTGGGGACCCAGAAGGGATGGTGCCATGTGCTGCAGCAGGCAGTCGACAATTTGAATCATCGCCCTTTAAAAGGAGGTACACCTTTCCACCGACTTCTTCACGCTCCTGAATTACAGCCTATTCCAGAGGAAAAACAGTCATTGCCCCCCATCCCCGAACTAGAGAATGTTGGACAAAAGGTATGGGTGGCACCACCAGGTAGTGGCCCTCCTGTAAAAGGGGAAATAGTGACACCTGCCCAGGGTAACGCTCGGTGGGTAGCTATTGAGGGACAGGATGATTTAGTCTGTTTAAACACTGAACGCTTATGGTATCGTGAGTGACATGTGTCAGGCTTCTTTGTTCCAGGTTCTCCATTTTACACTCCTGGTGATCTGGCTTAACAGCTGCTTTGATGCCAGCAATTGGATTTGTAATGTCGAGGACGTTCCAAGGGAGTTCCCCGTGGGAAACACGGTCCGATGCATTACACCAAGGAAGTCCTCGGTCACCAGCCTCAAGTGCAGCTTATATAAATATGTTATTGTTCAGCATGTTTCAAAATCTGTTCGTGAGCTCCAGTATCTGGGTATTGTGGCCAACAAGGATAATTTGAGCCTTGGTTGGAATCCTTTCTCATGGCTAACTGCTACATTTGGGGGAGTGGGCCACACTATCCTCCGTTGGTTGCTCGCGTCATTGCTTATCTTTGTAATTGTTGTTTTGATTTCTCTTTTTTCGCTCCCTCTGTACTCAAATACTGGTTAGGCCTCGCAAATGACAGATTGTGACCAAGGGGTGGAATGTAATGGAGGATTAAAACCATGTACTCAGATGCTTTTTGCTTATGTGGAACTGACGACACTGGGTCCACACGCAGGTCACCTAACTTTCAGAACTAGCAGATGTAATTAAACTCAGCCATGGGGACTTATCTGAAGATACACTTTGAAATGGAATTCCACCGTGAGGCCCAGGGAAAGCAGCTGTCAAATACGACACTCTGAAATTGACGTATTGGTCACAACCTGTCTTGCTCAAGAAGTTTTAATGAGTCCTTGTATCTACGAGATAAACCAGGATATCATAGCATCCTGCTCCATAATAATTAATCTTCTAAATTGTAGAATAGTATGCTCAGCTTTGATTTTGACTGACAAATGTTAGAGGGAGTGGGTGCATGATTAATTGTTTTTGGGGTATAAAAGTCTGTGGTCCTGCTGCTGAAGTTTAGACTCTCCGAGGGGTGGGAACACCCCTTGTCAAGAAGGAAGAACAGCCAGAGTCCGAGCAACGTCCCGGTCGGGGGAGGTGGAGAAGCTGCTACCAGCGCCCTGACAACCTACTACAAGTGTGCAGTTGTTGCCTCGCTTCGGCAGTTGGGACCAGTCCAAGCGTTGATAAGTATAGTTGGGAAGGGCTTGCATATTGTAGTGTGAAATCAGCTTTTGAATTAGTAATAAACATTTGTATAAACTGAACTGCTCTCGGTGTGTGTGTCTATTTTCTTTCGGTAGCTAAAACACTGTGACCAATCTAAAATGAACAAAATGAGAGGTATAAGTTTACCCAAGACAGATGGCTCTGTGGATGGAGAGGGGAGGAGATGGAGAGCGGGAGGAAATACAGAGGGAATAGAAAAAGAGGGAGATGTGGAGTAGGCTAGCAGAAATCAGAGAAGTCAATGTTAATGTCAACCGCTTGAAGAGTGCCCAGGTGGCAAATTAAGTGTTGCTCCTCCAATTGATGGTAGTCTTGGTATGACAGTACATGAGCCCATGACAGACATGTCAGCATGGGAGTGGGCCACAGAATTAAAATAGGTGGCCACTGAGAGATCCCTGTCACTGATGCGAATAGAATGAAAGTGCTCGGCCATTGATCAACTTTCTTTACACACCATCTTTCATTTAATCTCTTTCCTCCGTCACATGGACACTCCTCATATGGAAAAAAAAAATCGAGGATCACCAGCAACCCTGGACATCATTTCCCAAGAGCTGGGCCATGATTGATGATGACATGACCACGGGGGGAAAAGGCCAACCCTAATCATATCATCTGATTACCTGCCAAGCCAGCTCACTCAGCTTTGACGGAGACAGCAAACCCACCAACCTTTTGCTCATCCTCAAACATTTACAGACCAAATTTCCCAAAGCCATTGCAGGAGCAGAGACCAAGGTGGGAAACTGCAGAATAAAAATCTCCTTCAGTTCATCAGCATATTCTTGATCCTACTCACATTTGTTGGCAGAATATGCACCTCACTTCACACAGAGTTGCCAGCCTCCTCCAATCTGACTGACCAGTGAATCAAGCAGCATAATGAGAGCGAATAAAAATGGCACCTCCCGCCCCACTACCAGTTTGACATCTCCTGTCAGAACCTTTGCCACAAGATTGAAAGAGTCAATCTAGCATAGGCAAGAAACCTCCGAATGTCCAAGGAGAGAGACACCGGTGCAACTAGAAAACACACAGCACCAGACAGCATGGCTCAATCTGGATTGCCGGTGTTGCCTGTCCGAAGTTTACACGGTTTCCATATTCCTGCATGGCTCTCCTCTGTGTGTTGTGGTTTCCTCCCACATACCAAATACACACTGACGGTCAGTTAAATGGCCACGTGTGGATGAATAGTACAATAGTACAATCTAGTGGGAGTTGATGGAATTGTGGGAAAAGACAAAACTGAATTAATATAGAATATAAAAGGGTCACTGACGATCAACACGAACTCAAAGCCAAAGGGTGAATTTCCGTGCTGCAAGTCTCTATGACTCACAGTACCAAGCCCTCATCTAACAATAATATTTTCAGCCTTATATCTAACTGCAGATGGTAAACCTTTGCTTAACTTCCCCACTTTTCACCTCGGGCACTCAACAAATACCATGCATGCTGACCACCAGCAATGACAGGCTGCAATGCTGCACTGCAAACAGTATTGCTAATTTTCATAATTCCTTTAGAACAAAGAACAATACAGCACAGTACAGGGCCTTCTGCCCTCGATGCTGTGCCCACCCATAAAAAAAAAGTACTAAACCCTCCCTATCCTATAACCCTCTATTTATCTTTCATCCATGGGTATGTCTAAGAGTCTTTTAAATGCCCCCAAGGTTTCAGCTTCCACCACCATCCCCAGCAAGGCATTGCAGGCACCACAACTCTCTGTGGAAAAAAAAACTTACCCCTTATGTCTTCCCTAAACTTCCCTCCCTTCACTTTGTCCAGATGTCCTCTGTATTTTGCATTTGGCTATTCATGTGTGGAAAAAACATCTTTAAATAAAATTTTCAAAAAAGTGGGTGTGAAAACTAATGGAGAGGAGTCTTAAGAATAGCATCTATGAGCATTTGGAGAAGTACACCTACTCAATGATAGTCAGCATGGCTAAAAATCGTTATTCCTCCTTTAATATTAGAAGATTGATGAATATTATTTACACTCCTTCACATAAGTCTTCAGAATGTGTTATTTCACTAGATGCTGAGAAGGCCTTCGATAGAGTAGAATGGCCTTATTTATTTACAGTTCTTGAAAAATTTAATTTTAGTCCGATATTTATATCTTGGATTAAACTTCTTTATAATTCCCCAGTTGCCTCGGTTTTTACTAATACCCAAAGATCGCCATATTTTCGATTATTTCGGGGCACCAGGCAAGGGTGCCCCCTTAGCCCTTTATTATTTAACTTAGCTTTAGAACCTTTGGCAATTGCTATCAGAGAAGCACCCAATATTACTGGTATTATTCGTTGCAGGGATATTCATAAAGTATCACTATATGCAGATGATTTATTGTTATATATTTCCAATCCTGAAAATTCTATTCCTGCAGTTTTATCTTTATTAGCCCAATTTAGTAATTTTTCGGGATATAAACTGAACTTAAATAAAAGTGAATTATTCCCTTTCAATGGATGGGTTCCTATTTATGATAGTTTGCCTTTTAAAATAGCTAGAGACCATTTTATATATTTAGGGATTAAGATTACTAAAAAACATAAAGATTTGTTTAGGACTAATTTTTTCCCTCTATTGGACCTGATCGGCAGTTTACTTACCAATTGGTCACCATTATCCCTATCCATGATAGTCCGAATTAATGCTATTAAGATGATGATCTTACCTAAATTTTTATATATATTCCAAGCTATACCTATTTTTGTTCCTAAATCTTTTTTTGATAAGGTCGATTCTAAATTGTCCTCGTATATCTGGCAAAACAAGAATCCTAGATTGGGGAAAAAATATTTACAGAAATCTAAACTAGAGGAAGGGTTGGCATTACCCAACTTTAGAATTTATTATGGGGTATTAATATTAGTTACTTAAGGTATTGGTTGAATTATTCAGAATTATCTCTAAATCCCCATTGGGTAAATTTAGAAATTAAACCAATACAAAATTTTTCAATTAGCTCTATTTTGGGAGCTGCTCTCCCTTTTACTCTTACTAAATTATATAAACAAATTGATAATCCAATGGCTAAACATACACTACGTATATGGTTTCAATTCCGGAGATTTTTTGGCCTAAGTCATTTTATCTTGGAAACTCCTACTGTACTAAATTTCCTTTTTCATCCCTCTCTAATTGATCAAGCTTATTTACTCTGGAAAGTTAAAGGTATAACATGCTTTTCGGATTTATTCTTGGATAACTCTTTCATGTCATTTGAACAATTATCCATGAAATATGATTTACCTCGATCTCATTTCTTTCGATATTTGCAGATTAGGAGTTTCTTAGTTTCGACTTTACCCTCTTTTCCCAATTGGGAGACTACGACTGTTTTAGAGGATATACTATATTCAAAATTCCCTCCAAAAGGTGTGATATCTAAATTATATAATATAATTACAAAAATAAATTCTGGGACTTTTGAAAAGTTTAAAAATGATTGGGAAAAAGAACTCAACCTTCATATTTCCAATGAAAATTGGAATAAAATTCTGCGACTGGTAAACTCTTCTTCGCTATGTGCAAAACATTCACTAATACAGTTTAAAGTTGTTCATAGAGCTCATATGTCTAAAGATAAACTCCATCGCTTTTATTCTCATATCGATCCTATATGTGATAAATGTCAATTGGAAATAGCTTCCCTTACACATATGTTTTGGTCCTGTCCCTCTTTACAGAATTATTGGAAGGAAATTTTTTCCATTATATCTACTGTTTTGAATATTGATTTACAACCACATCCCATTACTGCAATTTTTGGATTACCTATGATAGATTTGACTTATTTATCTCTTCCTGCGGATCGTATGATTGCTTTTCTTACACTAATGGCTAGAAGATCTATACTATTGAATTGGAAAGAGGTTAATCCTCCCACTGTTTTCCAATGGTTTACCCAAACTATACTATGTTTAAATTTAGAGAAAATTAGAAACTCTGTCTATGAATCCCCTTCTAAGTTTGAGTTAACCTGGCGACCATTTATTCAATATTTTCATTTGTGGTGAGTTGATCTGGCTCTGTTTTCTTTCTATGATTATGTATGATAATTGGGCTGTAAGATGAGATCGGAGTGATCGGCGTGGTTTAGCTATATCTGTAGGTTTTGTTTTTAAGTTTTTTTTAAAGTTTTTTTTAATTCAGATTTGTTTTTTCTTCTTTTTTGGGTTTTTTTTTTCTCTTTTTTCATATATTGTTATTAATTATATCTTTTTTTTTAAGAGATAGTTCACACCCTAAACTGATCTAATTTTTTTTTTATGATATATTTTTATTCTGTAATATTATTGTTTAATATCTCTGTATTAATTCATTACTTACTATGTATTTTTTATATCTCTTTGAACTGTATGTGTTTATAAATTATAATAATAATAAAAAGATTGAAAAAGATAGTCAGCATGGCTTTGTGAAGGGAATGTCATGCCTCACGAGTCTAATTGAGGTTTTGAGGAGGGAAGAAAGGAAATTGATGAGAGTAGGGCAGTAGATGTGATCTATATGGATTTTAGCAAGCATATGACAAGGTCCCCCATGAGAGACTCATTCAGAAAGTCATGAACCCTTGGATGTGTGGATAAAAATTGGCTTGCATGTAGAAAGCACAGAGTAGTAGTGGAAAGAAAGTATTCTGTCTGGAAATAAGTGACTAGTGGAGTGCCACATGGATCTGTTCTGAGACCTATATTCTGTGATTATAAATGACCTAGAAGTAAAAACAATGCTGGAGAAACAATTTCCTTTATATAGCAAAGGTAAAATTACAAAAGCGATGCTTTGGGCTTGAGCCCTTCATCAAGATATGGAAAAATGTCAGCCAGCATCCTAATAAAAGGGTATATTGAATGCCTGGCGATATTTTTCCATGCCTTGATGAAGGGCCTACGCCCGAAACATCGGTTATGTATTTTTACATTTGCTGAATAAAGGACACTGTTTGACCTGATGAGTTTCTCTAGTGTTGTGTTTTGACTTCAATTACGGTGCCTACTTATTTTCGTGTTTTACTTCTGAAAAAGCAGAAGGATGGGTCAGTAAGTTTGTGGATGTTATGAAGGTTGGAGGAGTTGCAGATGGTGCTGAAGGTGGCCACAGGTTATGAAAGGATATAAACAGAAGGCAGATTTGGGCAGAAAAGTGGCAGATGGAGTTTAAGTGTGAGGTGATGTTTTTGGAAGGACAAACCAGAAGGCTGAGTACAGGGTTTCTGGTCGGTTCTTAAGAGTGAGGATGAACAGAGGGACCTTGGGGTTCAAATCCATACATCCCTCAAGGTCACCGTGTAGGTTGATAAGATAGTTAAGGTGGCCTATGGGATGTTGGGCTTCATTAACAGGGGGAATTGAGTTCAAGAGTTAAGAGGTCATCATCACTTCTCTTCCTTTTGGCTAAGATCAAGTGAAGAGTTAAGAGGTTATGTTGCAACTCTATAAATCTCTGGTGAGGTCACACTTGGAGCATTGTGTTCAGTTCATTATATGAAGGATGTGGAAGTTATGGAGAGGGTGAAGAGAAGAATTACTAGGATGTTGCCTGGATTTGGAAACAAGTCTTATGAGGCAACGGTTAGCAGAGCTGGGACTTTTCTCTTTGGAGCATAGAAGGATGAGAGGAGATTTAATAGATGTCTACAAGATTCTGATAATCATAGATAGACTGGACAGTCAGCACCTTTTTCTCAAGTTAGAAATAGCAAACACCAGAGTACATGTGTATAAAGTGAAGAAAGGGAAGTTTAGGGGAGTCTTTACCAGGACTCGTTAACATCCAACATGGAAACATGCTCAAAATCCAAGCCAATAGTCTTAGATTTGTTGAGTGGAGAGCCTTGCATCTGCTCTGAAGGAGCTCCATTGGGAAAGGTCACTTTTTAAAAAAAAAGATAAACTGAGGTCCAGTCTGTTCTCAGAACTATTTTAATATACCCAGAGAGTTGTGGGTGCCTGGAATGCCTTGCCAGGGATGGTGATGGAGGCTGAGACATTGGGGGCATTTAAGAGACTCTTAGACAGACGCATGGATGGAAAGAAAAAGAGGGCTATGGGGTAGGAAGAGTTTAGTTTTTATTTTAAGCAATATATGGATCAGCATAACTTCAAGGGCCAGGTTCTGTAGTCATCTATGTTCTATACATCTTCCCCTTAAATCCATCCGTTCTATTTGCCTCATTTATATTTGCGCTTCTCAGGAAAGTTTCACTCATATTTCTTACTGCAGAAATATCTGCAATATCAGTCAGTACCTCAATGAGCTGTCGCAACAACACAGGTGAATAATAGGCTGGATTCCTGAAGACAGTCCTTGCGATGACTTCACAGTAGTGAAAGGCTTGTGCCGTCAATCCCATCTCAGCCAGTCGACATGCATAAATGAATTTGAACACCTAAGAAATTGTAATTAAAAACACAGCAAAAATGTCAGATTCAAACACACAGAAGCTTTTGTAGGGGGGGGGGGGGAGAATGGGAGGGTGGCAATGAGGAAGGGCTGTGGTAAGAGCAATTATAAATTTTACTTCTTGTTTCAGACCTGAAAGTTGGGTAAGAAGCAGGTTTGACCGCCCAAAGCCTGCGAATACTCGTATGCTTCTGTGCGCTGGATGGCTTCATTTGAAGCAAATTTCTGGAATGACCAACTGAAAAGAAGTTCAAAACAAAATTAGCTTTGCAAAAATAAAACACGAGTTATTTTGTTCTTTAGGAGAGGGAATTTAAAATGTAAACCAACAAAGGTTTATGCCTGTCTTTACCAGGACTCGTTAACATCCAACATGGAAACATGCTCAAAATCCAAGCCAATAGTCTTGGATTTGTTGAGTGGAGAGCCTTGCATCTGCTCTGAAGGAGCTCCATTGGGAAAGGTCACTTTTTAAAAAAAAAGATAAACTGAGGTCCAGTCTGTTCTCAGAACTATTTTGAGCAGTAGCATGAGAAATCAATGTTGTTACGAGCCCAGAGGACCCCAAAACCCAGCAGCAATAGAAATTCACCAAGACAAATGGTTACTTAAACAAAAGTTGCTTTTAATTTTCTTTTAACATAAAAACAGGATCAAACTTTAACTTATTACTATTAACTTAACCCTCTTCTAATTCTAAGAGCACATTATGTTATGTGTATACAAGTTCAACAAAAGTTCTTTGATTTACAGTCCAATCTCACTTCTCACTCCTCCAAGTTCACCGGTATCAGGCAATTCTTACACAGTGCACAGAATTTAACATTTATGAATTTTCACCAGGCTCTGGTGCTTAAAGGTAAATGGTTACTGCTCAGAAAGGTTCTGCCCGGGTTAGAGAGAGATTTGTTGCTCGTTGGACACACACAAACTGATTTCCTCCGATCACTCACTTCAATGTCTTGCCGAAGAAACTTGCCCCACCATGGGTTTTCCAAGTGATAACCTCTTCTTCCAGAGTTCCTCTTGTTTCCCTTATTTCAGGAGAAACACTCTAGTCAGCCATTTCCTCTTGTAAGGACTACAAGGGTATTGAACAGGCTGAACTCAGAACTCACAACCAGTCTTTAAAATGGAGTTTTTCAACAAGCTGCCATGCTGCAGCCTCCAAAAGCCACTGTAGAAGTCAGTTCTCTCTCTCTCTAAGATAAATCCCCCATCTGTTTTTCCTCTCTCTGTTTGTAAAAACCACAACTCCATTTTTTGAAAGATCTTATCGGCCTCTGAGTGTGGAGATTATTCATTTGTACCTGCTTTTGAAATTCCTTTCAAAGCAGTTCCATTGCCTTTTGCAAAGCCACTGGTGCCTGCATGCCAAAGCTCTTGCATTTTAAATGATGTCTTTTGTGAAGTGTTACTGTTTGTGAAGTGACCTAAACTAAACCCCCACAATCTCTTTTAAAGACATATTTATATTTATTATGAAATATAATCCATATCAATGTCATGACCAATATTTTTTCTTCAACACCTCATGAAAAGTAAATTATTGTTTCTTTGCTTTATGCAATTTGGCTGTCACATCTCCCAAATTAAAAGTGAAGACACTTAAAATAACACTTCATTGGATTAGTGGCTCGGACATGCACAAGATGCAACCAGATATATACTTTGTTAGAAAAAAGGGAACAGGTGAGGCAACTAGTCAAGAGGAAGAAAGCAGCATACATTAGATATAGGAAGGAGGAAACATGAAGGGCTCATGAGAAGTATATGGTAGCCAGGAAGGACTTTAAAAAGGACTAAGGAGAGCTCAAAGGGGGCATGATAAGGCCTTGGTGTGTAGAATTAAGGAGAACCCCAAGGCCTTCTATATATATGGGAAGAATAGAAGGATGTCGAGAATGAAGGTGGGATTGCTAAAGCAGACAACGTGTCTGGAGGCAGAGGAGGTTTGGGAGGTCCTAAATGAATACTTTGCGTCAGTATTCATAAAAGAAAAGGACCTTGATCATGATGAGGTCAGAATTGAACAGGCCTGTGTGCTGGACAATGTGGAGATAAAATGGAAGGGTTGGATCTTCTTAAAAATTGAGATTTATGTCCCCAGGGTCAGACGTGATATACTTCAGTCTGCTATGGGAAGTGAAAGAAGAGATAGCTGGGGCAGTAGCTAAGATCTTTGAATCCTCTTATGCCACAGGGAAGGTGCCAGAGGATTGGAGAATGGCAAATGTAGTCCCTTGTTTTAAAAAAATAGGGAGAATCCTGTGAATTATAGACTAGTGAGTCTTACTTCTGCGGTGTGTAAACCAATGGAGAGGATTCATAAAGAAAGGATTTATGGGCATTTGGAAAAGTAGTCTACTCAGGGATAGACAGCATGGCTTTGTGAACGGAAGGTCATACCTCATGAGTCTGAGTTTTTTTTGAGGTGATAGAAGAAATAGTAGGGCAGTAGATGTAATCTCTATGGATTTTAGTAAGGTATTTGACAAGGTCCCTCATGAGACATCATCCAGAAAGTCATGAGGTACAGGATCAGTGGAACCCTGGCTGTGGGGATAAAAAATTGGTTTGCAGGAAGAAATCAGAGAGTAGTAGTGGAAGGAAAGTATTCTGCCTGGAGGTCGGTGACTAGTAGAGGGGCTGGAGAGATCTGTTCTGGGATCTCTGCTGTGGCTGATGTTTATAAATGACCTGGATGAAGAGGCGGAAAGATGGGTCACTAAGTTTGAGGATAATATGAAAGTTGGAGGAGTTGTGGATGGTCCAGAAGGTTGACGTAGGGTACAAAGGGGTATAGACAGGATGAAAAGTGGCAGATGGATTTCAATCTGGATAACTGTGAGGTGATGCATTTTGGAAGGACAAACCAGAAGGCTGAGTACTGGATTAATGGTCGGTCATTTCAGAGTGTGGATAAACAGAGGGACCTTGGGGTCCAAATCCATACATCTCTCAAGGTCGCCACACCAGTTGATAGGATAGGGTTCAAGAGTTAAGAGGTCATGTTGCAACTCTATAAATCTCTGGTGAGACCACACTTAGAATATTGTGTTCAGTTTTGGTTACCTCATTAAAGGAAGGATGTGGAAGCCTCAGAGAGGGTGCAGAGGAGATTTACCAGGATGTTGCCTGGATTGGAAAATAAATTTGTGAGGCAAGGTTAGCAGAGCTGGATCTTTTTTCTTGGAGTGTAGAAGGATGAGAGTAGACTTTAAGGTCTACAAGATTATGAGAGGCATAGATAGGGTAGACAGCCAGCACCTGTTTCCCAAGGCAGGAGTAGCGAACATCAGAGAACATATGTGTATGTATAAAATGAAGGGAGGGAAGTTTAGGGAAGACATTGGGGTAAGATTTTTTTTTGTGCAGTGAGTTGTGGGTGCCTGGAATGCCTTGCAAGGGATGGTGGTGGAGGCTAAAAATATTAGGGGCATTTAAGAGACTCTTAGGCACATGGATGGAAGAAAAAGAGGGTTAAGTAGGGAGGGTTTATTACTTTTTTAAAAAAAGGAATATATATGGGTTAACACATCGAGGGCTGAAGGACTTGTACTATGCTGTAGTGTTCTAACTCCAATAAGCTACCAACTAACCAGGATATAACTCAATGAATGCAATGCATTACTTATTTGTCAAAAGCTAAATTCTTGAAAGGAAATGATGTTTATGGCCTCATAATTCCAGAGACAGTAGAAAGCAAAGTGTTGAAGATGGGATTATAGCCAAACAAGCCTAGCCAAAGCAAAAGCCAATATGAGATCAGGAAGCATAGCACCCCTCTTCAGAATGGTTCTGTTGTCAAACTATTTTTGTGTCAAATATATTGGTGTGCCAACAATTCCCAAATTCTTGATATCTTTCATTCACACTGTCCAAAATTGACATATTTTGGAACATCGGCTTTTCCAAATTAGAAGATTCCTGGTTCATTGTGGATATAAAATATAATTCAAAAACACAACCCCATAGAGAAGGAGAAGGGAACTGTTCCAAGTCTGCTGTTTGGCATTTCTTAAAAAGGCACAAAAACACACATTTACAAACATTTAGACATACAGCAGGAAAAAGCCATTTTGGCCCACGAGTCTGTTCTGTCCAATTTACACCCAATTAACCCACCAACCCGGTACCTTTTGAACGATGGTAGAAAACCAGAGCCACCCAGAGGAAACCCATGCAGACATGAGGAGAAGGTACTGTTACATAGGAACATAGAAGTATGAACAGAAGTAGGCCAAAAATAGCCCATCGTGCCTGCTCCGCCATTCAATACGATCATGGCTGATCTAACTTATGACCTAACTCCACCTACCTGCCTTCTTCCCATATCCCCTAATTCCTCTATCATGTAAAAATTTATCTAACCGAATTTTAAATATGTTTAATGAGGCATCCTCAACCACTTCCCTGGTTAGAGAATTCCAAACATTCACTACTCTCTGGGAAAAACTATTTTTCCTCATCTCTGTCCTAAATCTACTCCCCCGAATCTTGAGACTGTGTCCTCTCGTTTTAGTTTCCCCGGCCAGCTCAAAAAACCTTCCTACATCTATCCTATCCATACCCTTCATAATCCTATATATTTCTATAAGATCTCCTCTCATTCTTCTGAACTCAAGCGAATACAATCCTAGACGATTTAATCTTTCATCATAAGTCAACCCCTTCATCCCAGGGATCAACCTAGTAAACCTCCTCTGAACCGTCTCCAAAGCCAGTGTATATCCTTCCTCAAATATGGAGACCAGAACTGGACACAATACTCCAGGTGCGGTCTCACCAGTACCTTATACAGTTGCAACATTACCTCCCTACTCCTGAATTCAATTCCTCTAGCGATGAAGGCCAACATTCCATTTGCCTTCTTAATAACCTGCTGCACCTGCAATCTAACTTTTTGCGATTCATGCACAAGCACTCCCAAGTCCCTCTGCACAAAAGCATGCTGTAGTTTTTCACCCTTTAAATAATATTCAGCTCTTTTATTTTTCTTGCCAAAATGAATAACCTCACACTTACTAACATTGTACTCCATCTGCCAGACATTTGCCCACTCATCCAGCTTAACTATATCCCTCTGCAGACTCTCCACATCCTCATTACAATTTGCTCTTCCACTCAATTTGGTGTCATCCGCAAACTTGGCTACACCACATTTTGTCCCCTCCTCCAAGTCATCAATGTAAATGATGAACAGTTGTGGGCCTAACACTGACCCCTGCGGCACCCCACTTACCACTCTCTGACAACCTGAAAAACTCCCATTTATCCTGACTCTCTGCCTCCTGTCAGACAACCAATTTTCAATCCAGGCCAATATACTTCCCCGGGCTCCACTTTCCTGTAACTTACTGAGAAGTCTCTTGTGCGGCACCTTATCAAACGCTTTCTGGAAATCCAAATATACAACATCAACCTGTTCCCCTCTATCCACCGCACCCATTACATCCTCAAATAATCCTAACAAGTTTGTCAAACAAGATCTTCCCTTTCTAAAACCATGCTGCGTTTGCCTGATTGAACCCTTACGTTCCAAGTTTCACTATTTCATCTTTAATGACGGCTTCAAGCATTTTTCCAACTACAGAAGTCAAGCTAATTGGCCGATAATTTCCAGTCTTCTGCCTATATCCCTTCTTAAAAAGTGGCGTGACATTTGCTCTCTTCCAGTCTGCCGGGACCTGCCCAGAATCCAAGGAATTTTGGTATATGACCACCAATGCATCAACTATAACTTCTGCCATTTCCTTCAGAACCCTTGGATGCATATCATCAGGACCAGGTGATTTGTCTGGCTTTAGTCCCATTAGTTTCTCCATCACTACTTCCTTTGTAACAACTATTTTATCAAGGCCCTCCCCAACATTCGCATCCTTAACTCCGCACTTGGGCATGCTGGACGTGTCTTCCACCGTGAAGACTGACACAAAATATTTGTTTAACGCCTCGGCCATTTCCTCATTTTTTGCTACCAGTTTTCCTTTCTCATCCTCCAAGGGTCCTATGTTAACTCTGGCCACCCTCTTCCGTTTTATATATTTATAAAATTTTTTGCTTTCTGTTTTTATATTTTTTGCCAATTTACTTTCATAATCCTTTTTCCCATTTCTTATTACCCGCTTTGTTACCCCTTGTTGTCTCTTAAAGTTTTCCCAATCTTCCAGTTTCCCACTGCTCTTTGCAGCTTTGTACATCTGCGCCTTCAATTTTATACTCTCCTTTATTTCCTTTGTTAACCACAGTTGATTTTTCCCTCCCTTGCTGCCCTTTTTCCTGACCGGAATATATTTTTGTTGAACATTACAAAATATTTCTTTGAAAATCTTCCACTGTTCCTCAACTGTTTCATCAATTAACCTGTGCTCCCAGTCCACTCTGCCCAATTCCTCCCTCATCCTATGGTAGTCACCCCTGTTTAACTATTTCCCCTTCCATCTGAATGAGAAATTCAATCATACTATGATCACTATTTCCCAGATGGTCTCTGACTATTACATTATTTACTCTACCTATCTCATTGCACAACACTAGATCCAGGAGAGCATTTTCTCTTGTGGGTTCCTTAACATGCTGCTCAAGAAAGCTATCACCGATGCATTCTATGAAGTCCTCTTCTAGACTCTCATGACCAACTTGATTTTCCCAATCTATGTGGAAGTTAAAGTCCCCCATGACTACTGCCGTATCATTATTACATGCCTCACTTATCTCTCTATTTATTTCCTGTGCCACTAAACTATTGTTATTTGGTGGGTGATAGATAACACCCATCAATAATTTTTTCCCTTTGTTATTCTTTATCTCTACCCAAATGGACTCAACATTATGCTCTTTAGATCTTATATCATTCCTCACTACTGCCTGGAGCTCATCTTTGATTAAGAGTGCAACTCCACCTCCCTTACCATCCCATCTATCTCTTTGCACCACCTGATACCCTTGAAAGTTTAATTCCCATTTAGGGTCACCTTGTAGCCATGTTTCTGTGATGGCTACCAAATCATAGGCATGGGCACTGATTTGCGCCTCAAGTTCACTTACCTTATTTCTAATACTGTGGGCATTCAGATAAAGTGCCCTTATGCTCTTTGTCCTTTTAATATCTAGTGACTTCTGTAACCTTTTCTTTTGATTTTTCTGCCCACTATTTTTCTTTGTAATTTTCTTAACACTATCATTGACCCGAAAACTCACTGCACCATCTGATTTTTTACTTTCTCCTCCCAACATTACTTTTCCTATCCATTACTTTATCTTCCTTACCCTTTTCCCTATCACTCTGGTTCCCATACCCCTGCCAAATTAGTTTAAACTTTGCCCCACTGCTGTACCAAACATAATTGCCAAAATGTTGACACCTTTTGGATTTAGGTGCAACCCGTCCCTCTTGTAAAGATCATGCCTTCCCCAAAAGATATCCCAATGATCCAAGAAGCCAAATCCTTGCCTTGTACACCAGCACCTCCTTATCCTTACATTCTTTTCATCACTTGCATTTGGAACAGGTAGTAATCCCGAGATCACCATCCTAGCGTTCTTGTCTTTCAGCTTTCATCCCAGCTCACTGTAACCCCTTTCAATTACCTCCTCCCTTTTCTTGTCAATGTCGTTACGGGGAATGTAAGAATAGTTATAGATAAATATGTTTTTAAAAGAGATAGATTGTGGAGGTTTAATGGACGTTACACTTCACAAATAGAATAACACTTCACAAAAGACATCTCATTTAAAATGCAAGAGCTTTGCTGAAGCTAGACGTTGAGGCTCTGGTTGGCTTTGATTAAGCAATGAAGAATGCTTAATTGTGTATGGGCAATAAAGTCCAGGCTCAGAAATATTGATAAGATCTTTCAAAGACTGGGTTTGGAGCCAATAGTTTTTACAAGCAGAGAGAGAAAAAAAGACAGATAATTTCCCTATTAGAGAGAGAGAAGTCAATTCTACAGTAGCAGTTGAAGCTGCAAAATGGCAAGCTGGTAGGCTTGTTGAAAAACCTCATTTTGAAGAAGGATGTGAGTTCTGAGTTCAGCCTGTTGAAAAACCCTTGTAGTCCTTACGAGAGGAAATGGCTGGCTTGATTGTTTCTCCTGAAATAAGGGAAACAAGAGGAACTCTATGGTGACCTGGAAGAAGAGGGTATCATTTGGAAAACCCAGATGGGACAAGTTTCTTCGGCAAGACACTGAAGTGAGTGATCGGAGGAAATCAGATTGTGTGTGTCCAACAAGCAATGAATTTCTCTCCAAAACCACAAGAACCTTCCTGAGCGGTAACTATTGACCTTTTAATCACCAGAGCCTGGTGAAGATTCATAAATGTTAAATTCTGTGCACAGTATGAGAATTGCCTGATACCGGTGAACTTGGAAAAGTGAAAGGTGAATGATTGGAATGTGAAACAAAGAACTTTCCTGAGCATATACACATTACAAACACGTGCGCTTACAATTTGAAGGGAGTTGTTAATAGTAATAAGTCAAAGATCAATTCTGTTATGTTTAAAGAAATCTAAAAGCAACTTTTGTTTAAGTAACCACCGTCTTGGTAAATTTCTATTGCTGTTGGGTTTTGGAGTCCTCTGGGCTCATAACAGTACGAACTCCTTACAAACAGAACAGGATTTGAACCCTTGTCCTGATCACTGGGCCTGTAAAGGCATGGCACTAACTACTACATGAACTGTGCCGCCCAATAATCTCTACATTTTTTTTGCAAGGTTCGGAATGCAGACATTAACTAATACATTCTTCAGAGAAACCTCATTTCAAAACCAATTAATTGCCTGGGAAGTAGTTTGGGATGTCAAGGATGTAATTAATGAGTTGCATCTTATTTAGATAACATTACACCAGCTTACCTGTGATTTGAACCAATCAGAACAAGTTTTGTGCTTTTTCTTGTATATACTCCAAATCCAACCTGTGCCATCAAGTAACAGAAATGGGATGCATCTAATAGCCCCTTGGCAGCTACAAGAAGAAGGAATCCTGCTGTTAAATATTTTCTTCATACTTTCATTTAGCACCTTAAACTTGCCTCCCATTCTAATGAACATGGTCAACATCTTTATATTTGGCCTTCTTAGTTCAACAATCTTTAACACCTATACCCATAAAAAATCTCTTGAAATTTATTTATACCATTACTACCTTATATAACCATATAACAATTACAGCACAGAAACAGGCCAATTTGGCCCTTCAAGTCCGCACTGATCCAAGTACCCTCCTCTAATCCTACCTACCAGCACCCTGCCCATATCCCTCCATCCCCCTCCCATCCATATACTCATCCAACTCTTTCTTAAATGACAAAATTGACCCTGCCTCCACCACCTTCCCCGGAAGCCCATTCCACAGAGTAACCACTCTCTGAGTAACAAAGTTCCCCCTCATGTTACTCCTAAACCTTTGCCCTTCAACTCTCAACCCATGACCTCTTGTATCCATCTCTCCGACTCTCAATGGGGGAAGACTCCAGATTTGTGCTACATCTTGAATGAAATGCTGTTACCCGACAATATTATTGAATGCTTTAATTTGATTACATCACCTTCAGACTATAAACCCCTAAAATGTATTGATCAGTGATGAAGCTAATTGAATGGCAGAACAGGCTTAAAGGATAAATGACAATAGAATGTCATTATGAATTGAATGAGCACAATGGATGAATGTATAGTCACACAAAAAAGTTGAAGAGACTCAGCAAGTCCGGGCGGCATCGATGGTGAGAAATGGACAGACAGCATTTTGAACCAGAATCCTTACTCAAGAACATGGTGATAAGAAATTACAAGCATAAAAGAGGGGGGTAGAGGAGGAGCAAAGAGGTTATAAGATACTGGACAAATGAATGTTGGAGAGGTGATTGTGGAAACAGGTAGGGGAAGAGACCTCTGAATGGGTAGGGAAAGAGAGTTAAAATCCAATGGCTATGAACAGATAAAGGACAACTGGGGGCTACCGTGACATTGGAAAATTCAATGTCGACCAGCCATTCTCAAAGTTTTTTCACCTCTGTGCCCCACCAGGACTCTGGTCAAAGTTTATGGGTCCCTTTCCCTGAGCAGAAGTCAAATTTTGGTTTCTTCTGTACTTCTCTCCTACCTACTAGATAAAAAAACAAATAAATATTTATGCTATGTGAGGTCAAAAGAAAACACTTTCACTTAGATGTGCTGTGGCCCAGGAGGAAGGGGTGCCATAGGGCCCATATTGAGAAAGGCTGATGTAGACTATCCAGTTGGAACACAAGATGCTGTTCAAGTTAATTTGCACACTTCCAATAAACATGATTAGACTTTCACAAAAATTGAAAGTCTCCACCCATCTTTGCCTGACTTAAATAGTACTGTACACATCAAAACTACGAAGCTTTTAGACATACAGCACGTTAACAGGCCATTTCGGCCAATGAGACCGTGCCACCCAATTAACCTACACCCCCAGTACGTTTCGAATGTTGGGAGGAAACTGGAGCCCCCAGGTAAAGTACAAGCAGACACGGAGAGAACGTACAAACTCCTTACAGACAGTTCAGGATTCAAATCCCAGTCCCGATCACTGACGCTGTAAAGATGTTGTGCTAACCGCTATTCCATTCATACCACCCCAATCACTGGAATGCACCACATTTTTGGAGAGTAATAAAGAGGTTCCCATGAAAAGGGGAAAACATCTCAGAAGGAGAATAAACCATGGTAAGAAATTAGTGTAACTGGAACATACCAAGCGTGTCACCCATGGTCGAGATTGTTCTCCTGTCCAAGTCTGGTCCATTGGAAAGGTTAGAGAGCACCATAGCAAGGTGGGGTCGCCAGTCTCCCCATTTCTCATCTCCACAACACTGAAATATGAAAAATGTGCAACAGAGAGACAGGTTAAAGGAAAGAAATCTCTTAACAATACAACAAGATTCCTAGTTATGTACCAAGCCTCCAAACAGGAATACAGTTAAGAACTAAGACCAGAGAAGTGGGTTGAGTAGTACAGAGGGACAACAATGGTTTCTTTGAAGACAGTTCTTAGTATTATTCGTTGTGACAAGCTAGGACTTTCCATGATACTATTTTTTTGAAGCAGACCTTGGTATGTCACACTGAGCTCAAGTATGGTGACTGACGACTTGATCACCAGAAACATCAACATGGTTCTTTTTTTTTAAATTAAACATACAGCACTATATAATAGGCCAATTTCGCCCTACAAATTAGTGCTGCCTAATTTACACCCCATTAACCTACACCCCGTGGTACGTTTTTGAATGATGGGAGGAAACTGGAGCCCCCGGAGAAAACCCACACGGACAAACTCCTTAGACAGCGTGGGATTCAAACACAGGTCTGGCCCCGATCGCTGGCGCTGGAACGGCGTTGCACCAATTGCTACGCCAACTGTGCCACCCTTCAGAAACATAGCTGCCTGATATACATGCATTTTGCAGCAGGGCTAATGTGACAAGAGAAATTGTACTAAATTTATGTAGTTAAAATAATCCAGAGAATCTAAACTCCACCCGACAGGTTTAAAACAAAATCCTGGAGGATTCTCAAACAGGTGAAAATCTTGATGTGCTCAAATGCATACATTTATAATATTTTCTTCCAAAAGTGAAATGATTGTCATCCTTAAAGGAAAACTCTTGTCCTAAATTTCTAGTTTCCTGCAGAATTGCCTGGTCTGAACCTTGGACTGCAGCCCTACAACAAATGGGGCGATTCTAATCAGGGTGGACTATCCAGCAAAGAATTAATAAAAGTTTAAAGGAGGAAGAGTTAGGAGGTAATAGATGAATTTCTTCAGATGTAGTCAATGGAATATTGCCCTAAGAAGTCATTAGATAAGTCAGTGAAGAGCAAGTTTCTTTTTAAAGAAAAATCAGGTTTGTTTGTATAAATTAGACTCACAGTGGCAGCTGCTGGCATTCGGCCCGACATCAACTGGTACACTGTCTGCAGAGGATCATTAATGGGGAGGCTATTAGCAAACCTATATACAAAAAAAAATACATATCAGACTATATATTGAGCAGTATAAGATTTAATAACAGTAAAGCATTTGGGCTTTATTATGATTACCCCTAATTTCTGGGGCAATTCATTTCTGGCTCTCCCTCTTCTCCTGGAAGGTAGCAGTCACTAAAGGGCACTATTCTGTTCCTTCACCCACCCACTTAAATTACACAATCGCACTTTGCAATACATCTTCAGTAAATTGACTAAATTTAACCCAGATAAGGAGCATCAATAGATGATTCATCTTCATGGGCCACCATCAAGCCTAACTGACTAGAGCAGTGGTTCTCAACCTTTTTCTTTCCACTCACATACCACTTTAAGTATTCCCTCTGCCATTGGTGCTCTGTGATTAGTAAGGGATTGCTTAAGGTGGTATGTGGGTGGAAAGAAAAAGTGTGAAAACCACTGTTTTAATTGTACCTAATTGACTCGTTTTGTGCACAGTTTCAGAACTCCAAAGGAAATTAGCCAATGACAATTTTTCTCAAGCAAAATATTTCAGTAACAATTGGGTCTTGAGCAGTGATTCTTAACCTTCCCTTCCCACTCACATCCCACCTTAAGCAATCCTTACTAATCACAGAGCACTGATGGCATAGGAATTACTTAAAGTGGTATGTGAGTGGAAAGAAAAAGGTTGAGAACCACTGGACTAGATTTTCAGAAATTATTCTTTTGTTTACACAGAGTTTTAAGCCTTTGACAGGGTCCCATATGGGAGGTTAGTTCAGAAGGTTATGACACTAGGTAACCATGGAGTGGTTGTAAAGTGGATTCGAAATTGGGAGAAAACAGAGTGGTAGTGGCTGGTTGCTTCTCAGACTGGAGGCCTGTGATTAGTGGTGTGTCCCAGTGATCTGTGTGGGACCATTGTTGTTTGTTATATATTATGTAGATCAGGGGTGTCAAACTCAAATTCACGGAGGGCCAAAATTAAAAACTTGGACTAAGTCGAGGGCCAAACTAAATATTTATTGAAAATTTTCAACAACATCTGCATGTTTTCTCTTCTTTCAACATACGTAATGTTAAACTTTAGGATATAACTTTAGGAGGATAATGTTACAGGTCAGGAGTAGGTAGCTCAAGTTCACCCTTTGCTTGACCTGAGGGAAACATATTTGGTCCCTGTGGAGATGTAGTCAGCATTCATAGGCTGTGTCCATTTTGGCCTGCATCAGGACTCAGCATTTCCTGCTCACTCCTCAGGCTCTAGGCCTCTATTCACCCTCGACCCACCATCCCTCTACCTGACCAGTCCTTTACCCAACCTCTACTCACCCCTCACTCCACTCGCTCTGCCTCTACCCACCCCATCCTATACACGCCCCTCTACTGCCTCTCCCCTCAACCTGTTCCTACCCGTCTCTCACCCTCTAATCACCCCTCCCCTACTCGCCCTGCCCCTTCCCTTTTACCTCTTCCCTATCCACCCCTCCTTCTACTCATCCCTCCCTCTAACTGCCCCTCGCACCACCATAGCTTCCCCTGCCCATTACTCCTCACCTACACTCTCTGCCCACCCCTGCTTACCCACCCACTCAGGCCCAGCGCGCTGCCGATCAGCCTTTGCGGACAGCCACCATCTCTCTCTTCACGTGCAGGGCCGAACCAGCCGTCCCTGGGGTCCGCGCGGGTGCAAGCGCTGAAGGCCGTGGCGACCGGGAGAAGTGCGCTCGCGCTGTGGAAGGGCCGTCCGGTGCCAGTCGCGCGGGGCTCGCGCTGCCCGGGGGCCGTGCGCAGCCTGCCATGCCCGTCGCGCCGACAGGAAATCACAGGCGCTCGCCCATCCGCCGCACCGCTCGACAGGTGGGAGAAGTGACTGGTTGTGCGGGGAGCCTTCCAACTGGCTTGCCGGCTGATGACATCGACAGACTTCTCGTGTTACAATTTCTCATGTTACAATGGGGAAGGATGTGCAATGAAGGGGGAGGATGGTGGGGGTGACATTACCAAAAAACAGCATCGGCTCTCGCTGCAGGGCGGGCCACCTCTAATACATTTTTGAAATGATCTTGCGGGCCAAATATAATTATATTGCGGGCCAAATTTGGCCCGCAGGCCAGAATTTGACATGTGTGATGTAGATAACAATGCACTGAATTGAATCAACAAGTTTGCTGATGACAAAGATGGGAGGAGTTGTGGACAGCAAGGAAGATTTTCAAAGCTTGCAGAAGGATCTGGACCAACTGGGAGAAGGGCCAAAAAAATGGCAGATGGAATTTAATGCAGACAAATGTGAGGTGATGCATTTTGGTTTTCAAACCAAGGTAGGACTCACAGTAAATGATAGGGCACTGAGGAGTGTGGAAGAGCAGAGAGATCTGGGAATACAGATACATTGTTCCCTTAATAAATCAAAGTATTGAGTGTAGGTGTTGGGATGTTATGTTGAAGTTGTTTAAATCATTGGTGAGTCCAAATTTGGAATATTGTGTGCAATTTAGGGTACCTAACTACAAGAAGGATAGCAATAAGATTGAAAGAGTGCAGAAAAGATTTATTAGAATGTTATTGGTCTTCAGGAATTGAGTTACAGGGAAAGATTAAACAGGTTAGGACTTTATTCCTTGGAGCAAAGAAGAAGGAGGGGAGATTCGATAGAGGTTTACAAGATTATGGGAGGTGTAGATCGAGTGGATGTGAATAGGCTTTTTCCATTTAGATTAGGAGAGATAAATACGAGAGTTTTAAATTGAAAAGGAAAAGGTTTTGGGGGAACATTAGGGGAAAGTACTTCACTCAGAGAGTGGTGGGAGTGTGGAAAGAGCTGCCATCTGACGTAGTGAATGCAGGGTCGATCTTGTGTTTTAAGAGTAAATTGGATAGATACATGGATGGGAGAGAGCTGGAGGGTTATGGAATGGGAGTAGGTCAAAAGGGACTAGTGAGATGATGGTTGGCACAGACCAGAAGGGCCGAATGGCCTGTTTTCTGCACTGTAGCATTCTATGGTTCACACTTCGAAGATTCTACCTCTTCATTGGAAAATAGTTGCCATAATGCTGAGAAATCCACTAGGGCATGTAGTCTATTCAGACCAGATCTTGCAGTTTAATAATTAATGTACAGCATGCATTGACTTACTAAGACTCTGGGGAAGCTGATTTAGCATCAAGCCAATCCCATGCACCATGGAGTCTTGCCGCCCCAGTGACTGAGTGAAAGCAAACTTGGGGTGAGGGAAGGGAGTAGAAGGCAAAAATGGAAGGAATGCACATGAAACAGTTTTTCATTTACCAGTTTCCAAGCAACCTGGGGTTTGCTGAAGGATACTTGACAAAGACTAAAAAGAGGTAGCTATAACTAGCTCAAAGTTTTAAAAATATTACTTATATAAGCATGGCTCAGTTCTGCCACCTTACACAACATTTTAAATTTCTACATCATTTACAGAACTGCTTTTGCAGGCTTGTCACATTATAATTACTTGGTTCACATTCTAATAGTCACGGGCAAGTGGATATGCTTAAAGTAAGAAATAAAAGAGGTAAAAGGGCAAGATATTGCATCTCCTGTAGCTGCATAGAAAAATAGCATTGGGGACAGGAGAAGTGACTGATACATAAGGAAAAGCATACGTGAGAGTTGAAGAAATGGTCTCTTCAGTGTGATGATCAGAGAGGTTAGGGGAAAAATGTGCTTGGTGCCGGAATTTCATTGAATGTGATAAAATTATGGAAGATACTCCAATTAATGTGGAGGCAGATGATGGGAAAACCTTTATTCTTGCCAGGAAGAGGTATCAAAACAGATGTACTTAAAATAGAGCATACATGCTTGAGAAATCTGTTAATGTTTGTGAAGAGGAAGTATTGGGTCTTCCAGACATTCGGCTATATGGACCTTGGAAATGGGAATGGGAAAGAAGTTGATTTTGCAGGGTTGGCAAACAAGTTTGTCGACTGTCAAGGGCCTTTAAATCTCCAAAAGGAAATGAGGACATTAGCCTGATACTTCATGAATCCAGAAGAAAGAGGAATCTGAGATACATTGTTTGACCTCTTCAAGGTAGAAATCAAGATGCCATATCACAACAATACCTTTCTTTGCCAGTAGGTTTAATAACAATGTTGAAGTTGATTCTTTGTTTGCAGGATGCTGCAGAATCAGAGATGTAGGTTAGAGCAAGAAAGGGTGATTGAGACAGTTAACGTCAAGTAAATCGATGGCTGCTCTCGATCAATTCTCAATGGGGACACTTTGGGCACCACGGCGTATTTAAGGGATGCCATGGACCGAAATCAAAATAACCACATAAGGTTGAGAATGGCTGATCTAGAGATTAACAGATCAGAAGGAACAGGAATTCTGGAACCAAAGAAAAAAATATACTTGTAGGATGAAGACAATGGCCCAAAGAAATGGCAATAGTTGCATGGATTAAAGAGGAGGAGCTCATATCAAAGAGAAGGTGCAGGAGACTGAAGCCAACTACCTACTGGATATAGTTCCAGATTGCTAGCTACTGCTGTTTTCTGTATATTAAAAGGTGCTTTTATACCCCTCAGACTGCTCTCATACTAGTTACTACTAATAACTAAACTGCATCAAAAGCATTGTGTGCCTGAACCATCTTGATATCCACCTTATAGATATTACCTTTGTTCTCTCCACTCTTCTTTTTTGCAAACAATACGTTTTGTTATTTTTCCATTTCTGAAGGATCATGAAACCCATGTTTTCCTTTCTCTCCATGCCCAACCTGCTATTTCAAGGACTGCTTTAATGTCCAATCTCCAGCATCTGAAGATCTTTGCTTTACAATTTATATAAAGGGGACTAAATTACATCTGCATGCCCCAAGGTACTCATTCCTCCACAACTCGACTAGCGACAGGCAACCAGAACACAGATTTTTACATTGTAAGAACACTGGTCTTAACCTATTCCATTGCTTTTCATGTATTTATTGAGCTTTTCTTTCAAACAGATTAATACTATTTGCCTCCAATCATATCCTTGTAGAAACTCATTTCAAATCATCACCACACTGGTTTCTCTTAAGTTCCTCAGCGGATTTTTTTTTTAAATCCTGCCCTGTTTTTATCCTCCATAGAAGTGGAAACACTGCTAGACTTACCCATCAAATGCCATCATTTTCTTTATGGCCTCAACCAAGATACAACTGAGAAAATATCAACCTATTCTTTCAGTGAATCTGTCAGCACTTTTATCAGCCTTCAGTTTTAGACAAAGATTTTATTATTGGTTTATTCTGTTTGGTTGAAAAGTCACACAGCACCAGACAGAAAAGGGAGAAGCTCAGTGTGAATTGCAAAACCCAAGAATTGATCATTGTCATCTCTGACTAGGAATTTTTTAAGATTTTAGCAAAGATCATCAGATGCAATTGTTTAAATCCCCATGAAAAGGCTTTTGATGGACTTCAGACATCAAGATATAACAAAATACTGTAATCTGAATTAATTGGGACAAAGGGAACATGTAAATCTATTTTTAGTTGATTCAGGTTTTAGATTCTGTAGGGCATAAACTATGGACAAAAGCCCCAACTTGTTTTGGGGTCAATAAACATTTCTTTGGACTTCAAGGTGATTTATATCTTATTAACTGCAACTGAGGGAACCCATTCTGATCTGTGGACCAATGTTCCCTCTAACTTTTAGTCGTCAGTGTGTGCAAAAATCTTGCATCGTGCAACTTTTTCCCCCTTGTTTCTACAAGGATATGATTGAGGCAAATAGTATTAATGTGTTTGAAAGAAAGTATGTGCCCACTGAAAGCTTGTACAAATGTAAACTTGAAAATGTTTCAAGAAATTTTTGGCACAGCCTTTCTCTCATGGCCAATAAAAATGTACTGGCATGCTTTAACATAATACAAGTACAATTGCATTCTACGAAGTAATGTATTTAGTAAAGATTTTTGTTCTATATTTTAAATTACTGTCGTTCCAGTAAATAAAACAATGAGTATTTCTTATTTTTATGTGATGCAATGTCTAAATAAATTAATAACATTAACACCCATCAATTCTCAGATTATTAATATTAAAGTTACAAAGCTAGTTGACAAACAATCCAGATGTTTAACGTGAAAATCTTCACACAAAGCAGTTTATGTACATAATTCTATTCATGCAAACACAAAAGACAACTTTGTACAATGTTAAATGGATCCCCTACCTGTTCATGACCTTTGCATGCATCCAACTGTCCATTTTGCTGGCGAGTAACAGAGCGTGACCCCACAAACCATGCTTCATTGCAGATTCCAGGGCATCCTGTAACGACACCTCAGTCAACAACTTGCCAGGATCGGTGCTCCCACAGCAAGAGTTCTGCTGTCTATACCGATCAAGATGGCGCCTCTTTGTGAGCCGTTCTGATAGGAATAATCAAATATTCCCACTCAGAACTTCTAAAAATTAAACAAAAAACCAGAAACACAAAAATCAAATTGTCCATTAATATGGGTGTTCTAAGATCACTGGCAGACCTCAGAATCAGCAGTCTTCGACAGGCCATGGGACCTTTAAATAGCCGGAGCTCGGGCAAGTACAACACCGCAGGAGTTTTAAACAGCTAGTGATCGGCCCATTTAAACTTGGTGGGAGTCGCAAAATGCAGATGCTCAGCACAATTAAACATCACAGGTGATTTAAGGGACAACACACAGACCATGTAAACACTGTGGGAACTATCAACAGTAGACCCATGGGCCTGGTAAAGAAGACCTGACCATGTGGATGCGGACATGGCGGGGGGGGGGGGGGGGGGGGGGGAGGCTACAAGTCAAGCTGAGACACTGGGACCTGAGGCTTCCGCTCCCTACCACCATCCTCCTGGCCAATGTACAGTCCTTGGAGAATGAACTTGCTGAACTCCAAGCCAGACTTTAACATCAGAGTCATCAAGGAGTGCTGTGTGATGTGCTTTACAGAAACATGGCTAAACGCAGACATTCCAGACATGGCGCTGCCACCCAAGGGCTACACCCTCCATTATGCTGAATGAACTTCAGCATCCAGAAAAACCGTGGGAGGCAGCGTTTGTATCATCATCAATTCATTGTGGTCCACGGACGTGACGGTTATGTCCCAGTCCTGCTCCCCCAATCTGGAATATCTGTTGATCAAGTGTCACCCATTCTTCCTGCTGAGGGAGTTCATCACCATCATCCTGGTCGCAGTGTACATTCAGCCCCAGGCTAACGTCAGGTTGGAGGGACTGAGCACTGTGATAAACAGCCATGAGACAGCATGTCCAGATGCCTTCTCAATCATCGTGGGACCATCTACAACTGCACTTGGTCAAGTCTGATCACCTGGCTATACTTCTACTCCCAGGGTAGAAGTAGATGCACACGACCACACCACCAATGGTGCAGACAGCGAAGATGTGGTCGAGGGAGGCAGAGGAGTATCTACAGGACTGCTTTGAATTGGTGGGATGGAACATATTCAAGAACTCATCCATAGGCCTGAATAAATATGCACAGCAGTCACCAACTTCATCAAGATCTATGTGGATGTGTGTGAACCCATGCTCAAACACTGGGTGTTCCCCAATGAGAAGCCCTGGATGAATCAGAGAATTCGCAACCTGATGAGGGTGAGAAAATGGGCACTTAATACTGGGGATAGACAGCATTTCAAGAAGTCCAGGTATGACCTGCAGAAGGCTATCTCTGAAGCAAAGTGGCAATTCTGGAGGAAGCTAAAGGCAGAGACAGATACACACCAGCTGTGGCAGGTAGAGCAGGACATTAAAGCCTACAAAGAGAGGGTGAACACGATCGATGGCTGTGATGCTTTATTACCTGATGAGCTGAACACTTTCTATGCTCGCTTTGAGAAGAACCAAACAGTGCCTACTAGAATTCCTGAAAAAGATGATGACCCTGTGATATCTGTCTCTAAGGGTGATGTCAGAATATCACTCAAGAGGGTGAACCCTTGCAAGGCATCAGGCCCTGATGGCGTACCAGGTAGGGGACTGAAAATCAGTGCTAACCAACCAGCCGGAGTGTTCATGGACATTTTCAACCTCTCACTGCTCCAGTCAGAGGTTCCCACCTGCTTCAAAAGGACAATCAATCATCCCGGTCCCCAAGAGAAGAGTGAGCTGCCTCAACAACTACCTCCCAGTAGTACTAACTTCTACAGTAATGAAATGCTTTGAGAGGCTGGTCATGGCCAGAATTAACACGTACCTCAACAAAGATCTGGGTCTGTTGCAATTTGCCCATCATTACAATCGCTCCACAGAAGATCCAATATCATTGGCTTTCCACTCAGGTCCAGATCACCTCAAAAACAGCAATTCTTACATATAGCTGCTCTTCATAGACTACAGCTCGGCCTTCAATACCTTTATTCTCTCAGTGCTGGTCAAGAAGCTACAAACTCTAGGCCTTTGTACCCCGCTCTGCAACTGGAACCTTTACTTTCTCAGCAGAAGACCACAGTGGGTATGAATTGGAAACAACATCTCCTCCTCACTGATCATCAACACAGGCGCACCCCAAGGATGTGTACTTAGCCCACTGCTCTACTTGTTATACAGCCACCACTGTGTGGCCAGGCACAATTCCAGTGCCATCTAGATATTTACCAATGACACCACAATCACAAATGGTAATGAGGAGGCCTACAGGAGAGAGATAGATCAGCTCAACCTTGCACTCAATGTCAACAAAACCAAAGAGGTGATTGTGGACTTCAGGAGGAAAACAGGAGAACGTAACCCAATCCTCATCGAGGGCTCAGTAGTGGAGACGGTCAACAACTTCAAATTCCCGGGTGTCAACATCTCTGAGGATCTGTCCCGGAGCCTCCATGTTGATTCAATCATGAAGAAAGCTCACCGGTGGCTATTCTTTGTGAGATGTCTGAAGAGATTCGGTATGTCACTGAAGACTCTTTGTAAACATGAAGAGCATTCTGGCTGGTTGCCTCACTGTCTGGTAAGGAGTCGCCAACTCTCAGGACAAGAATAAACTCCAGAGGATTGTTAACTCAGCCTGCAACATCACAGGCACCAGACTTCACTCCATCGAGGACATCGACATGGGACGGTGTCTTAAAAAAGCACATTCTATTCTCAAAGACCCTCACCATCCAGGCCATGATCTCTTCTCTCTGCTACCATCGGGGAAATAGACGAGCACTCAGCAGCACAAGGACAATTTCTTCCCCGCTGCCATCAGATTTCTGAATAATCAATGAACCAAAGACACTGCCTTACTTTTCGTGCTCTATTATTTTTATTTTATAGTAATGTTGTACGATGGTTACAATATGAATGTTTGCTCTATGATACTGCCGCAAAATATCGAATTTCATGAAAATAAATCCTGATTCTAATCACTGTTGGAGTAGCTGTTAGCACAACACCTTTACAGAGCCAGCGAATGGTATCAGACCGGGGTTTGAAACCCGTCCTGTAAGGAATTTGTACTTTGTCCCCGTGTCTGCATGGGTTTTCGCCGGGAGCTCCGGTTTCCTCCCACTGTTCAAAAACATAACCAGGGTGTAGGTTAATGGGGTGTATGGCAGCATGGATTTGTAGGGCTGAATTGTAATCGTGCTGTATATCTAAACTTTTTTTTAAATTAAATTTTAAAAATTCCCAAAGGTGCTATGTTCCCTAATCTTCCCTTCCTCCTATACTTACATTGGAACAAGTAGCATCCCAACAAGGAGGGTTGAATATCTGAATCAGAGAGTTACCTTCTTACGACCAAAGAGCAACAACTCCCGGAAACGCTCTGTGTCCTTGCTCATATGCGCTGATGCATTGCCATCAAGTAAGCTGTCAGTGAAGAGAGATGCACAGGTTTCGTCTTCTGCACGTGGAACCAGGTCATTGTTGAAGTCAATCAAATTGGCTTCATTAGGCGATTTGCCAGGAAGCCAGACAGATCGGTGCTCCCGCAGCAGGAGTTCTGCTATATCTGTACCAATCACTGTCTGTAATACACATTAATATCAATAAACTTATGAGCTTAATCTCATACATGCAAAAAGTATATTTTTTTCAGCTCACTCTTAAGAGACACACAAATGTTTAACTACACCCAGCAAGCATTTAGTATTAACATGTCAAGGAGTAGAGGGGAAATGGATATAAACTATGCACTTATTTAAAAGAAATTCAAAATTGATGACATCCCGATTTTATGATAGTAAGATTCTATGCACTGGACAAGATGATCTGCTTCAGTCATGTTGATTGAGGTATGAATATTGTTACGGGCCCAGAGGACCCCAAAACCCAGCAGCAATAGAAATTCACCAAGACAAATGGTTACTTAAAAGTAGTTTTTAATTTTATTTTAACATAAAGAAGATCAAACTAACTTATTCCTATCAACTTAACCTAGCTTACCCCCTTCTAAATCTAAGCACATGTGCACGTAATGTGTTCAAGTTCAGAAAAGTTATTTGCTTCACAGTCCAATCTCACTTTTCACTCCTCCAAGTTCACCAGTATCAGGCAATTCTTATACTGTGCACTGAATTTAACATTTATGAATTTCACCAAGCTCTGGTGTTTAAAAGTAATTGGTTAACGCTCAGGAGGTTCTTGCTGGTTGCTCATTGGACACAAACTGATTCCCTCCGATTAGCAACTTGCCAAAGAAATTTGCTCCATCAGGGTTTTCCAAATGATAACCTCTTCTTCTGCAAGTCACTACAGAGTTCCTTTTTGTTTCCCTGATTTCAGGTGAAACACTTGAGCCAGCCATTTCCTCTTGTATATCCTACATGGGTTCATCCACCTTATAGCAGATTGAACTTTAGATCCTTTAGAACTTTAAGGCAACACATCCAAAAACATAATAGGGTGCGTGGACTAAATAATGGGGCTCAAGTCACTGAAGCGGAGTTCAAACCCATAATCTTCAGGCCAGTCTCAGCTGAGAATATTGCTCGAGCAATAATTTAAAATTTTGCAGTATCTTAGGTCTGTGCACACTTCACCAAATTTAACTGTAGGCTGGATTTGACAGGTAAATTGAGAGAGTTCTTTCGCAGCCTCTATCACTCCAATGATCTAGACTGACTGACAAATCCCTAGTCTCGAGATTAAGGCAAAGCAAGCAAAATCCACAGGAGGATCATCCCTTTCAAAAAGCACCTTTAAATCTATTACATTTAGTCTTGAGGTACACCCCCTAATTACTGTGAATATACAAGTGCAAAGAAACAGTTTATTCTTGTGCATTGTTGCATAGCCTTTGAACACCATAGTCATTAGCCCCTTTTCCAGTGGCATCCCAGTTAATTGTCTGTGCAGTGTCCTGGATAGGACACCCTTTGTTTCGTTTCCACTGGGCCACCCTGAATTGGGACACTAATTGCTTTTCCACTGAACACACTCATCCCTGGGAATCGGATTGTTCTACCTTCAACTGGAAAATGGGTGACTTTCTGCTGTCCCTTTTCCACTGGCTTTATCAGCACACTGGTGTCAGCAAATGCTGGGGATATAAGATGGGGTAGAGGGGATTCATCCCCGGCATGAAATTACATCATATGACACCTGTGTTCAGAAAATGTTCTTTTTTTATAGAACCCTGCCCCAGTTAATTCCTGGGACAAGGTGCCAGTGGAAAAGGGGCTATTCATTCATGCATGGTGCATTAACTGAAGAAAGAGATACAATTTTTAGCCCCATCAATTAGGAGGATGATATAACAGTAGCTTTCTAATATAAAATATTAATACCAAGCTCATCGTTTAATAAGCATAAAAGCACAAATACAAAAAATGGAGCACTTTCGGAAGAGTGGCAGCAATTCTGGAAAGTTAATAAATATAGAAACTCACCCCATTTTGCCTGCAAAGCAGGACAATCAACTCCCACAACAAGTTGGCAGACTCCTTATCCAGAAGCTCATCATTTCTTAAGCTTTCCGTGGCTTCATTTTGAGCAAAGTTGATAACATCAATTTTATGTGTCTCTTCCCTTAAAAAAAATCACATTGGAACCTCAAATGACACACATCACAGAAGGAAGCAAAAAACAGGAAGAGTTCATGAGAATTATATGGTAGCCAAGAAGGAACTTAAGAAAGGACTTAGGAGAGCACAAAGGGGAATGAGAAGGCCTTGGCAAGTGGGAATAAGGAAAACCTTATGGTGATCTCTGCTATGTGAAGAACAGAAGGAGGACGAAAATGATGATAGGGTCATTTAAGGAGAAAGGATGAAGGCAGAGGAGGTTGGAGAGGTCCTAAATGAATACTTTGCTTCAGAATTCATCAGAGAAAAGGGCTTGGTCAAGGTGAGCTCATGTGCTGAACTATGTTGAAATTAAGAAAGAGGAAGTGCTGGATGGATCTTAAAAACATTAGAATTTATGACCCCGGGAGTGGACGAGACATTGTTGCTCTGGGAAGGGAGAGAAGAGATTGCTGGATCTTTGCATTCTCCTTGACCATAGGGGAGGTGCTGGAGGACTGGAGAATGGCAAATGTGGGCCCCTTGTTTTTTTTTAAATAGGGAGAATCCAGGGAATTATAGACCATCATGTCTTGCACCAGTGGTGGGCAAACTATTGGACAGGATTTACGAACATTTAGAGTAGTCTTCTTTGGGATAGTCAGCATGGCTTTGAGGGGAAGGTCATGCCTCACATGCCCAATTGAGTATGTTCCCAAGTTCTAGACTCCCCCACCAATGCAAACAACTGACCTACCTCTATCTTATCTATGCCTTTCGTAACTTTAGACATTTCTACAAGATCCCCTGTCATTCTTCTAAACTCCAGTGAGCACAGTCCCAGATGACTTAATCTCTCCTCAGAGGCTAACCCCCTCATCTCCGGAATCCACTGAGTGAACCTGCTCTGCACCACCTCCAAAGCCAGTACATTCTTCCATTCTTCCATAGGCAGTATTCCAGATGTGACCTCACCAGCACCTTGCACAGCATAACCTCCCTGCTCCTAAATTCAATCCCTCCAGCAATGTAAGCCAACATTCCATTTACCTTCTTGATAACCTGCTGCACCTGCAACCAACCTTTTGCGATTTATATACAAGCACTCCCATCTTTCTCCACAGCAGCATGCCATTTAAATAATAATCTGATTTTCCTTCCAAAATGTACTCTATCTGTCAGACCATTGCTCACTCACTTAACCAATCTACATCTCTCTGCAGATTTCCTGTATACTCTGTACAATTTGCTTTTCCACTCAATTTAGTGTCATCAACAAACAGAGGCAGATGACATTCCATCCCCCTTCCAGATTGTTAATGTATGTACATTGAACAGTTGTGGGCCCAGCACCAATCCCTGCGGCACCCTGCTCACCACAGATTGCCAACCAGTAAAACACCTCTGTATCCCAACTCTCTTGTATCACCATTCCTCTATCCATGCTAATACATCATCCCCAACTCTATGCATCCTTTATGTACTTTTACGTCTTTTATGCGGCACCTTATTGAACGCCTTCTGGAAATCCAGATAAACACTAACGATCTGCTCCCCTCTATCTAGTGCACTTGTTATATCCTCAAAAAACTCCAGTAAGTTTATCAAACTGAATATACTGAATCCATGCTGAATCTGCCGAATGGATCCACTTCACTCCAGATGTCTTGCTATTTCTTCTTTAATGGTAACTTCAAGCATTCTCCCAACAACAGATGTTAATCTAACTGGCCTATACTTCCCAGCCTTTTGCCTACATCCTTTTTGAATAGTGGGAAGACACTTGCCATGTTCCAATCTGCTGGGATCAGCCCAGATGAAGATAATTTTGGTGGAATTTTGGTAAATATCAACAAAGCATCAACTACAAGCCAGAGTACATGGTTAATGGTAGGATACTTCATTGTGGAAGTATTGGGGGGGTGGGGTGGGAGGGTGAGGTCCAAGTCCATAGGTCTCTCAAGGACACCACACAAGTTGATACAACAGACAAGAAGGTCTATGATATGCTGGATATCGTAGTTGGGGGATGGAGTTGGGAGATAATGCTGCAGCTCTATAAATCTCTGGTGAGATCACTGAGAATACGGTATTCCCCTCCTCACAGGAAAGATGTGGAAACTCTGGAGAGGGTGCAGAGGAGATTTATCAGGATATTGCCTGGATTGGAAAATAAGTCTTATGAGGCAAGGTTAGCAAAGCTAGGGTTTCTCTCTTTAGAGCAAAGAAGGATGAGAGGTGACTTAATAGAGGTCTATAATATTGAGAGGCATCGATAAGGTAAACAGTCAGCACCTTTTTCCCCAGGGCAGAAGTGGCAAACACCAGAGGATATCTATACAGAGTGAAAGGACAAAAGTTTAGGGAAGATATTAGGGGTACACCCACCCCCACATAGTTGTAGGTGACTGGAATGCATTGCCAGGGGTAGAGGTGGACATTGGAACTATCGGGGCATTTAAAAGTGTCTTAGGGACATGGCTGAAAGAAAAATAAAGGGTTACAACATAGGGAGGGTTTTTTTTTGGTTGGTAAATATGGGTCAGCACAACATCATGGGCTGAAGGGCCTGTTCTGTGGTGTAATGATCCATGTTCTAAACCAATTACAGTACAGGGAGTAAACAAACATATAGCAAACATTGAGATGTAGATTGAAGGTGGAAGCAAATCTACAGTGGATAAAGCAAACAGATTTTTATTTGGATGTGGCCTGATATGTTCTCCAGAGATTTGTATTGGGGTCCATCTTTTCATAATCTATGGGATGAAGGTACAAAGTTGTGTTTAAAAAAAAAGTCTCTGCCGACAGCACTTAAGTTGAAGGCAATAGCAAATTAGAGATGGGAATTAGAAGGGAGGCATGTACATCTCCAAATCCAGTGTATCAAGTATAAAATCATTAAGAATAATACACATATTGTTATTTAGCTACAGCCACAGTTCTGGCTGCATTCAAGGTATTAAAAAGGTGAAAGGTTATTTGAGAAAAATATAGGGCAGGAGCATGACATCATCTGAACTTAATCCCATCTTCAGAACATCATTTCCAGTCACAAGTATCTCAGCATTATCGTTATCAGCATTGTAAACGGGACATGAAAAGTTTACCATATTGATATTAATCTTTAACATATCAAATTAAGAGAAATTTTCAGAAATACCCGCCCTGATGAGGTATTCATAACAAATGGCAAAAGATCAACAGTAAGCTTAGTCCATTAAGAAGCAAATTTAAAAAGCACCTTACCCCAAAGAGGTTTAAATTATTAGGTGGGAAGGTTGAAATGACAATTTGGGATAGGGCAGGAGCAATAGTGACTTTTAGACTACGAGTGGTAGAATTTTTAGGAAAGGGAAAAAGAGGAAAAGACTGAGGATCAAGTTATTCCTCAGTTACGAATTGCAAAGGTGAATCAATGTCATATGAATTAATCGTACAAACTAGAGGAAGTTATTCTTGCATAGATAGTTTTTTAAAAAATAAATAAATTGCATTCGTCAACTTAAGTATGACAACAAAGTCTTATACAGCTACACGATCCTTTATCCGGAACCTTGTATTCCGAATTTCAGATTTTTCTGGATTTCGGAAAGCCAGATTTAAGCCCACCCGAATTGTGCTGCCATATCCACCCCGACGCCCTTCCAGTCGCCCTGCAGTCTCCCCCCACCCCTTTCCGACTCACGCTGCCGCCTCTCTCCCCACTTGCCGGATTTTTAAGCTTTCTGGATTTTAGAGCTTTCCGGATTTTAGATGTCCAGATAAAGGATCTGTATTTATATTGTATCTCTTCCATATCTCAAAATACTTTAGTTCTGAGGTTGCATCCATTAAGATCTGCTTATTGGAGACAAACAGACTGGAAGCTTATAGGTCTGAAGAGTTACTTGAAGGGCCACATTATTTTGAATAGCTGACTACATTAATGTGAAATTACATCGGCATAACGTTAGTAAGAAAGCAGGCTTCATACCCATAAAGACATCAGAGAACTTGGTGAGATTTTAATGACAAACTAACATCTCCTTGAGCACTTTTACCAGATCAGGTCATCTTCAGGTACAAATGGGTTCCATTCTTACTGACATACACAAGTCTATTTGCTCCAATGTCAGAAATAACAGAAAAAACATTTTATAATTTAACCACACCTCCATAGCATTGCAATGAAAGGCATGAAAAGCACACAAGACTGATGAGAATGACCAAAAATGGAGAAAAAAAACTAATATCGCAAGTTTGAAAAACACTTCAATTTCATTATTATAGTGGAGCATATATTCGGGGGGAGGGGAATTAGTCGAATGTTTGTAACCCAGGGTTGGCCTGCATATGGTTTCAGATATAATTCCTTCATTGCTCCTAGGTCAAAATCCTGCAACTTCCTCCAGGACAGCATTGTGTCATTACCCACCACAAGGACTGCAGAGGTTTAAGGTTGCAGCTCACCACCACTTTCAAGGATAAATAGGAATGGACAATTAAATGCAGGCTCAGCCCGTGAACCCACACCCATTGAACAAATTATTAAAAACTATGTTTTAAACTACATTCTATTTTCACAAATTATTGGCCCTATTAGAACAAGTGCACACAAGAATCTCATTAGAGTTGTGGAGTTAAGGGACTTACTTTGCTAATGGTCCTGGGAAGTTTTTCAATTCTTCTTGTTCAGGCATGTGCTGTAGGACCATCTGGAAGCAAGACAACAAAAGTCAACAACATTCAAGATTCAAATTTTTTAATAATATGGAATTATAATTTGATCTTCCAGGATCATGAAGATTTTGGATTTCCTCCCAATAATCCTCTTCAGTTAAGTCAGGACAGGATGGTCTGGCCAGAGGGACCTCCTTCTACAGGAACGTACTTTTCAACGTCCATGGAAAACTGCTCCTTTTCCTTCAGATTCAGAGATTAACATTAAATGTTTGGTTTGGAAATAAAACAATCTCTTTACCATGCTGAGAATTTCCAGGATTTGCTTCCAATTGTTAACCACTTCCTACTGAGATTTAAATCTTCACTTTCAGTAAAAAAAACAGCCAGGAGCTTTGATCTCAAAGTAAAAATACAAAATGCTGGAGAAGCTCAGCAGGTCAAACAGTGTCCTTTATACAACAAAGGTAAAAAAAAAATACATAACTGACATTTCAGACTTGAACCCTTCATCAAGATATGAGAAAATGGCAGCAGGTATCCAAACAAAAGAGTGGGGGGTGGGAAAGGCAGATGATAGGTGGAGAAAGGAGGGAGAGGACAGCAGCAATGAGGGGGAGGAGGGTTGGCTGAGTGGGTAATGGAGAAGGGAGGGGGAGAAATGGAAAGACAAGAAAGGGGGAGGGGAAAGAAAAAGCGAGCAGGTTTAGTAGAAAGCAGAAAAGTCAATGTTTGTGCCATCTGGCTGGAGAGCACCCAGATGGAAAATAAGGTGTTTGTTCCTCCAATCTGCAGGTGGTCAGGGTGGGTCAGTACATAAGGCCATGAACAGATTTGTGAGTCTAGTAGTGTGACTTGGAATTGAAATGGTTGGCTACTGGGGCGGGGTCACTGATGTTATGGTTGCAGAGGTGCTCAGTGAAGTGATCTCCCAATCTGCGACCAGTCTCTCCGATGTACAGAAGGCCACAAAGGGAGCACTGGATGCAGTAAATAAGTCCTCTGGATGTACAAGTGAAGTGTTGCTTCACTTAAAAGGCCTGTTTGGGGCCCTGGACCATGGTGAGAGAGGAGGTGTGGGCACAAGCGTTGCACCTCCTGCAGCCACAGGGGAAGATGCCGTGAGGGCGATGGGTGGGGGGGGGGGGGGGGGGAGATGTGCATGAGGGAATCGGAGAGGAAGCAGTCTTTGCAGAAGGCCAAGAGGGGAGAAGGAAAAATGTGTCTGGTGGGGATCCTGTAGTAAATGCCGGAAATTCCAGCAGATGATGTGTTGGATGCTGTGGCTGGTGGGGTGGTAGGTGAAGGAGACTCTATGTTGGTTGGGGCCAGAGGGGACCAGACCAGATGAGCAGGAAATGGATGAGATGTGGATGAGAGCTGAGTTGATATTGGAGGGGAAGCCATGTTTGTGGAAGAAGGCAGACATTTTGGAGGATCTGGACTGGAAGACCTCATCTTGGGAACAGATGTGGCAGAGGCAGAGAAATTAAGAGCAGGGATGGAATCCTTGCAGAGGACAGAGTGTGAGGAAGTGTAGTCCAGGTAGTTGTGGGAGTTGGAGGGTTTATAGTAAATGTTGGTGGAAAGCTTGTCTCCCGAGATCTCAAAATTCCACATACAATACAAAACATTTAGAATAATCACATTAGCATCCTACCTCCGCAATAGGTGATGGATGACCAATTATTTCCCCAAATCTTTATTATATTGCGTCAAAACCATAACATGGAGAGACGAGGCACAGGTAGGGCATGTCCTTCCTCACTGCCCTCTACAGCCCACCTGTTCATCAACTGCACACTGATCAAATCTACTATTTATGAAACAGATGAAAATTCAATGGCAGAAACCAGTGCCTTTACATCTGTACTTTTAGCTTCCATGTGCAATCCCAGCATTGTCATTAATAACTCATTGTTGAAGATACTCAAAGCAAACTGCCTGTGAGGAGCAAGTTTAATATTTCAGGTCAACAATCCTTCATCGGAACTGAAATAAAAACAAGCTTCTTTTTTGAAGTTGCAGGGATGATGAGAAAGGGAGATGAGATGCATTGTGGGTGCTCCCTGAGAGGGAATACTCCAGACAAAGCAGCTATGATGAATAAGCATTCATTTTCCTCTCTTCTCAGATGCTCCATGATTTGCTAAACATCTCCAGCATTTTCTGTTTCGAGTTCTGATTTTCAATACCAACATTTCTTTGCTTGTCAGTTAGCACAATGGTGTGCCATTTATATTTCGGGCCAAATAGCTGGCTGACTTGGATAGAGGTTGGAGTAGTAGTAATAGGCCAAATCAAAAATTATGAACATTGTAAGAGGAACCTTCCTGAGTACAATCCATACTTTTCACAGTACCTCCAGGCTATGTATTTCAACCAAAGCAGGCTGTCCTTCTGAAGGGAGGTTGCTCAACACTTTAAGCAACTGTCCTCCAGGACTAAACCGGACACAAAGATGAGGAACTGTAAATTTCTCCGGGGTCACAGGTCTTGGTGGAGCTGGTGAGGAAAAAAAAGTTTTAATGAAAATTATTAGTTTAGACAAACATTGGCTTATCGGCACGTATTCCCATTAATCACTCCTTATACCTTGATTATATACTACCCCACAATTCACTCCCAAATTCCATCAACCCAACAACATTCCCAGGTTTTCTATTTTTTTTTCCCCACAAGAAACACTCTCCACCTCTCAATTTCATTCCATCCTTTACCCAAAGATTTTTGTTCTAGATACAGGAAAAAAAAAGTATCCAGCACTTATGGGGATTGATAGATACCAGATAATCTCAAACAACCAGAAACTTCTCGAGTGTTGCGTGGATTGTCGAACTAACCACCAGAGGTGGCAATTTTAACTTTTGCATTGTTTACCTATTTATTTTCTACCATTATTTTTGCCTGTTGCTTGAATTCCAGATAACAGTGATTTTACTGTACAACACTACCGCCTTCCAAGCTAAATTTTAAGATGACAGCATATAGATTTGGTAAATGCGTGGATGAATGTACCTCTTTCCACAGGCTGCCATCCTGTTTCCGCTGGATATCCATACTGATAATCTACGTAATTGGGCGGTGCAGTGTTTTCGGAGTATTGCCCATATGTGTAATCAGCAGAGATGGTTGAATGACTTGGCTGTTCATAAGGGACAGTCAAGTCCTTTTGACTCCTGTAAACCTGGCTCTGCAGAAAATAATCTGGTTAGGGAGTGAGGATAAATGATCCATTTTACAGTAATGCAATATTTTCATACAAATCCACAATAAAGTCTTCTGCCCAGATTCGTAATGAAAATAATCCGATCAAACACATGCTGCAACTCTATTGTCCTGGTACAGGACAAAATAGTGCAATCATTGGCACAGAGGCATGATTACAGCATATCTGTGAATGCAGAAATTATCACTGATATAAATGATCTGAATCAAATGCAAAAATTTTAGTTTAAATGATTTTCAGTTCAATTAATGCATATTCATGAGGGAAAAAAAACACAGCCTGCATATAGCTCTGTCACTATCGGGAAGTTGGGGGGGGGGGGGAAGAGGAGGGGGGGAAAAATAAAACTGCAGAAAAAACAAAAGCAACATTTATCTCAAACCTTAACCAAATATGATTAGCAGTATTTGGTCTATCACTTTCTCAGAGATTTGTAATGGGGGACATTTATCCATGTTTTGTTGGAGCAGAAGCCCCACATGACACTGCAGCAATCTGTCGGAGGAACTCAGCAGGCAAACCACATTCGTGGAAGTGAATGGTCAACGTTGCGAGCTAAAACCCTTCATCAGGGCCTGACAATTCTTTATTCTCCTACTGACGCTTCTCAGCCTCAGCCTCAGAATTTATTGTCACAAACTCATCACCAAGTGTATCGTTCTGCAGCACCAATACAGTGCAAACATCGCTATAATTTTTTTTTTAAATAAATCATCCAAGAAAATAAAATCAAGTTAGGTAGGGATGTGGTTCATTATCCATACAAAAATCTGATGGCAGAGGGGGAGCTGTCCTTGTGTCATTGAGTAATCGTCTTCAGTTCCCCCAGCAGATTGTCTTGCCCCATACTACTCGCTTGAACCACTCAACTCACCTGCTGAGATTGGGAGCTGAAGCTGCTGCGCCGACTCCTCACACTGTGAGAGCTCAGCACACTGTGAGCAGAATGTTCACTGTGTGTACTGCGCCGATCAAATTCATCAGTGTATGCGTCTCGTCGATTACTTTCATCAAAACTGCTGTCATATCGAGGGTCATATTTCCAGAGTTCCTCATATCCATTTCTCCTATTAAACAAGTGTGCATACATTCATGTTCTACTTAAAGGAAGTTGGTCCTTACAGAAACCACTGCCATCACTCCACTATACAAGTGACAATGATGTGAAGTGCACAAACATGATTTCTGATTGATGGCATACGAAGTTAGGTCTGGACTAGAAATCGAAGACAAGAAATCACAGATGCTGCAATATTTTAAAAATGATGAGAAGCTGGAGGTAACCAAAACGTTAACTGTTCATCTCTCTCCAGAGTAGCAGGGCAGAAACACGGTTAGTGATAGAAATCTCAAACTCACCTGTCTCCGTAGGGCTCCCGGTAATAAGAATCACGTGCTTGATAGGGTCCATAATACCAGTATGGGCGGTCATAATCTCTATAGTCTCTGTACCAAGGATTATAGGAAGCCAGGTCATACTTCTCCCAGTGAGCTGGGTCTAATAACAAAACAGTTATGAAAACATAGTACAAAGTTCATTTTGAAGAAAAATGGAAAGGAGAAAATGGAAATTAGAACACATTACTATCTTGAAACATCTCAAAATGATTCTTGTAGCATTGTTACTGCTGCTACAGAGGAAATGTGGCTGCCAATGTGCACAATGCCATTTTACACAAATAACAATGACCATTTTTTGGTTTAAATTTTATCATTTAACTAATGGCTTAGATATGAGGGATAGCATGGTTAGTGTAGCGGTTAGCACAACACTTTTATAGTGGGTTCAAATCTGGTGCAGTCTGTGAGGGTTTTTTTTGTACTTCCCTGTGTCTGTGTGGGTTTCCTCCAGGTGCTCTGGATTCCTCTACCCTTCAAAACGTATGGGGATTGCAGGATAATTGGGGTATTTCAGCAGCATGGACTTGTGGGATGGAAGGGTCTGTTACTGTGCTGTACCTCAGACTGATACATTTCCAGGCATTGAAGGAATCAATGGATGTGAGGATTGTGTAGAAACAGAGCTGAGCCACAATTGTGATGAATGACAGGACAGATTCAAAGGACTGCAAGATGCTGGTGAGACCACATTTGGAGTATTGTGCACAGCTCTGGACACCCATTGTGGGAAAGGTGTAATTAAGTTGAAAAAGATTATAGGAATGTTATCTGGACCAGCAGGCTGCAGTTAAGAGAGGCTGGAGAGGATGGGGTATTTTGTGCGGAAGCCAAGGAGGGACCTTATGGAAGTTTGCTTTGATAAAGTAAACAGTGGTAGTCTTTTCCTCGGGGTAGGGAATCTAAAAATACAGAGCATAGATTTAAGGTGAGAGGAAAGATTTAAAAGGGACCCGTGGGCAACTTTTTCCATGCTGTATGCCCAAATTTAATCTAAACTTCACTTTAAACAACTCCATTATTTTTAGTACAAACCCTTAAGGAGAAAGGAATTGTTAACAAATCAAGACAAAAGACTTGAAACATCAGAAACATGATGAGCTCACAAGGGAACAGTTCTCAATGCAAACTGTGGAAAACAAGTTCTCTCACCTCAGTGAGATTGTGACATTCCTTCTTGAGCCAGAGGTACCAGCAATCATATGCACAATGTGCAGGATTACATAGTATATTAGCCACGGGACAGGCCATTTAGCCTGAAGTGGCCTTTGAGCAGTAGTGCTCCTCTCAAGCCTCCCACCAGCTTTCCTCATTTATCAGTGGAGCCTTTTCTGCTCTTTATCAGTCTTCCCTTAAATTTTTTTTTTTTGTAGTGCCATCATGAGTTTCTCCTGAATTGCCTTCAATTTCACAATGGCACTGAAATAATATTGATGGTGCTAACATACCATTCTTTAAAAACACTAAAAATTCAGGCTCTGTTCAGGTAGACATCAAATAATTCAAAGGACTGGAACTTTCTCAGGGACACGATCCAGTTGACTACAAAAACTATGATCTCTAGGTTTAACCATAATCACACCTAAATCACACCAATATCTTTTTAAAAAATTTCTACTTCACTATCTTATGGACAACAAAAGAAACATTTCCACAAAACTCAGCAGGGGTCTTTTCTTACCTCGATACTGATATTGGCCACTGTAATAATCTGCATAGTAACCAGTGTGGCCTTCTCGTACACTTCTTCCTCCATAGAGCTCTTCAGTGTACCCTTGCCTGAACAGATCAGCAAACATTGAAAAAATTTTACTTTAAGTTTATATGCTGCCAGTCCATATTGAGTACAATGGCTGGAGCAACTGTTTCAGCCGACATGAGGGTGCTGAGACACCAGCTCACTGTCATAGATTCATACAGCTTAACAAATTGAGTGCTGTGCAAGGGGAAAGAGAAATGGAAAACCCACTGCCCAAAGATAAACCAGACAAAAATTCAAAATGATCTACTGTAGTAGTGTTTTAAAAAAGATAAATAGGTATGAGAGTGTTATAGATGAATACAGCAAATAGCAGAGGGTGGAGCAAGAGAAAGGTAAACAATTGTTCTGACAAAGGATCTCTTCCCACATATGCGACCAGAACTGCTGAGCATTTCCATCATTTATTTTCAGTAATATGCAGATTTTTTTGATTTTTAAAGAAATATCCCAATTTCATTTTGAATGAGTCAACTCCTTTCAAGAGCGTTGTTTCTTGAGGGAAAAGAACAAAAGTTGGGAGAATAAAATGAGATTAATGGTCAGTGCAGACTTGGTAGGCAGAAAGGCAGGTTTCCAATAATCTACGACCCTTAAGTAAAAAGCGGCGCTCTTTTCAAAAGGTAGAATGGGGGAAAGGTGACCCAAGTCCCCAGATATGATGGTGCTCACAGCCAAATTGAATGTTTTGTGTCAGAGTTTACTGGACAAGTGGTTGGCACAGTTCTACTGCAGCCGACCAAATCAACAGGAATACATTTTTAAGACAGCCAGCACTAAAGGACTGCTGAAACATTAATTTCCTAACCCTAATACATGCTCTTAGATTTTTGAAGGAAGACTTGAAGAAATCTTGAAGGAACTAGCAAAAAAGAAAGTGTGTGTGTGTGTGTGTGTGTGTGTGTGTGTGTGTGTGTGTGTGTGTGTGTGTGTGTGTGTGTGTGTGTGTGTGCACCTGTCCCCATCACCATCAAGCAACCCATTCAAAGTGGGTTCTGATTGGACAAGCTTGAAGACCATAAGGCTTGGAGATAGTCACAGTGGGTGTCAGGGCTAAAATGTATTTCTTGCAAGCAAATTCTATTTTGTGGCTTTCAAGTGACTGTTTAATAAATTTAATGCCATCTTCTGGCAAACAGCCATTTTGAAGGTTATAGTTTGCCTTTGAGAGAGATAATCAGATTAGTTAGTTTTCTTTGTTCTACAGAATGGTCGAAATCTAGAATGTGCCAACAACTTTTATTAATTATTAATCACCATCTAACAAAGATTTTTTTATAAACTTTATTTATTCGTTCACAAAACAAATATGACGTATACAGAAATTAAAGATGAACATTTTTTTCTATATATATATAGAAAAAAAGAAAAAAGTACCCCCCCTTCAGCCAACTGAGCCATAAAAAAGTAAAAAAGAATATTAAAAAAAAAATAAATATACATATTAAAATCTAATCAATATAAATTGAAATGTAAATATTCTGAGTATAACAGCCACATATTAATTAAAAAATTATAATTATCATGCGAAACATACATAATTTTTTCCATTATTAAACAATATTTCATCTCATTATGCCATCTACTTATATCAATCATATTTGTATCTTTCCATGTACTAGCAATACATTTTTTCGTTACGGATAAAGCTAAATATACAAAAGCAAGCTGGAACTTTCAAAACTTACAAACCTTTCAAAAGTTGCAAACTACCCAATAAAAATACTGTTGGATCTAAAACTATTTTAATCTTATACAGATATTCTAAAAACGATTGAATTTTCTTCCAAAAAGATTGTATATGTATACATGACCCATAATTAATCATTGCATCACGTGCATTTATCAATCTAGTTACACTATCATAAAAGATATCTAACCATCCTCTTCAGAAAAAATAAAACCAATATCCGCTTCCCATTTAACTTCAGATTTATCCCAACCCTTTTTATCCATACCATCCTGTAATATTTGATACACAAATAAAATATACACCTTCTCTGGTACTTTCATAAGAAAAGTCTCAAATTTAGTCATTTTAGGTAAAATCATATCTCTACCAAACATACATATTACCAAAGATCGAATTTGATAATAAAGAAATAAAGAATTCATATCAATACCAAAATCTTCCCTCATCTAATTAAAAGATAAAAACTTACCCTCTTTAAAACAATCTCCCAAATTTTTCACACATTTAAATCTCCAATGCAATAAACTTTGATAATTATGTATTGAAAAAGAAATAAGTTGATTATTATACTCAACTTTGACACATCTACTATTATTACTAAATACCAATAATATCTTTATATAGAAACTCAAATCAATGTATATAGGCCCTCCAATTAAAAAAAATCACAAATTAAAAACTAAAAAAAAATAAAGAAAAAAAACTACCAAAAGGTAGTAATCCCCTAAACAAAAATTGGGTGTGGGTCACCCACCAGTGGCTGATGACTAGTAAAGAACTTAGTGCACATCTCTCCCTCCCCAACCAGTCAGTAACATCAAAATCTCATAACAAAAGAAAAAATAACATTTAAAAAAATTCTTCTTTTCATCCAGAAGATTCCAATCTCGAAGATCCCATTTCAGAAGGAGGTAGACTCTTTCCATTCCCATTTTTGCCATTTCTTCCGTTTCCAGAACAACCAGAATTTTCTTCAGAAGATAATGGTGGATTACGTCTTTTTCCTCTTATATCTGGCAATGAATCAGCAAAAATCATTGCTTCACGATCCATTTCAAAACACCGAAATTGATAGTCTCCATAAAACACCTTCAACACTGCAGGGTAACGAAAAGTAGACTTATAATCTTTACGCCACAAAACTTCTTTAACTGGATTGAATTGACGTCGACTTTGAATGACCTCTTGACTCAGATCAGGATAAAAAAAGACTCTGCTATTCTGAATCAATAATGGGGTTTGTCGTTGTCTCCCATTTTGTACTGCAAGTCGAAGTATTGCTTCTCTATCCAAATAACTCAAACATCGAATTACTATCGGTCTCGGTGGTTGACCAGCTGAGGGTGTTCTTTTCAAAGCTCGATGGGCTCTTTCCAGTGCCAATCCCCCAGAGAAAAATTCTTGCCCTAATATTTGCGGAATCCAGTCTTTAAAAAAATGAAGAAGATCTTGTCTTTCTATACCTTCCTGCAAACCAACAATTTTCACATTATTCCTTCTGCTTTGATTTTCCAAATAATCTATTTTTCTTTCTAGCTCCTTCTCACGTTCTCCTAATTCTATGACTGATTTTTCCACCTTTAATACTTTTTCTGTGTTAGAAGTCACGTTGTTTACAGTCCAAAAAAGCAGTCTGAATGTTTTTTAATTCTTCATACCAGCATTCATTTGAACCATTTCATTCATTTGAGATGTCAACAAATCCATTCCAGGTTTTATAACAGCTTGAATAGCTGCCTTCAATTGTGATTCAGTAAAGTTCAGCTCTGCTCTCTCTGACATAGTGGCAGAACAAGGTAACTGCAGCTCCTGCTGCAATTCAACAAAAGGCATTTTAAAAGATTTACTGTGGGTCTGGAGTCCCAGCGACGGCATCCCAACTTCTTCAGGGAGTCGCCGCTGGTCTCCCCCCGCATCTTGTTGTCTTCTCATCCATTCGTGAAGAAAAATGACTTTTTCAGATTGTAATGCTGCCTGATGCATTTCCTTTACAGCCTCCACAGGCGATCCTTGGGATTTAGGCAATGAAGAAATTAAGCCTGGGGCTGCTTCAAGTCGTCTAGGCCCCAAATCTTCAGCACTTCGAAAATGTATTTTCTTTTGACTTTGAGATTTAGTCTTTTTATCATTAGTGGCCATAATAATTCCTTAATACTTTAAACTAAAATTTAAAAAATTTATACTTGGAAACAAAGGGTTAAAAAACGGGTATTTAAAAGTCTGGCCAGAGATGTCGAGGTTGCACGTCTAGACTCTACACCATCTTGCCACGCCCCCCCATCTAACAAAGTTTAATGGCTTGTAACAATATATAGCAACTGATATCGTTTAATAAACTGTGAGAAAACACAACTCAACTTTAGTATGGATTTGTTTGAATGAGTCATGGACAACAAAATTCTAATTCCAGCAAATGATCATAAAGGAAAATAGTTGCTACAATTTTTAGTCAATAAAAGACAGAATTTAAAACAATAGAAAGTTGGAAGTTGGATTTGGAATTCGGATTGGATCAATTGAGCTCTGTTTAGAGCATTTCAAGCTTGAGGCACGATTGTCAACAGCATCCATCACCAAGGCCATTGAAGAGGTGGTAAGCCTGACGAAAGGATTCCTTCTGTGTGCTTATTGAAAGTTAGAGCACAGTTTGGAGAAACTGCTGCTTACCATTTGAGGACTGATTTGGTTTTGGAGTTACTGTGCATGTTTGATGTCTAAGTGAATGAGTTCATTGAATTGGAATGTCAACTGCTGCTGAAGCTACTGCTCTTATGGAGCTACGTGTTGAGAAGATGAAAGTCACAGATTTCAGAGGAATTACAAAGGTGGTAATTAGATACAAGTGGAAACAAAGCTACTCTTCAAGCAAAACTGAATGAGGCAATAGAAAAGCAGAAGGTTACGGCTGTTGGGAGTACAAATCCCACAGAAGTAATGCAAAAATGATCTACAGAATCTAAGATCAGACATTTGGAAGTGTTTGAAGGTGTGACACAAGATGGTGGTGAGGAAGACCAGCAACCCAAAATGGAGACAAAGTCAGATATTAAAGCAACATCTGACATATAGGATGACGTGTGTCAAATACAGGAAGCAGGAGAAGCAAGAGGAATTCCAGAACAAGCCCCAATGTTTCAAGTACTGCAGCTACACGTGTAAAGGTTCAGGCAGACATGGCAGCTCTTGAAGCAGAAAAGAAAATGCTTCAAGTTAAATTTGCCTCAGAGAAAAAGAGGAAGAGCAGGAGAAGCAGTGGCAGATAGCTGAGGAGCAGCTAAAGAGGAAAGAGGACCAGCTAAGGAAGCAACTCAGAAGGCAAAAGGAGCAACTGAAACTGGACAAAAAAATTGCTGTTTATCAGGCCAGGTCGAGGGCACTAGAAGGCTGAAGTAACTGGTGCTCGAAGTAAATTAACTAAAGCTTAACATTTTGGAGTCACCTTTTGAGAAAAGACAACAGAAAAAGGAAATATTTAATAGCAAAGACAAGTCAGTGTTAAGAGGTATAAGACTTGCATGGTCCCAAACTGGTCAGATTAAGGCACGGTGGTGCCAAATCTCATACATGCTGCTACCATCAGGTAACAGAAATCCGAGCGAACAAAGTAACTTGCGTCCAGGCATGACAAGATAAAATGGCTGCATCATTAATGTAGTTAGTCTCTCTCTTCTCTGCCCAAGAGAAAGATTTCAGTATTTGATGGTGACCCATTTCAATTCCAAGCGTTTATGAAAAACTTTGAACGCTGTATTGAAATTAAGAGCCAAAGCTTGGAGGATTGTCGATGTTATTTGGAGCAGTTCATGAGTGGATAACCACATGAATTTGGTAACGAGTTGCCATCATATGGCCTCGAAAGAAGGATAACAAAAGGCTAAGTTTTTAATAAAGACGCATTTTGTCAACAAGCATAAAATTTCTACAGCTTATGTACTGAAGGCTCTTTTATGGTTGTCAATAAGACCGGATGACAAAAAAGTTTACAAGCTTATGCCCTCTTTCTAAGAGGATGTTGCAATGTCACATCTACAAGCCATCTACAAGAGCTTGACATATCTACTAATATGTCAATCATTATAGATAAATTACCCTATCGGATGAAAGAACTATGGAGAAGTTCAGTTGTTAAATACCAGAAAAGATGCAATGTTACAGCTACTTTTAAGGACTTGGTGGAATTCATTGAAGTACAAGCAGACATTGTCACAGATCCAGTGTACGGAAATAGCAAAGGCACTCAAACAATAAGTAAAGTTAGAACTATAGAACACTATAGCACAACCAAAATTTTTAAAATGTACATTTGCCACCTCACTGGCAGTCTTCTTCTTCTTTGGCTTGGCTTCGCGGACGAAAATTTATGGAGGGGTATGTCCACATCTGCTGCAGGCTCGTTGGTGACTGACAAGTCCGATGCGGGACAGGCAGGCACGGTTGCAGCGGTTGCAAGGGAAAATTGGTGGGTTGGGGTTGGGTGTTGGGTTTTTCCTCCTTTGTCTTTTGTCAGTGAGGTGGGCTCTGCGGTCTTCTTCAAAGGAGGTTGCAGCCCGCCGAACTGTGAGGCGCCAAGATGCACGGTTGGAGGCGATATCAGCCCACTGGCGGTGGTCAATGTGGCAGGCACCAAGAGATTTCTTTAAGCAGTCCTCGTACCTCTTCTTTGGTGCACCTCTGTCTCGGTGGCCAGTGGAGAGCTCGCCATATAACATGATCTTGGGAAGGCGATGGTCCTCCATTCTGTAGATGTGACCCACCCAGCGCAGTTGGGTCTTCAGCAGCGTGGATTCGATGCTTGCAGATTCTGCCAGCTTGAGTACTTCGATGTTGGTGATGAAGTCATTCCAATGAATGTTGAGGTTGGAGCGGAGACAGCGCTGATGGAAGCGTTCTAGGAGCCATAGGTGATGCCGGTAGAGGACCCATGATTCAGAGCCGAACAGGAGCGTGGGTCTGGCAGTACAGGATAAATGAAGGAAAATGAAACTTTGCCTGCAGTGAAGAAATGTTTGTTCTGTAATGACAAACATAATCTGGAAAAGTGTGCGCAGATGGAGAAAAAAAAAGACACATGGAAAGAAAATAGCTTTTTTGAAGGAAAATGGAATATGTTTTGGGTGTCTGTGTTAAGGGCACATTAGCAAAAACTGCAAAAAGCAACTCAGCTGTGACATATGTAGCCAAAAGCATCCCAAAATGCTACACGTCTTCCAGGAAAAGAAGAAAATAGAAAAGGAACAAATGACAAAAAAAAAGCAGTTGAAAACAGTGCTGAAGTTTCGATATTAACAAATGGTCTTACAGGGGCCAGAGAAAACAACTGCAAACTTTTGATAATACATTTTACAAGTCAGGCCAAGAAAGGAAGTGCAATAGTGCAAACTTACGCATTTCTTGACCCAGGAAGCACTGCGTCATTTTGCACCGTGGGGCTAATAAGATTAATCTTCAAGGAAGGTGGCCAAAAATTCTATTGAGAACTAGAGGTCAAGTTAAACATATTGAAACCAAAATTGTTTTGGGCCTAGAGATTGCTGGATTGGATAGTAATGATTTTTGTGAACTCCCAGGCATATACACTTAGAAGACCATACCTGTGCATAAACGAAACATCCCACATCAAAATGACATTAAACATTTTTCAAATCCATCCACTGTTCATTCATTTATGCAAAATCAACTCTGAGATTAAGTTTCTGATTGGTTAAGGTGTACCAAAAGCTCTGGAAACATTAGATACAAGGAGTGTGGGAGAAGGACCTTACATGGTGTTAGGTCTGCTTTGTTCATGAATGAGTGAGACAAACACCAGACTGAGTCGAAATCAGGGTTCTTTGTTCTTTATTACCGGATTGTAACACTTGCGACTAACGATGTTAGTCGGAGAATGCATTCTGCCGTTATCAGCAAAATGGTGATTTTTTATACCCTTGGATACGTGCTTAGAACATCATCATATCATTACTTGTCCAATGACTAAAACTGTTGCTATCCTTTCCCTGCTAGCTTCCTGCCTCTCAATCCATCAATGTCTCTCTTATCTTGTAAGTACAAGGATGCATTCACATCTTGTTACAGCCCTGTACAGGGTAACTCCTTACACATTCCCATCTCATGATGTTTTACCTTACAATGGTCAAAACTATGGTTGTTTGGATGATAAATGGACCATTAGGAGAAAGAAGAGGTTCAAAAAACAATCGGCTATGTTACATCAAAGATGAGCAGCAATAGAAATTCACCAAGACAATGATATCTTCAAAACAATTTTTATTAATATCTATTAATAATATATAATCTTACTTAAATTTAAACTTAACCCAAGTATGCGCAAATGTATACGTGTGTGTGTGTGTGTGTGTGTGTGTGTGTGTGTGTGTGTGTGTGTGTGTGTGTGTGTGTGTGTGTGTGTGTGTGTGTGTGTGTATATATCACCTAAACCATTACAGCTTGGGTACAATTCTGAAAAGTTGATTCATAGTTCAGTCTTAAAAATCCTGTGTTGAAACTTAGAACTTTTAAACTGTTGTTCAGAAGTAATTATGAAGTAGTTGAGACACCAAATCATCAGGTTTCTCAAAACTCAGGAATTCTTGTTGAATTGCTCTCAGAGAAATGTTCCTTCATACAAATGATTTGTCACAGCTCCTCTCTTTCATGTAAGGGTTACAAGACTTGTGACCTCCATGATGCTTTCAAGTCAGACAAGGGTCAGACGAAATAACCATCAAAATGGTCATGATCCAACTACAAGAATGATCTTGCATTTTTTTAAACCCAGATACAAGTCAGACAAAAGTGACCATTACAATGGCCACAGCAGATCACTGCTCTCCGATGACAAGCAGCAGTAGCAGAACTGACCATCTCTCCCAAAGCCACTCGAATTCTGCCTCCAGATGACACTAAAATGCTGCTTTTTGAAGTGTCTTAATCACATGACTTGCTTCATCAATACTGGCTTTTAGTTTCAATTTCCCAAAAACATGAGTCATCTGGCAGATAGCCCACTGTTTGAACAGATGTCATCCTTAGTAAATATTAATTGTTTCAGTATTTCAGTTGAACAATAACAGTAGTTTTATGGCTTTGAACGTAGGTACCTTTCCATCAGTTAAGAACATCGTTATCTGTGTGTCTTTCCTTGCTCCAACCCCTAAAGTAACTTTATTAAAAATATAATATACTGTAACAGCTATAAGTGTCAACAAAATAACGATTGTTAAGCAGGAGCATTAGGTCAAGAATGACTTTCCTGAGTGCATCAGGGACGACCAAGAATCTTGGAATCGGTTTCAAAATCTGTCAAGCTAGTTAATGGTTATTAATGCATTAGATTACCTTTAAATGAAAGGGAATTATGCATGCCTGATAATAGAAGCTTCATCGAACAACATACACTGAATTTAAAAAGTTAAAAGATTCTTTCTTTCATTCAGACTAGAGCAAATGCGTGTCTGATATGATATCCAAAGGATATGCAGAGAAAGTACCAGTTGATATCTTGGAACGCAATGATGGCAAAAAGTGGTACTTACCACACTGTGGGGTTTTGCATCCACAGAAATAAAAACTTCATGTGGTGTTTGACTGTAGAGCGACCTTTCGGGGAGTTTTACTAAATTCTCAATTCTTACAGGGTCCTGATTTGAGCAGTGCATTGATGGGAGTCCTAACTAGATTCTGTAAAGAACCTGTCATCATCACTGCAGATACTGTAGCAATAAAAGTACCGAATAAAAACCGGGACTTGTTTCAATTCTTTTGGAGGCCTAATAGAGACTAGTCAGAACGTGGTGGAATGCAGAATGACAGGGCATCTATTTGGAGCGACTTCATCACCAAGTTGTGCGAATTTTGCCCTTAAGAAGTGTGCTGAGGACAATAGCACCATCAGGAATAACTTCTATGTGGATGACTGGTGCAGCTACAGTTAAAGAAGCAATAGCTCTTCATCTTGAATTAAGAGCGATCTGCAACAAAGGAGGCTTTCTACTTACCAAATAGACAAATAATAGTGACAGGTATTGGCTGCCATACCTGAAACAGAGAGGGCAAAGGAAATGAAAAATTTGGACTTAGACCATGACCACCTTCCTGTGGAGAGGGTGTGAGGTGTGCAATGGTGTGTTCAGTCTGACGTTTTTAAGTTCAAAACCATTTTGAAGAACTGACCTTTCACAAAAATGGGGATTTTATCAACAGTCAGTTCGATACATGATCCTCTAAGCATCAATTGTCCTGATTGCCAAGAAAATCCTACAAGATTTGTGTAGGAAAAAGATTATTTAGAATGATGAGATACCAGAATCCATTGTACAAGACTGGACATGTTAGATTCAAGATCTTCGTAAGCTGGAAGACTTCAAGATTGACAGATGCTTCAAATCCACAAACTTTGGAAATCTGACATTTGCTCAATTGCGTAATTTTGCTGATGCACGTTGAAGACGTTTATGGAAATGTTAGTTACCTATTACTGCATGATAACAAGGATCAGATATATTGTGGATTTGCAATAAGAAAGGCCAGAGTTGCTCCATTGAAAGGAGTAAACAGAATGGACACAAGGTTGAAAAAATTAGTTGCAGATGGAATTAAAAGACTCCATTTTTGACTGGTAGCACCTCTGTGCTCAAATACATCAACAATAAAGCCACAAGGTTTTGAACTTTCATGGCTAACAGAATCACTGAAATTGATAAAGTCTGACATTCAATACAGTGGAGACATGTTTATAACCCAGTTAACAATTCTGCCAATTTGGCTTCCCAAGGTTTGAAAGTAATTTTTTTCCTAAAGAAAGGAATGTGGGCAAACAGGCCTCTGTTTAAAAGTAGTGGCCTCAAATTCGAGATAAATTATAAGAAATGTTACCAGAAGACACTGAAATCAGGAGTAAGATTGCAAATGCTGTTTAGATAATGTCTGAACAAATAGATTCAGTTACCTACTTAAACCATTACTTCTCATCCTGGAATCGTTTGAAAAGGGCAACAGCATGGATACTTAGATTTAAAAGATGGCTTCTGAATCATAGCGGAAAGAACAAACAAACAATGTTCCTGCTCAATTTCAATCAGATAACATCCATCAAAAGGATCTTCCACAAAAAGAAACAGGTGATCTTGAGACTCAAGAAGAGGGAGGTCTCACATTTAAAGAAATGATTAATGCTAAAATGAAGATAATCTGCTTTTGTCAGAGAAAGAGATTTGTAGATGAAATTTCAAGTCTGAAAAAGGGAATGAATGTCTCTTGAAATTCCTGGTTGATGGGGAAGATTGTTGATACCATTCAGGACAAAAAAAAAGGACTTGTACATCAAGTTTGGATCAAGACTAAAACTGGCTTTTTGAACAGTCCAATTACTAAAATCTGTCTTTTACAAGAAGCAGAAAACTTTGATAATTTATTTTCACTTTCTTTTGAAATTTAGCCGAAATGTATACTAATTTGATTATTTTTATTTATGATGGTAATTTATTATTTTTTAGACATAATAATTAGGGGCTGATAATTAGAGTTAAAATGTATTTCTTGCAAGCAAATTCTATCTTGTGGCTGTCAAGCGATTGTTTAATATATTTCATAACATCTCCTGGCAACAGCCATTTTAAAGGTTATAGCTTGCCTTCAAGAGAGGTAACCAGGCCAGTTAGTTAGTTTTCTTTGATCTCCAAAATGGTAAGAAATTTAGAATGTTCCAACAACTTTTATTAATTGTTTATCCATTATTTAATCATCTAACAAACTTTAATGGCTTGTAAAAATGTATAGCAACTGATAATGATATTTAATAAACCATGGAAAACTCAACTCAACTTTAGAAGGGATTTGGATGATTGAGTCATAGACAACAACAACATTCTAATTCCAGCAAGCGATTATAAAGGAAAATAGTCACTACAGTGGAGTTAAGCAAATATTTTGTGAACCATCCCAAAAGTATGGCAGTGTAAATGAGGGGAAAGAGAAAATGCAACTTCAACTATGGCTTCATGCTGCATTCCTTATCTGAGCTATAACAACATTGTTGGGTGGATTCTAGTCCCAAAAATATTAGCAAGCATGCGCAGAAAAGTACCAGAAAGGGACATTGCTATAGTAACCAGAATCAAAAGTACTTCAGACAGTTATTTCAACTGAGCTTGTGGGCTTCATAGCTAGGACTACCATATTTATTCCCCCCCCCCCCACCCCGCCAGAAAACCCAATTATTGTTTAGGAAACTAACAAAATATTCATCTTGTTTTTATTGTTCAGTTGCCTCACCTAATCATTGCAATTTATGCTGAGGATTCAATCACAAAGCAGTTAAGGGGAGAATGCCAGGGTTAGAGAAAGCAATAAAGAATGACAGTATTTGGTGATTTAGAGGTGATCTCTATCTACTGCCCTTATCCTTCTCGGCAGTAGAAATCATGCAAGGTACCAAAAATAACCAATGTGGATGTCATACAAAACCTGCTGTGTACTCAGTTACAATGGTCCACAAGGGTCATATACTATTAGTCTGTCAATATTAATTTCCTTTCTGGTGAGGAAAGGGCCATTCCAATTTTCAGGGGAGAAGCAAAGTTTAAAAACACACAAAATAATTTTATATTCATCTCGAAATGATGCATCATCTGATGCAAAAACAACTCCAAGCAGGAATAATAAAGGTTCCTCTTTACGAAGCAACAATAGCATACCTAGATGGTGGCCTGTCAGAAGACTGACTCGCTCTGGAGCTGGGTCGACTGCTCCTCTCTCTCTCTGGATCCTTGTATCCTGCACTATTGGCATCATATCTGTCATATCGGACATTGTAACGCCTGTATGGATCATCCTGAAGAAACAAGCACAAATCAACACCTGGGTCGTGCCAATCTATCAAAGGTAATGAAACCAAACTATTTTCTATCAGTTGTGTCATTCTGCAAAGACTGATCTTTCAACCAACTTCAACAAAACAGCTAAGGCTTTTCTTAGTTCTCTGCTAGAACTTTTATGTGCAACTTGCTAACATCTTTTTTCCATAACACATCAATATTTTAAAATATGGGCGGTATACACATGAAAATTTTCTGTATTTCTCATCATTAACTGGATTCAAACTTTTAAAAGGTTAATTTCCCATCTATTACCTTTCTTCTTTCCTGAAAGTGGTGACTTCCGATGAATGGGTGTACAATGTGGTCAGAAATGCATGTGTGTGTCTGCACGCAAGTAAAATACCCACACCATTACAGTTTAGGCACAATTCAAGTAAGTCAATTCCCAAAGCTCAGTCTCAGAAATCTTGTGTTCGAACTCAAAACTTTTAAACTGTTGTTCAGAAGTAATTACAAAGTAGGTGAGATACTGCCTGATCAAACAGCTCAAAACTCACAAATCCTTATTGAGTTTCTTCCCAAGAAATGTTGTTTCATACGAATGATGGTCACAACTCCCCTCTTGCTTGCAAGGGGAAACGAAACATGTTTGAAATCATTTTAAAGACAAAGGCAAGGGGTCAGACAAAATAACCTTTAGAATGGTCATGATCCAAATACAAGAATGATCTTGGTTTCTTTACCCTTATACAGGTCAATAAATAATGATCATTGCAGTAGATCACTATTTTCCCCTGACAAGGAGACCCAGCAGAAGTGTCCATTTCACACAAAGTTGATTCATTTCTGTCTCTTGCAGATCTCTGGTTATTTATTAATTAATCTTGCCTCTTTAAGTGTCTCAATCAAATGACTTGTGGATTAATACTGATTTTCAGTTTCAATTTCCCAAAACATGAGATAATCATATAATCTACAAATGTCCCATCGGGTCTTTTTCTTGAATGAACAATCATTGTTCCTTTTGTTCTTCCAAAGCATTAACTTTGTTTATAGTTGGGACTATAAGGGTGCCAAGTTGTCTGGAAATATTGTGAACTCTGGGGGTGGAACAGGGTGCAATACACTCACAAACTAACCACTCACTAAAAAATAGAAACTCCTTACAGACAGCATGGGACACAAACCCCGATCGCTGGCGCTGTAAAGGTGTTTCGGCTAACAATTTTTACCAATTTATTTTGTGCTTTTTTTTTGCCAGATGCTGGAGGTTGCCAACTGCTTGAATTCTGGAGAATGCGGATTTTACTGTATAACGTTGATGCTGGATAGATATGATTATTTCAGGAGGTTTGGTTTTCTGGCCTCCTCCAGACTGAATTGACGAATGAACAATTTAACCAAATGGGATCATTCCGCACCCCCCCCCCCCCCCCCAGTCATAAGCTCTGATGGTTTTTCTTATAGTCCCCACTCAGTCCTTCTCACCATACTCCTGCTGTTTCTGTCTTTTGCTGATCTACATACATGCCCTCTGCATCCTTATGAATCTTTTCTGCTTCCATTTGCATGAAGTTTTACCTCAAGAATATTCCAGTCTCCAAATTATTTGTAAGCTTATCCGACAAAGAAATTTTCTTCAATGAAATAAATCTGTAACCATTGCTCTTCAAACTCTTTCAATAGCAAACCGTCTTTCTCCCTTTGAAATATTTGAAATCAAGCAAGACTTTTTTCCACTCTTTTTCATATTTGACCCAAAGATGAACTTCAAACCACATTTGCACTATGCCTTCCTATGCCACTTTTGCACTGACAGTAATTCACCTGCTATGCAGCCCTTGCCACACCCTTTGAAAAACATGCCCCTCAGATCCCTTTATACTCTTCTTCTCTCTCACTTTTAACTTGTGCTCCAAGGTTTTACACTCCCCTACCCAGGGGAAACTGATTATCTACCCTATCCCTGTCACTATTTTATAAACCTATACAAGGTCACATCTCAGCCTTGTTCACTCAAAGAACGCTCCCAGCCTATCCAGTCTCTCCTTGCAACTCAAAATTATATCCATTTTCAGCATCCTTATGAATCTTTTCTGCAACCTCTTGAGTACAAATGATAACCTTCCCAAGGCACTGTGACCACTGTACATAGAGTGCCCTGCATAATGTTTGGGTCAAACAAACATTTTTACATTTGTCCTGTGCTCCACAGTTCTAAATTTGTAATCAAGCAATTTATATGTGATTGAAGTGCACATTCCAGATTTTATTGGAGGTTATTTGTACAGGTGCTTCTTAATGTACGATGGGGTTGCTCGAATGCAACCCCATCGTAAGTTAAAAAAAACGCAAGTCAAATAAGAATACCGCATCTACTTTTTTAAAAATTAAATTTATTCCACACAGAATAAACCATTAACGTACACAGCTGAAAGCTCACTGGGTGTGAGGAATGTTTGTAGCATTGAACTAAAATCAATTGCTGGATGGTGAGAAAGGTGGGGATGCTAAAGCATATCGCAAGCACAGGATCAGATTGGTATCAGAAATTGAAAGTATGAATTTGAACCACCGTAACTTCAAAGAATCGTAAGTCAGACCAACGTAAGTAGGGGAGCACCTGTCTACATTTTTGCTTTGAACATGAAGAAATCACAGCATTTTTTATACATAACCCCCTCATTTCAGGGCACCATAATATTTGGGTCATAGCAATGGTATGTATATTAAAGTGGTCAGGTTTTGTACTTTGTTGTATATCCTTTGCAATGACTGCTTGAGGTCGATGATTCATAGGGCCAGGCCTCCACTGCAGCCATCTTCAGCTCCTGCTTGTTTCAGGGGGATTGTTCCCTTGCTTTTTCTCTTCAGTATATGGGAAGGCTTATTCAATTGGATATAGATCGGGTGAGTGACTTGGCCATTCAAAAATTTTCCAGTTTTTAAACTTTGAAAAGCTCCTTTGTTGCTTTAGCAGTACGTTTGAGATCACTGTCTTGCTGTAGGATGAAGCGTCATCCAACGAGTTTGAAGGCATTAACTTAAACTTAAGCAGATATGTTTCTATATACCTGCTTTTTTTGTTTTGCCACTGCTATCAGCTGTTACAACATCAATGAAGATAAATTCACAGGTACCAGTGACAGTCACACATGCCCAGGGCATAACACTCCAACCAGCATGTTTCACAGATGAGCTAGTATCCTTTGGATCTTGGGCATCCTTTTACATCTCCACACTTGGTTCTTGCCATCACTCTGATACAGTTTAATCTGGGTCTTATCTGTCCACAAGACCTTTATACAAGATTCTGCAAGCTCTTTCAAATACTTCTTGGCAAACTATAATCTGGGCATCCTGTTTATGCAGCTAACTAAAGATTTGCATCTTGCATGTAGCATCTGTATTTCTGTTCTTGAAGTCTTCTGCAGACTGTAGTCATTGAAAAATCCACACCTGGCCTTGAAAAGAGTTTCTGAACTGCTGGACATGCATTTGGAGATTTTTTTTTCTTCATTATGATGAGAATTCTTCTGTCATCAGCAGTGGAGGCCTTCCATGGCCTACAGCTCCTTTCCGATTACTGAGCTCACCGGTATGCTCTTTTCTTAATGATGTTCAACAACAGTTGTATTTGGTAATCCTATGGTTTTGGCAAAGTCTCTTGCTGTTTTATTCTTGTTTTTCATCCTCATTATGGTTTCTTTGACTTTGATTGGCACAACTTTGGTCCTTTTGTTGAAAAATGGTAACTATAGGTTCCATAGGTGATCAATAGCCTAGAAGCAAGCCTAGCTCTCTTATACCTGCACCAATGAAGCAATTAAACTTACCCGAGAAATCAAAAACATCTGTGAAGACAAATGTCCCAAATATTATGGTGCCCTGAAATGGGGTAACTGTCCCTGTGGAGTACAGGGTCAAATAAAGGAAAAATGTGTCTTTGTCCTAAACATTATGGAGAGCATTGTAATATCTCAGGTGCAGTCTCACCAATATCTAGTACAGCTGCATTACCACATCAGAACTCCTGCACTCAATGCCTTAACCAATGAAGGCAAGCATAACATCAACCTTCACCATACAGTGTCACCACTTTCTTCCCTTGCTTTTCACACAACCAACTTTATGTGCTTGAACAGCAAGCATTTCTGAATGTCAATATGCCTCAGGACATCACTGTTCCCTACCCTGAACTCGGTAGATTCCACAACCTTCTCCATGGTAAATAGGGATGAGATATCTTCATTCAAGACCATTTTTACATGGGTCCACACATAGACAAACACACTAATCCTCGATTTTTCCAATTAAAAATTTTCACCTTTTCCATCTTTTGCTCCCCTCTATAACCTCTGGCCCAAACTACAGCCTCGGAGTACAACCCCATGTGTATCATGGATGATACTTTGTTCAGCTTCTTATAGTCATGTTTTCTCTGCTCCAGGCCAAAAGCACTGGAACTGCTTCCTTGAGCCTTCCAAATGCCCTCTCAATTCTTCCAAAGGTACCGTCAAATGTTCCAGTTTCATTAAGCTGCAAGGACTGAAGGAAAGGGTCAGGGAAGCAAACCTAATATGGCTTCATAACAGCTGTCAAACTTGGTATGAAAGACAGTAACTCTAAAAAGAATCTTGGTACACTGGGTTTGGCAGAAGATTGATGGAATCAGAGAAAAAATATCAAACATGCCCCATGCCTCCCATTAACTTTTGATTATGAGCAATTTACTGAGCTGCAGAATAAAGTGGTGAGCTGCAATGAAAAAAAAAGGCAAGAGTTCAGTTACCTGATAGTATGGATGGTTGCCTCTGGAAGTCATTGGTGGAAAAGGCATCTGCTGACCAATTCTGGGATCCAGAGGAGGGTAAGATGGGTAAGGCACTGCATAGGTCTGCTGAGCATCGACATTGTAATCCTGGTATGCATACGGATAGGAATAACCATACGCGACATGTGGAAGGACTGGGGGGAATGAATGCTGAGGTGGCACCTCTTGATGCGAGGGCAGCTGGGGAGCTCCTGCTGCTGTTGCGGGAACTTCAGCCACTGATTGCTGCCGTGCTGCAGGCTGGACAGAAACTGACCCTTGGGTCACATAGCCGACATGTGGGTAACGATTGGTGGGCAAAGACCCTGGCTGTTGCTGACCGGAGTCAGGAGTAGTGGACGGGAGTGGCGGAGGTGCGGCCTGCTGTCCTGTCATTGTGACCATCGGATGTTGTTGCTGTTGGACCTCTTTGGTGACCTGCAGATAGAAACTTGGTTTATCATTAATGCAGAGCCCTGGGGCATACGTCTGGCAAGGAGGAAGGTGCTGTGTGGTATCATTAAGTGGCAGGGAAGCAGATTGATTAGCATTGGTGATGGACTGATTAGATGGAGAGTGGCGCAATGTGAAATCACGCAGCTCACAGTTGGCAGATGAGTCAGGTTGATGAAAAACTTGATTCCTTGCGTCGTTCTTACTGATGTCACTGCGGGGCTGAAGAGCAGAAGTCGGGACAATTATGGTAGCGCCAGGTACTCTGCTAGAGGAGGGGTTTGTAGGGGTGGCAGTATCCCTTGTTGGTCCTCCACTGCCAAACCTCGGGTCAAGGTGACCATCTGCAGCCAGATTGAGTGGAGTCTGGGCAGAAGGTGATCCGAGCGCGGTGGCAATGCCAGGGTTTGGTGGTGCAGGGCTTGCAAAGGAAACACTTTGGCCATCGCCTCGATCTCGGAGAGGCCAGTCAGCGCTGGACATTGGAGTAGAGGAGCTGGTTTGAAGAGGCCGAGCAAGTAACATGGGTGGATTTGGCGCAGCCAGAGATGGCATCAGCAGTGAGGCATAGCTGGAACTTGCCTGGCCTTTTGGAGCAGCATCATCAGGTGCCTGGGGAGGATTCTCCAGGTTTCCTGTGAGCACAGGGTAACTTGATTCCTTGCTCCCATCTTCTGGGGGTTGGAGAACCTCAGCACAAGGTTCCTTGGCCGCTGCAGGTACAGTTGGAGCAGCTGGTGCCAGCACAATCCCTGCACTGAAGTTCGGCAGCTCGTTTTGTGCCCACAGGGTGGCAGCTGGGCTCTCTGTTTTTGCACGGCTGGCATGCATTCTCAAAGATGTTCTCTTCTCGGATGTCTCCGGCATGGATCGCAACATATTCTCAGGAATTCCCGGGCCCGCATAGAGATTTGAGTGAGTCTGCGGGATGTTGATGTTTTCCAAATTGTCAGGTGGTTCTTCTAGGTTACCAGGAGAGATAGCTGACACCACAACCCCTTGCCGCTGACCTACAACGTTGAGTGTGTTCTGGTTGAGCTCCATCACCATATTTGCTTGTTCTATTTCAACAGGTTTGACTGGTAACTGCCCATGTGACCTCACTGGCTCAAACGAACTGTTGGCACTGGCTTGGAATGTGACCATGGGCTTTGGAGGTGTTGGGTTGGTGGGCTGCGGCAACTGGCTATAATACATAGTTCGCCCTGCATTCTCAGTCTCCCTGCCAGGATAGGATGTGTCCCGACCAAGAGGGGAAGTGTCTATCTGCTCAAAGAAGTTGGAGGTGGCATCAGTAGGTGGCTTCCCCCTCTCTTGCTGGATAAAAGTGTTTGGTGGAGCTTGGGATCGACGCAGACTGGATCCACTGCTGTGACTGGCGCTGCTGTGATTTGAAGAGATGCTGTCCGATCGAAGAGGGTAAGGTGTCATATCTGGCGTCTCCTGATTCGCAGATGGTCCACCAATACTTTTGGTGGCATGCTGACCCTGGTTTGCCAATCCAGGGGTGGGCTGAATACCCACTGGAATCCTCTCAGGATCACTGGGCAGGACTTCCTGGTTCTGTGCAAATTCAGAATTCTCATCATTTTCCAGTGTCACCCCTTCGCTGCCATGCTGTGGCACAAGAGGATTTTTGATCCCACCAGGGTCTCCAGACATCAGGCTATAAACACCATACGAGGTTGGTGGTTGTGGGATAAAGTCCTGAGATTCAACACTAGATGCCCGACCCACTGCTAGCTGTCCTGCACGTGGCTCAGGTGGAGGCAAGCCACTGAAGAAAAGCCCGTGGCTCAACTGAAAGGCATCTCCAGGTGCAACAGCAGCTCCATGCTGCAGGTCGCTTGCCAGGGTTTCTTCATTCTCAACCTCACCCCCTTTGAAAAACATAGAAACGGTACCTGGGTCAGAGCTTGGGGGATGGCCTGATTGAGGAGGACGGCAGGCAGGTCTGACAGTCTGCTGAGGACATGGTTCTCGAGGGAAGCCAGCTGCCCAGTCCTCTGGGTGGACAAAGCCAGGGCCTGAGAAATTCTGTTGGTGCTGGGATGGGTGCTGGAAGGTAGCTGGCTGACTAATGTCATGGTGTTCCACTCCAGCAAGCTGCTGGGAGAAGTTGCCTGCTGCCTGGTTTTGATGAGATGGAAAAGGAGAAAGTTGGGCCTGAGGAGAACAGTAATTGCCAAAACCCTGTGTCTGGGGGTCACTGGGCTGAAAGTAGTTTTGGACAGAGGGGGGCCGACTGCCGTGGCTCCCCGCCCACTGGGAGGAAGAGCTTGGTTGGAGCTGAGGTGGAAAAGCAGGGGCACTGGAAGCAAAGGGAAGTGGTTCTTGCCCATGGGAGTTCCTTATTTGGGAAGGGGCTGAGCCATGACGAGGTCCCAACTCACTGCCCTCTAATCCTGTGTGAAAGTACGATGGCTCAGGGGGGAGGCTGTGCCTGGGGTCAGTGCCGGCAGAAGGGGACGCAGGGGAAATCTGGCCATCGCCAAAGCGTGATGTCGGGGCAGTAGGTGCTGGGGCACCACACGGTTCAGACCGCTCACCAGGTGTGGTGGATGGGCCAGGAAATATCCTTTGTGGGCTGTGCAAAGTGCCTGCAGGCCACCGGGCTGGGACATAGCTCACATCCTGTTGGTCTAGCAGAGGTGGAGGGAGCATCGGGTTTCCATTGTTTGCACCATTCCGTGACTCTGAATCACCAGGGCGAGTGGGCCGAATGAGCCCAAATGGATCGATGACTGGTGGCAGCGGGGCACCTGTAAGTGGTGTGTTTGGTCGCCTGAAAGGGGCGTTGCGACGGAAGGCATTGGGAGTGCCCACACTCGGTGGGGCTCCTGTAACATTTGCAACACCTGGAGACGATCTGGAAGGTGGTGGCTGCATTGCATCAAGGCTAGTACCAGTCAAATCTCAATATCCAGGAGGATGGTGGGACTCCCAGTTGACCTCAGTGCCTTGGGGAGAAACACAGACAGTTAGTTTCATATGTTCAGTTATCCCAAATGGGCACAAAGAATTTCATTTGAAAAATGGCAACCGTGGAAAACAAATTTCAAACTAGGCATAAATTTCAATGGATACAGTAAAATCCCCATTACCTGAAATTCAAGCAACCAGCAGCCTCAAGAAACTAACAAATAAATAGGTAAAAAAAATACTAAAAATTTTAAATTGCCACTCCTACCAGTTAGCTCACCAATCACAAAAGGTGCAATGCCGAGCAACCAGCAAATTCACTTATGCGGTATCTACCAATCCCCATAGTTGCCGGATTCCGAATGTTTTACTGTATATTTAAAGTGAAAGGAAACAAAGAAAAATCACAACCTCAAGGCTTTCAAAATGTTTTGCAGCCAGAAGTATTTTTAAATTGAAATGTAGAAAAATGCAATAGCCAACTTGGACAGATCAAGATCCACCCAACAGCCTATGTGAACACCAAGAGAGGAAAAGCAGACTTGTTTCACAGGTGGTCATTTCCACCACAAGGTCAATCTGTGACTTAACATGTGCACCCTATTTCTCTAGGGCCACAACTGTGAAGGTGAGGCCAACTAATCACCCTTTGCCAAATACACTTCGAAATCCTGTTTTAACATTTTTTCACAGTTTTAGATTCCTCAAAAGGAAGAAAATGTTTTCAATAAATTCAACATCTCTTGCTTGGGTCAGCCATTAGCACCCAAATTCCTGGGAAAACAATTCAGGTTTTAAGAAGAAAAAACACAATGGTGGAGAAACCCAGCTAGTCAAACAGTGCTATTTTATATAGCAAGGAGAAAGATACATAAAAGAGTATAGAAAATCTAAGAAAATACTCAAAAGGAAAATCAGGAAGCCAAAACGACATGAGGTTGGTTTGGCAGATAATGTGAAGGTAAACACGAAGAACTTCTACAAGTATGTTATGAGTAAAAGCATACTAAGGGACAAAATTGGTCCCTGAGAATATCAGAGTGGTAGTCTGTGTGGAACTTCTTGAGATGGGTTAGATCTTAAACAGTTTATTTGCATGAGTATTTACTCCGGAAACTGGCATAATGTCTAAGGAAGGGAAACAAACAAGAAGTGGCTTGGAACATATAGAGAAGTGGTTCTCAAACTTTTTCTTTCCACTCACATACCACCTTAAGCAATCCCTTACTAATTACAGAGCACTGATGGCATAGGGAATACTTAAAAGGGTATGTGAATGGGAAAAAAAAGGTTGAGAACCACTGGTCTACATGGACTTTAGTACGGCTTTTGACGAGGTCCCACATGGGAGGTTAGTTCAGAAGGTTCAGGCACTAAGTATCCATGGAGAGGTCATAAACTGGATTTAAAATTGGCTGAATGAGAGAAGACAGAATGGTAGTAAAAAATTGATTCTCAGACAGGAGGCCCATGAATAGTGGTGTGCCTCAGGATCAGTGCTGGGACCATTATTGTTTATTGCCTATACAGGTGCCTATCCTTTTATCCTGGATTCCGAACACAGGTAACCTCCAAAAACTGGCACTTTTTTGGTATACGTCATTACACATAAGTAACGATAATTTCCAAATAATAAATTTTCAGAGGGGAGACGCCCCCACCCCAGTCTTTCCATGTAACTCAGTTCCTGAAGTCTGGGCAACATCCTGGTAAATCTTCTCTGTACTCTTTCTATCTTATTGATATCTTTCATGTAGTTAGGTGACCAGAACTGCACACAATACTCCAAATTTGGCCTCACCAAGATCTTATACAACTTTAACATTACATCCCAACTCCTGTACTTTATGAAGGCCAATATGCCAAAAGCTCTCTTTGCAACCCTATCTACCTGTGATGCTACTTTCAGGGAATTATGTATCTATAGTCCCAGATCCCTCTGACCTATTGCATGCTTCAGTGCCCTACCATTTCCAGCTTGTGGAAAACCCCCTTTGGAAGACAGGTTGTGAGTGCTTAGTTCAGCCTGGCCAAAGCCCTTGTGGTTCATGCAAGAGGAGAGGACTGGCGGCTGTCTAATGTTTCATTTGAAATAAGGGAAACAAAAAGGAACTCTGTGGTGACCTGAAAGAAAGGTTATCATCTGGAGAACCCTGAGGGGGCAAGTTTCTTGACGTGGCTGATTAAAAAGGAAACAGTTGTGGGTGACCAGCAAACAACAAATCTCCTCTCCCTGAAAACTGACAAGAACCTTCTTAAGTGGTAACCATTTACCTTTCAAACACCATAGCCTGGTGAACTTTATAAATGTTAAATTCTGTACACAGTAAAAGAATTGCCTGCAACCAGTGAACTTGGAGGAATGAGAAGTGAGATTGGACTGTGAATCAAAGAACTTTTCCGAACTTGCACATACATTGCATACACGTGCGTTTAGAATTAGAAGGGGGTGAAGTTAGGTTAAGTCAATCTTCTTTGGCTTGGCTTCGCGGACGAAGATTTATGGAGGGGTAATGTCCACGTCAGCTGCAGGCTCGTTTGTGGCTGACAAGTCCAATGCGGGACAGCCAGACATGGTTGCAGCGGTTGCAGGGGAAAATTGGTTGGTTGAGATTGGGTGTCAATAGTGATAAGTTAAAGTGTGATGCTGTTTTCATGTTTAAAGATAATTAAAAGCAACTTTTGTTTAAGTAACCATTTGTCTTGGTGAATATCTATTGCTGCTGGGTTTTGGGGTCCCCTGAGCTCGTAACACTATCCAAATAATTGTATATTTGATCTCTTAGAACACCTTCCTTTTTTCTTTACTACCAGATTTAAATGCATGCTTTGGTTATAGGTGGCGACTTAAATTATTGGCTTGAATCAATTCTCAACCGTTCATCTCACAAAACCATCAGTTTAAATAAATCAACTGTTCTTATTAATTCCTTTATATTACAATCTGGTATTATCAATGCATGGAGATTTTTCAACCCTGATGATAAAGAGTTTTCCTTCTTTTCTAGGGTTCACCATACATATACACATTGTAGGCACTTTCAGGTAGCCAAATTCCCCGCTTGTAAAACCACATATCATGCCAATAAGCAGCTGTTGGGAGGCCACTTGAAAGCACAGGAGGCACCTGTGAGGCAAAGTCCGTAACCCTCCGCCGGGAGGGATAATCGCCAGAGCTGTGAGGTCACCCCCTGCACATGAATGCAGCCGCCAGAAAGCAGCTGCTAAGGGGATGACAGTCAGCTGGCGAGCGCCTGATAGCTCCCCTCCCAGCTGCCCCTGTTCCTGCCCCGCAGGATGTCCCCACACTGATGCCGTTACCCAGCTCTCCCAACTGCCCAACGTGGGTCCCCACACTGTGGGGCGGCCGGCGCGGGCGGTCAGTGTGGGGACATCCCCAAACCACTGCCCTGCTCTCCCAGCTGCCAGACGTGGCCGGTGCGGGCTGTCAGTGTGGGGACCTCCCCATACCGCTGCCCTGCTCTCCCAGCAGCCAGATGTGGGACCCCACGCTGTGGGGTGGCCGGCGCGGGCTGTCAGTGTGGGGACCTCCCCATACCGCTGCCCAGCTCTCCCAGCAGCCAGATGTGGGACCCCACGCTGTGGGGTGGCTGACGCGAGCTGTCGGTGTGGGGACCTCCCCATACCGCTGCCCAGCTCTCCCAGCAGCCAGACGTGGGTCCTCGCGCTGTGGGGTGGCCGACGCGGGCTGTCAGTGTGGGGACCTCCCCATACCGCTACCCAGCTCTCCCAGCAGCCAGATGTGGGACCCCACGCTGTGGGGTGGCCAATGCAAGCTGTCGATGTGGGGACCTCTCTATACCGCTGCCCAGTTCTCCCAGCAGCCAGATGTGGGTCCCTGCACTGTGGGGTGGCCGGCGCGGGCTGTCAGTGTGGGGACCTCCCCATACCGTTGCCCAGCTCTCCCAGCAACCAGATGTGGGACCCTGCGCTGTGGAGTGGCCGGCACAGGCTGTCAGTGTGGGGATGTCCCGTGCATGGGGTATCCGTGCTGGTATGGGGGATCGTGTCGGGCTGTTGGGGGTGCGGGTGTGGGGGCTTGTGTCGGGCTGTTGGGGGAGCGGGCGGTGTCAGTGTGGGGAGGCCCCCATGCTGATAGCCTGCGTCGGCTGTCCCAGCTCTGACAGCCAGCCATCCCAAACCTAACAGCCCGAAGGGACAAGAGCCGGAATGTGCTCAGAGGCGCATCCAGTGCAGCTGTCCCTTCAGGTGGCCAGCGCTGCGCTTTAGTGCTGTCACCTGAACGGCAATTCAAAGGGCCGCTTCTGCTTCTGCAGGCGCATTCTTGGCGGAGAATGCACCCGAAGAAGCCTATTGATTATTTTCTCTTAGATAAACAATTAATCCCTAACTGTTGATTCTTGTAATTTTGAAAGTATAATATTTTCTGACCACTCCCCAGTGGTTTTATCTTTTAATATCCCAGACTTACCCAAGACTACTAGACAATGGAGATTTAATCCTCTTTTATTATCTGATTCTGATTTTTTGGAATTTATGTAAGATCAAATAGTTTTTTTTTAATGAAAATACCTCTTCAGAAGTTTCTGACTGAATATTCTGGGATGCCTTTTGTTAGAAGTCAAATTATTTCCTATATGGCTAATTTTAGAAGGAAGATGATTTGGCTGCTAAATTAAAACTTATGCTCAAGAAGGTTGAACTTAAAACTAGACATGATTTATTACTTACCCTGTACAAGATCAGTTATTAAAATCTCAATTTAAATATTATGTCCAGGGGATACAGTTGACAAACTTTTAGTGAGCCAAATTAAAAGCCAGATTTCTAAACAGCTTATTGGTGAGATCTGCATGGTTGATGGTAAAAGTCACTAGCAATCATGCTGAAATTATACTTAAAAAAAGTTTTATTCTAAATTATACAGTTCTGTTCTTGCTCAAGATCAAACTTCAATAGAGATTTTTTAGACAAACAGACAATATCTTTAGTCTCCTCATATAATAAAGTTAAATTGGAGCAGCCGATCTCACAGCAGGAGATAGCAGTCACTATTTACAGTCTTTACAGTCTGGTAAAAGTCCCAGCCAAGTTTTTGAAGTTCTCTTCTTATTTATTGACACCTTATTTGGATTCAGTTTTTATTAGATCTTTAAATTGTGGACAATTTCAGCAAACCTTTAATGAAGCTACTATTTATTTTGTTCTTAAAAAGAATAAGGATCCATTAGATTGTTCCTCTTAGATTAATTTCTCTTTTAAATTTTGATGCTAAAATTTTATCCAAGATCTTGGCTTTTAGGGTACAAAATATAATGCCTCATTATTTTTGAGGATTAGATTTGATTTATCAAAGGACGCTATTCACAATTCAATGTTCGTCGACTTTTAGGCATTATTTATTCCCTTACTATGTTGTTCTCTGTATATCCTCTTTCTCTTGAAGCTGAAAAAGCATTTGATAGGATCGAGTGGAGATAACTTTTTTGTGTTTTGGAGAAATTCAACCTAGGTTCCCAATGTATTAATTGGATTAATTTGAAGAACACCACAGAGCCCACCTCACTGACAAAAGACAAAGGAGGAAAAACCCAACACCCAACCAATTTTCACTTGCAACCGCTGCAATCGTGCCTGCCTGTCCCACATTGGACTTGTCAGTCTCCAATGAGCCTGCAGCAGATGTGGACATACCCCTCCATAAATCTTCGTCCGCGAAGCCAAGCCAAAGAAAAATTGGATTAAATTAATCTATTCATCCCCTACAGCATCAATTATTTCTAATTCAATTAAATCTAAACCTCAAACTACTTTGGGGAACCAGACAGGGTTGCCCTTCAAGTCTACTTTTATTTAATATGGCTTTGGAGCCACGGGCTATTGGCTTTCCAGCAATCAGCTAATATCTCAGGAATCCTAAAGTATCCATTCAATTCCAAAGATCTTATCACTTTTCAATCAATTTGGTCAATTCTCGCATTTCAAATTGAATTTGCAGAAAAGTGAAATATTCCCTTTGGATTTTCCCCACTTTTTTGATTCCTCTATCCCATTTAAAATTGTTAAAATAAAAACAATTTAATTCTCTAGGTATAACTATTACCAGAAAGATCACGAACTTGTTTAAGGAAATTTCTCTTCCTTTATTGAATCATGTTACTAAATCTTTATCTCAATAGTCTCCTCGTTTGAGGACATTAACAGGGAGAGTTAATATTAAGAAGAATATCCTGCCTAAATTCTTGTAGGTTTTTGCTCCTAAATTATTTTTTGATTCCTTAGATTCAATTATTTCCTCTTATATGGAAAAATAGGTGTGCCCGTTTCAAAAAAAATTTCTTTCAAAATATTAAAAGAAATGTGCAGCGAACATTAGATATATCAGTATTTGGATACATCATAATAAATATTCAGGTGTAGAATATTAGCTCTAGAATATCTAGTTATGGGAATTATAATGAAGAAACCATCACACGTTGCCAGTAAGCTTGGGTTGGGGGGTGGGGGTAGAGGGAGAGACACACCAAGGACATTCCAGACAGGAATCAATTCTCACCTCTTCCACTGAGCCATATCCTAATGCCTCCCTGATCTCTTTAACACAGTAGTGCTAACTGACTATTACCTGTTCTCTCTCTCTTGGCTTGGCTTCGCGGACGAAGATTTATAGAGGGGGTAAAAGTCCACGTCAGCTGCAGGCTCGTTTGTGGCTGACAAGTCCGAGGCAGGACAGGCAGACACGGTTGCAGGGGAAAATTGGTTGGTTGGGGTTGGGTGTTGGGTTTTTCCTCCTTTGTCTTTTGTCAGTGAGGTGGGCTCTGCGGTCTTCTTCAAAGGAGATTGCTGCCTGCCGAACTGTGAGGCGCCAAGATGCACGGTTTGAGGCGATATCAGCCCACTGCCGGTGGTCAATGTGGCAGGCACCAAGAGATTTCTTTAGGCAATCCTTGTACCTCTTCTTTGGTGCACCTCTGTTTCGGTGGCCAGTGGAGAGCTCGCCATATAACACGATCTTGGGAAGGCGATGGTCCTCCATTCTGGAGACGTGACCCACCCAACGCAGCTGGATCTTCAGCAGCGTGGATTCGATGCTGTCGGCCTCTGCCATCTCGAGTACTTCGATGTTGGTGATGAAGTCGCTCCAATAAATGTTGAGGATGGAGCGGAGACAACGCTGGTGGAAGCGTTCTAGGAGCCGTAGGTGATGTCGGTAGAGGACCCATGATTCGGAGCCGAACAGGAGTATGGGAATGACAACGGCTCTGTATATGCTCATCTTTGTGAAGATTTTCAGTTGGTTGTTTTTCCAGACTCTTTTCTGTAGTCTTTCAAAGGCGCTATTTGCCTTGGCGAGTCTGTTGTCTATCTCGTTGTCGATCCTTGCATCCGATGAAATGGTGCAGCCGAGATAGGTAAACTGGTTGACCGTTTTGAGTTTTGTGTGCCCGATGGAGATGTGGGGGGGCTGGTAGTCATGGTGGGGAGCTGGCTGATGGAGGACCTCAGTTTTCTTCAGGCTGACTTCCAGGCCAAGCATTTTGGCAGTTTCCGCAAAACAGGACGTCAAGCGCTGAAGAGCTGGTTCTCAATGGGCAAGTAAAGCGGCATCGTCTGCAAAGAGTAGTTCACAGACAAGTTGCTCTTGTGTCTTGGTGTGAGCTTGCAGGCGCCTCAGATTGAAGAGACTGCCATCCGTGCAGTACCGGATGTAAACAGCATCTTCATTGTTGAGGTCTTTCATGGCTTGGTTCAGCATCATGCTGAAGAAGATTGAAAAGAGGGTTGGTGCGAGAACGCAGCCTTGCTTCACGCCATTGTTAATGGAGAAGGGTTCAGAGAGCTCATTGCTGTATCTGACCCGACCTTGTTGGTTTTCGTGCAGTTGGATAACCATGTTGAGGAACTTTGGGGGGCATCCGAGGCGCTCTAGTATTTGCCAAAGCCCTTTCATACTCACGGTGTCGAAGGCTTTGGTGAGGTCAACAAAGGTGATGTAGAGTCCTTTATTTTGTTCTCTGCACTTTTCTTGGAGCTGTCTGAGGGCAAAGACCATGTCAGTAGTTCCTCTGTTTGCGCGAAAGCCGCACTGTGATTCTGGGAGAACATTTTCGGTGACACTAGGTATTAGTCTATTTAGGAGAATCCTAGCGAAGATTTTGCCTGCAATGGGGAGCAGCGTGATTCCCCTGTAGTTTGAGCAGTCTGATTTCTTGCCTTTGTTTTTGTACAGGGTGATGATAATGGCATCACAAAGGTCCTGAGGCAGCTTTCCTTGGTCCCAGCAGAGCTTGAAAAACTCATGCAATTTGGCATGCAGAGTTTTGCATGCCAGACCTCTGGGGGGATTCCATCCATACCTGCTGCTTTGCCACTTTTCAGTTGTTCAATTGCCTTATATGTCTCTTCCCAGATGAGGACCTCATCCAGCTCTAGCCTTAAGGGCTGTTGAGGGAGCTGGAGCAGGGCGGATTCTTGGACTGAGCGGTTGGCACTGAAAAGAGATTGGAAGTGTTCTGACCATCGGTTGAGGATGGAGATCTTGTCGCTGAGAAGGATTTTGCCGTCTGAGCTGCGCAGCGGGCTTTGGACTTGGGGTGAGGGGCTGTACACAGCCTTTAGAGCCTCGTAAAAACCCCTGAAGTCGCCAATGTCCACGCTGAGCTGGGTTCGTTTGGCGAGGCTAGTCCACCACTCATTTTGGATCTCCCGGAGTTTGCGCTGAAGATGACTGCATGTGCGACGGAAGACTCGTTTCTTCTCTGGCCAGGACGGCTTTGCAAGGTGAGCCTGGTGGGCAGCTCGCTTCTTTGCCAGCAGCTCCTGGATTTCCTGGTTGTTTTTGTCGAACCAGTCCTTGTTTTTCCTGGAGGAAAAGCCCAGTATCTCTTCAGTGGATTGCAGTACACAGTCTTCAGCTGATCCCAGAGGGTTTCAGGGGACGAGTCCATGAGGCGAATTGCATCCTCGAGCTTTGCTTTGAGGTTTGCCTGGAAGTTTCCTCTCACTTCGTCTGACTGCAAGTTTCCAACATTGAACCTCTTTCTGGGGGCTTTACTGTTCCTGGACTTTGGCTTGAAGTGAAGTTGAGCTTGCAGCGAACCAGCCGGTGGTCAGTGTGGCATTCCGCGCTGGGCATGACCCTGGTGTGGAGCACATCTCGTTTGTCTCTTTCTCGCACCAGGACGTAGTCCAGGAGGTGCCAGTGTTTGGATCGGGGACCCAACACTAGAGATTGCTCATTCCTGCTAGCGTTATTTGAATAAAGTCTGTTTGAATTGTACAGTGTGGCTTGGTTGTACTTTTTGCATTTTGACACGAGCTCAACTTTAACACAGGTGCCTAGGATGGATTGACATAGAGATGAAATCCATTAAAAGACACTCTTATTTCAATACTGGGACCACATTTGCCTTTGTCACTCTCCAAACTAACTGATAATTTGGTAATTAGACATACTTCGCCTATTTGGTTCTAATTTAGAAAGCATTTAGTTATAGATTTTTATTAATTAGTCCAATTTTACATAATTCTTTTTTTAAACCCTCGGTTCAAGAGAATGGCTTAAGTTAGGTATTAATTTTTTCTTGAACGTATATAGGCTGAAACTTTGCTTCTTTTTAGCCAATTTAAATTTGGCAGATAATTGCTCATCGACATTTTTTTGCTATTTACAGATTAGGAGCTTCTTAAACTTTTTAATGTTGAGGCTTTCCCAAAATTTAGATTCTAATCTTATTTGGGAAGTATATGAACTACTTTTAAAATTTAATGATAGTTCTTTATCTAGCATTAAGAAAGTTTGGGACCATGACTTTCAACAACTGTTTGCTGAAAATACATGGGAATCTATTTTGAAAAATGTGTACATTCATCCTCTCTCTGTGCTAGACATTTCTTATTAAAATTTAAAGTAGTTCATAGGGGTCACTATTCCAAAGTTCAATTAGCTAAATTTTACCCCAATATATCCACTATATGTGATAAATGTACAACTCAGGAAGGTACAAGGTACTTTTATATGTTCTGGTTATGTCCCTCTTTTGTAGCTATCAGAAAGAGGTATTTAGTACACTATCTTTAATTCTTGATACAAACCTTTCTCCGAGCCCTTTTATTGGTATTTTTGGAGTAAGTGGACTAATGAACTTAATTTTGACTCCATCTCAATCCCATGTGGTTGCTTTTGCTTCCCTGATTGCGAGAGGCTCATTTTGCTGCGATGGAAAGATGTTGTCCCTCCCGTACATGGGTACCGGATTTGATGGCATCCTTTGAGAAAATTAGGTGCTCAACTAAAATGAGTATTGAATTTTTTTTCTCTGGGATTCCTTTTTCAATGATTTTCAAAATTTATAGATCAATTATTTTTGCTTTTTCTGTTAAAAATTTTTTTTTCTATTTCTTGAACTATTAGTATTGAAATTAGTTGCTGACTCCTGGCTTTGATTTTCATTGCTCATATCATAGATTGGGGTTAGAAATTAGTTTTAGTTATAGATTTTTTCCCCTTTTCCTTTTTTAATCAATGACATGGATCATACACATCTTGGTTACCGTTGGGTTACTTTTGGAGCCTTTTTTAAACAATGGAACCACGCGATTTATCCTCCAATCCTCGAGCAGCACAACACCCGCGGCTATGGACATTTTAAGTCTTTCTCCCAGAGCCCTTGCAATTTCTACGTTAGTCTCCCTCAAGGTCCGATGGAGTATCTTGTCAAGCCCTGGGGGATTTTTTTTCCAATCTTTTTTAATGGTTTATATAGAAAAAACAATTAAAAGGAATGAAACTGAAAATAAAGTATCACTATCTATATATAATATACAACTTCAAACAGTATAAATGTAATCCCCCTCCACTGCAATGGGTGAAAATGGGAAAAAAAGTATTATATAAAAACCCCACATAACCTACTCTAATAATAACAAAAAACAGCTGAGCATCTTATCCTGAAGGTTACATCTATTTTGTAGTTATTGGTTCCTACCGTAAATCAAAAGAATAAAGGTAAAACTATTTCTCAAGTGGAAGAGTAAATTAATTTAATCATATTAGAAACATGTACATCATATGAAAATAAGACAAAAGGTCATCATGTATCTTCACAATTCACTGATGAATCAAATACATGATTATTATTTTCTAAACTTAAGACATAATATGACAAAATCATTGAAACACTGTTGGAGGTCCAGAGCCTTTCCATTTGAATAGGATAGCTCTTCTAGCCAACAGTGTAGAGAAGGCCACAACCTGTTGAACAGGTATAGGCCCTGGAGATTTAGCCACCCTTATTTGTCTTAAGACAGCAAACACTTCCTCCTCTAATCTGTATAGGTTCCATGACCTCACTGTTTGTTTTTCTGACGTCCCACAACTGTCCTTTTCCAGAGTGAATACTGATTTTTTAAAAATGTAAGATCTCTTATCTCTTTTAGCTCCATATAAAGCTGACCACTCTGATCTTCAAGGGGACCAATTTTGTCCCTTACTATCCTTTTTGCCCTCTATAGACCTGTAGAAACCCATAGGATTTTCCTTCACATCGTCTGCCAAACTCAAAATTTCACCTTTGAAGGTTCTCCACTTACCTCACATATCCTTGCCCAAAAACAATGAATCCCAATTAACACATTCTTGATCCTCTCATTTCCTCAAAATAAGCCTTTCACCTATTAAGAATCTCAACCCGAGGCCCAGACCCATCTTTCTCCATAATTAACGAAGCTAATGGCATTATGATCAAAGTGTTCCCCAACACACACTTCTGTCACCTGCCCTGTCTCAGTCTCTAATAGGAGATCTAGTATTGCACTCTCTCTGAACACGTGACAAACTCCAAGCCATCCAGCCCTTTTACATTATGAGAGTTTCAGTCAATGTGTGGAAAGTTAAAATCACCCATCACAACTTTCTGATTCCTGCAGCTGTCTGTTCTGTCTCTCATTGACTATTGGGTGGTCTATAATACAACCTTTCCCATTCCTCAGCTCGAGTAGACGAACCCTCTGGTCTGCCCTGCCTGAGCACGGCTGTGATATTTTCCCTGACGAGGAAAGGGGAAGGAATGGATTCCCCTTTTCATCGCCCTCATTCTATCGTGTCTCAAGCAACAGAAGCACAGAACATTGAGCTGTCAGTTCTGCCTCTCTTGCAACCAAATTTTGCTTATGTGATAATTCCACGAGCCAATCCACACTCTAAGCTCATCTGCCTTTCCTACAATACTCCTTGCATTGAAAAAGAGGCACCTGAGAACATTTCCACCACATTCAACCCGTTGACTTCTAACAGTGCATGCAATTTTAACATTTTTCATTCCTCCATCAGTTCTGGGAGGTTTCCCCTCCCCCTGCAAATCTAGTTTAAACCCACCAGAGCAGCACTTGCAAACTTTCCCGCAAGGTTATTAGTCCCCTTCCAGTTCAAATGCAAACCATCCATTGGACAGGTCCCACATTCCCTGGGTGAAAGCCCAAAGATCCTGAAACCTAAAGCCCTCCCTCCTACACCATGTCTTTTGCCACATGTTAAGCTGCATTAACCTCCTATTTCTAACCTCACTAGCACGTGGCATGGGTAGCAATCCTGAGATCACTTCCCTGGAAGTCCTGTCCTTCAACCAAGTGCCTAACTCTCTGAACTCTCCTTGCAGGACATCCTCACCCTTGCTACCCACATCATTGGTCCCTACATGGACAACAACATCTTGCTGCTCACCCTCCCTTCTGAAAAGGCCATAAACTTGTTCTGAGGTATCTCAGACACTGGCACCGCACCGGGGAGACAACATGGCATCTGGAATACTCAATCTCTTCCACAGAACCTCTTATCTGTCACCTTAACTGTGGAATCCCTAATCATTACAGCTCACCTCTTCTCCTCCCTTCTCTTCTTAGCCAAAGGACCAGACTCCATGCCAGAGACCTGATCTCCATAGCTTGTCCTTGATAGGTTCTCCCCAACAGTTTGCAAAATGATATTATTATTGAGGGGGACAGCCACAGGGTTGCCGTGAACTCCCTGTTCTTTCAATCTCCTGTCACCATCTACCCTCCTCCTGCCTCCTCTGCGTGATAGTATCCCTATCACTCCTGGCTATCGCACTCTCTGCCTCCCAGGAGGTAACCTAACTCCAGCTCCAATTCCTTAACTCGGTTTGTCAGGAGCTGCAGCTGGATGCACTTCTCAGAGATGAAGTCATTAGGGATACTGCTGACTTCCCTGATGACCTACATTCTGCAAGAGGAGCATTCACCTGCCTTGGCTCCCATTCCTACTGTCTATGACTAGATGAACAAAATTTTGTTATAAAATAACGTGCCCTTACCTGTGCCTACCTGTTGAATCTTTTTGTTCCTCAAGTAGGGTGGCCCTTTCTGACTTTGTCTGACTATTCCTCCTTTCTTCACCTGTTCTCACCGAACCCTGTTGAGCCAAAGCTTTATCACTCTGATTCAGCCCAATCTGACAGGACTGCTCCCCGGTCTTCAATCGTTGATCTCGATTGCCCAATCAACTGCTGTCTGTTGTGTCCTTTTACAACGCCTTCAACTGTTGAACTCGATTGCCCAAATAGTCTTAAGCTGTTGAACTCTATCCTGCTGCTTTCTTTGGCAATCGTCTACACATAACATAACATATAACATAACAATTACAGCACGGAAACAGGCCATTAGGCCCTTCTAGTCCGCACCGAACCAAACACCCCTTTCTAGTCCCACCTCCCTGCACAATGCCCATAACCCTCCATCTTCTTCTCATCCATATACCTGTCCAACCTTTTCTTAAATAATACAATTGACTCCGCCGCCACTATTTCTCCCGGAAGATCATTCCACACAGCTACCACACTCTGAGTAAAGAAGTTCCCCCTCATGTTACCTCTAAACCTCTGCCCCTTAATTCTTAACTCATGTCCTCTTGTTTTAATCTTTCCTCCTCTTAACGGAAATAGTCTATCCACATCCACTCTGTCTATCCCTTTCATAATCTTAAATACTTCTATCAAATCCCCTCTCAACCTTCTACGCTCCAAAGAATAAAGACCTCATCTGTCCAATCTCTCCCTATACTCTAGATGCTTAAACCCAGGTAACATTCTGGTAAATCTTCTCTGCACTCTCTCCACTCTGTTTATATCCTTCCTATAATTAGGCGACCAGAACTGCACACAGAACTCCAAATTAGGCCGCACCAACGTCTTATACAATCTCAACATCACCTCCCAACTCCTATATTCCATGCAATGATTGATAAAGGCCAGCATACATACTAAAAGCCTTCTTCACCACCCTATTCACGTGAGTTTCTACCTTCAGGGAACGATGTACCGTTACTCCTAGAACTTTCTGCTCTTCTGTATTCATCAATGCTCTCCCATTTACCACGTATGTCCTATTCTGATTCTTCTTACCAAAATGAAGCACCTCACTCTTATCAGCATTAAATTCCATCTGCCATTTTCAGCCCACTTTTCTAAGCAGCCCAAATCCCTCTGCAATCCTTGAAAACCTTCTTCATTATCCACTATTCCACCTATCTTAGTATCGTCTACTTTAGCGTCGTATGTAAACTTGCTAATCACAATGTATGTTTTCATTTGAATCATTGAGATAGATGACAAACAGCAATGGGTCCAGCACTGAACTCTGTGACACTCCACTAGCCACAGGCCTCCAGTATGAAAAACAATCTTCCCCCATCACCTCTGCTTTCTACCATAAGGCCAATTTTCTATCCATTTTGCTTTGTCACCTTGGATCCTGTGTGATCTGACCTTCCAGAGCACCCGACCACGCATAACCTGATTGAATGCCTTGTTGAAATCCATCAATACATCTACAGATCTGCCCTCCTTAGTCACATGACCTCCCAGTGACAGAATCACGCTAACTGTCCTTAACCAACCTTTGTCCATCCAAGTGCATGTATAGCTTCTCTCTCTCAGAATACTCATCCACAAAAGTTGGGCTCACTGGCTTGTAGTTCTCGGGCTTTTTTCCTGAAGCCCTTCTTGAACAGAAGAACACGTCTCACCTTCCAGTCTTTTAGCACCTCATCTGTACGTAATGCCAACTCAAATCTCAGCCACCTGCAATTTCCTCTCCAGCTTCCGATGGTGTCCATAGATTTATTCTCTATGTCTACCTTCATACACATCAAGACCCTCAGCACCTCCTCAAATGTAATACTGACTGATCTTAAGGCCCTCTCATTGTCTGCTCTAAGTTCCCCAGTCCTTATATCTTTCTCCACAGAGAAGTACTCGTTGAGAACTTTGCCTATCCTGCCTTTCTCCTGCTCACGAAACTTTCTCTCATCATCCTCCATACCAACTTTGAAGGTCTCATCTACCTCTGTCCTACATACTATCCCATCCCCTGCCAATCTAGGTTAAACCCTACTGTTCAGCACCAGTGAACCTGCCTGCCAGAATGTTGGTCTCACTGATTTAAGAGCAGCCCATCCTCGTTGAACAGGTTGCTTCTGCCCTAGAAGTGATTTCAATGATCCAAAAACCTGAACCCCTGCACCATCTCTTCAGCCGTGAATTCATCTGGTCTATCTTCCTATTTCAGAGCTCACTATCAAGTGCCAGCAGGAGTAATCCAGATACTACTCCCTTTGAGGTCCCACTTCTCAACCTCTTACCTAAGTGCTTGTACTCATTGTGCACAACTTCATCCCTTACTCCTCGTGTCATTGGGTACCAGCATTCTCAACCTAATTTGGCCATGACCCCCCCTCCCCACCCGAACTCTGCTCATCAGCGTCATCAACATATTTTACAAAACAACTATCTCGACTACACCTCTTCACACCCAATCCCTTGCAAGAATTCTATTCCTTCCTCACAATTTCTGTCTCTGCCGCATCTGAGTGGGCACTCTCCAACCAGATGGCATTAACGTAGACTTCTCTGGTTTCTGCTAGCCTACTATCATTTCTCCCTCCCTTCCCTTTGTTTTTCCTCCAGCTCCTATCTGCTTCCCTCTCTATTCACAGAGCCATTCCTCCTCTCTCTGCTTCCTGGTGTGCCCTCTGCAATCCACCCATTACCTCTTGCCTTTGGGACTGTGCTCCTCCCCTGCCACCATCCCCCCCAAATTTTGTTCAGACACATGCCGACATTTTTCCAAACCTTGATCAAGGGCTCAAACCCAAAATGTTAGTTATCTCTCTTTTTCTTTGTTACATAAAATACTGTTTGGCCAGCTGAGTTTCTCCAGCATTATTACTTTGACCACAGCATCTGCCGACTCTCGTGTTTTACCTCGGGTTTTAATAATATCACATTTGGAGAAATAAATTCACCTATTTTAAGAAAAATATGGGCAGGAACATGGGGGGAGGGGTATGGAAGAATATGGTCCAGGTGCAGGCCAGTGGAAAGGCTGAAAAATGATTCAGTGGAGACTAGAAGGATCTCTATGCTATAGTGTTCTATGGTTCTAACATTTCCTTCGTAATCAGGATTAGTGTCCAGAACTAGAGTGTATTCCAACCATCGACAACCAAGCCTCTTTTACTGCATCATGACCTCCACCCACAGGTAACCCAGCTCAGAATAAATGAAAGGCACCTTTCTTATTTTTCTAAATTTAGGCCATTTCATGCAGAGAAAAAGCCCGACCATAAAGGCGGAGATTCTCAGCCCTTATGTTGGGAGAATTACCTCCATGAACGTGCCATGGCCAGCTCCAAGGCGCCGACTGCAATCCCTTTTAGGGAAGGATTATCAGCAGAGCGCTGGACTCCGCCACCTCTCATGAATGTACAGCCACTGCCATCAGGTGGTTAGGGGCGGGCTGATGTCGTGGCGATGACACCATCAGCCAGCGACCCATCCCTCCTCTCCCTCCATGACCCCGTCAGGGTGGGGGCCGTGACAGCCCTGCTGACTGCTCCAGCACCTCACCAGACTGTTCTGAGGTTCAAAATGCAACAGAGCAATGGCCATCTTCCCTATCCATAATCCCTCATTCAGCTGTGACCTTGGAAACACAGGGCAGTTCCAGCTGCGTGGGGGATTATCAGTAGGGACAACAGCCATCGCTCTGCCTCATATTTATGACGGTGGCGCTACGAGTCGCCCAACTCCATCGGTTTCGGAGGGCACTACGAGGTGGCGCTCAACATGAATGATAAGCTGAAGCAGCCTTTTAGGGCTGCTCCATAAAAGGTAAGTTTATGTTTTCCCTCCGTGCTTATAGCCGGCCTCCATGAAAGGGCCTTTTACTGACAGTCCTCCTTGAACAATTATTGCTTCCACTTCTCGTTTATGAAGAACCCAGCTCAGTCATTTGAATTCCAGGCTAGACAATCTAATTGTTTCCAGTTTGATTTTTTTTTTGCCAATTTCCCTATTCCCTTAAAATTATATCACACCCCCCTCACCCCAACCTCTCCTCCCACCCCCAATTTGGTCAATAACACGTCAACTATCTATGAAGAATCAGAATCTTGGCTATGAGGCTTTTTCTTCATTCAAGACAGTTAACACAATATGTGGTGATGCATCAGTTAGATCCAATCAGTCATTTGTGCAATCATCACCCACCTACTTTTCCTCCAAGTACAAAAACCATCTTGAATTCATAGCAAGGCTGACATTCCCATTACAATTATCAATGTATTGCCAAAAAAGGAATACACTCCTGTATGAACTGCTACCTTTTAGAAAAGGCAAACCACATTTCCATTGCCTTTATTTTGAAGCGCAAGAGAGAGCTAGCTATGTCTTTGCCAATATTGCCAATTCCCCAATTAACGATATGGCAATGACAATATAAACTGTTTTATTCTGCAAGCTGCAGATCTTCGCTGTCTAAAAGGTCATCTTTATTGCATTAGCAGTCATGAGCATATTCAAGTCAGGTTTAGAAATTAATCCACAAAAACATAAATAGGAATAGGGCCTCTGCCTCTACCATTCAATAAGATCATGGCTGATCTGGCCATAGACTCAGCTTCACCTACTCCAAAGTAGTACAAGTGCACATAGTCAAAATAAAATTGGGACTGCATAATTTGAAGTGATTTCAGCACAGACCACTTACAAAGTAACGTGTACAGTAACCCACCACATTCCACTCTTCACAGAGGAATCCAACATTTTACCAATGGAAACCTCCCAATTTATCTATTCACGTCCATCACTGTCCCACATTATCCTCGCCCCCGTCCAAGGATCCAGAATAAGAAATAAAAAGACACTTAAAGAATGACTTCCATAAACTACTCTGGATTTTGTATTGCAACCTTTAAAAAATTGAGCAAAACAGCCCAATTGTTCTTTCACGTCCACCAACACAAATTGGAGCCAAGAGAAACGTATAGCAACATCAAAAATGGGATAAGAAGCATCCCATTCATTTCATCAAGCTATCCATCGTATTCAACAAGATCAGTCTGTTCTTTTACTTCTAGCAGTGCATTCCAGACCATGACATCAACGATAAACAAGCCTGCTTTCCTACATAGGATAGTGTTTAAAAATTCTTCACCCCTCCCAATGACTTCTCATAAATCTAGGTCTTCTGGTTTCTCCTCCACCTGTCACGGCAATAAGAGATTGTCATTGACCCATGCCAACTCAGAGCAATCCCATTTCCCCCTTATATCCCGGCTATCATCCTGCTGCAGCGCTCAAGAATGAACAAACAATTCTGATACCCAATGTAATGACTTTAAGCAGATCTTTTTTTTATTGCAAATCTGGCTTCTCCTTCCAGTATCTGCACAGTATATTCTTTTCCAGCCCAAAGTATTCTTGTGTTCTTGTAAAGTGAACAATTATTTTGTGCTGAATGCATTCAGCATCATGAACCTGGTGTTCCATATTTATGTCCAGTCAGAGGATATCCCCAACTGACATCCAACTCCAAATGATATGCTCCAAAGTCCCAGGAAGGGCAATAGAAATAGAGAACAGATGGATATTTGGTTTTTTTAAACTCCCAGTCAAGATACCATTCTCTAACACCTTTTATGCATTCTCTTCATTGCTTTAGTATCAAGGCCAAATTGTACTGCCAGTGCATGGCATTTAATACTAGTTTAAATTATCACAGTTTACCTAAGATCGTGTTATATGGCAAGCTCTCCACTGGCCACCGTGACAGAGGTGCACCAAAGAAAAGGTACAAGGACTGCCTAAAGAAATCTCTTGGTGCCTGCCACATTGACCACCGCCAGTGGGCTGATATCGCCTCAAACCGTGCATCTTGGCGCCTCACAGTTCGGCGGGCAGCAACCTCCTTTGAAGAAGACCGCAGAGCCCACCTCACTGACAAAAGGCAAAGGAGGAAAAACCCAACACCCAACCCCAACCCACCAATTTTCCCCTGCAGCCGCTGCAACCGTGTCTGCCTGTCCCGCATCGGACTTGTCAGCCACAAACGAGCCTGCAGCTGACGTGGACTTTTACCCCCTCCATAAATCTTCGTCCGCGAAGCCAAGCAAAGAAATTATCACAGGCTATAAACTTCTGTATCTTTGGAAATAAATTCACAAATGTTATTTCATTTTTATACAAGGAGCTAGGCTCAGGAATGCAGGTAGGTCGAGTAAGAGAGAAAAAAGAAAAGAGTCTTGTGTTCTGGCCTGTTTTTCTCACAAGGTCAAAGCATCATTACAGCTCTGTAACAAATTGCTAATTATTCACATCATCAAACACTATCACTGAGCGACACCCATCCTGGCCCGTTTAACAATCATTTGCCCGGATATCCTGCATCATGAGCTCAGCCAGGATTTCACCCCAGCACAGATGGAGCGCGAGTACAAGAAAACAAAGAAAGATAATGCAATGCAGATTAATACAGAAGAACACCATGAAGAATCAGATTAAAGTGCAATCAGGGGCCTCCCACTAAAATAAATTGAGTCATCAGACTCAAAATTATTTTAACATTTGATGAATAGCTTTAAGACTTGACGTGGCAAGTGTCACTTGCACAACAATACATGACCGGTTAACTGGCTGTCAAACACACCAGGGTACTTTTCTCATTATGCCTAGATATGATGTAGACACAAAGATCAGCACAAACTCCACTATTTTTGTACTACATTTCAACACAACAGTACAAGATCTTTACTCATCCAATTTGCTGGGGAATTGACCCTTCTACAGTAAAACTCCTGGTCTCCGACACCTATGGGGATTGGTAGTTGTCCCACAAGTGCATTTTCCTTACTTGCGATTTACAATGCCTAACTAATACACCTGCATTAAGAACAGTTTAAAAGACAAAACATGATACTGTACTTACTGAACAAACTTCACTAACATGAATATAAACCTTAAAACATTTTATTTAATTTGAGTCACATTCTTTGAAAACATTTTTATATTTTTAATGATTTCATACACAAACATGAATACACCGTACATTTACGGCATGCACAATGAAAATGATAGATTACATTGCTCAACAAGTTATAAATGCATATTGAGCACATCCATATATACACCCACATACACCCACACCCGCACACATATGCACGCGCATGACAGTCATGTGACAGCCAGCCCTGGCGTATGCGCTCTGTCATCACAGAGCCTGAACATTGACGATAAGCACTGTTGCTCCAGCAACTATGTTCGGACTCCAGGTTGGAGGGGAGATGCACAGCGCCCAGGGCCAGGTCATGGTGGAGTGTGGGGCCACCGTTATTGTTAATTTGTTTATTTTTCTTCTTGCTTTGCCCAAATTTTACCCACTGATTTGTCTGAATTTGGGAGGACAGTTGCCCCTCCTCCTCCTGCCCCCGCAAAGCTAATGCACCCAAATACTAAGTTCCTCTTGATAACAAATTAACCAACAGAGCATCTTAAATCCTAAATATCTCATAGAAAACTTATCACAGTCTCTAGTCAAATCCTACATTTCCTAGGAATTGTCAAGAAACAGGAGGCAAGATACATTTACTATATGGAGAATATTCCATAGGGATTGGGGATAATGATGGACAGATTTCTATCTTACCACGTGTATTTTTGTGGCAGCTGCTGCAAACCATAAAATGGAGGGGGCCAGTTTTATATTATAATAACAACACTGGGGGGGGGGGGGGAGAAGAGAGGGATGTTAATTTTGATGTACATTATGTATGCTAAATGATATCTGCTTTAACAATACTCTTTTTTCTTCCTGCTGGAAAGTGTGCCTCATCATGGAAGATAACGATTGAGCAATTTATTGGAGGAGGTGTGCAGAGAAGCAAAGGGGAACATGCAGATGTTATGAAATACCTCTGTAGGGATGATTAACACAGTGAAATACATAAGTTTTAATATTAATGGAACAGGGAGAGAAAGAGAGCATTGTCATATATTAAAAAAAATAGGAGAGGACTTGACCTTCCTTCAGGAAGCTCATCAAAAAAAGATCAAAAATTTATAAAAGATTGGGTGGAGCAGGTCTTTGGTTCTTCATTTATTTCAAAAGCAAAAGGAGTGTCAATTTTCATGCAAAAGATGTAGAGTAAAAGATGTGGTAATAGATCCTGCAGGTAGGTATGTTATGCTGCACTGTCAAATATACTCAGAATCCCGGACCCTTGTTAATGGATATGCACCAAATATTGATGATGAAAAATTTATTCAAGAAATATTTCTTAATCTAGCAAATGCTTATGACAAAATTTTACTAGAAGAATTTAATTTTTGTCTGGATCCAGTTTTAGATCAATAAGAGCAGTACTGAGGACAAAAGCGACAAAAGCCACATTCATGAGAGAACTGAATTTAGTGGACGCCTGGAGAAGAATTTATCCAAGAGAAAGATTATTCCTTTTATTCAAATAGACATGATTCCCAATCCAGGATAGATCCATTTTTAATATCAGCTTAATTACAAGGTAGGATTATAGAAGTTAAATATAAAGCAAAATTTTTATCATTCACTCTTGATACTGATGTTTATGATGCCAAATAAAGGGGGGAAAAAAATCAGTCAATAGATGGCATTTTAACTTGTCACTGTTGAGAAGGTCAGATTTTTGTGATTTTATTAGAAGACAAATTCAGATATTTTGTGAGACCAACTACCGATAAATTTATTATATGGGATGCTTTAGCTACTTTCAGGTGGCCACAATACCCAGCTGTGAAGCCACCCAACTGAAAGTGGAGCACCCGGCCAGGAGGTTTATCTACCTAACCATTCTCCTGTAAGTATAATATCCTGCTCCGAGAATCCCCCATTGTACCTGAAAGCAGCACCAGGCAAAGCTGCTAGCAGCTTTCAGGTGCCTAGCAGGGGGCAGGCTGATGACAGTCAGCTGGTGACCCAACTCCCCGCTGCCTGACAGTCCCCCGGCTGCCCCTGCCCGGACTCAAGAGCCGGCGTTTCCTCTGCTGCCCCTCTCCTCACTTTAGACCTTTCAGGTGGCAGAACACCACCTTCAGCGCTGCCACATGAACGTCCCTTCGCAGACTCCCACAGCTGCTCCTGAGTCGCATTCTCCACGTGATTCCACCTGAAAGCGGCTTTTGAAAGCATATTTAAGAGGACAAATTATAATTTATGCTTCTAAGATTGAAAAGGAATATACAAGAGGTCAAAAATTGGAAAAATAAATAATTAACTTAGAAGAAGACCTGCAAATGAGAAGGCCTGAAGAAAAGCACGGCCTGTGCAGGAAGACACGGACGTGGCGACCGCATGGACCTGGGGTGATGCCAGTCGTCGTCCCAAGTGTTCTCTGTGTGGTAAAAAGTTGGAGAATTCTGACAGGAACGCTGGCCAATCCCAGGCCAGCACTCTGATGATGCGGGGCCCTGACGTTAGTGCCTGGTACCCATATAAGCGCAATGGCCAGAGTAATAAACCAATCTCATTTTCCAAGGCTTTGGTGTGTGTGAGTGTGTGTGTGTCGTTCTTCTCCACGTTCGCATAGTGCAAATACTACAAGGCAACTTATTAATAAAAAAACTTGAATATAATATATTACAAACATAGAGAATGGAAAAAGTGATAACCAGAACTAAACAGAAGTGTTATGAACTGAGTGTAAGAGCCCATAAACCACTTTCTTGGCAGTTGAAAGCAGAACAGGTCGCAAGAATGATTAATCCAATAAAAACACATACGAATGTGATCAGTTATAAACCTCAAGAAATCCATGAGGCTTTTAGACAATTTTACTCTAAATTATGTCAATCAGAATCTCAAGGAGATGCCAATAAAATAGAAGAATTTTTCTCACAAATAAGACTTCCAAGGTTAGATTTGGAAGAATAGGTAGAACTAAATGCTCCCTTTACTCAGGAGGAGATTAGGGAAGCATTGAGTTCATTGCAAGGCAGGAGAAGATGGTTTCCCTCCCAGAAACACTTTCGACGGCAATTATCACTGTGATACCAAAAAAATACAGGGACCCATTGAAACCATCATCTTATAGACCCATTTTATTATTAAATTCAGATTATAGGATCATTGCCAAAGCTAGATTGAAAAAATTCTTGCCAAAATTAATAAACATGGACCAAACAAGCTTTGTGAAAAAAGAGAATCTGCTGATAATGTAAGCAGGCTGATTAGTATAACTGTGGCATTAGATGCAGAAAAAGCATTTGATAGAATGGAGTGGGATTTTCTCTTTAAAGTGCTGGAAAGATTTGGACTAGATCAAATTTTTACCAATTGGATCAAGGCATTATTCAATTAACCAAAAGCTAAGGAGGTGACTAATGGACAAATTTCTACATCTTTTCAGTTATCAAGATCTAGTAGTCAAGGATGACTGCTATCTCCAGTTCTATTCATTTTAGCTATAGAACCTCTTGCAGAAGTAATTTGTCGAGATCCGGACAGACATTAAGGCATTTAGGGTTAACCAAGAGAAATATAAAATTAATCTATTTGCTGATGACGTATTGATATATTTGACAGAACCAGTAAACTCATTACAGAAATTATACTCAAAATTAGAAGATTATGGGAAAGTTTTGAGTTATAAAATAAATTGGGATAAGAGTGAAATTATGCCTCTTACAGGAGGAGGCTATATTTAGTGTCAAAGAGATACCCCATTTAAATGGCCAGCAAATTGGATAAAATACATAGGAATATATACAAATATTAACTTTAAAAATCTATACAAATTGAATTATTTACCTTTAATCAAAAGGATTGAATAAGTTTTAAATAGATGGACCCTTTTGGGAAGAGTCAATTGTATTAAAATGAATATTTCCAAGAGTAAAATATCTCTTTCAATCACTGCCCATACCATTATCTCAGAGGTTCTTTCAGGAGTTAAATAAATGTCAAAATTTCTTTGGAAGGTTAAGATGTTGAGGGTCTCCATAGAAAAATTAATATGGAAATATGAATTGGGAGGCTTAGAACTCCCTAATTTTAAAAATTATCAAATGGCTCAAATGAGAATTCTTACTTTATTTTTTGAGGAAGGAGATAAACCTGCCTGGATGAAAATAGAACTGGAAATAAACAGAAGAGAGAATGGCAAAGGATTTTATATTTAAATGGGTTGTGAAATTACCAACTGGTGAGGGAGAAATCTCTGTGTAAAAACACAATCAATATTTGGTATAAAATAAATAGTGATATTGGAACAAGGGGAGGCTTATCTCCCAAAACTCCCCAGACTCTTAATAGGCTTGCACCTCATATAATGGACAATCAAATTTTTGTAAAGGAATTAGATATATTGAAGATGGTTATGAGTGGGGACAATTGATGTCATTTGGACAATTAAAATAAGTATGGAATTTTTAACAACACAATCTTCTGCTATTTTCAAATAAAAGCGTATCTAAGGGATCAATTTGGACCAACAATGTTTTTTATTGTTGTGATGTGGAGACTCTGATTCGAAAGGGAAATACAAAGAAATGTAATTCAGCAATGTATCTCCTACTTCAAATGGGAACCCCCAAACATGGGGTTCATAAGTCTCGGCAGAGATGGGAATCAGACTTAAATGTAAGAATCAATGAGCACACCTGGTCTGAATTATGTCGAGATAATATGATAAATACAAGACAGACTAGTTCAATATAATTTTTTGCATCAATTATATCTCACACCACAGAAATCAAATTCAGACTTATCACACTGATGTTCTGGATGTGGCGGAGGAGTAGGAACTTTTTTTTTTACATTCAATGTGGATATGTTCTAAAGTGAGACTTCTTTGGGTCGGCCCAAGAAATTTCTTAGAACAGATTACAGGAATTAAATGTCCACAAAATCCAGAATTATTTTTACTGAGTAATATTACAGGGATAAGATCTAAATTGAAACAATCTAAACATAAAATATATGTTAAATATATAACAGAATTTGTTAAAATTCTGTTGCCAGTGGCTACAAAATGTAGAACAGTCTGATTCATATCTAGGTATGGCATATTGGAATGCAGAAATACATTGTTGTATTCCCCTTGATAAAATTACCTATAACTTAAGAAATAAGTATGACACATTTTTACAAGTTTGGCATCCATATTTACAATTCTCAGGAGTACATTTTTAGCTGTGTTCTTCCTAACCCTCGAGACCTGCGTTGATCTCCTCCAAAGAAAATTAAATAGAATATGAATTTATGATCCGTGGCGTGTTAGGCACTTTTCTGTAATTCATTCTGCCTTCTTTTCTTTATCTTTTCCTTACTTTTCTTTCTATATCTATCTTTGGGGCTTTTTCTTGGGGAGGTAGGGGTTGAGGTATAACCACCATGGAGTAAATACTGGATTTACATTTGTAGTTGTACTCTAACTTGGTAATTGACTGCAATTTATGGTCAGAATTTTTAAATAAACTATTAAAAAGAAAAGATGCATTTAGAACTGATTGACATTTCTCAATTCGATTCAAATAAGTCTTGGCTGAATCCACTAATAAACATTCCCTTCTTGAAATATGCATACATGATCGCCTTTTCTTCATTTCCAATGCAGCATAGTCATGCAGAATGGGAGTTCATTTGGCCTCACATGATTCTTCCAATTTTCATGGAGATAGTCTGTTTGTCCTACTCCCATGCTCTGCCGTTGCTCTGCAAGTATTTCTAAAAAAAACCCTTCCGTGAGTCCATTTTAAATCTGTTCCCATTCTTTCAAGTAGAGGGCCACAGATAATATACAGAAAACGCCATTTCTGCTGTAAACCTTCTGCAACTTATTCTAAATCTATGTCCACTGGTTAATAAACCTCCTGCTGATGGAAAGAGTTTCTCAAAATGCCAAAAAAATTTGAATATTCTATGTTTCAAGACAAACATTTGACTCCTCTCGTGTACACAAAAATACTGGAGAAATTCAGAAAATCACGCAGTGGTGTTTATGAAGCAAAGATAAAGATACGTAACCTTCATTTTCAAGCCTGAGCCCTCCATCAAGAAAAGAGCAAAAAGCAAGCAGGTGCTTGAATAAAATGGTGGCGGGGCACAGGCAAGAGGTCATGTGGATATGGGTGGGAGGGCAGAAGAGAAAAAAGCTGAGCTGATAGGGAGATGGGATACCTTTCTGAATGGGGTGGAGAGCTGGAGGAAAGGAGACAGAGGAACTAATGGAAATCAGAAGTCCTTTCTGCCCTTGCAAGAATTTGGTCCAATCAAAAACTAAGCAGTTAAAAGAACAACCATCTGGTGGTCAGCCTATTAGTGTTAGCATTCCAGAGATTGCTAGCTCAAATTGCAAGAAAGAATTAAGGTGATGGGGGAGGGGATGGGGGTCAATGACATAATCAGAATACATGGTTGATTTTGAGGTCGTTTATGAGATTGTGCATCAAATCCCATCAAAAATAAAAACAGATAATTAAAGTTTTTATTAAGGTAGAAAGCAGGAAAGCGTGGCTGATGTGAACATGGGTTGCTTGGAAAATGAGAAGGTTAAATTGATAATGGGTAATGCTGGTAGAAGAGGTCTTTTTGTCAGTCTTCACAGTGAGACATGGTTAATATGCTGATGGAGGTGAGGAGCTCAGTGAAATCACTATTATTAGGTAAACAAATCTCTGATTTTGATGGAATGTCATCCAAGGTATTAAAATAAAAGGCAAAGGTTATAGTAGATGCATTTGTGACTCTGAGCAGGTCCCGTCAGATTGGAAAACAGCAAATGTTATGCCACTGTTTAAAAAGGATGTAAACAAAAGGCAAGCAATTATAGGCTAGTTAGCTTAACTTCCACAGTTAAGCAAGTGCTTAAAGCTACCATTAAGGAAGAAATAGTGAGACATATAGATAGAGAGTTGTGAACTTGGCCACACCATCATGAGCATCAGTCTTCACGCCATCAAGGACATCTACAAAAGGTAGTGTCCCAAGAAGCAGCCTCTATCCTCAAGGATCACAACCCAGGCCATGCCCACTTCACATTGCTACTATCAGGCAAGAGGCACTGGAGCCTGAAGACGAACACCTATTGGCACAAAAACAGCTTCTTCCTCTCTACCATTAGATTTATGAATGGGCAATGAACACAAACACTACTTCTTAATTTGCACTAATTTATTTATTTTATTTTTAATGTGATTTATAACAATTTTGCACCTGTAATGCTGCAAAACAACAAAATTCATGATGCATGTTCATAACAAGAAATTCTGATTCTGAGTAGAGAGAAGCACAGGGCCAGGAAGAGGAGGCCCGACAAAGAGATACAAGCAGCTTATCAGGAAAAACAGAAAAGACACAGACACAAACTTATTGCCACGAGTTGGTGATATCAGAATTGGGGGACATAACCTCAAGATTTAGGTAATTACGGAGGAGTCACGTGATGGAGTGGTGGCCAGTTGGGAAAACCAGCCCTCTCCAGAAAAATAGGAAAAAAGTTAGGAAAAGACAAAGCACAACAAAAATAAAATATAAGAAATAGAAGATAAAGTTACAGAGAAGAGAAAGAAGATGGCACCCAAGAAGGAGAAAGTAAAAACAACCGAAAAAAAAAGTAGAAAAGTCGCCGGAGAAAAAAAGGCCTTACCTGCACGAAGGAACAGGGAGCTGTGGTGGCGAGGAGCACCTGATCCCCGAGGTTAGTGCCTGCCCTGCAGAGTCGCAACCTCCCGATCGGTGGATTTCAAAAATGGCTCTCTGATCCAAAAAGTGCGCAATCGAAGGAAAAAGAGGACACCGACGGGAGGGGGGGCTCAGCAGAGGAGCGGGCAGCCACAGCACAAACAGCTGAGGGACGCCCGACACCAGGGAGTTCAGCTGGAGGATGTGAAAGGCATCAGAGGAGGGAGCGAGGAAACAGACGAGGGAGAAAGACGGAGGGGTGACCGACAAGAGGATCAACAACAGGAAGCCCAACAGACGAGCAGCCCAGGAGGGGAGGACCAACAGCTAGAGGCTCAGCAAGAGGAGGCCCGACAAAGAGATACAAGCAGCTTATCAGGAAAAACAAAAAAGACACAGACACAAAGAGAAGAAGACACAAACACAGGTACAGACACAGAAGAAGAAGAAGATGAAGATCTTCACAAAAAAATAGAAGGTAAAGTTGATGGACAGAATATAGATAAAGCTTTTTTTAAAGAACAAATGAGATCACTAAAAGAATGGTTATCATTAGAACTTAGTGCAATTAAAAGGAAAATGAAAAGAGCAGAAGATAAAATGCAAAGTTTAGAGCTGGTCTTGACAGAAATAGGGAAAAGGGTAGAGAATGTGGAAGAGCGGGAAATGGCCGTAGAAATGGAAGTAAATGACTTAAAGAGAAAAATAGGAAGAAAGTGACAAAAAAATTAAAGAGACACAAGAGTTATCTCAGAAAATTGATATGTTGGAAAATTATAGTAGGCGAAACAACAAAAATAGTGGGCCTGAAGGAGGGTGAAGAAGGCACAGACATGAAGGAATTTATAAAAGGATGGATTCCGAAGGTCCTGGGAATGACAGAAATGGAGGAAGAAATGGAAATAGTAAGGGCACACAGAGCATTAGCTCGAAACCACAAACACATCAAAAACCAAGATCCATCTTATTAAAATTTTTGAGATATACGACAAGAGCAAATATACTCGAATGTGCAAGGAATAAAGTTAGAGAAGATAATAAGCCACTGGAATACAAAGGTCAAAAAATATTTTTTTACCCAGACATAAGTTTTTAACTCTTAAAGAGGAGGAATGAGTTTAATACAGCGAAAAAGATTTTATGGAAAAAAGGTTACAAATTCATGTAAGACATCCAGCCGAGCTTAAAACATTTATACCCGGAGAGCAAAACAGACTGTTCTCAGATCCGGAGGAACCACAAGAATTCGCAGAACATTTGCAGGACAGAAGAAGAGATGAAGAGATATAACAAGAATGAAGAACGGCGATAAAGTATATATAAAGATGTAAAAAAGATGTATATGTAAAGAACTAAAGAAGGAAAAGAGAAGGGAAGGAAGGAAGTAAGGGGGAAAAAGAGAGAGCTTCGTTATGTTTTAAAAATAAAAGCATTTTCTGGGGAGGGCTGGGGGGAGTGGGAATAACCGTCACTGCAAAATCAGTTGACGCTTGTGAGCAAGATCGCAACCCAAATGGAAAAGGGAGTTGTGGTTGCCCGGCAAAGGATAAGGGGCAACTCAGAGAGGGGGGGAGCATTTGGGGTTATGGTATTATTGGGTGTGGGAACTGTTGGGGTATTTTATGTTTTAAATGTGTGGTCGTACATTGAATTTAATAAAGGAAAACTAAGATGAAAATGGGAAAAAGGGGGATGGAGGTGGCAAAGAGGTGTAAGCAAGATATAAAATGGCCACGATGAACTATATGACTATAAACGTTAATGGAATACATACCCAAATTAAAAGGAGGAGGCTATTAAATTTATTGAAGAAGAAAAAAATAGATATAGCATTTGTGCAGAAAATGCATCTAATTGAAGTGGAACATAAATTAAAGACAGACTGGGTAGGACATGTAGTGACAGCATCCTATAATTCAAAAGCTAGAGGTGTAGCCATATTAGTTAACAAAAATGTACCAATCAAAATAGAGGAGGAAATAATAGATCCAGCAGGGAGGTATGTAATGATAAAGTGTCAGATATACACAGAATTTTGGAATTTCCTCAATATATATGCGCCTAACGAGGAGGATCAAAAGTTTACGCAGGATATTTTTTTGAAGATTGCAGACACACAAGAAAATATATTGATAGGAGTGGATTTCAATCTTAATTTGGATCCAATGTTGGATAAAACTGAACCAAGACAAGCAAAAAGAATAAAGTAGCTAAATTTAAGGTTAAATCAATGCAGGAAATGAAACTTATAGATATATGGAAGAGACAACACCCAAGAGAGAAGGAATATTCATATTATTCAAGTAGCCACAAAACATACTCAAGGATTAATATGTTTTTGTTGTCGGCCCATATTCAAGGGAGAGTTAGGAAAACTGAGTGTAAAGCTAGACTACTATCAGATCATTCACCCATTATTAGCAAAAGACCTGGATGAAATCCCACCAAGAACATATCAATGGAGGTTAAACTCCATGTTACTTAAAAAGGAGTAATTTAGAGAATTTATTGAATGTCAAATTAAAACATATTTTGAAATAAACACAGAATCAGTGAAAGACAAATTTATATTATGGGACGCAATAAGTTATGAGGGCAGATAATAAGTTATGTAACTAAGATGGAAAAGGATTACAATCAGCAAATAGAGCAATTGGAAAGGGAGAGAGTACAGAAAAGGAACTAGTAAAAAGGGATGATATCACGAAAAGGAGAGAATTGGTGGACAAAAAAATAAAATACGAAACATTACAAACGTACAAGGTGGAGAAGAACATAATGAAAACAAAGCAAAAGTATTACGAATTGGGAGAAAAAACACATATTAGCCTAGCAACTTAAAAAAGAACAAGCTAAAAGAATTGTATTGGCATCAAGGACAAACAAATTATATATAACCCAACAGAAATTAATTAAAACTTTAAGGAATTTTGTGAACAATTATACCAAACTGAGAACAAGGGGAAAGATGATAAAAGAGGAATTTTTAGCTAAAATTGAATGGCCGAAATTGCAAGAAGAGGAACAAAACAAACTAATAAAACCATTTGAAATAGAGGTAGTACAGGATATATTAAAAAAGCTGCCTAACAATAAAACACCAGGAGAGGATGGATTTCCAATAGAATTTTATAAAACATTTAAAGAGTTATTAATTCCCTCTCTACTGGAAGTAATGAACCAGGTAGAAGAAACACAAAACTTGCCAGATTCATGTAAGACAGCAATAATTACAGTAATACCAAAGAGAGGGAAGGATCCATTAACACCAGCATCATATAGACCAATATCTCTACTTGACTCAGATTATAAGATAATAACGAAATTATTAACAAACAGATTGGCTGATTGTGTACCAAAAATAGTAAAACAAGATCAAACTGGATTTATTAAGAAAAGACGAACAGTGGATAATGTCTGTAAACTTATTAATCTAATTCATGCAGTTCAAGGAAATAAGAATCCAACAGTGGCTGTTGCTTTAGACGCAGAAAAAGCCTTTGACAGAATAAAGTGGAACTACTTATTTGAAGTATTACAGAAGTTCAATCTACCAGAAAAATATACAAATTAGATTAAAGCATTGTATAATGGACTGTTGGCGAAGGTAGCAGTAAATGGATATGTATCGAATCAATTTAAATTAAGTAGGTCAACTAGACAGGGATGTCCATTATCCCCCTCATTGTTCCCCTTAGCAATAGAACCTTTGGCAGACTGATAAAAATAGAAAATAAAATAAAAGAGATAAAAATAAAGGAGAAGGAGTATAAAATCAGCTTATTTGCAGATGATATCATAGTATACCAAACAGAACCAGAGATATCAATAAAAGAATTTTACATAAGAAATTGAAGGAATATGGAGAAATATCGGGGTACAAGATCAACGCAAATAAAAGTGAAGTGATGCCAATGAGTAATGTGGATTATACAGAATTTTAAAAAAGAATCACCATTTAAATGGCAAGCATAAGCAATCTGATACCTAGGGATCAGGTTAGATAATAACTTAAGCCACTAGTACAAACTAAATTATCAGCCGCTAATAAAGAAATTGCAGGAAGACTTAGAACATTGGAAAGAATTACCGCTAACGTTGATAGGGAGGGTAAATTGCATTAAAATGAATGTCTTCCCAAGGATACAATACTTATTTCAAACGTTACCAATTCCCTTAACAGAATTTTTTTTTAATGAACTAAAGAGAATAATAAGGAAATTCGTGTGGAAAGGGAGGAAACCGAGGGTAGCGTTAGATAAATTAACAGAAAGGTATAACCAAGGTGGTTTGCAGTTACCAAACTTTAGAAATTATTATAGAGCCGCACAATTAAGGTACTTATCTGATTTTTACCAGACAAGAGAAAAACCAGACTGGATTAAGATAGAACTAGATAAAATAGGGGAGAAGGTACCAGAACATATATTTTATAAGTGCAATGAAAAGTTGGTGCAATATAAAAGCTCACCAATATTGCACCATTTACTTAATACATGGAAGAAGATCCACTTAGAAAGGAAAAAATCGAATTACCAAAATTATTATTGATGCAAAATCCACTAATCCCTTTTACAATAGATAACCTTTCCTTTAGAGCACACATGTCAAACTCAGGCCTGCGGGCCAAATTTGACCCGTGATATAATTATATTTGGCCCGCAAGATCATATCAAATATGTATTAGAGCTGGCCCGCTGGCCGCTGCGCCAGTATAGCGCATGCACAGCTAATACTACAAATCCCAGAATGCTTTGCAAATGCGTTGGCGCCGGCCCGTCAGCCCGCTAATCGCCCCCACCTCCTCTCTTTACTTTCATTAGCATCTGCGACCTGTCGCCGAACTCACGTGTAATAAACCCCTTATGGAAAATGGCCAAACGAAAGACAGAAAACAGGACCTTTCAAGACAGGTGGGAGGCAAACTCTGACTCCAGAGTTTGATGAACTTGCATCTAAGAAGAGATGCCAAGTATCTGGTTTAGACCCAGGTGCATCAGAGTAAATCACAGTGTAGCAAGCTAAGCTTGGATTAATATTTTCTTTGGTTAACTTTGGACTGTTCATATTTGAAAGATTGTATTTTCATTGAAGCAAGTTGTTATTTTTTTGACTTGTTGGCTTGTGAAAAAAAATACATTTAAAAGGAGCTTAAAGGCTATAGAGAAATATTACTTATTGAATATTTTATTTCTCATTTGTTAATGCTTCTTCTGGAAAGAGTTTAACCAAAACTATTATTAAACATTTATTTTAATAAGAAAAAGTTTAACATTACATATGTTGAAAGAAGAGAAAACATGCAGATGTTGTTGAAAATTTTCAATAAATATTTAGTTTGGCCTACGACTTAGTCCAAGTTTTTAATTTTGGCCCTCCGTGAATTTGAGTTTGACACCCCTGCTTTAGAGGATGGGAGAGAAAAGGAATCAAAAGAATAGAAAATTGTTTTTTGGGAAATAATTTATTAACATTTGAACAACTGAAGTACAAATATGGAATAACTCATGGTACAATGTTTCCATATCATCAACTGAAAGCTTATTTAAAGGATAAATTGGGAAACCGATAGAGATTACCAGAAGGAAGCAGCTTTGAATATGTGATTGCAGACACAATGATAATTAAAAGATTTATAACGAATATGTACATTAAGCTGCAAGATAAGGAAAATGATTAAATAAACTATAAACCTAAACAGAAGTGGAAAAAGGATTTAAACAAAAGATAAAAAATGAAAAATGGGAAAAGTGATGTTCTGGAACTATGAAGAATATAATAAACACAAGGTTACGCATGATACCGTATAATTGGTTACACAGGGTATATATCACTCCTCAAAAATTAAAAGAATGGGATTCAACATTATCGGATAGATGTTTTCACTGTAAGAAGGAAATGGGAACAATACATGCAATTTGGGCATGTAAGAAAGTGATAAGTTTTGGGAAGAACTAAATCAGATATTAAATAAAATTACAAAAAATAACATACCAAAAAATCCAGAGATCTTTCTTTTAAGTAACAGTACTTCTTTTAAGTAGTAAAGAATTAGGCCTCAAATTGGATAAAGCGCAAAAAAAATTCATTATGATAGCCTTAGCAGTAGCAAAAAAAATGTATGTCAACTTGGAAAATGGAAGAGAGCATGAGAATACAGCAATGGTGCATGGAAATGAATAAATGTATTCCATTGGAAAAAATAAAGTCACATTGTTTGAACAAATTTGGAAAGCATACATGGAACATAAAAGAGAGATCTCACCTTGGACCTCCATCACCTAAAATGATAAGAAGACAAAACGACTAGATTCAGTGTGTAACAAATAGATGATGAATTTTTCTTGTTTATTTTCCTTTGTGTGAAGATATTGTTTTATGGTTTTACTGTATTGTAAATGTTGAATATTTATGGGTTTTGGAGGGGGGGGGGTGGGAAGAGGGGAGGGAGGGAAAGGGGGAAAAAAGAGAGAAAATGCCACTGTGTAAATTTAATGAGAAACATTTGTACACATGGTTCAGTGCGAAAAATAAAAAATTATTTAAAAAAAGATTTAGGTAAGTACGAGGAGGAAGTGCGTCTTCCAGGAATTGGTAAATCTGTAGAATTTTGTACCCAAGGAAGCAGCAGGGACTTCATTAAATATATTTAAGATAGGATAGACAATTTTTTTGCATTGTAGGGTAAAAAGGATTATGAGAAAAAGAGGGCAAGTGGAGCTGAATTCACAACCAGATCAGCCATGATCTTGTTGAATACAGGCTTGACTGGCCAGCCAACCTACTCCTGCTTTTTAAAAGGCAGCTCATCACTATAACTTTTTCAAATCAATTTCAGCATGATTTAAAACAAAACTGGCTTTACCAGCAATGCTTATAGCCTCAGAATATATCAAACCAAATTCTAGATTAAGAAAATAGTCAAAGTTGACCAAAAACAAACTTAATATGCTTAGAATTAAATGCATAACTCTTTTCTTTGGCTTGGCTTCGCAGACGAAGATTTATGGAGGGGTAATGTCCACGTCAGCTGCAGGCTCGTTTGTGGCTGACAAGTCCGATGCGGGACAGGCAGACACGGATGCAGCGGTTGCAAGCGAAAATTGGTTGGTTGGGGTTGAGTGTTGGGTTTTTCCTCCTTTGTCTTTTGTCAGTGAGGTGGGCTCTGCAGTCTTCTTTAAAGGAGGTTGCTGCCCGCCGAACTGTGAGGCGTCAAGATGCACAGTTTGAGGCGATATCAGCCCACTGGCGGTGGTCAATGTGGCAGGCACCAAGAGATTTCTTTAGGCAGTCCTTGTACCTCTTCTTTGGTGCACCTTTGTCTCAGTGGCCAGTGGAGAGCTCGCCATATAACACGACCTTGGGAAGGCGATGGTCCTCCATTCTGGAGACGTGACCTACCCAGTGCAGTTGGATCTTCAGCAGCGTGGATTCGATGCTGTCGGCCTCTGCCATCTCGAGTACTTCGATGTTGGTGATGAAGTCGCTCCAATGAATGTTGAGGATGGAGCGGAGACAACGCTGGTGGAAGCGTTCTCAGAGCCGTAGGTGATGCCGGTAGAAGACCCATGATTCGGAGCCGAACAGGAGTGTGGGTATGACACCGGCTCTGTATACGCTAATCTTTGTGAGGTTTTTCAGTTGGTTGTTTTTCCAGACTCTTTTGTGTAGTCTTCCAAAGGCGCTATTTGCCTTGGCGAGTCTGTTGTCTATCTCGTTGTCGATCCTTGCATCCGATGAAATGGTGCAGCCGAGATTATCTCCCTTTAAAGTGCTGTGCCCACTGTAAGGTCCACAGTTAGAGCCGAGTTGGCGGCTCTTTAGAAATGACACGAGTGTGAAAAATACATTAAAACATTTAAACAAGTATGCTGCACTGCTCTGAGGTAAGCCTTTAATGAACATCAGTTCAGGATCATGGTGCTTTATGGCTTTCTCCTTCTTTTCTTTGTGTACTTGCACCATCTCTAACCAAAAGCCATTCCCAGGGTTACAATTCAGAACTCTTTTGTTCCTCAAACCCTTTTAAATCCAATAGGAGTCAGCAAAGCATATTAACATAACCAAAGCATTGAGAGATTGCACTCCCTTCCAATTCCACCTGATGACTGATCAAAATTTCACCTAAAATAATATTTTCCCCTGCTTCACATACACAGGGTTCATAGTAATCAGATTATAATCATTGACCAGCCATTCAGTCCCCTCGACCTATTAAATCAGTTGATTGGATATCAACTACTTTTTCTTTCCTTGGCTCCACATCCCAAATAAACTTCTCTCAGTCTTGAATAAGGTGCAGCGCGGAAAGTTTTAATAAACAGCTGGAGTGCAAACGAGCCCACTGACTACTGGTCTCATTCTTCCTGGCTTAGTTTAGCTGCCGCAACATTGGTGACCTCGACGAGTCCAGATGTCTCTGGACTCAACAGTATGGACGCTGAGGCAGTCAATGCAGTCACCCTCAAACTCACGACTTTCTGGACACTTTGCCCACGCACTTGGTTTGGACAGGCAGAAGCACAGTTCCAAATAAAACAAATGACCTCAGACTCCACCAAGTACTACCATGTTGTCAGCTCCCTGGACCAAGAAACTGAAGCCAGAGTGGATGACCTCAGACAGAACCCACCAGAGAAAGGCAAATACTCTGCATTGAAAACGCTGCTCATCAGCACCTATGAGCACTCCAGATACGAGAGAGTAGCCAGGCTCATGCACCTGGATGGGCTAAGGGACAGAACATCATCTGCCCTCATGGACAAAATGCTCACGCTAGCCGAGGGCCACAAGCCCTGCCTCATGTTTGAACAGGCATTCTTAGAATAGATGCCCGATGACATCCAGCCGCTGCTAGCAGATGCTGATTTCAGCGACCCCTGCAGGGTCGCAGCAAAGGCAAACATCCTCTAGCACACCAAAAGGGAGAATGAATCTGCCATGAATTAGCTGAGCGGGCCCCAGAGCAGCAGCCCAAGACCCAAACAAGCAGGGATCAGCCACACCTTCGTAAGCCAGCACAGCCGCAGTGGTGTTTCTACCACCAGCGCTGGGGAGCAGAAGCCCACAAATGCAAGCAGCTTTGCGCTTTCCAGGAAACACCCAGGTAAGCTGCCACTAATGGATTTGATGGCTGGCCACGCAAACAGCCTACTACATGTAAAAGACAAGACCATGGGCCGCCAGTTCCTCTTCAATATGGGCGTCGAGCTCAGCGTCATTCCACCGATGCCATGAGAGACCCAAACATAACCACACAGGCCCACTCTGTGGGCAGCCAACAACACTGCCATAAAAACTTTTGGCACACAGTGAGTGCCGGTATGCCTCGGTGGAGAGACCTTTTGCTGGGTCTTCACACTGGCCACAGTGGAGAAGCCTCTCCTCAGCGCATACTTCCTCCAAGCTCACAGCCTCCTCGTGGACCTCAATGCTAAACACCTGGTGCATACCCAGATATTCAAGATGATCCAGCTCACTGCCACTAGCGCACAGAACCAGCAAAAGGCCAGTCACCACCCCCACCAACAAGTACAGCCACATTTTGACCAAATTTCCCTCCATCCTCAAGCCCCAGTTCACATCCATAATGCCAAGACACGGTATGCAGCACCACATCTGCACCACCTCCACACAAAAGCCAGACGCCTTCCCCCAGACAAGCGGCAGCTGGCCAAGGAGCTGGGGATCGTCCACAGGTCTGACAGTCTGTGAGCCTCCCCTCTGCACATTGTACCCAAGGCCACAGGGGGCTGGTGACCTTGGGGGACTACTGGTGCCTCAATGATTCAACTACCCCAGACCGCTACACAGACCCCCATATACAGGACTTTATGACCAACCTACATAGTGCAACCATTTTCTCCAAAATTGACTTGGTCTGAGGCTACCACCAAATCCCTGTCCACTCAGACGACATTGGAAAGACAGCCATCATCACGCCTTTCAGACTCTAAGTTCCTGTGCAAGTCTTTCGGACTTAAAAATGCAGCACAGACCTTCCAGCGCCACATGGACATGGTGGGCAGAGATCTGGACTTTGTTTTGATCTTCCTGGACAACATCCTCATCGCCAGCAGGAACACATTGCCCACTAATGCAAATTCTACTCCTGCCTGGCTGATTTTGGCCTCACTGACAATCCAGCAAAGTGCCAGTTCGGCCAGGAGGTGAGTGATTTCCTAGGCCACAGGATCACCAGGGACGGAGCAACACCATTGCCAGAGAAGGTGGAAGCCATTCGGCCATTCGCCAGACCCAACACGCTCAAGGGCCTTCAGGAATTCATCGGCATGGTCTATTTTTACACCCGCTTTATACCTGCTGAAGCACGAATCATGCACTCCCTCTTTGCCATAATGACTTCCAAAATGAAGGACTTGGCCTGCAGAGAAGAGGCAGCCACAGCTTTCAAAAGGACCAAGCAGGCCCTAGCCCACATCATGTCACTGGTCCATCCCAGAATGGACATTCCCACCTCCCTGACAGTTGACGCATCAGCCACAGCGATGGGGGTGCACTTGAACAGCTGGCCGATGGACATTAGAGGCCACTGGCCTTCTTCAGCCGCCATTTGCACCCCCTCCACCCCGTTAAAAATACAGTGCTTTTGACCAGGAACTCCTAGCCCTCTACTTCGCGGTCAGGCACTTCCGCAACTTCCTCGAGGATAGGCCTTTCACCGTCTTTATCGATCACAAACCCCTCACCAACGCCTTTTCAAAGGTTTCCGACCGCTAGTCAGCACGCCAGCAATGCCACTTGGCATAAGTCTCGGAATTCACCAACATTCAACTCCTCTCCGGCAAAGTGAAAATGTCATTGCTGATGCCCTCTCAAGACCGGCTATTCAGTCATTGGCACCAGGCCTACACTATTCCGAGCTTGCACGGATGCAAGAAAATGACGCAGAGACTTAGGGTTTTCACACACCCATTACCGGCCTTTGTTTCGAAGATGTCCTTCTGCCAGACAGCAGCCGCACCCTGCTCTGCGATGTGTCCACCAACCAGCCCCAACCAGTCATTCCAGATCAATGGAGACGACGGGTTTTCCACTCCCTCCATGACCCATCCATCAAGACCACAGCATACATGGTCACCGCATGGTTTGTATGACATGGCTTACAAAAACAGGTCACTGACTGGGCCCGCACTTGCACTCAGACATACAAAAGTTCCCGTTCAGCAGTTCGAACCACCCAGCCAATGTTTGACCACAGCCATGACAATATAGTCGGTCCCCTGCCCGTTTCAAGGGAAGCCTGGTATCTCCTCACAGTGGTCAACCAAGCCATGAGATGGCCAGAAGCCAACCCCCTCAAAGACATGTCCGCAGACTCCTGCGCCATGGCAGTGCTCAAACACTGGATATCCCAGTTCGGGACACCGGGCCATTCACTACGGACGGGAGGCACAATTCACCTCCGCCTTGTGGACACAGCTTGGCACGAAACTCTACTACACCACCGCCTACTACCCACAGTCCAATGACCTGGTAGAATGTTTCCACCACTACCTAAAGTCAGCACTCATGGTCTGCCTGACTGGGCCCAACTGGGTAGAAGAGCTTCCCTGGATGCTCCTTAGCATCTGGACAGCACCCAAGGAGGGCCTCCAGGCCTCCTCGGCCGAGTTGGTTTACGGAGCCCCTTTGACCCACCCCGGAGAATTCCTTCCCACCACCAAGGGCGCAGACACAGAAGAGGCAGCACTGCAAAAACTAAGGGACAGGTTGGGCTCCCTTGCACCACGGCCACCATCACATCACCCAACCTCCGTGATTGCAAACTTAAAGACAACTGAGTATGTGTTCGTTCGCCAAGGTGCCTGCTCCTCCCCCCACCCCTCCTCCAGCGACCCTACGAAGGCCCCTACAAGATGGTCCACAGGAGCAGCAACACGTTCATATTAGACATTGGGTGTAGGGAACAACTGTTCACAGCTGACTGCCTGAAGCCTGTGCATCTCGACCTCAGCCAGCCGATTGCCCTACAACCAGCCATGTGTAGGGGCAGGCCCCGTAAGGCAAAAACAACACAGGACTCAGTGGCACAATACACTATTGCAGTGGGGCAGCCACGTCAAGATGACGGCGCTGGGGCCGTCTTTCCCGCCAGCCGGGTCATGATGTCATTTCCAGCGCAAGGGCGGGATTTACATAGTGCAAGGGACCTTACCTTACAAGGTGCAGCACGGTAAATTTCAATAAACAGCTGTAGTGCAAACGAGCCCACCAACTACTGGTCTCGTTCTTCCCGACTTCGTTTAGCTGCCGCTATAAATACACGACATATTAGCTTGAATTATGACAGACTAAAGGCAATTTCACGTAGTATTACCTTTCTGTATCTGTACGAGAAACTCAAAATAGCATTTGAGCCCTCAAACTCCATACCCATAAATATCTGTAATAGCTATGCTGCAGTTGACAATCAAGATGTATTGACCTTCATGTTATTAGATACCTGCGATGTTCAAAAGCTTGAACTTTGTACAGAGAGTTCTAATGGAGCCCAAGGAACAGGCCATTGGCACCGGGGCGGTGGGAGAAATAATCAAGTGAATTAACAAGAATGAAAGGATTGAATCCCCCCAAAACCAAGCCTAAAGTCAGCAATCCAAGCCCCAGCTTCTAGCTCCTGAACACTACAGAAAACCATCATCCTTGCACCCAAAAGGGCGACAAAAACAGACCTCCATGATTATCGCCCCATGGCACTGACCTCCACCATAAAGAAATGCTTCAAGCACCTCTGGACCTATTTCAATTAACCTACAAAGAGAAACGTTTCAGACAATATAGCATTGTCCCTTCACTCTGCCCTGACCCACCCAGAAAATGACATCTCATATGTTACGCTGCTGTTCATTGACTTCAGCTGAACTTTAATATGATCATTTCCCAGAGGCTGATGGAGAAGCTATCCTTGCTGGGACTCAACACCCCTCTCTGTAACTGGACTCTGGACTTCCTAATGGAAAGGCCAGTCTGCCAGGTCAGTAGTAGAAAGTTGAGCACCTTCACGCTGATTGCAGGCACACCTCAGGGCTCAGTGCTCAGCCTACTCCTGTTCACGCTACTGACCCATGAATGCATCAACAGATCCAGCTACAATAGCGTCATCAAGTTTGCAGATGACGCAACATTAGTTGGCATCATCAGCCACAAGTCACATGACAGATAAGAGGTGGAATATCTCATGATATGGGTGCGAGAGTAACAACCTGAATCTCAACGTGGACAAGACGAAGGAGATGATCGTGGACTTCAGGACCAGGAATGACCCCCACCACCTCCACTACTCATCAACAACTCTTATAGTAAAGAGAATGGAGAGTACCTTGGAGTTTACTTAATGAGGGACCTATTGTGGACACTCAACATCCCCACACTTGTCAGGAAGACACAACTGCAACTACACTCCTTGACAAGACTAGCGGACAGAGCTACCAGTCACCGTTATGTCAACCTTCTATAAGACCTCTATCAAGAGCATCCCGGCCAGCTGCATCACAATGTGGTATGGTTGCTGCAGAGAAATGGATCGGAGGTCAATCCACAGGACCACAAGAGTGGCAGAGAGGATCAATGGAGTCTCCCTCCACGATCCCCACACATCAATCGACATGATCTACCGGGTTTGTTGTCTGAAGAAGGTGCATAAAATCAGTGAGGACCCCTTCCACGCCAAACAGCGTATTTCAGCTGTTCCCATACGGATAGAGATACAGGAGAATCAGAGCCAGCGCCATCAGGCTGAGGAACAGCTTCTTCCCGCAGGCAGTGAGACTGCTGAACCACCAAAGGAACTGCCCACACTAACCAACTGAGACTCTCATATTCATTAAACAATATTTATTTGCACATATGAATACTTCATCTGCATGTATTGTTTGTCTGTAGGCGTGATAGGTCTGTGTCTGCGTGTTTTGCACCGAGGACCGGAGAGGGTTGAACTTGTGCATTCAAACAATAAACTTAACTCTAAACACAAAAGCCTACAAATACTAGAGATCTGAAATAAAGGGGAAAGAAATAGAGTAAACGTTTCAGTTCGAAGTCCCGACTTCTACCCCCACAAATGCCAACCGATCTCTTGAACATTTCCAGTATTTTACCCCCAACTCACACCGCCGCAAAAGAGCCCAAAGCTTTGCAACTTAGTCTGTGTCTGTCTGCCCGTTGACCACTTCCAACAAGCCAGCCTTTCACCTTCCACATCCACACAACGGCCCGGGGGGGGGGGGGGGGGGGGGCGAACGGACCCCCGGCCGGCCTCCCCCATCACGCCCATCACAGGGCTCATCGCTGCCGCCTCCGCCGCTTGCCCAGACCAGTGCAGCCAAAGCAGGGAAATGACCTCACCTAATTCGAAGATCGAACAACTCCACTCCGTTACCAGACGCCCAGCGCCATCTTCGCTCGCCGATCGGCTACGTGTACATCCTTGCGTCACACGCTCGTTGCGCCGTGACGTCACGCTTCCCGGTACGGGGAGGGGGGGGAGGGCGGCCTTCAGTCTTTCTAGAATTTTTATTTTAACCTACACGTAAATAAGTGTAAGTATTAATCTTTGTCCCATCATTGCTTTATACGCATTCCATGTTTAAAGTTAAAGCCGGCGCTTGTAGGCTTCGTATCTCTATGACGGAATTAGCCGATGTGAAGCCCGAAGACTTAAAGGGACCGCCTCATGCCAGACTCACAAGTAAAGAGAAGGGAGCGTTTCTATTGGACCACACAGACCATATTTACATAAATGGAAGTTAAACACATTAAAATATGTATATTTTAATGTTTTAACTTCCATTTATATATATATATAATATAAAGGACTGCCTAAAGAAATCTCTTGGTGCCTGCCACATTGACCACCGCCAGTGGGCTGATAACGCCTCAAGCCGTGCATCTTGGCGCCTCACAGTTTGGCGGGCAGCAACCTCCTTTGAAGAAGACCGCAGAGCCCACCTCACTGACAAAAGGCAAAGGAGGAAAAACCCAACACCCAACCCCAACCAACCAATTTTCCCCTGCAACCGCTGCAACCGTGTCTGCCTGTCCCGCATCGGACTTGTCAGCCACAAACGAGCCTGCAGCTGACGTGAACTTTTTACCCCCTCCATAAATCTTCGTCTGCGAAGCCAAGCCAAAGAAAAGATATATATATATAATATATACATACACACACACACATATATATATATATAAAACAGTACCCTATCCACGCATGTTCTGGGAATTCAGGAGCCTGATGGCTTGGGGGGGAAAACTGGTGCCCACTCTGGACGTAAGGGCACGAGTGCTGCGGTAGATCCTACCAGATGGCAGGAGGGCAAACAGTTTGCATGAGGGGTGTGTGGAGTCCTTCACAATTATTGCCTTTCACCTGCATCGAGTGTTGTTCATGGGAGGAAGGGAACCCCCAGTGATCTTTTCCCTGAACTTCACTATTCTCTGCAGGGTCTTACGGGCCAAGGTGGTCCAGCTTCCAAACCAGGCAGTTGCACAGGATGATCTCGATACATCCTCTGTCGAATGTGGTGAGGATGGAAGGTGGGAGATGGACTTTCCTCAGCCTTCCAGGAGGTAGAGGTGCTGCTGGACTTCCTTGGCTATGGAGCTGGTGTTACGGGACTGCGGTGCGCTGAGGTGGCAGTAAGCAAGCGCAAACTCAGAAAAAATTGTACAACAGTCTGAATACCACTTCATGCCTTGGTGGCTCCCCTTGTGACTGGCTCAGGAGGGGCTGAGTCAAGTTTATATTCAGGTCGGCTGAATGACAGCTGGCCAGATGGAGGAAACCCCTTAGATGGTCTATTCAGGTCGCTGATTGAAGCTGGCCAGGTGAACCAGGCCAGCTTCCTGCAGGTACAGAGATTCTCCTCCAGGTGAACTCCAAGGAATGTGATATTCCTGACAACCTCAATGGTGGAGACATCAATGGTCAGTGGAACCTGGTCTCCCTGGGCCCTCCTGAAGTTGACAACCATCTCTTTTGTTTTTTAATGTTCAGATACAGGTTGTTGGCTCTGCACTAGTTCATTAGTGACTGCATCTCATCTCTGTACACTGACTCATCATTCTTTCTAATAAGGCCCATCACAGTCATGTCGTCAGTGAACTTGATGTGGTTCGAGCTGTGTTTAGCCTCAGCAGAATAAACAGCAGTGGACTAAGCACTCAACCCTGGGGGACCTCATGCTTAGTGAGATGGTCTTGGCAGTGCTGTTACTGATCCAGATTGCTGAGGTCTCCCTGACAGTAGAGTTCCTCCAGCATTTCTGTATTTTTACTACAATCAGCCTCTGCAGACTTCCATGTTTTACTCCAAAAACAAACTGCTCCTGTTCACTGGCAGTAATGGTTTGGAGCAGCCACTCTCAGCCTTTTTTCAGCTATACACAACCCCACCACCACCCCCCCACCCTGCGACCGCCAACCACAGTTAGGACTCTGCTTAACATTTATGCCCCTCCTTCCCTGTTAAGCTGTCAAGTTTTGGTTTCTTCCATATTTTTCTCCTACTGACTGCATAAAAAAATATTTATGTGACATGAGGTGAAAAGATAACAAGGCTTTTACAGTCTGTGCTTATGCCCCCCCCCCCCCACCACCCCCACCCCGGGAGGCTAAAGGGCCCCAGTTGAAAACAGCTGGTTTAGAGGACATAAAGGTAAGCTTTTCTGCAAGAGATGCAGGAGAACTGTGAAAAAGCATCTCCCCACAGCAGTGGTAATGAGCCAGAGCCGGTGGCTGACAAGAACGGAGAAATTATGGATCATCAAAGAAATGTATGTAGTAACCTAACCGGGCAATGGGGATAGATTGGGGAAAGAGAGAATTGACATTGCCTTGTTCATAAGCTTCGCTTTGTGACCTAATGACCATCTGATGCCTTACCACAAATATTGGGGTAGAGGATAAATAATCACAAAGGATGTGAGCAGGAAGAAGTGTTATGAGAAACAGCATCAATGCCAGAAACCAAATGGCCACATTGTGGTGCAACCACTATATTGTTTGTACTGTATGTATTGTATGGGCTGGCCTGCCCCTGAACCTATGACTCCTCCTTCCTGGAAATCCCTATAAAGGCTGTTACACCCAAACTCTTCCCTCAGTACCTGCCTTGGAACCAGGTCAGCAACATGTGAGATGTGTTGATGTCTTAGGGTGATTAATGCCTATTAATCACAACTCTCTGTCAAATGCGGTTGATCGATAGCACTACAATTTAATCTCCTTAAATTTTTGGGCCATGGACAAGATAATGCAGGTAGAGAAACTGGGCACTGACCCTAATGATCCAGAGGACAAAGTCAAATTCGATCATTGATTGCACTGTCTCATCGCTTTCATGAGACACAATTACATGCAGAATGAGGAAGACAAATGAGATCTACTCTTCACTCGGGTCGGCCACCAAGTCTTCCAGATGATAAGGGACTGCACTACTTACTCAGCCGCAGTGGAGTTCCTGCAGAAACCGTATCGGACCACAACGACCATCATCTATGCCGAATTCCTCGTGGGTAGTCGTAGACAAGCACCTGGTGAGTCACTCAATAAGTACATGTGGTCCTGTGGTAGCCGGGGCAAGCCTGTGACTGCCAAAAAGTCACTGCTGCTGTCCATCTAGAAGGTCTGATGCATGATGCATGTGTGGCTGGGTTCAAGTCTGATCACATCAGACAGAGACTCCTGGAAAAGGGCGATTGAAGCCTGCAAGATGTAATCAACCTGGCTAAAGCATTTGAGACAGCGCAGCTGATTGCAGAGGTCTTCCCCTCAGGGAATGCGGCTGCCACGTGGGGAGCTCGGGCACTGCCATCTTGGAACATGAGATCCCAGGTCCCTACCACTGCCATTGAGCACACGAAGTGCTACTTCTGCAGAAGAACTGCCCAGTCCGAAAGGCTACATGCTCCATCTGCAGGAAGAAGGGGCACTATGGGAAGGTATGTAGGTCCCAACCTTTCTCCAGCAGTGCCATGTGCGTCTGGCAGCCGCCACCACCTTTGATCATGCCACATCCAGCTTCACCTCTGGTCACAGGAAATGGCTCAGCGGGGCCATGGGGGCAGCAAACCAGGACGGCACCATTTCCAGCTTCACTTATGGCACCGAGGAACAGCCAACTTGGTGCGTGCCCCCAAAACAACTCAATAGCAGCAACTTAGACAGCAACCAGACGTTGGCCTCAATTACTCTGGATCAGGACAGCCCACATCAACTGGCCAGGGCCATGATGAACATTGAGGTAAATGGTCACATCATAAACTGCTTATTTGACACAGGGAACATGAAGAGCTTCATTCATCCAGGCACAGTGCAGCGCAACTCCCTCGCGTTAACCCTGGCACAATGTAAAGTGTCCCTGGCCTCCAAATTCCACTCAGCTGAGATCCACGGCAGCTGAACCATGACACTGACTGTGTGGGGCACGGAGTATAAGAATTTTTTAATTCCCCATCATGCCACTGCTCTGCACACCAGTCATACTGGGACAGTACTTCCAGTGCCAGCTAAAGAATGTCCAAATGCATTTTGATGGCCCATACCCACCCCTCAAGGTCCACAACAGCAAATTCTTAAAGCACCCAACCCCCCACCACTGCCCCAGTTCGAGAACCTCACCCCAAACTGCAAGCTGGTCACCACCAATAGCAGGCCATACAACCCCGTGGACAGAGCCTTCATTAAGCCAGAAGTTAAACAGCTTCTGGCAGAGGGGATCATAGAACCCAGCACCAGCCCTTGGAGGGCACAGGTGGTAATTGTTAAGAGCGGAGTGCAACACTGCATGATCATCGGCCACAGCCAGACCATAACCATTTCACCCATCTGGATGCCTACCCACATTCCCGCATCACCAACATGGTAAATGAGATTGCCCATTTCTGGGTCTTCTCAACCACCGACCTCAAATCGGCCTACCACCAACTACTGATCCATCTGGAGGACAGCCTGTATACTGCCTTTGAGGCAGAAGGCTGCCTCTACCACTTCCTCTGAGTCCCTTTCTGAGTCACCAATGGGGTCTCTGTCTTCCAGAGGGAGATGGACCGAATAGTGGATGACTATGGACTCAAGGCCTTATTTCCTTACCTGGACATTGTGACCATCTGTGGCCATGACCAGGAGATCATGACACTAACCTGCAGAAATTTTTCCAGATGCCAGAAACCTCAACCTAACTTAGAACCAAAAGAAGTGCATGTTCTTTCTTCACGGCTGACCATCCTGGGTTGTGTGGTGGAGAATGGCATTATTGGGCCCGACCCTGACCACATGTGCCCCTTGTTGAAACTGTCATTGACCCATACCCTAAATGCTTGGAAAAGGTGCTTAGGCACCCAGTATTACGCTCAGTGGTTCCCAAATTACGTGCACAAAGCCCAACTCCTGGTGAAATCTATCACCTTTTCCCTGTCAGTGGAACCCCAAGTGGCATTCACATGCATCAAGGGTGATATCGCAAAGGTGGTGATTCATGCTGTGGATGAATCTATCCCCTTCCAGATGGATAATGATGCATCCGACTTTGCCCTAGCTACAACATTGAACCAGACCAGTAGCTTTCTTTTCGCAAACCCTCCAAGGCCTAGAACTTCGGCTCTCAGCCATCAAAAAGGAGGCCCAGGCTATAATGGAAACTGCGCCACTAGAGGCACTACCTGGCTGGAAAACCATTCACCCTGCTGACTGACCAATGTGCAGTCGCATTTATATTCAGTAACAAGCAGTGTGGAAAAATTAAGAATGACAAGATCCTGAGGTGAAGAATTGAGCTATCCACCTACAACTACGAGATCTTGTACCGGCCAAGAAAGCTCAACGAGCCTCATGATGCCCTATCCAGCGGACATACGGCAACGCACAGTTAGACCGCCTCCAAGTCCTCCACGACAACCCCTGCCATCCCAGGGTCACCAGGCTCTACCTCTTTGTTAGATCCCGTAACCTCCCCTACTCGGTTGAGGATATCTGGGAGTTGACATGGAGCTGCCCGGTCTCCCGACAATCAATTTTATCGACCAGACAAAACCCACCTCATCAAAGCCACTCGTTTCTTCGAGTGGCTGAGCATACATTTCAAGGGCCCCCTTCCATCCACCAACAGGAACCTTTATTTCCTGAATATTGTTGACGAATACTCCCGCTTTCTCTTTACCATTCCCTGCATGGACATGACCACAGCCACAGTTGGAAAGGCACTGCATATCATATTTGCTCTGTTTGGATAACCCTGCTATATCCATAATGACTGGGGATCCTCGTTTATGAGTGAGAAGCTGTGGCAGTACCTGCTGGCCAAGGGCATAGCCACAAGCAGGACCATGGGTTATAATCCCCGGGGGAATGGCCAGATAGAAAGGAGAACACTACCATCTGGAAGGCAGTCCTCCTAGCCCACAGGTGGAAAGGCCTGCCCATCTCCCGGTGGTAAGACGTCCTCTCTGAGCGCTCCATGTCACCAGGTAGCTCCTCTATACCACTACTAATATGACACCGCATAAAAGCTCTTTTCCTTCCCCAGGAAATCAGCATCAGGAACCACACTGCCATCCTGGCTGATGATTCCTGGGCCCATCGTGCTCCGGTGGCATATCAGATGCCACAAGACTGATCCCCTGGTCGAGAAGGTCCACCTCCTCCACACTAACTCCCAATACGCTTATGTGGAATGCCAGGATGAGCGACAGGACTGAGACCTGGCACATGCAGGGGATCCCCAACCAATCAATCAACATCCCCTCACAGTAACCTTGGCCATCTGGCCCCATAAATTGTGCCCGACACAGCGCCCCCAACCTCAGACTGTGCAACCCCACGGTCCTACTAACACCCCTCTGCCACCGAAGGCATAGACTGTCGTGCAAGACACCACCCAGAAACTAGCAGCCGTGCCACAACAAACCTTATGACATTTGGAGCGACAGACGAAACCCCCAGACAAGCTGAGCCAGTATTGAACATTGAGTCACATCACCCCACCAGACTTTATTTCAAAAGAAGGGGTGAATGTGGTGCAATCGCTGTATGTATGTATGTATTGTATGAGCTGGTCCACCCCCTGAACCTGTGATTCCTCCCTCCTGGAAATCCCTATAAAGGCTGTTACGCCCAAGCTCCTCCCTCAGTACCTGCCTTAGAACCGGGCCAACAACATCTGAGATGTGTTGATGTCTTAAGGTGATTAAAGCCTATTACTTACAACTCTCCGTCTAATGCAGTTGATATACACATATAATTTTGCTTCATTATGCTTGTGGACAGAGTGCAGTTTAAAAATGATTGTCCTGACTTTTGGACCATTTGTTCTATAAGAAATTCCCCCAAGCACAGAACCTGGTCCTTTGTGTAACCAACATTCTTGCTTCGTTTAGATCAGTTGGATCAGATTTTCACATGTAAAATCTAATTACAAGCCGGATTTGAGCAAGGCTCAGAGTTCTCTGTTGCAAAGAACTAGAATCCAAACTAAAGTCCAAAGAAATCAAAAGAAAAAAAAAATCAATTGATATCGATTATGGAGCCTGGCCAGACCTTTTACAGTGGACGTGGATTTTGTTTGTAGTTTCAGGATAAATATTAGCTCATTACAGGAAGGATATTTGAGCTGCACCCATACACTACAGGTGATTATAATTCCCTGGTTATGAAGGAAGTTGAATGAAAAAATAAAAACCTGCAGATGCTGAAATTCTGAAGTCCAGGCAGCATCTGTGGAGAGAGAGACAGTTAGCCTTTCAGGTCAGTCTTGTATCAGAGCAGGGGAAAGTTCAAAACTCAGAAAATAGAACTTTTCCCTGATTCTCTCTTTACTAATGCTTTGAGGCCTACTGTTCTTTTATTTGAGTAAATCTGATGGAATTTCAATGAATTGGCTTGATTCATCTTACTTGTGAATTGATGGTCAGTTCTCCCACCTTTGATTCCCAATTCTTCTCATCACAGAAATAATCTGACAAATGGTCTATCATGGACATCAACATCTCCTCACTTGTCAGGAAGGCACAACAGCAACTGTACTTTCTGAGAAGACTGAAATGGGCAATGTGAATGACCACCGTTATGTCAACCTTCTATAGGAGCTTGATCGAGAGAGTCCTAGGTGACTGCATCACAGTGTGATATGGCTGCAGAGAAATGAATCGGAGGTCAATCCACAGGACCGCAAGTGGGGCAGAGAGGATCACTGGAGTCTCCCTTCCCCCATCAACATGATCTACCAGGATCATTTTCTGAAGAGGATGTGCAAAACCATTAAGGACCCTTTCCACCCTGCATACAGCATCTTTTGGCAGCTCCCATTGGGAAAGAGATAAAGGAAGTATCAGAGCCAGTACTACCAGGCTGAGGAACAGCTTCTGTCCATGGGAAGTGAGACTGCTTGCTGAAGAACTGATGAACTGTTCATAAAATTGCTTCAAAACTCTACTGTTTGTGTTATTATGCATATATAATAAAGAACTAGAATGCAATTTACATGGTTGATCCGGAGAAAAAAAGTAGACTACGAAAGAAGTCGGTTGCATTGTCGATTCAAGCAGCTCAAGAAATAAAGTTATTTAAATGTTAAAACCCATGCAAAGTTGTTCTTCTTCAAGGAACAAACTTAACATGGTGTCAGAAGTGAGTGAGTAAGTAAGAAAAGACAATAGTTTCCGTCATGGTTAAGTTAAGCCCTCCCACACTGATGCAGTGTACCAGCAATCTAACCGATAATTGGAGACTCTTCAAACAGTGAGTCAGAAATAATTTAAAGTCTTACTTGATCACTGCGCATTAGTCAGGGCACTCTGTAAACGCGGAGCCGCACTTGAGCTGAGCTTGTCCGATAGCTCAGCTTAAATAAAGAGTGCCAAGATTTTCAAAACATTCCATGTTTTCAAACCAGTGCGCTTGAAAGCCCGCCATGTTGGATCCAAAACAGCTGCCTGGGCTGAGGAGAGGAGCAAGTTTGCGTTCCTGTCCAAGGGGCAATTTCAAACCAGAGCCAGTCTCCAGCAGTGAAAATGTAGCAGGAGTATAGGGCACGGAGAAGGAGGGAGTCACCTGGCCCCATCAACAGTTGCAGTACATTTGGAAAGTAGTGGTATTATCGCACAGAGTCAGCATGGTTTTGTGAAGGGTAAATCATGTCTGATGAATCTAATAGAGTTTTTTGAGGATGTAACCAGTAGAAAGGATAGGGAAGAACCAGTGAATAAGGTTCCGCACAGAAGACTAGCGTATAAACTTAAAGAGCACGGTATAGGAGGTATGGTATTAAGGTGGATAGAGAATTGGTTGAGGGACAGGAAGCAAAGAGTAGGAATAAATGGGTTCTTTTCAGAATGGCAGCCAGTGACTAGTGGGGTACTGCAGGGCTCAGTGCTGGGGCCGCAGTTGTTTACAATATATATCAATGGCTTAGATGTGGGAATAGATAACAGTATCTCGAAATTTGCAGACAATACGAAGTTGGGTGGCAGGGTTAGCTGTGTGAAGAATGCTAGGAGAGTGCAGGGTGATTTGGACAAGTTAGGCAAATGGGCCATAATGTGGCAGATGCAGTATAATGTGGATAAATGCGAGGTTATCCACTTTGGAGGTAAGAACAGGAAAGAGGATTATTATTTAAATGGTATCTGTTTAGGAAAAGGGGAGAGGCAGCGAGACTTGGGTGTTTGTTGAAAGTGGGCGTGCAGGTGCAGCAGGCGGTGAGGAGGGCGAATGTTATGTTGGCGTTCATAACGAGAGGATTTGAGTACAGGAGTAGGGAGTTGTGCCTTCCTGCTGCGGCTGTACAGGACCTTGGTGAGTCCACACCTGGAGTACTGCATGCAGTTTTGGTCACCTTATCTGAGGAAGAATATCCTTGCCTTGGAGGGGGTGCAGAGGCTGATACTGGGAATGGAGGGACTCGCATATGAAGAAAGGTTGGATAGAGTAGGCTTGTATTCTCTGGAATTTAGAAGATTGAGGGGGGATCTTATATAAAATTCTTAAGGGTTTAGACAGACTAGACCCAGGAAAGTTGTTTCCAATGCTGGGAAAAACCAGAACCAGGGGCCATAGTTTAAGGATAAGGGGGAAGTTTTTTAGGACTGAGATAAGGAAAAATTTATTCTCTCAGAGAGTGGTAAATGTGTGGAATTCTTTGCCACAGGAAGTAGTTGAGGCCAGTTCCCTATCAATATTTAAGTGTAGGTTAGATTTGGCCCTTGTGGCCAAGGGGATTAGGGGGTATGGGGAGAAGGCAGGAACCAGATACTGATCAGCCATGATCATAATGAATGGCAGTATAGACTTGAAGGGCCAAATGGCCTACTTCTACACCTATTTTCTTTGTTTCTATGAACCACTACACTTGTGCCCATGGGAAAACATACAGACCCCAGGTCGCCTCAATGCCAAAGCCGGACTGTCTGGCCTGAAACTGGACATCTGGCCACTCTGACTACACCCCTCTGTGGTCTGTGCCTGAGGCACTACCTTATGGTAGTGTCAGTCCTGCTTACTCCACACCCTGTCCCAGAAAGGCTGTACTTCAAAGTTGGAGTAGATTTGTTTGACTGTGATGGGAAGAGTCATATAGTAGGAACAGACTATTTTTCCAATTACCCAGAGGTAACAACACTGCAGTCAACATCCAGCAAAGCAGTTATCACTTACATGAAAAGTGTGCTTGCGAGGCATGGAGTTCCTTGTGAAGTCATATCAGACAATGGTTCACAATTTTCAAGAGTGAATTTGAGTCCTTTGCCAATACTTGGGGATTTCAACATGAAGTCACATCACCCAAAGTTTAATGGCCAAGCAGAGAGTTCTATCAAGGTGGTGAAGTGCCACATGAAGAAAGAGCATGATGGAGAGAGGATTTCCACACAAGTCTAATAATTCACAGAAGTGCGCCACCACAGAATGGCCTTTCTCCTGCCCAAATGCTGATGGGTCGACATATATGGACCGACCTTCCAATGCATGAAAATCTGTTGAGGCCCAAAGGAGCGCACAAGGTCAAATGGGCTTAAGTAGAAGGGAAAGTAAAACAGAAACAGTATCATGAAAAGAGTGAGAAAACCCGACCAGTCCTGAAGCCTGGAGTTGCAGTGGGAATCTGAGATCACATTTCTGGCACATGGTCCATGCAAGGATATGTGCAAGAGGAAATAGATTCATATTCTTACCAGATCCAGACAGAGGGAGGGACACCTCTGAGAAGGAACTGCATGGGTCTATGACCACAAGTTTCAACCCATGGCCATGACCCATCACCTGTCAGTACACAAAATGGGCTAACACATGTAGATAAGGAACCATTGAGGTTCTGCTCAAATACTGCACCCACGGCCGTACTTGAGGCATCAGTGCTAAGCCCCAAGGTAGCCTCGGGGTTAGGATGGGCGAGCATTGCTGCTTTGACCAAAGCTGCTTTGGTAGTCGTAAACACAACCTCTGCCAAAGCTGGGAATGGTAATCCCATTTGCTGCTTGAAGAGTCAGGTGTGTTGTTTATGCGTTCTTTCAAAATAGGTCAGCGGGAGTAAACTGACCTCAGCACCCGAGTCTACAAGAAACTTGTGCTTACCAGCCTCATCTTGAAGATACAATAGGCCGGTATTTGGGCCAGCTGCCGAGGCCACTACTGGCAGCCAGCTCTTTCGTTTCCCCGCCTTTTTCCTGTAATAGGTACATGGCTGGACACATTTATGGGCACTTTTTCCCCAACGGCGATGGTAAAAACACCATCTTGACGCCCGTCAGCACATTCCTCCTTCTTTGATTGAACTGCAGATACAGGAGGCTTGTAGGACACGGGAGATGTATCTGCTGCCAAAATGTATCTGCTGTAGTTGAGCAGACTCTTGTGTTGAAGTACGATAGAGCCTGTCAGCCTATGTCATGGGAACGGTGGAAATCCATGTTACCGATGAGTATGGCGACACAACCTGGGAGCTTAGAGTTTCAAAGAGCAGGCAATGAGAATGACCATATGCTAATGCGAGAATCTCATTCATTAGGTCAGATGGATTCCTGTCATTCAGGTCTTCCATATTCAAAAGCTGCATGCCACACTCATGTATTGTCAATTCCAGCGTATCCAGGAGAAATTGGCGGAACCTGGTGTACTGGTTTTCTGCCGGGGGATTGACAATAAATTCACTTACTTGAGATGTGGTAGCAGCATCCAATGCACCTATGACATGCCAGAACTTTGTGTCCTCCACCGTTATGCCCTGAAGACGAAACTGGGTTTCAGTCTGAATAAGCCATAACCGAGGTTGAGGAGTCCAAAAAGAAGGCAGGTGAAGTCCCACTGCGTTAACTGCCGCAATGGTGGCAGCTGTCGTTGCTGCCATAGCTGCGTCCATTATAACTGTAGACTCAAGCTTCGGCTGAATCTTGTAGTCAGGGTCACCAACTGTAGTGGCTACTATGGTAGAGCTACTAAAGTAATACAAACACACACGCCAGACATTTATTCAGACTTTACAAGCTTCTTTTATATACTGCATGTCACAGGCTCCACAGGACAAGGTGGGATGTCGCTACAAGCTGGCTGCCGATCCACAGGACCGGCAGGTTTAAATGAAGCCTTGTGAGTGTCCCTTGCTTTCTGGCAGGAGACTCGGCAGATCAACATGCCATTCCTCAGCACTCAGTATCTGTCGCGTGTGGTCCATTAAGTGGTATTCAGCTGTCTGTATTATGGTTCTGCTCAGCCTGGTACACGGCCGCTACATCATATAATTCACTTGTAAATATATGTGCTATGTTTATATCATGGATTGAAAAACATCGTTTGTCCAGTTGTACTTATACAATTGTATGATAAAAATAAAGTTGAATGTGAACTTAAGCAGCAGGCCTTGAATCTCTCAGAAAATCTCAAACAGCAGCCAAAAAAAGATTCTCAGTTAGAATTCTAAGCACCACAAGATAAGATCACTTCCTGTCTCCTCAATGACTTTCTGGCATCTCTCAAAAACAAAGCAGGAGTGAATGGAATTCCCTCCACTTGGGTAGCTCAATAGTCACAACATCATCCAGGACAAAATATTCCAGCTGCATCTAAATATTAAACCTCCATCACCGGTGCGACATGATTGCACTGTGTCCACAGGTATCTGTGGTTCCCTAGTATACCCACCTCTTCAGATATGAGAAAGGTCATGAATGATATGGCCCTCAAACCCACATGCTCAGTGTTTTTAAAATAAATTCTTGCAACTTCACTGAAAGTCCAAATACACCACACCCAGAGTTGTGATCTTAGCTTAGACCATAACACAAATCACTCACCCCCTCCCCTCCATCATCTTGCCACTGCCTTGGAAAAACAGACGGCACATTTAAGGACTCATCTCCCCCTCATCATACTTCCTTCTTCCCATTGCGAAGAAGATCCAAGAGTATGAGATCTTATACCATCAGATTCAAAGACTACTGAATGAACACCACACTAGTACAACTAGTAAGGGCAGCACGGTTAGCGTAGGGGGCGGCATGGCGAGCATAATGGTTATTGCATTGATATTCCAGTGGCAGCGACCCAGGTTTGAATCCCGTGGTGTCTGTATGTTCTCCTTGTGTCTGCATGGGTTTCCTTCATGTGCACCGGTTTCCTCCCACCCTTCAAAATGTAAAGGGTTTGTAGGTTAATTTGGGAGCACAGGTTAAATGGCCAGAATTTACTTTTACTGTGTTGTCGTTGCTCTCTACTAACTGATCTTTCTATAACTTAACTTCTATACAGTGTTTTTCTTGCTGTGCTCTGTGGGGGATGACTAACTGGACTGCTCACTAAACAAACACTCCAACTACATCTTGGCACATGCCTGCAAATTTGACATTGGCCATTGGTTATTTCCTAGCTATACTGTCTGATAAAGCCGCAATCGATAGATTTTCAAAAAAATTATTTCCCTTTTATAAAAGGCCCTGCAAAAGGTAGTGGACACAGCTCTGAACATCACAGGCAAAACTCTCCTCACCATCAAGAACATTTCCAGGGAACACTGCCATTGGAGAAAAGCAGCAATAATCAAGGATTCCTCACCAACAGACCACAATCCATGAGGATTAGTAAGATCATCAGGGTTGATGATAGTTTCATGTATGTATTCTGACAATAAATCTGAAATCTTACTTTTGCAGTTTATTGATTTTTTTTCCTCTCTGTATTGCACAGTTTGTTTACATTTCTATATTTGTTTACATGAACATTGAGTACAGTTTTTTTTCCACTACCAATAAGTGGTAATTCTGTCTTCCTTGCAGGAAAAAGAACCTCGGTTGTTTGTGACATCATGTACATACTCTGACAATAAATCTGAAATCTAAATCCATGTTCAGTCTGCCAATATTATTATTATTTTCTTATACTCCGTTACTTCTGCCTTCATAATAGATTCTACTGACATCAGGGAAACTGGTTTGTTGTTCTCCATTTACTCTCTCTGTCCTTTCTAAAATAGCAGAATTACACTTGCTTACTTCCAATCTATGGGAGTCATTCTGCAATCTATGACATTTTGGATGATTACCTGTACATCCACTGTCACCATTGGCACATCTTCCATAATTGTGGGATGTAGGTCTTGGGATGTATTGGCTTTAAGTCCCATTAACTGATTCAATAGTGTTTCAAGTTCAAGTTCAAACTTGTGTTTCTGCACTAAGCTAATTTCCACCTGCTCCTCATTCACTCTAGGTCTGTAACTCTTTAGGCCCTTTCAGGTGGACTCTCTGCCTTGAGGGCAGTGACAGGAGGGGATCTTAACTTGTGGACTCACCTAAAAGGCTGTTTACAGCATTGCCTAATCCACCTGAAAGGACCTATTCATATCCAGAGGCGCCTAGAAGCGCCTCTAGATCTGATGGAGATGAGGTGACTGGTGCTGCAGCACAACCCATCATAAATATGTGGCATAGCAATGGCCATCTTCCCTACCCATAATTCCCCCATGCAGGTGGAGCTGCACTGTGTTTCCCACAATAGTTCTAGCTGTGTGGGGGATCATGGGTAGGGAAGACCACAATTGCTATGCCGCATATTGAGCCGCAGAGAGCGGCCCTGGTACAGAAGTGGCCAGCCGGGCTGTGACAGCCTGCACCAACCACCCCCGACATCCCCTGCCAGCTGCCCCTGCCCCAACATCCCCTGCTGGCCACCCCTGCCCCTGTGTTCCCCACTGGCTGCCCCTGCCCCTGCCTTCCTCACTGGCTGCCCCTGCCCCGACGGCCTCCACTGACTTACCCTCCCCAGTGGGGTGGGGGCTGTCAGGTAGCGCGGTGGGGGTGCTGTCAGGTAGCGGGGTGAGCAGGGAGCTGTCAGGCAGCAAGGCGGGTAGGGGGCTGTCAGGCAGCAGGGAGTTGGGTTGCTGGCTGATGGAGTCATCAGTCTGCCCCCAGGCACATTCAGGTGCGTCAGCGGAGCACGGTGCTCTGTCGATTACCCCTCCCAGGGGAAAGTTGGCATTGGCGCCTCGGAGGCGCTTCTGCCACATTCAGGTGAGTATGTCTTTAGCTGCAAGGGAGGAGATTATGCGGCTTTACACTGGGGTGTTCAGGCCACCTGAAAGGGCCTTTAGTTATGTCCATAACTTTTTTGCTTTTCCATCCTCAAAGGCAGACATTAAATATTTCATTATCCTGACTTCTCTGTGTACTCCAATTTCTTCTGCATCAAATTTGTAAGAGATTTGATTGCTCTGTTGGTTAGATCCTCCATTTGTCTAAAACGTTTCTAAACAGCAAGGAACCCAAACAAACTTCAAGACAGAAATAATAAAATATTGAGGCAGCCAACTAGAGGCAGAGTAAAATGAAATATGAACAAGTCAAATCAAGCCAAATTTATTGTCATCTGATTGTACAAGTACAACCTGATGAAACAGTATTCTCTGGCCCTCGGTGCAAAAACATGCAGACACACAACCAGACATACAGACAAATAATACACATGCAAGACAAGTATTATATCTATAAAAATAACAAAATATTGTTTTGTACAATAAATGAGAGTCTCGGATGGTTAGTGTGAGCAGTTCCTTTGGTCATTCAGCATTCTCATTGCCCATGGGAAGAAGCTGTTCCTCAGCCTGGTGGTGCTGGCTCTGATACTCCTGTATCTCTTCCACGACAAGAGCAGCTGAAAGAGGCTGTGTGCAGGGTGGAAGGGGTCTCAATGATTTTGAACGCCCTCTTCACACAACAATCTCAGTAGATCATGTAAATGAGGGGGAGGGAGCCTCCAGTGATCCTCTCTGCCCTTCTTATGGTCCTGTGGATTGACCTCTGATGCATTTCTCTGCAGCAACCATACCAGACTGTGATGCAGCCAGCCAGGACACTCTCGATAGAGCTCCTATAGAAGGTCGACATAATAGTGGGCGATAGCCTCGCCCACTTCAGTCTTCTCATTAAGTGCAGTTGCTGTTGTCCCTGATAAGTGAGGAGATATTGAGTGCCCACGATAGGTAACTAGTTAAGGGAACCCCAAGGAACTTGGTGCTCTTCACTGTCTGTACTACAGAGGTACAGTGGAGTGGAGGGTGTTCTCTCCTGGTCCTCCTGAAGTTCATGATCATCTCTTTCATCTTGCCCACATTGAAACTCAGGTTGTTACTCTTGCACCATATCATGAGATTTTCCACCTTTTCTCTGTAGTGCGACTCATCATTGTTGCTGATGAAGCCAACTTCTGTGGTGTAATCTGCAAACTTGACACTGTTGGAGCTGGATCTAGCAATGTAGTCATGGGTCAGTAGTGTGAACATGAACGGACTGAGCACTTAGCCCTGAGGTGCGCCAGTGCCCAGCGTGATAGTGCTCAATGTTCTGCTACTGAACTGGACCGGCTAGTCTTTCTATTAGGAAATCCAGAATCTAGTCCTAGCGAGGACAACTTGTCCACCAGTCTCTGAGGAATGATTGTTTTAAATGCTGAGCTGGTCAATGAACAGCAGCCTGGCATATGAGGTTTCATTTCCCAGGTGAGCCAAGGCGGAGTGAAGTGAAAGACTATAGCATTGTCTGTGGAAAAGTTTCTTCTATAGGCAAATTGAAATGGATCCAGGGAGGTGTGCTTTAGTGTGTAACATCACCAGACACCTGAACCATTTCATAATGGTGGAGGTCAGTGCCACTGGGCAGTAGTCATTGAGGCCTGTTATTGTTGCCCTCTTGGGTACCAGGATGATCGTGTTGTCTTGAACCCTATGGAGCAATGAACTGCTGCCGTGAGGTGTTGAAGATATGCATGAAGACTTCTGTCAATTGGTCTGCACAGTCCTTCAGTACCCGATCTGGTCCTGCCACCTTGGATAGGATGTCCTCAGCTCAGCCATTGCAGTAGTGGGACACGGAGTTTTCATTCACATCATCCTGTTCTCATCCAACTGTGCATAGAAGGTGTCATTGTCCTTAATTTGCAAGGCTGACTTGTGATCCATAACAGTCTTGATTCCTTGCCACATGTGAATCATGTCACCAATGTCACACAGCTGTCTGTGGATCTTCTAAACATATCCTTGCTTTGCCTTCGGGATTGCACAAGAGTGTCTAGCCCTGGCTGATTCTTAGTGCCATCCTATTCCCTGTCCTGAAGGCCGAATCACAAACTCTGAGAAGGGACCAGACCTCTGCAGCCAACTATGGTTTCTGGTTAGTCCTGGTTGTGAAGCATTTGATCTCGGTGACACCCTTAATGCATTTGCTGATGTAGCCATTCTTCCATCAGGATTGGAAAATTGGATTTTGCAGATGACATCATAAAGCTCCTTTATTAGCCAAATGCAGAACATAGATTACAGCAATCAGTGTGGCTGAGATTTCCCTAGGAAGATGAAAAGGTCTGCATTTCACCAAGAGGTGCTCTGTCTCTGTTAAGCAGAAGGTCTTCACAACAGAGACATTGGTGCAATAGTTCTCACTGATGTAAATGCAGTCCTCCACCTTGAGTTTTGAGGGAGTGTCACACAGGGTTGAGATGTGTATGAAGGGCTCAAGCCCGAATTGTTGGTTATTTATCTTTATCTTTGCTTTTTAAAGTATGCTGAGTTTCTCCAGCATTGTGTTTTTACAGGAGATGTGTGTACTTGGGTTCCGCAGTGCTTCTTAATTCCATCTGAGGGCGCCAGAGTACCAGTAGCCAAGGCCCAGTGATCAGATGATCAAGTTGAGGTTCAAAGTCACTCATATGTATTGGAATACCAGGCAAAACATTCCTGAAGTAATACAAGAAAGGCTGCAGATGCTGTGATTGTAGTAAATACACAACATTTCTGAAGAAACTCAGCAGGTAGAGATTTGAATCAGGGTTCTGTAGAGATTTTCCTCCACCACAGAGAAGAGGTGGAAAATCTCATAAAATGATGCGAGAGTAACAATGTGAGTCTCAATGTGGACAAGATAAAGTAGATGATCGTGGACTACAAGAGGACCAGGAACAACTAGCCTCTGTAGAAGAGAGAGTGGAGAGCGGAAAGTTCCTTGGAGTTCACTTAACTAGTGGGCACTCATCATCTCCTCACTTGTCAGGAAGGCACAACAGTGACTGCACTTCCTGAGAAGACTGAAGTGGGCAAGGCTATCGGCCACCATCATGTCAACCTTCTGCAGGTGCTTTAATGAGAGTGTCCTAGCCAGCTGCATCACAGAGTGGTACGGTTACTGCATAGAAATGGATCGGAAGTTAATCCACAAGACCATAAGGACAGAAAGGATCATTGGAACATCCCCCTCCCCATCGACATGCTCTACCAGGATCAATGTCTGAAGAGGGCACTCAAAATCATTGAGGACCTCTTCAACTCCACACACAGCATCTTTCAGCTGCTCCCATCAGGGAAGAGATACCAAAGCATCAGAGCCAGCACCACCAGGCTGAAGAACAGCTTCTTCCCACGGGCAGTGAGATGCTGAACCACCAAAGGAACTGCTCACACTAACCAACTGAGACTCACATTCATTCAAAACAATATTTATTTATTTTTATAGATAAACCCCTTGACCTGCATGTGTATTGTTTGTCTGTATGTGTGTTATGTCTGGCTGTGTGTCTGCATGTTTTGCACTGAGGACCAGAGAGTTGAATTGTACTTGTACAATCAGATGACGATAAACTCGACTTTAGCATCCATAGGAGGCAAAGATGTACAAACCAACATTTCAGGCCTGAGCCCTTTGTGCTCATACTTTTGGTTATAAATATTTGGTTATACAGTAAAACCTTTGGTGGCCAGCACCTAGAGTTGAGGGTAGATGCCAGATGATGTACCATCAATTACCACAAAATACTGAGGTTGTGAAACCTCAACTTTTATTGACTATAGACTGGAGCAGCAGCCAGTGTCATCGACTGAGCCTGGCAGATTGAATGGGAAGGGGTTGTGGGTAGGATTGATCTCTGGAGGTGTGTCCAGCCGGCAGGAGCCAATCACAGCATTATTGTAGTTTACCATATTCACCCCTCCTTTTTAAAAAGAGTCCTACAGGGTGAAAAAGACAAAGCAAATATACACATATTTTCAGGTTAAGTTTGTCAAATGATGTGGTAATGGCTGGGGTACAGCCATGGCACCCTGAGCAGCCTGTGGGGCGGGGGGGGGGGGGGGTTGGTCTGTCGTCACCAGTCACAGTTCACCGGGGGGGGGAGGCACAGGTGAAGGGATGAGGGAGTGTGGTGCTGGTGCATTGTGGGTGACAACAGTTGCCGGGGATGGAATGTGGTCAGCAGCATGTTCAGGGACCCCTGAGGTAACAGTGGGGGAGAGTGTCTGTTGGTGGTTGATCACAGTCAGTGGAATGCTTGATGGTGCCAAATCCCGGAGCGAGACGGGTCCTCCCACCCATCAGGGAAGGCCACCAAGGTGTACTGGGGGTTTTAATGAAGGAGGTGGACCCTCTCGACCAGTGGGTCAGTCTTAGATTGCCTGGTGTGCTTCCAAAGCAGGACCAGTCCTGGGAAGATCAGCCAGGCAGGCAGTGTAGTCCCTGACGTAGACTTCGTAGGGAAGGGAAACGCATTCATGAGGCATTGTTAGTGGCTGTACATAAGAGTGACTGTATGGAGTGGAGTGTGTCTGGGAGGACCTCTTGCCAGTGGGAGACAGGGAAGCCTGTAACCTCAGTGCCAGGAGGATGGTTTTCCAGACCTTGGGATTCTCCCTTTCTACCTGTCCATTCCCTCTGGGGTTGTAGCTGGTGGTTCTGCTTGTGGCGATGTCCCTGGCCAGGAGGTATACCGCAGCACATCGCTCCTGAATGAGGTCCCCTGGTTGCTGTGGATGAAGCAGGGGTATCCAAAAAGTGTGAAGATATTGTGGAGGCCCTTGATGACTGTAGATTTGGTCATGTCCGGGCAGGGGATGACAAAAGGGAAGTGTGAGTATTCATTGTCAATGGGAGTAAGTAGACATTCCAATTCGAGGAAGGGAATAGCTCCTTGAAGTCGATGCTCAGGTGCTGGAAGGGGTGAAAAGCTTTGATCAGGTCTACCTTGTCATGGCAGTTGAAGTGCAGCTTGCACTCGGTGCAGATCTCATTGACTCATTGTTCTGTTCCTCAATGGAGTATGGTAGGTTTTGGGGTTTGATGAAGTGGAAGAATCCAGTCACTCTGGGGTGGCAGAGGTTGTTGTGGAGGGTCTGCAATCTGTCCATTTGGACACTGGCACGTCCCATGGGAGATAGCGTCCGAGGGCTCCTTAAGTATGCGGGGACAGTATAGGATATTGTAATTATAAGTGGACAATTCAATTCTCCACCTAAGGATTTTATCATTTTTGATTTTGCCCTCTGCTTGTTGTTGAACATGAAGGCAACCATCCACTGGTCCGTGAGGAAAGTGAATCGTTTGCCAGCAAGGTAGTGCCTCCAGTGTCATACCTCCTCCACACTGACCTGGGCCTCATTTTCGACTGGCCTTGGAGGTGCGTGAGAAGAAGGCGACGGGTCTGCCCACTTGGTTGAATGTGGCAGCCAGAGTGAAGTCGGATGCATTGCTCTCCACCTGGAATGGCATGGATTCACCTATAGCATGCATTGCCGCCTTGGCAATGTTGTCTTGGTATGACCGAAAGCTGCATAGGCCTCTGCTGACAGTGGGAAGGATGTGGCTTTGACCATTAGTCGAGCCTTGTCCGCATAGTTGGGGACCCACTGAGCGCAGTATGAGAAAAAACCCAGATATCTTTATAAGGATCTGAAGGTGTGGGGAAAGGGTAACTCCAGTAGAAGGTGCATGTGGTTAGGGTCGGAGTCATTGACACCATTTTTGACCACGCAGTCAAGAATGGGTACTCAAGTTGTCCGGAACACACATTTCTCCTTGTACAATTCAGGAGCTTCGTGACCCGGAGGAATTTTCGAACGTTGGCATCATGATCCTGCAAGTTGTGGCCACAGATAGTCACGTTATAGAGGTATGGGAAGGTGGCCTGCAGTTTATAGTGGTTCACCATGCAGTCCATCTCCTGCTGAAAAATGGAGACCCCATTTGTGATGCTGAAGGGTACTCGGAGGAAGTGGTAGAGGTGACCATCTGCCTCGAATGCAGTATTCTGACGGTCCTCCAGGTAGATCGGAAGCTTGTGATAGGCCAATTCAGGTCGATTGTGGAAAATAACCAATGTTGCACAATCTGGTTAACCATATTGGATATGCGGGGGAGGGGGTATGCATTGAGCTATGTGTATCGGTCTATAACCATTCTGTTCTTTTCCCTATTTTTCACTAGGACCACTTGGGCCCTTCAAGGGCTATAGTAATGTTACGCTCTTAAGTTGTCACTGGAAGTCCAGCCCCAGCAGCAAGTGGGTGCAGAGCTGCGGCATGGCGAGGAGCCTGAAGTGTTTGTAGATTGTAGATTTGGACGCAAGTGAGATCTAATGGCTGACTGGCCGCACTTCGAGGGATAGGTGCTTAGTGGTATCAGGGTGAATGAAGCTTTCAGTACTCCCGCTATCAAATAAACAGTTTGTTACGTGCCCATTTACCTGGATGTCCATCATGGATCTGGCAAGTTCGTGTGGTCTGTCTTGATCGAGGGTGATGGAGGCCAGTATAGACGCTGTCTGAATCCAAGTAGGGCCCAAGTTGCTCGTGTACTTGGTCCTAAGATGACTGCCCCATGGAGCTCCAGGCCTGAGAGGATGGCGCCGACCGCATGGTCGAAAATGGGGCCCCTGTGGCTCGCACATGGCGTCACTGGTCTGCAGAGAAGATGGCACCATTCACGCTGTCTGGGGTGGCAACTGTCCACATGCAGCACTCCAAGGTTTAGACTGGCAGACTTTTGTGTAACGTCCTCTTTTCTCACTCCTAGAGTATACTGCCTCCTTGGCAGAGCAGTGTTTCTTTGAGTGTTTGCCCTGCCCGCAGAAGCAGCATTTGGGGCGATCATCTGCCTCCAACCAGTCGCTCGTGGCACAGGATGATTCTCCTGTCCCAAGATGGCAGCGCCTACGGCAGCCACGAGGTGGCCAAGTAGTTGTCTGAGTTTTGGAGGGCGACCTCCAGTATCTCTGTTAATTCAACTGCCCCTTGCAGGTCAAGCACCTTCTGCTCCAAGCGTCTCTGCCTTATGTATCCGGAGTGGGTGCCAGCCATGTAGGTATCCCAGATGAGGTCCTCTTCGTTCTGGGTGGCCGACACGGCTTTGCAATCACACGCTCTGCAAAGGACCTGGAGGGCCTGTTCATACTCGGCACTTGACTCACTGAGTCGCTGCCTCTGGGTGGCCAGGAGATGTCTTGAATAAACTTCGTTCACCCTTCTGAGGTACTGGCCCTTCAGTGTACTCATGCCCTCCGTATGTGATTCTATGTCGTGGATCATTGAGAAGGCCAAGGGTCCAACGTGTGAGAAGAGGAGTTTCAGTGTGTCCTTGTCTATGTTAATAACATTTGCAGTCACTGTTAGGAAGACCTCAAAGCAGTGTAGCCAGAGTTTGAACATGTTTGGGGTGTCAGACAATTGAGGGTCTGTGTTGAGTCTCTCGGGTTTCAGGTATTGCTCCATCTTTCTTGAAAAATTATAGTCAATAAAATTGATGCACCATCAATTACCACAAAAGATAGATTTGTGAAACCGATAGGCTTTTATTGACTATAGACTAGAGCAGCAACCTGCCACCTCGATTGATCTGAGCAGAATGAATGGGGAGCATGCAAGGGGTTGTGGGTAGGATTGATCTTGGGAGACGTGTCCAGCCAGCAGTAGCCAATCACAGCATTACTGTGGTTTACCACACCAGATAAGTGAATTTTCAGGATGCTTGAGACTGTACGTTGTGTGAATGGAGAAGTAATAGTAAGATGTTCCAATTTTAAACTTGCATATTTTTTACTCATTTATTTTCTGTGATATTTTCTGCTGCTTTTTCAGTTCCTTAAAGTTGGCAGTTGCTTGAATTCCAGATAATAGGGATTTGACTGTACTGTATATTGTCATTATACAGTACACTCCATAATGTTTTGGACAAAAACACATTTTCCTTTACTTGCCACTGTGCTTCATAGTTTTACATTTGTAATCAAAACATTCATGTGATTAAAGTCCACATTCCAGAATTTATTCAAGGTTGCAGTATTGGTACACATTTTGGTTTGAGCATGTAGAAATCATAGTACTTTTTATACATAGTTCCAACTTTTCAGGGCACCATAATATTCAGGACATAATAATGGTATGTATATTAAAGTGGTCATGTTCAGTACTTTGTGGCATATCCCTTGCATGCAATGACTGCTTGAAGTCTGTGATTCATGGACATCACCAGGTGCTTCTCTGGTGAGGCTCTGCCAGGCCTCTCCTGCAGCCATCTTCAGCTCCTGCTTGTTTCAGGCGCTTGTTCTCTCAAGCTTTCTCTTCAGTATATGGAAGGCATACTCCATTGGATTTAGATCGGGTGACTGACTTGGTAATTCAAGAATTTTCCAGTTTTTAGCTTTGAAAGGCTCCTTTGTTGGTTTAGCGAGCCCTTTTTCAACTGGCATCCCAGTTAATTGGCTGTGCAGTGCCCTGGGATAGGAAGGTGTTTGTGCTGTTCGCACTGGGCCACCATTAACTGGGACATTGACTGCTTTTCCACTGAACACAACTCATCCCTGGGGATCAGATAGTCTACCTTTAAATGGAATGGAATGGATGGAAGTTGTCCTTTTTCCACTGGTATAATCAGCACACCAGCATCAGGTGATGCTGGGGATATTGAGTAGGAGTAGAGCCTGTCAACCCCCAGCATAATTTTATCTAATTTGACACTGGCCATCTGATTGTTTGCTTTTCCACTGGACCTTGCCCTGGTTAATTCCTTTTTAATTCTGGGACAAGGTGCCAGTGGAAAAGGGGCTGCAGTATGTTTGGGATCATTGCTGTAGGATGAAGCGCCGTCCATGGAATTTGGAGGTAGTTGTTCGTATTTTAGCAGATAAGATCTTTCTATACACTTCAGAATTCATTTTGCTACTGCTATCAGGAGTTACGTCATCAATGAAGATTGTTAGGTATAAGCCCGCCCTCTGCTGGACATCATGAGACCCATGACATGATGTCACCCTTCCCTGTGTGTCAGTCGCCATTAGTCTAACAGAAGTAAAGGATGAGAAAGCATTACATCTTCGAGTCTTAATTGTGAGAGTGCATGCACAACAGTGGTGATGAGGAACGAAATGAACCCTACACATACTCCATGCACCAACCGTGAGAAGGAAAACAACAGAAGAAAGGTAGAAAACAACTACCTAACAACCCCAACAAATTTCCATCAAAAGATCAAGGTAAAAGCGCATCAAGATGCAAGATTCCTGCCATGAAATTTTTCCCCTCTCTTCCCAGAGATTTATTATAAAACCTGTTAAAAGTTCTTTCATTTGACCATCCCGCCTGACGGATGATATCCCAAATGGGGACTTCTGCTATACCAGCAGTAGACGTAGCTGCCGCTCTGGTTGAGTGAGCCTCAAACTAAGTGGGGCTTATAATATACTTAACAGAACCAGAAATACCAATAAAAGAATTACATAAGAAATTGAAGGAATATGGAGAAGTGTCGGGGTACAAGATCAACGCAAATAAAAGTGAAGCAATGCCAATGAATAATGCGGATTTCACAAAGTTTAAGAAAGAATCACCATTTAGATGGCAAACACAAGCAATTCGATACTTAGGTATACAACTAAATAAAAACCTCGGCCATCTATATAAACTAAATTATCAGCCATTAATGAAAAAATTACAAGACGACTTAGAGCACTGGAAAGACTTACCACTAACACTGATAGGAAGGATAAACTGTATTAAAATGAACATCTTCCCAAGGATACAATACCTATTTCAATCATTACCAATTCACCTAACAGAGAAATTCTTCAAGGAGCTAAAGAAAATAATAAGGAAATTCTTATGGAAAGGGGGGAAACCACGGATAGCACTAGATAAATTAACAGAATGGTACAAACAAGGAGGCTTACGGCTACCAAACTTCAAGAATTATTATAGAGCAGCACAATTAAGATACCTATCAGATTTTTATCAAACAAGGGAAAAACCAGATTGGACCAGATTAGAGCTAAATAAAATAAGGGAGAAGATACCTGAACATATACTATATAAGTGGGATGAAAAATTATTGCAATGTAGGAATTCACCAGTATTGCACCATCTGCTCAACATTTGGAAGATTCACGTAGAATGGAATAAAATAAATTATCAACTACCAAAATTAATATTGACACAAAATCAACTAATCCCCTTCACAATAGATAACCTTTCCTTCAGAGAATGGGAGAGAAAAGGGATCAAAAGAATAGAAAATTGTTTTTTGGGAAATAAATTATTATATTTTGAACAAATGAAGCACCAACTGAAAACCTACTTGAAGGACAAATTGGGAAAGAGTCTGAGGTTACCAGAAGGAAGCAATTTTGAATATGTGATTACAGACACAATGATAATTTAAAAATTTATAACAAACATGTACATCAAACTGCAAGAAAAGGAGAACGAGGAAACAAACTGTAAACCTAAACAAAAATGGGAACAAGATCTAAACATAAAGATGAAGAATGAAACATGGGAAAAGCTATGCTCCGGAACTATGAGAAATACAATAAACACGAGGTTACGCATGATACAATATAATTGGTTACACAGGCTATACATCACACCCCAAAAGTTAAATAAATGGGACCCAACAGTATCAGACAGATGTTTTTGTTGTAAGAAGGAAACGGGAACAACAGTCCATGCAATTTGCGCATGTGAGAAAGTGGAAAAGTTTTGGGAAGATCTGAACCAGGTATTAAATAAAATCACAAAAAGCAACATACCAAAAAACCCAGAGATCTTCCTTCTAAGGAATATAAAAAATAAAGAATTTGGACTCGATTTGGATGGAGCACAAAAAAGATTTATTATGATAGCCCTAGCTGTAGCAAAAAAATGTATTATGTCAACCTGGAAATTAGAAGACAACCTGAGAATATACCAATAGTACATAGAAATAAATAAATGTATTCCATTGGAAAAAATAATATATAATTTAAGAAATAACATCACAATATTCGAACAAATATGGGAACCATACATGAAACACAATAGAGAAATCCTACCACGGACCTCCACCACCTAAAATGACAGAAGGAGAAGACAACGAAATGAACTGACTCAGTATATAAAAGTAAAAGACAAAAATTTCTTGTTTAATTTTATTAAGTGACAACATTGTTTAACGGGTTTAATGTATCTTATAGATTGAACTTTGAATAAATGGGAAGGTGGGGTGAGGGAGGGAGGGAGGGGAGGGGGGAAAAGGGGAGAAAATGACTATATATTCAGAGATAAATGCCTGTATGTATTTATAGTGTGAAAAATAAAAAATTTTTAAAAAAGATGGCAGAGGGAAAGTTTGGGAGATTCAACGATGTAGAAGAAAGTTGGGATAACTACGTAGAATGATTTAACCACTACTGCATAGCCCACAATATGGTGGAAGATCCAGTAAACTGCAAACGTGTTCTCTTCCTCAGTATAATGGGCAGCAAAACATTTGACCTCCTTAAAACCTTGCTGACTGACCCCAGAGGATCCAGGGATGAAGACATTAGGTTGCTTTCGATACGCATTAACCAAAGTAATTAATCGAAATATATTGTCTAATGCATTTCTATTCTTAATAAAACCTGTTTGATCAATATGTACCAATTTGGATAAATATTTAGCAAGTCTATTAGCTAATACTTTTGCTATCATTTTATAATCTACATTTAATAAAGGGATAGGTCTATATGAAGACATTTTTAATGGATCTCTAGTTTTTTGGAATGGCAGTTATTAAAGCACTTGAACATGAATCTGGCAACTTCTGATCTTCAGTAACTTGATTCAACACTTCTCCAAATTCATTAGAAAAATCATCATAAAAGGGTTTATAAAATTCCACAGGAAATCCATCATCCCCTGCGGACTTTCCATTAGGCATTTCCTAAATAGCTTCCTTAAGTTCAAAATCTGGAAATGGAGATTCCAATTCCTAAACATCATTTCTATCTAATATTGGTAACTTTAATTTAGATAAGTAAGAATTAATAGAACCATTATCCTGTTTCCCCTCAGAAGTATATAATTTCAAATAAAATGAATAAAACTGGTCATTGATTTCCTGAGGTTTGTAAGTAACTTTTGAATTCTTCTTAACAGGATTAAAAGTCTGAGATGTTTGTTCAGCTTTCAATTGCCAAGCAAGTACCTTATGAGCTCTTTCCCTCAACTCATAATAATGTTGTTTAGATCGATTAATTAAGCACTCAAACTGGTAAGTTTGTAAAGTATTATAACGTAATTTCAACATCGCTAATGCAATTTTTAAAAAATCTTCGATTACACCTTTCTGAAAATCTTTCTCTTACTCAGCAATCTTATTTTCTAACTCTAAACTTTCTGCCATATATTGTTTCTTAACTTTCATAGAATAACTAATAATCTGCCCTCTCAAATAAGCTTTTAAAGCATCCCATATTACAATATGACTATCCACAGAATTAACATTTTCAGTCAAAAATAAAGAAATCTGCTCTTTAACAAAAGTAACAAACTGTTTTTTTTTCAATAACATTGCATTAAACCTTTATCTAAACGACGGATGTACTACCTCCGAACTTTCACAGGAAAAAAGTAATAATGAATGATCAGATATAACTCTACTGTTATATTTATCTCATAATACTCTACCTTGTAAATGTGCTGATACAAAAAATAAATCAATTCTAGAAAATGAATCATGTCTTGAAGAACAAAAAGAGAAATCTTTCTCTATAGGATTAACTTTTCTCCAAATATCCACCAAATTTAAATCTTTCATTAATGCATTAATTTGTGTTGCCATCTTTGATTTCCTTATACTTTTTGGATTTATGTCCAATAAAGGGTTGAGAACACAGTTAAAATCACCACCATATAACCATATAACCATATAACCATTTACGGAGCAGAAACAGGCCATGTTGGCCTTTTGAGTCTGCACCGGTTCACTGATTATGTGCGCTCTCTTCAGGCAATGGTGATTTTAAATGTAGTGTATCTTTGAGAATTTTAACATCTATCCATAGGTCCTCTGTACTTTGGATATGAAATCTCATATTAAAATATTCAAAAACATTGGCTGTGTGGGAGAAGCCTAAAACATTTTCATTAGTTTGAGTTAACAATAAAAAAGCTTCTGAAATAAACCACTCATCATCTATATTAGTCCAAGATTCAGCCAAAATTTTACAATTCACTCTTAATACCCTGCCAGCATACCTCTCTGAAGATTCCAATTCAAATGGTAAATTTTTATGAATCAAAATCGCTACTCCTCTTGCCTTAGAATTAAAAGAAGAAAAAACGTGACTAACCCAATCTCTTTTCAATTTCAAATGTTCTTTCTCAGTCAAATGCGTTTCTTGTAAAATAGCAATATCAATTTTCATTTTTTTTATATAAGCCAATATTCTCTTTCTCTTAATTGGATTATTTACCCTCTGAACATTAAAAGTTGCAAAATTCAATTTAGACATCTTTTTTAACTACTAATATATTTACACACTATAAAATAATGCTCCCCTCTATAATTCTTCCAAGAAAAAAAAACCCTACAAAAACCAGAAAAATACAAAAAAAAACATCCAAACGTAGTAACACCCTAAAAATCTGGGTGTGGTAAACCCACTAGCAGCAGGTGACAATCAAAGATTTCAGTGTCATCCACCCCCCCCCCCCCCCCGCCCCAGCCAGATACATATTTATTATTTAATCAAATGCAATCGAATATAATCCATATATTCAGCCCAATGATTCCAAGCTCAACAACTGCTCCGGATCTTCAACATCAAGAAGACTTTGTGTCAACTCTTCTTTCTTTCCATTCTTTCCATTCCCATGTCCATTTACCCTCCTCTTAGGAGATAATGGAGGAGAACACCCATTTCTTCACAATTCTGGCAAAGAATTAGCAAAAACCCAAGCATGATGATCATTCTCAAAAAACTCAGATTGAAAATTTCCATAGAAAACCTTCAAAATTGCAGGATAATGAAAAGCAAACATGTAGCCTTTTCGCCACAAAACTTCTTTGGCCATATAAAATTCCCATCGTCTTCTGATAACCTCTTGGCTCAAATCAGCATAAAAAAAACACTCTGTTATTTTGAACCATTAATGGAGATCGATTCTGCTGTGCGTTCTGGACTGCCATATGTAAAATCATTTCTCTATCTTGATATTTTAAACAACAAATCAAAACTGCTCTCGGTGTTTGTCCTGGAAGTGGTTTTCTTCTCAGAGCTCTGTGAGCCCTATCCAATTCCAAACCTTCAGGGAAAAGCTCTTTACCCAGCACCTCTGGGATCCAGTGCTTAAAATTTTTTATAGGGTCAGCACCTTCAATGTCCTCTGGGAGACGAACTATTTTCACATTATTCCTTCGACTTTGATTTTCCAACAAATCAATCTTCTTCATTAAATCTCTTTTTTGAATCCCCCAATTTACAAAAGAACCTTCCACTTTTTCTATTTTTTTTCTCTATTACATTCTACCTGAATTTGACACTCAGAGAAGGCTGTTTCAATTTTCTTAAAATTATCTTACACAGTATCAACTGATTTTATACATCTATTAATATCACTTTTAACTACATTCATTTCCTGTTTCACAGTTGACATTTCATCACACAAGGTATTCATTTTTATTTTCATCTCCATAAATCCTTGATTCACCTGAGTTGATATTTGTTTTGACATATTATGCATTTGACAAGCAATCCCTCCCAAAACAGTAAACACTGAATCCAGTCCAGATTCCACTTCCACTTTTTGAGATTCACCTCCTTTGACTGCAAGCTCCTTCTCCTGGATAAATTCCAATAAGGTAAGTTCCTCTTCTTCCTCAGTCATTGTAGGTCCCTTGGCTGAACGGCTGCGGGTCTGAACACCCAACGCTGGCACCCCAACCTCTTCGGGACGCCGGCATTCGAGCTTCCCCCACAGCCCACAATTTCTCCAGCAGTTCTCGGACCCGCGATGCCCCATGCAGGCCAGGCAAAGCCGTTAGACACGCAGGAGCGTCCTCCGACACTACACTGCGCACCACTGGGCCGCCCAGCGAGGTCGCGGGTTCACAGGTCCCCTTATTGGCTGTGCCGCCTGTGTGCACGACTTCGCGTGAACGCGGGTCGACAACGGCTGAACTCGCCAATGTGCCAGCACCATCTTGTGGAGGCAGGATCGGCGCCGGAGTCAGGCTCGAATGGGCTGGAGTCCTCTGAGGCTTGGAGACTCCCAGCGACGACTCCGTGGATTCAGCCATGCAGGTAGACCTCAATTCTTCCGCACTTTTATATGGTAGCTTTTTTCTGAAGCTGAGGTTTAAATTTTTTCACATTGGATGCCATCATAAATCAATGTTACTTAAATAACTGTAAATCTTATTTGTAACCACTTTTATGCTTTTTAAAAACCGGGTATTTAATGATCCAGCTGGGGAGAGGTGGAATACACGTCTTTCTTCTATGCCATCTTGCCACCCCCCCCCCCACCTCCCAATAACTCTAAGATCTGTTACAGGAGACAGAATCAAAGTGTTTGGAAAAAGTATGATCCAAGTACAATACAAACAACAGCAACCAAAAACACTCCCTCTCTACATCATAGATACCCAGGGACCAGCACTTTTCGGAAGAAACCGGCTACAACACATTCCCTTAGACTGGCTGGAAATCAGTTCAATACTAAATGTAAACCACACGGACACGTCCCAGCTGGAACTCGACCAAATCCTCAACTACCACGCAATAGTTTTCCAACAAGAATTGTGGAAAATCAAAGATATTCAAGCCAAACTGCAATTAAAAGATAATGCAGAACCAAAATTCTTCAAAGCTAGAACAGTCCCATTTGCTATGAAAGGAAAAATTGAGGCTGAATTAAACAGACTAAAACATGAAGGCATATTAGAACCAATACAATACAGCGATTGGGCAGCACCCATTGAACCCGTACAAAAGCAAACGGTGAAATTCGCTTTTGCTTCGATTACAAAATCACCATTAATCCATCAGTCAAAATATCCAAACACACCATGCCCAAGGCAGAAGAATTGTTCCAAACACTAAATTCACAAAACTAGATTAGTCACAAGCATATCAACAGAAATAATTGGACAAAAAACAAGGGAATATGTGACAATCAATCCCCATCTGGGACTATTTACCTACACAAGGGCCTTACGGAGTTTCAGCAGCTCCTGCGATTCTTCAAACAACGATGGACAAATTACTACATATCATCATCACAAGCCAAATTTTCCAGCCAAATGGAAAACTACCATGTTATCAGAACTGCACCACATCCATCCAGGAATGGTACAAATGAAGGCACTGGCCCGGATGCATGTCTGATGCCCCTCCATAGACAGAGGCATTGAAACAACAGTAAGAGAATGCAAAGTACGTCAGTCAATGCAGCCAAAAATGCCACAAGCCAAAGGACAGTGAGCACTTAAAAAACCTTGAAAAGATTTAAACTAGATGACAACAGGCTAATATAAGATTATGAAAAGACAAATGTGTCTTCATGTACTCTTCAGTAACATATCTTAGGGTTACAATCGACAACAAGGGGATGTGAATGAATCTAGCAGGAGCAGAAGCTGTTTACAAGGCCCCATACCCAATCAACAAATTGGAATTAAAGTCCTTCCTAGGACTTGTTAATCACAACCAAAAACATACCCCTAATATATCTACACTACACAGCTCACTGAACCAATTACTCAAGAAATATCAAACATGGTATTGGAACACAGAAACGAAAAACATAGTTGATCAATTAAAGGAAATATGTCAACAAATAAGGTGCTGATCCACTACAACCCTAGTAAAGAAGTTACACTAGCTGTGGATGCTTCACCAGTGGGACTAGGAGCGGTAATATCCCAAATCACAGAAAAAGGTGAGCAACCAGTAGCGTATGCTTCTCAAACATTAACCAGAAGTGAATGCAATAATGCCCAACTAGAAAATGAAGGATTGGCATGTAATGATATGGTTGTATGTACAGGCTGGCCTGCCTTCCTGATGACATCCTCTCCTACGCTCCTCCCATGTGACCCAGGCCATAAAGGTCGAGTCCCCTCTTCCTCTCCTCATTTTCCCTAGCCTTAACCCAGGCCAGCAATCTCCAGTGTAATAAAGCCTATCGTTCCCCTCAGTCTTTGTCTGTATTATTGGGGCAACTGGTAGCACCCAACATGGCAAGAATTTTTGGTGCAAAAGAATTCCACCAATATATTTACGGAAAAAATTCACACTGATCACAGACAACAAACCTCTTTGTTTAATCCTGGGGTCACACAAAGGTAGACCAGTATTAGCTGTGGCCAGAATTCAAAGATGGGCCATGCTACTAGCGGTGTATAACTATAAACCAGGAAAAATCAACAGCCATGCAGATGCCTTATCACGCATCCCACTACCTGAGACAGAAAAATTAGAAGAAATTATTAAATGGACAGTAGAGGCAGCAGACATCAACCCAGAACAATTTCAACAACTGCCCATTACAGCCCAGATGATCACAAAGGAAACCTGAAAAGAGGCAACATTAAGCAAGATCCTATACTTCACCTTTAATGGGTAGCCCGAATCTGAAGTCATCCCAGAAGATCTAAAACCTTACCACACATGCTGCCATGGAGTATCAGTCAAAGAAGGATATGTACTATGGGGTACCTGTACAAATTTTCCAGCCAAATGGAAAACTACCATGTTATCAGAACTGCACCACATCCATCCAGGAATGGTACAAATGAAGGCATTGGCCCGGATGCATGTCTGATGCCCCTCCGTAGACAGAGGCATTAAAACAACAGTAAGAGAATGCAAAGTACGTCAGTCAATGCAGCCAAAAATGCCACAAGCCAAAGCTAACCCATGGAAATGGCCATCCAAACCCTGGCATGGGATTCATGTAGACCTCACTGGACCATTCATGGGTGAGACTTTCCTAATAGCCATGGACACACACACCAAATGGACAGTAATTTCACAGCTGAAAAATTCCAAAGTTGATCCCATGAATGACTGTCTATGAGCTACCTTTGCCACTTACGGATTGCCTCATGAATTAGTTATGGAAAATGGGCCTCATTTTACATAAGAGCATATTAAAAAATTTATGTGCGACAACAATATCAGATATATTTTGTCCGCACCCTATCACCCAAGTACTAATGAGGAGGCAGAACATTTTGTACAAACATTCAAAAAAGCAATGAAAACCATGAAACTTCTAAATGCCTCCTGGACACACAAAATCGCAGATTTCCTAATGGAATACAGAAACACGCCGCCTTCTATCACAAAACGCACCCCAGCAGAACTAATGTTTGGCCGCAAACTGTGGACCAGGCTGTCCACAGTTCATCCAGATCTGGGTCTCCAATTACAAAAAATAGCATTGCCACAGACCTCACCTAGAACACTGGAAGTGGGTGGGATAGTTCTGGTACAAGATTATAGACAATATAAAGACCCATGGGTGGCAGGAGTAACCTTACAAAAATTGAGCCCCTGCTCATACTCTGTTCCGGTAGGGGAACAGATTGTTTAAGCGACACATTGACCAATTACAAGCATTGACTGACACTAAGGTCCATGAACTGCCTCATGAATTGGAGGAGGTAAAATCAGACCTGCCATGGCCTGTCCCTCAGACTGAGTGAGGGGGGGGGGGGGGTCAGAGACGGTCGTGGAGCCGAGTAGTCCAGTAACAGAGCCAGGAGGGAAATGAAGACGGGTAGTGGCCGCCGACTCGACTGCCGACCCAAATATCTACAAGGTCCCGAGCAAAGACCAGCACAGCAAACCACGCCGAGATGGTCCAGAAGAAAAAGAAACCTCCTGAATGCTTTAAGGACCTCGTGCCCTGATTATTATTAAATACTTTCCCTTTTATAATCATAATTACTCATGAGATGTATTTTAATTCTCACTTGTAGTCTTGGGCCCAATGTAATCTTATTAGTTCGAAGGAGCCCAGTCAGCATTTACTGCACAGGGTGGGGGTGGGGGGGCGTGGTGGGAGGGGAGAAGAATGTTGGGTATAAGCCCGCGGTCTGCTGGACATAATGATGCCTACATCATGATGTCACCCTTCCATATATATAACCCCATGTGTCAGTAGCCATATTAGTCTAATAGAAGTAAAGGATGAGAAACCATTACGTTTCTGAGTCTTAATTGTGTGAGTGCATACACAACAAAGATAAGTTCACTGGTACCTGTGGCAGCCACTCATGCTCAGACAATAACACTCCAACAGATGAGGTGGTATGCTTTGGATCTCGAACAGTTCCTTTACGGATCCATATTTTGCTCTTGCCATCACTCTGATACAGGTTAATCTTGGTCTCATCTGCTTACTTGACCTTTTTCCAGAATTCTGCAGGCTCTTTCAAATTTTCTTGGCAAACTGTAATCTTGGCATCCTATTTCTGTGGTTAACTAGTGGTTTGCATCTTACAATGTGGTCTCTACATTTCTGCTCGTCAAGCCTCCTGCAGCTAGCAGTCATTGATACATCCATACCTGACTCTTGAAGAGTGTTTCCGATCTGTTGGACAGATGTTTGAGGATCTTTCCTAATTGTGATGACAATTCTTCTGTCATCAGTAATGGACGTCTTCCTCGGCCTTCCAGTCCCTTTGTGATTACTGAGGTCACCAGCATGCTCATTCTTCTTAATGATATTGCAAACTGTTGATTTTGATCATCCTAAAGTTATTCTTGTCTTTTGGCCTCGTAACGACTTCTTTGACTTTCATTGGCACAACTCTGGTCCTCATGTTGAAAAATGGCAAGTACAGATTCCAAAAGTGATCAAAAGCTTAGAAGCAACCCTAGCTCTCTTCAACCTGCACCAATGAAGCAACTAAACATACCTGAGTACTCACACACACCTGTGAACCCAAATTTCCCAAACATGATGGTGCACTGAAATTGGGGTTCTATGTATAAAAAGTACTGTAATTTCTACATCATCAAACCAAAATATATAAACTTAAATAAAATCTGGAATGTGTACTTTAATTACATGTTGAATTATTTGATTACAAATGTAAAACTGTGGTGCACAGGGGCAAATAAAGGAAAAAAAGTGTTTTTCCCCAAAATTATGGAGGGCACTGTATCTTCTGCATTCAGTACCGGAGCACCACCAGGCTGTGTTCTTAGCCCCCCCAATCAACTTACTTTACACCTACAACTGTGTAGCTCAGTACGACAATAATACCCTCTACAAATTTGCTGATGGTACCGCAGTAGTGGGTTGTATAAAAAGGGGCGACGAGTCAGCACATAGGATGAAGATTGAAATCTTGGCTGAATGGTGCACCAACAACAACCTTACTCTCAATGTCGCCAAAACTAAGGAGTTGATTGTTTACTTCAGGAAAGAAAGGCCAGGGGTTTACAATCCAGTGATCACTGGGGGATCAGAAATGGAGAGGGTGAGCAGATTTAGGTTAGAACGTAAAACAATACGGCACAGTACAGGCCCTTTGGCCCTTAATGTTGTGCCAACCCATATATTCCTTCCTAAAAAAAGTACTAAACCCTCTTTATCCCATAACCCTCTATTTTTCCTTCATCCATATGTCTGTCTAAGAATCTCTTAAATGCCCCCAATGTTTCAGCCTCCACCACCATCCCCAGCAAGGCATTCCAGGCACCACAACTCTCTGTGTAAAAAATCTACTTCTGATGTCTCCCCTAATCTTCCCTCCCTTCACTTTGTACATATGTCCTCTGGTATTTGCTGATCCATCCTATCTATGTCTCTCGTAATCTTGTCCTCTATCAAGTCTCCTCTCATTCTTCTATATTCAAAACAAGACATGTGTGGTAAATGGGAGGGCATTGAAGAATGCAGTGGAGCAGAAAGATCTAGGAATAATGGTGCATTGTTCCCTGAAGGTAGGAGCGCTTGTGGATAGGGTGGTGAAGAAGGCCTTTAGTATGCTTTCCTATATAAATCAGTGCATAGAATATAGGAGTTGGGAAGTAATGATGAAACTGTACAAGGCATTGGTGAGACCAAATTTAGAGTACTGTGTGCAGTTCTGGTCACCGATTTATAGGAAGGATATTAACAAGATAGAGAGAGGCAAATTTACAAAAATGTTGCCTGGGTTTCAGCATCTGGAATACAAAGAAAGATTGAGCAAATTAGGTCTTTATTCCTTGGAACGTAGAAGGCTGAAATGGGATTTGATAGAGGTGTTTAAGATAATGAGAAGGATAGATAGAGTTGATGTGGAAAGGCTTTTCCCATTGAGAGTAGGAGAGATGGATACAAGAGGTCAAGGGGTGAGAGTTGACGGCCAAAGGTTTAGGAGTAACATGAGGGGGAACTTCTTTACTCAGAGAGTGGTTACTGTGGAATGGGCTTCCAGGAAAAGTGGTGGAGGGAGGGTCAATTTTGTCATTTAAGAAAGAGTTGGATAAGTATATGGATGGGAGGGGGATGGAGGGAGATGGGCAGAGTGCTGGTAAGTGGGATAAGAGGAGGGTACTTGGATCAGTGCGGACTAGAAGGGCCAAATTGGCCTGTTTCCGTGCTGTAATTGTTATATGGTTATTTGGTTATATAAAGTGAAAAGTCCCAGCTCTGCTAACCTTGCCTCATAATACTTGTTTCCCAATCCAGGAAACATCCTGGTAAATCTCCTCTGCACCCTCTCCATAGCTTCCACATTCTTCCTATAATGAGGTGACCAGAAATGAACACAATTCTCTGTGTGGTCTCACCAGAGATTTGTAAAGTTGCAACATGATCTCTCTACTGAATTCAATCTTCCTATTAATGAAGCCAAGCATCTCATGGGCCTTCTTAACTATCCTATTAACCTGTGTGGTGACCTTGAGGGATGTATGGATTTGAACTCCAAGGTCCCTCTGTTCATCCACACTCTTAAGTAACCAACCATTAACTCTGTACTCAGCCTTCTGGTTTGTCCTTCCAAAATACATCACCTCACACTTATCCGGATTGAAATCTTTTCTGCCCAACTCTGCATCCTGTTTATATCCTCTTGTAACCTTGTACAACCTTCAGCTCCATCAACAACTCCTCCAACCTTCGCGTCACCCAAAAAGATTCTTGGGAGTCACTATCTCGGAGGACCTTTCCTGGACCCAACACACTAATGCCATCATCAAGAAAGCATGTCAGCACCTCTACTTCCTCTGGAGTTTGCAGAAGTTTGGTATGACACCAGAAACCCTAGCAAATTTCTACTTAAGTGTGGTGGAAAGAGTGCTGACCGACTGCATCATGGCCTGGCATGGAGACACCAATACCCCTCAGCATAAAGCCCTGCAAAAAGTAATGGATACAGCCCAGAACAACACAGGCAAAATCCTCCCACCATCAAGAACACCTACAGGGAACGCTGCTGTCAGAGAACAGCAGCAATCATCAAGGATTCCGCACCTCCCAGGGGATGCGTGGCTGTTCTCGCTGCTACCGTGACTTGCACCACCAGGTTCAGGAATAGCTGCTACCCCTCCACCATCAGACTCCTCAATGACAAACTCAATCAGGACTCTTTTCACTTTATTGATATTTTTCTCTCGGTATTGCAGTCAATTTGTTTATATCTTTATTTGTTTACATTTCTACCTTGAGAACAGTTTATTTTCTGCGCTACCAATTAGTGGTAATTCTGCCTCGCCGGCAGGATAAAGAATCTCAGGGTTGTATGTGATGTCATGTTTAGTTATGTACTCTGATAATAAATCTGAACTTTTGAGCTTTTGACTTTTTTTAAATTTTGGATCATTATGAGGTCAGCAAATCCTGTTCACCCATCACTTTGGGGCTTGTTGACCTAAATTAGCTCTCTGTTAAAATTCCAACCCTCAGCTTTAAATCTATCATTGTCCAGCTCTATAATACACAGAGATATTTGTTGTTTCATTTTTAGCTTCTTCATGTCCCCATAATCACCAATTTTTCATTGCTCCACATCTGGCCAATAGATCCTCAGGAACTAATGAGATGAAAGACCATTGGGCTGAAATGTTAACTCTATTTCTCTCTTCACAGATGCTGCCTGACCTGCTGAGTGTTTCCTTTTTCTGATTTATTGCAGGAAAGATCTTTCCCCTGTTCTAGACTATAAATGTTATTCAGCCAACACTGATAGCCATTAGGTTATTAGCTTATCATTGTTTAAGAGGTCTTCATTTCTTTCATTGAAAAGTAATCATATTTCAAAAGTATCACTGAGGCCATGAAATGGTCTAGAAATGCAAGTTATTTTTGTTTTAAGCTTTTGGCCATTTCTCATTGACCTGATTTGGCTCGTGGTCAAATCCTGCCTGATTGATAGATCTGTCTGTGAATCACCTCGTAATGTTCTATTGCACAAAACACTTAATAGAAAAAGTGGCTGCTTCTCTTCAATGAAAGTCGAAGACAAGAAACTATCAAGCTCAGACAAGACCCAGGAAATGGAATTGAGCAAGTTGTTAATCAGTTCTAGATGCCCTTGGCATAGTTTTATTGTTACAAATACAGTTTACAAAAAGCAGTTAACAGAAAATACAACATATTTTCAAACTAGGCCCCTCTTGCTGTTATGTTATAATCACCAAAGGGTTTTACATGGGTAGCTTGAATGCTATAAAACACTGCATCACATGGCAAGGACACGTTGAATGTCTCACATGATACAGATTTCTGAAACAAAATCTTTTTATTAAACACTGTTTATTTACAATGTTTACAGAAATGGTGCTTTCACTTGAACAGTGGAATAATCCTATTACACATTCTCCTTTTAAAGGTAATCCCCACATGTCCAATATGGAGAGTGGTGCCTCTCAGCATCCCTCTTTACTAGGACATTTTTACCGATTATGGAAAGGAGCACATATGGATTATGGGCCCCTACTCTCCAGAACCGGGTTCCCATGTACTCCTGGCAGCCGCCCCTCAATTCCCTCCTCGCGTGCCCTCCCCCCCCATCCTGAAATGTTAAATACTGCCCACACAATCAGCGCATCTCAGCACGAGGTCAAACATCAACCACATAGAGAGAAAGTTGGGGATGGGAGATCCCAGCAGGGGTGAAAGTGGGGAAAGATTAAAAGTGGGTGCAGAACTCGCCCGCTAGCTCAGAGCACATTAAACCATTAACTTTCTGAGCCTTTCCTTGAAACCCCTGCCTGTCCAAAATAATTTAAACACCATTTAGTTTTAAACATAGTGTCATTATTAAAATAAATCAGGATTTATAAACCTACACAATATGGTTACAAAGAACAAAAACTGAACTCAACTCTTCGGGTAAAATAATGACCGCAAGAGTTCAATCTCTTGCAATCAGTTTTGGGAATGAGAGACAAGCATTAGTTGGGAGCCCTCAGAAAACATTGACATGACAGCCCCTTAATACTGTAATACTGAAAGCTAAATGCACAAAAGATGGTGCAATTTCTTCTCAGTGTGCTCCCTACCACCGCACGTGATAGCTCCTGGAATTGACACCATCAAATGCCTAAGAGGGCAGACTTAACCCTCCCTGAACACACCTGGATGTAGGTGTGAGTGCATCGCAATGTTGAACCAAGTGTGTGCTTAAGCCACAGGGCCATTGCTGTGAAGGAGGCAGCCTGTGTGGGCACAGATGCAGGAATCAGCAGCTGTGAGAAAGTGTGAAAGAGACACTGTGTACCCACGAGAAAAATGGATCAAGTTTTCCCAGAGTGAGTGAAGGATGTACATGCCCTTGGAACCAGCACTGGTCAATGTTTGTAGGGGTGAGCAAGTACTTCCAGAGTGTGCACAGATTTATTTTCACTCTTCAAAGATTCAGAACTCATATATAAATATGTCATGCTATTTTTTTTTTATATATTTATCAATCAACATAAAAAACAGCTATTCTTTCTGTTTTAAAAAAGGTGTCAGGTTTCTATAAAAACAATGCAATTGAACCATCAGTCAGTGTCTGAGATGAAGAATTAGCTTCAAAGAAATAAACTGCCAATTTCTTGAAAAAAAATTAAATAAAATTTTAAAAAACAGTAAAAATGGAAGGTACATAAATAAATTAAAGGAGAACACAGAACAAAATTCCATCCCTTGCTTAACTCCACACAAGCTCCACTGATAGTTCATTAGACGTCCCATAGACAGGTCCCCGCTGTCGCATCTCACCTCCGCCGCCTTCCACTGCGGCGCTGAGCTGCCTGAACCGAGGGGTGGGAGGTGAGCATGAGTTTGTGGGGTAGAGGTGTTGACTTTTCACTTGAAGACCTGATCAGAGAGAAGCCCCTTCTGGGAGTGCATGCTTGTTGGGGGACTGGAGATGCCCTCTGACCAGTCAGACATGTTTGAATGGGGTGAGGAGCTGGACCATTGGTCAGGGGACTCAGGTGATGGGGTCAGGAAAGGGTGGTCAGCCAGGTGCATTTGGTGGTTGGGTGTGTTGTCCATGGGGGAGGAGTAGCCATGCTGGGAAGGGGGAGTCAAGAACTGGGTGGTGGCCATTGACTGGCTCAGGGAGGATGGCAGCGAGGTCTGGAGGAGCTGGGTCTCCTGAGCTGAAATAGTGTGCACTGAGAGACCATTGCTTGCCAATTGGGGCAAGTCAGCCTGCCTTGAATCACTCCCACAGTAGCTTTGGCCCATGGAGTGAGTGTTGCCATTGGGCATTGTGTTGAGTGCTGATATGCCCTGAGGCGGTTGCTGCATCAGATGAGTCTGCGACAGGGCGGTGGTGTTGGTCAGACCTTGGTAACTTACAATCTGTGACAAGGAGGTGTTGGGCAGCCCATTATGCAAAGAGGTGATCATTCCATGCTGACTCTGCTGCAATCCCCTGGCATGGGCCTGAACTGGGTTCCTCATGGGGTTGTAAGGATTCTGGACCATTCCTGTCTGCATCTGTGCCAGCCAATCACACTGACCATTCATAGCACCAGCCCCTCCTAGGTTCATGGTCATGGAAGTGTTGCTGATGGTCTGCCCAGTGGAAGTGGGCAGATGAGAGAGGCGAGGAGCCACCGACTCAAAGACCATCCTGTTGGTCCCTCCCAGAGTTTCTTGCTTCCTGCCCATGCCCAGGTGGCCCAGGTTGAGGTGCCCATCTACTGCCAACCCTTGCAAATGGTTGAGCTGAATGGAGGGTGATGGTTGGAAGGGTGGCGTCAACAGAGGAGGAGAGGCCACATCTGACAGGTAGGTATGGGAGGACTCCATGGAATCGACAGGTGACAAGACTGAGGAGCTGTCCAACAGGCTGCCCTTCCCATCCTGGGACTTCTTCCTCTTCACTTTGGCTTCTTTGGACTCTTTGCCATTGGCACCCTTGGTGTTGCCCTTCCGAAACTTCTTGCTGTGGCCAGATGGCTTGGTGTTGCCCATATAACCATTGGGTGAGCAGATGGGTGGGGAGAGACTGGTGGCATTTCCGCCTAGTTGCACTTGGGGGCTTCTGACCAGGTTGTATTCATCTAGCAACCTCACAATGTCATGATGCATGCGGTCCTGAGCAATGTCACGGGGCAGGCGGTCCATGTGGTCAGTGATCTCACGGTTCGCAAAGTGGTCAAGCAGGAGCTTGCCCGTCTCATAGCTCCCTTCACGAGCTGCCAGGAAAAGTGGTGTTTCCTCCTGAAAGAGAGATAGAAAGAGTGGTGGATAAGACAGAGGAACAAAGAAGAATCTGGGAATACTAAAAATAAAGAGAACCAATATCAGGAACTAAATCTTTCATCAGAAAGTAAAGGATTGGTCTCTACCCTTTGAGCCTCCAATTAGATTAAAACTGCATCGAGAGTCGAAAGGTCATGTTGTGACTCCACAAATCTCTGGTGAGACCTCATTTAGAGTATAGTGTTCAGTTCTGGTCATCTCATTATAGGAAGGATGTGGAAGCTATGGAGAGGGTGCAGAGGAGATTTACTAGGATGTTGGCTGGATTGGAAAATAAGTCTTATGAGGCAAGGTTAGCAGAGATGGCACATTTCTCTTTGGAGCAAAGGAGGATGAGAGGATACTAATAGAGGTCTACAAGATTCTGAGAGGCATAGATAAGGTAGACAGCTAGAGCCTTTTTCCCAGGGCAGAAGTAGCAAACACCAGAGGACATCTGTACAAAGTGAAGGAAGGAAAGTTTAGAGGAGATATCAAAATTATGTTTTTGACACAGAGAGCTGTGGGTGCCTGATCTGCCTTGCCAGGGATGGTGTTGGTGGGTCAAACATTTAGAGAGATTTAAAAGATAGGCACATGTTTGAATGAAAAATAGAGGCCTATGGAGTAGAAATGTGTTTTTTTTGCTATGAAAAAATTGATCAACACAACAGGCCAAAGGGCCTGTACTGAGCTGCCGTGTTCTAGTTCTAAGGATTTTCTCATTGGACCTTACTAGAAGATCCCTCATACCAAAGCTGTCCTCATCATCCATTGTCCCCAAACCTAGGTTGAGGCTGAATTCCTTCCAGCCAGGGAATGACTTTCTCATATCCACCTCCTCAAGTATTTCACTCTAATAATCTCATGTCTGGTTTACTCACTACTCCCAGAATAATCTCCCCTTCCTACAATTAATGAACCGATATTGTAATGCTCTTGAGCAGTGGTTTTCAAACTGCCCCCTAAACTCACAATCCCTATGCAATCCCTATGCCATAATCCCTATGCTTAAGATGGGATGTGAGTGGGAAGGGAAGGCTGAGAATCACTGCCCTAGACCCAATTGTCACTGAAATATTTTGCTTGAGAAAAATGGTAATTGGCCCATTTCCTTTGGAGTTATGAAATAGTGCACATAACAAGTCAACTAGGTACGATGAAAACAGTGGTTTTCAAACCTTTTTCTTTCCATTCACATACCACCTTAAGCAATCCCTTGCTAATCATAGAGCACTTATGGGATAGGGAATACTTAATATAATATGTGAGTTTAGGAGGGCAGTTTGAAAACCACTGCTCTAAAGTATTTCCTTTGTTAAATTTGGAAACCAAAACTACACAATACTCATGATGTGGTCTGCCACTATTATCTTAATTGTCTGCTGCACCAGTGTTCTAGCTTTCATTGGTTCATTTACAAAGATAATTAGGTCCCTCTGAGTATTGGCTCCATTTGAAATATGATTCTGCTTTTCTTTTTTTAAACAAATAACTTAATCCTCATTTCCTATTTCATCTCCATGAATCATCCCTTAATTTAAGATGCCTATCATCTCGCAGTCCCTCTGCACCCCCGTTACAGTTTTCTTTCCTCTCTTATTTTTAATTATTAAAATTTAGACATCCAGCACGTCACAGGCCCTTTCAGTTCACGAGCCCGTGCCGCCCAATTACAGCCAATTGACCTACTGTGTGGTTGTGGGGGCTGCGGAAGAACTGGAGGCGAAACGACGGACACTCGGGGACTCTGGGTGGACTCTCTTTTGCTTCTCTCTCTCTCTCTCTCTCTCTCTCTCTCTCTCTCTGACAGTAAGACAGGCTGTAAGATGCGCTTAGACAATTCCTCCTGGTGGTGAATCAGTTTGCCTTGCAGCAGGCACAAGGAAATTTCATGTAATTGGACACTGATTGTATTGAATCTTGAATCTTGATCCCTGGTATGTTTTGAATGGTGGGAGGAAACCAGAGCACCCAGAGGAAACCCATGCAGAGATGGGGAGAACATACAAACTGCTTACAGACAGTGCTGGATTCGAACGTCAGCCGCTGGCACCAGAACAGTGTTGCACTAATTACTACACTAACCGTCCCACTCTAATTTTGTGTCCTTCACAAACAAAAACATTAGATAGAGCCTAACCCAAATTATTGACTTCGACTGTAAATAAATGACTTTTGCTGCTGACTGACAGGGTCCCATTTCTTCCCACTATCTGAACCTATCCTAATTCCACACCCCCTAATTTTGTGCAATAACCTATTTGATGACACTATATTAAATCTTTTCAAATTACTTTTTCTGCACTCCTCATATCTCAAACCTCTTAACAGATCTGTCAAAAATTATTTCCCTTTCAACTCTGCGCATTCATATTATATTTTTGAATTTCCATATTGCTAATAATAAATTTTAAAATTTGCCTTCTCCCAGACAACGGACAATGGTTCCCCATTTACACTTCCTTCTCCCTAAATAGCAAGGTTACGTTTTCTCCCTTTCAGAAAGAATAATCCTTTCTAAAATCTTGGAAATTCTGAAAGATCCAAACAAATGCATCCACTATTTCTGCAGCCACTTTCTAAATTCTAGGAACTAAATGATTAGGTCCGTGAATCAAGATGGTTCTTAATTTTTCCAGAATTATTTCTTCCTGAACAGCCTTTTTTCATTCTCATTGGGCCCTTGGTTTCTGGTCTTCTGAAACAATGGTGTAACAATTGGTAAAATATCCCTGTCATTTCCTTAAAAACACACAGTAAAATGCTGGGGGATCTCAGCTGATCCAGTGACGTTGCAAGACCAGCTGAGTTCCTCCAGTGTTTACTGTGTGTGTTTTTACTACAATCACAGTGTCTGCAGACTTCCGTGTTTCTCTGTCATTTCCTTATCCCCATTATAACATCTCAATTTTTTCCCAAAATGGAAGCTGTGTTTTCTTTGGCAATCTTTTTTTCCTTTTTACGTTCCTATAAATGATTTTCCGTAATTTAATCTCTTGCTTGCTTAACTTCTATTTTTTTTGCCAATTTTCTGGTCATCCTTTGCATTCTAAAATTCTCCCAATCCTCTGGCTTAACTATTCTTTTTGGCCATGTTTTAGCTGCTTCCTTAAATCAAATTGTGTCTATCTTTATTTGATAAACACATTTGGCCCACATTGTGCATTAGGATTTTTCTCAAGAGGATGCATTCTTGTTTCCACAAGCAATCTGCATATTTAACCCACCGTGCCCAAAGTAGCTTTTTCAAAGAACCATGCAATACTCCTGCTCTCCCCTCCCCATTACCCTTCCATGTTTCCCACTTCCATTATTTATCCAACTAAAGGAATGGGGCAAAGGCAGGAGGATGGTGTTGAAAGAGAAAAATGTAACAGCCATGAGTGAATGGTGGAGCAGACTCGACAGGCCAAATGGCCAAACTGTTCCTCTTATGGTCTAATTTCGCCATCCTTCAGGGAGAAAATTTCAGTTGATGAAGGCTCACTCTGTGAAAATACATCTCTTCATCTCCTCTAGAATCATTATTCCCTTAATAATATTGAATGGGGACTTTTGGCCACTGACTGAGTTGTGAATCTTGAGGTCACCACATCCTTTGTGTGGCCAATGCCTCCCCAATCCCCACACGGATAGACAGTCCAATCTCCTCACCTTGTTATCCTGCATATCTTTGTTGGCTCCATTTTTTAGCAGAACCATTGTGGCCTCCACATTGTTGACGGCGGCTGCCCAGTGTAGGGCAGACTTTCCTGCAGATAGACACAAAACCCATCAGTACCAGAGAACCAGGCTTCCGTCCTCAACCCCAGCACAGTCTTCTCACCCCGGTCGTAATATCCTCCTCCACATCTGATCCTCCACTTCTACATCCTCTCACCTCAACTAGTGAGCCTTGATCAGGTCATGTTGAGTCAAATGCTACACTTGTGTTCACTTCACCATTAATGTGAACAGTTCTTCCAAGTGAAGCAACACTTCATTTAAGAATCCACAGGGGTCATCTACTGCATCTGGTGCTCCTGTTGTGGTCTCCTTTGCATCAGGGAGACTGGGCGCTGACTGGGAGATCACTTTGTTGAGAGCCTCAACTCTGTCAGCTGCAGTAGCGTGATCTCCCAATGGCCACTCATTTCAATTTCCCATCTCATTCCCTTGCTGACATGTCTGTTCATGGTCTCATGCACTGCCAGACTGAGACCACCCATAAATTGGTGGAACAACACCTCATCTTTCATCTAGCCTCCCTCCAACCGGATTGCATTAATATTGATTTCTCTGGTTTCCATTAACACCCCCCAACCCCTTTCTCTCCCCTTCCTCTATCCCTATTTCCTTTCCTCTATATCTCTCTCTTTCACTTTCCTTCTTTCCTCAAACTCTGCATTCACAGAGCCACATGCTCCCCCTATCAATCCCCACCTGTCTTATCCATGTCCAATTATGACCTTTTGCCTGTTGGCCTGTGCTCCTCCCCCTGTCCATTCTTCCTCAGCCTTTTTATTCAGGGGCCTGTCTGCTTTTTGCTCATATCTTGAAGAAGAGCTCAGGCTTTACATGTTGGTTATATATCTTTACCTCCTATGGACACTATATTATCTGCTGAGTTCCACCTGCATTTTTATGTTTTTACTACATGTTGAGAAAGCATCTCTAGACCTTTCCATTTCCTCCAATGCTCTGCTTCTCCACCCATTGGTTTCTCCTTCATCTCCATCACAAGCCTCTTACCAAAATCATCTACTGCATTGACATCAGCATGGCAATTGACCAGTTCTTCCACCATTCCCTCCACAGCCAAGCGGGCTGCCAGGATCAGAGGTGTAGTGCCATCATGCATTCGTGCGTCCAAATCTGTCGCTCGATTCCGAATCAGGATCTAGAGGGGGGGAGCAAGGAAACACATATCAGGAATGTTGATGTTGACAAGGTGAGTGAGGGAGGAAGGCCGTTCAACCTACCAGAGGGATATTAGCAAGGGAGTCACAAAATCCCATGAGCAGGCAGTACAACTCAGCTTTTCATCCATAAGCTTTTCCTCGTAGGGATGGAAAGACACCCAGAGACATGAAGGAATGGGTCATGGAACATGGGGTTGACATTCAGAACCTTGTAGCAGGCCACCAATCTCCAAGTTCCTCTCTAGTTACTTAGGACTCGAGCCATTGGCAGAAGAATAGTAGAAGACCACGAAGCATGTCCCTCAAGTCAGGGGAGCAAGACTGAGTCCTCATCGAGGGCTCGGTGGAGAGGGTCAAGAACTTCAAATTCTTGGGTGTCAACATCTCCAAGAACCTGCCCTGGAACCTCCACGTTGATGCAATCACAAAGAAGGCGTGTCAGTGGCTATATTCTGTGAGGTATCTGGGGAGATTCAGTATGTCACCAAAGACTCTCATAAACTTCTACAGGTGAACCATGGAGAGCAATCTGACTGGTTGCATGGAGACACGATGAATAATTCCAGAGGGTTGTTAACTCAGCCTACAACATCACAGGCACCAGACTTCACTCCATTGAGGACATCGACATGAGGCGGCCTCCTAAAAATGTAGACTCTATCCTCAAAGACCCCACCACCCAGGCCAGGTCCTCTTCATTCTGTTTCCATCGGGAAAAAGGTACAGGTGCCTAAAGATGAGCACTCAGCGGCAGAAGGACAGCTTCTTCCCCGGTGCCATCAGATTCCTGAATGATCAATGACACTGCTTTACATTTCGTGCACTCTAAATTTTATTTTTTTATAGTAATGTTGTAAGGTGGTTAGAATAAGATTGTTTGCAAAACACCAAATTCCATGACATATTCATGACAATAAATTCTGATTTGATTCTGATTCTGAATTCTCTAGCATAGGAACTGGAGAACTGGATCACTCCCCTGAGCCTGTCACATTACAACAAGAGGAGGCCATTCTTCCCTTTGAGCTGACTCACAGTAAAGGGACGAGCAGTTCCACAATTGGTCAGATGATAGCTGGCCTACAACTCACACTTATTGTGGGAAACCTGTTGACCGAAACCTGGTACCTACCTGGAAAACTCCCTGGGCATCTGCAGCCACAGCCGCGTGCAATGGGGTCCTGCCCATGTTGTCCTGAATGTTGGCATCTGCGCTGGATTCGAGGAGACGCTTGGCAGCGTCGGACCGGGCATAGCGGGCAGCCAGATGAAGGGCAGTCTCACCCGTCCGGTCCGTCTGGTTGTGGAGGCTGGCACCCTGGTAGATGAAATCAGAGATGAGATTGCCCGAGGCATCGTCCACTTCCTCCTCGCTGTTCCCGGTCTCCAGGCCACCCCCACTGCATGAAGCGATCATGAGGGGAGTAAACCCATCTGTGGACACAAAGCAGAGGGTGAGAACCTTGCAATAATAAGCCCACCATAGAAACAGATCCTCTCCAACTCAGCTAACGCCCTCCCCAAGCCCATCTCACTCCCTTTCCCCCTCCCTATCTCATTCCCTCACTCCCCTCCCCACCTCACTCCAACCCCCCTTCCTCACACCTAGCTCCAACCCAAACTCTACCCTAAGCTAAACATTCTCACTCCCCACCCATGAACAGACCATTGTACCTAGTAACGCACAAGGTTCCTTTATGCAATACCGATAACCTGTATATACAGTAAAATCTCTGGTATCCGACACCTCTGGGGATTGGTAGATGCCAGATAAGTGTATTTTCTGGTTGCTTGAAACATACTCTTACCTAATTAAAATGTATCCTCTGCATCATTATCTGCGGAATTCTGCTCACCAGACAAATCTAGTGTACACATACCACGTCAAATCTACCTGGGCACAAGTGATGGATTGGTGAACTAACGGCTCAGTGCATCTATTTTAAACAGATGTATTTTTTACCTATTATTTTATTCTTAATTATTTTAATTTTCCTTGATTTTATTTTGCTGGTTGCTTGAGGCTGCAGTTCGCTTGAAATTCTGGATACTCGAGGTTTTACTGGAAATGAGTAATATCGAATAATGCTCAGTTTTTAAAATATTCATTAAGACTCAGTGTTTTAAAATATTGCAGACAAAATGAGCCAGTAACAAACCTGGGCCTCTGACATTAACATCGATGCAATCAGACTCAATTTCGCCCTGGGGAGGGGTTGGTGCCATGCTGGGGAGTCGGAGATCTGCTGCATCCAGGTGCTGCTGGGTCCACTGTCTGTGGTCAGTGTGGTCGTCACGGTTGGCCAGGATCGCCTGTTCTTCAAACTGCTGGAGAACAACACAGTCACAAAGCAGTAAAACACGGAAGGCTGCAAACATGAATGAAGTAAAAACACAATGCTGGAGAAAATCAGCAGGTCAAACAGTGTCCATTTCATGGCAAAGATCACTAACATTTCAGGTTTGAGCCCTTCATCAAGGAATGTGCTCATACCATGATCAAGGGATCAAGCCCAAAACATTGGTGATGTATCTTTATCCTTGCTACATAAAGTAAACTGTTTGACCAGCTGAATTTCTCCAACTTTGTATTTTTACCTTTATTTCAGTTACACAGTGTCTCAGTCCTGCTTCCTAAGGTGAGGGGGGTGGGGAGGGGGGTGCGCGATGGGTGGAGAGTGAGAGTGACAGGGAGAGGTGAGTGTGCAAGAGTAAGAGAGAGAGAGGGAGTTCGACAAAGGAATTGGTTCAGCTGGATGGAGTGAACCATGTTTGAGCCTGAGGGGAGGGGTTCATCCCTCTCCCACCCAACAGGTGCATCCTGAATAATATTCAGGATCACATGTCCCTTCTGCAACCAGTGACAATCTAGCTGGAAACACCTGTTTACAAAGCTTGAAGATGGTTCTTTGATCCTCGTGTACATGGCAAGGATAGGTATAAAAACCCGATAGGAGGCTGAGGCCTGAGGAGTGAGTAAGGATGTGCGTGGATCTCTTTGATATTTGATACGTGGACTCCCATACCTTAAATCTCTTCGTGTCTATTCCACTGTCGTCGCCCCAGTGCTCATTCTGATTGTCGTCCATGAGAGCCCCATCAGAAACATTCTTCAGTGGCCTGTGAAGGGATCCCAGAGAAGAGTCACCTGATGTGATGTCTGTCTGCCTAAACAATTTGCTCACTGGATGAAATGTATCAGTCCATTTCGTAAAAACACCCCCACCCCAATACGAAAAGTAGTTCCCAGATGGTAAAGGCTGGAGGGGGAAAAGGAGATGGGAGAAAGAGGAGAGACAGACAGACAGAGTGAGAGAGTTAGAAGGAAAAAGAGCAAAATGGAGAGAGGTTTAGAGAGAAAGGGAGAGAGAAATAAAAAAGAAAGAGAGAAAAAGAAAGTTAGAGCAAGAGGAAGAGAAAGAGAGAAAAAGGATGTAAAGAGAGGGAGGGAAAGAGAGAGATGGAGAGAAAGGGAGAGATGCAGAGAGAGAGGGAGAAAGAGAGAGGGATGGGGAGAGGGGCAGGGAAGGGAAGGGAGAGAGAGGGGAACGAATGGAAAGAGAGAGTGGGAGGTACAGTTCAGGTATCAAATTGAGAAATAAATTGGAGGTGGTTGACTTCATTAAACCATAGAAGATTAAGAGGTTGGTTCAATGGAGAAAATTAAAGTTATGAAGGAAGGAGGCAGATTAGATAGAAAGAATGTTACCAGGATTGAGAAAGTGGTAGAACTTGATTTAAAAAAAAGATTTAAATGTTTCGTAGAGAAAGCAGCAAAATCCTGTTGCTACAATATGGATGGTGCAACCACAAATCCCTGGAAGCAGATTAATTAATGCTTTACAGCAGGTTGGACAGGTGGTCAAGGGGACAGTACGCTACTAGTATGGATTGGACATAAATCTGAACAGAGATACTGAGAGACACTGAGCTAGGACAAGTGGCACATACCCAGCATGTATGTGTTATAAGGAAATGGAGGACTGAGAAAATTAACATGTACAGAAATTAAAGGGTGGGTAAGAGAAAAAGTGAAGGCAATAGTCTGAGGAGAAGAAAGCTCAGGCAGGCAGACAGAAGGGAGGCAGTTGGGCTGGTACATATACACTGATAGACAAACACAGAGACAATCTAACACAGCTGGTCAACAAGAAGGCAGACTGACTGACAGACAGGCAGGCTGCCTGGGAGGTAGATAGACATGTGGAGAGAGGAATTGACACAGAAACAGATAATGCATGGAGACAGTGCAAGACAAGCATAGACACAGAGGCAGGTAGATACATTCAAACACACATACAAAGGGAGACAGGTAGTTTTAACCATCAAGATGCTTGGACAAGGGACATTGTAAATAGGAATTACAAACAATCTAAAACACAGGAAGGGGCCAAGAATTTAACTGATCTGTGCCTGTGATCAGGGATTCAGTGGAGCTCTAGAGGTTAGGGAGAGGCAGAGGCTACAAAGAGAATCTGTCAATTCAATGGTGCACAATGGTTTGTAAGGACCCCTAACTAATCAATGGGACCAGCCTCTTCCCACCGAGTCTCTTTAAATCTGAAAACTTACATGGGTTCAGAACGAACAGGTTACTGCTGAATGTTAAAATCCCCAATGCACAGAAAGTTGGCAGTCTCCTTAATCAGGCTTCACATCTGGGAACCAGAAAAACCGATGCAGCAGCAAACAGGTAAAAGATCCAACTTACTTCAACCCGACAGAATCCTCGCCCACTGGTTCACGTCTTTTCTTCTTGCTGGACTCGGTGACCTTGAATCCTTCAGGGAACCAGAGCTGTCCGTGCTCCCGATGTCTCTTGCGAGATACCAGCACTCCCATCCCAATGAATGCAAGGAAGATGAGAACAGTCACCACCACATACATGGGGTAAAGTTTAATGTCACGCTGCCTCTGATCATCTTTACCTGCAGAAAGGGTAGAAGATAGAATTTAGCAAACTGTGCGATCCAGGGAGCAAAGAAAGAGAGGATAAAAGAGGTGATGAGGTGTGGAGAGATAGAGACAGATACAGACAGACAGAGGTCCAGAGGCAATGAACAGGAGGAATGAAGAGGGGAAGGGAGTGGGAGAGAGAGAGAGAGAGAGAGAGAGAGAGAAAACATGCCTTTGAGCAGCAGCACAATCGAAATTGTTGAGCGTTACATTTTATACATATGCAAAAGAAACAAAAAAATTACGATTCAGTCTGTGTTATAAAACAAGGTCAGTTAAACGGCGGATAATCAGAATGCAAAGAAAAATTGAGAGCGAGAAACATCCCAAAACGCTCCCAGCGTTTGTTTTCTTTCCTTTAGACTTGAAGAAAGTCGAACTCTTCTCCCTCTCGTGAAAGGAAAGGATTTAGCGATCATCAAATTAGTGCAGTGGTATTAATCTGTGAAAAGCCTAGGAATTACCGATGGATCCCAACTACAAAGACATCAACTTCTCAAGCATGCCGATCAATTCTTTCTTTTGCCTTAATGATTTGGCAGCTGATAACGGGTTATGAGATGCCCTTCGAGATGTCGTTAATTACACTGTTGGATAAATGTACCACTTTTCTTGTCCCTCTCCCTTACTACTCTTTTCAGGTTGGGATGGAGGAGGTGATCATCAAAGAAGAAGGGGAACTCCCACTTACTCTGCACGACCTCTATGTTGTAGGGGAGCTGCAGACTGCCACGGGAGGCCATGGCGCCCAGGAATGCAGCCACGTCTGTAGCACTGGTGAAGCAGTCTGAGAAAGTCTGATAACATTGCCGGTTGTCAATCTCCAAGTACACGATTGATCTGGAAAGAGAAAAACAAAGATCTCAAATTTATCCACTGCCTTTCACCATTTCAAGCAACTCAAGGATTCTACAGTCAATGAAGCAGTTTTCCTTTGGAGAGCAGGCACTGCTGACCTCTACACTCTGCGTGGGCCTTGAACCTCAAATTGTTGAGGTGCAGCTAATAGAATTGGGGCAAGCAATCACCACAGTAGGTATCACCATAGGACCAAGAACAGGATTCCTGGCACACCTGTCCCTTCAGTTATCCAGGGACACACCATCATGTTTCAGAAACAACTAAATGTGTCATACGTTCTTTTGGAGGGGGTTTGATGCTGGAAGAAAATTTCAAACAGTGTCTTCAATATTCTGGAAGGTGTGTACAGGTAGTCCCCGACTTACGACCGTAATGGGGACTAAAGGATTGGTCGTAAGTCAGATTTGCTCCACCTTGCATGTCCGAAGCTTAAATGCGGACTACAGGCTGCTGCCGAGGGCAGGGACCACTGTACACAGTACTTTTAATATATATTTGTACAGTAGTTTTATAAAGATCTTTATAAAATTTTGGTCATATGTGCGGGTGGACGTAACTTGCAAAGGTTGGAAGTCAAGGCCTCCCTGTAAATGCAGGAAAGGTCTTGTTTGTTTGCTGGGGGTGCCAAAACTCAAGGCCATAAATATAAACAGTCATTAATAAATATGACAGGGACTTCGAGATTAAGTACAGTAAAACCCCTGGTATCTGCCACCTATGGGGATTAGTAGATGCCAGATAAATGAATTTTCTGGTTGCTTGAAATTGTGTGCTCTAAGGATTGGCGAACTAACGGTTAGGCATGGCAATCTTATACTTCTGTATTTTTTTACCTGTTTATTTCCTGCAATTATTTTGCCGGTTGCTTGATAACGAAGGTCTTACTGGACTTAACACTGAGAATAATGTGAACATGGAAGTTTCTGTCACAGTTAAGACAAATGGCAGTCTTGTATTAAGGAAGAAGTGAGGGGAAAGACCCACTGAGAAAGGAGTAGATCATTGTGTTGAGGACGGGGAGGGTTGCAAAGGGGTTTGTGTGGAGCATAAACACAGCCACACACCTGAAGGCCCGAGTAGCTTTTTCTGCACTGTGGACTGAATGTAACAGGTAAATCATCAATGGTGGTCCTTAGAGTAAACCTTATCACCCAATCAAGATTGAAATAATGAAGTTATATCCTTTAAGTCCACCCCAAAGACAGATTGGGCTAAGAGATGCTGTCAATAAACCCCTGGTACTGATCTTTCAACAGTGCAACCCACTCTCAGCTTTCCACCTGAAACTTCAGAACCCATGACCTCTGATTCAGGTGAGGAAGAATGCTGACCACTTAGCCAAGGAAGGCAGGGGGTGTTCAAGGGGGAGGGGAGGGAGTGATGAACAACCGTTGAGAATGCCAGCATTGATACCTACCCTTTGACCTCTTGCTCATCCAACTCCCTGCGAGCCCTGGGGTTCACCACGGTGTACAGAGACCGCCTGACATTGGTAAAGATGCCGGTGACATGACGGCGGATGTCTTCCACCGATCTCTTCACGTGGTGCTTGTGTAGTTCCTTCTCATTACCAAAATAGGGATAGACCATCTCGTCGCCCTCCGGATGCCTCTTAAATTTGACATTGGTGTGCAGGACACGACTGAGCTCTCGGAGGAAGCTCACCGAGTCATTCCGCAGCTGCTCTGGGGGCACCAAAACGATCAGCACCAGAGTCCCATCTGCCAGCTTCTCCGGCTTGTCGTTGGCACAGTCCAGACCATCCCACTCGCACTCAACGTTGTTGCACCCCTGGTCACAGTGTCCGTCGCCATAGTGATCCTTACAGTACTGGTCGTAGAGGGGACTGTGGCAGGTAGAAGGGTACAAAGAAGGAATAATGTGTTATGTGGTGAATGGATCTAAGCAACAGGTCAAAATATGCGTCCCCGGTCGCAAAATGTAAACCTTACTCACCCACACCCCCCTCATATCTTCTCACACCCCTCCCCCACTCACCCACACCCCTTCACTCACCTCACACCCCTTCACTCACCCACACCCCCACCCCCAATTCCATCTTCATGTTCCTGTTCCTGGCCATTTTCCACCCCCAGCATTTGCAGCATCCCCTGTCTCTTTCTCTCCTGTTCCTTTTGTCCTGTCACTTTTCCCCACAATCCCTACCCCCTTCACTTCATTTTCTCATAGAACTGAGACATCCAAGCCCTGAAAAGCCCCAAGCCCCTTCCCTTTCTCCCTCTTCTCCTTCCCCTCCCCATCCCCTCCCTCCCCTCCCCTTATCCCTTCCCTCTCCCTCCCTCCCTCCCTCCCTCTTCTCCTTCCCCCTCCCCATCTCCCCCTCCCTCCCATCCCCCTCCCCTCTCCCTCCCTCCCTCTTCTCTTTCCCCATCTCCCACTCCCTCCCCATCTCCCCCTCCTTCCCCTTCCTATTTTCCCTCCCCTTCTCTTTCATCCTCCACCTCTCTCCCCATTTCCCCTTCCCCTTTCCCCTTTCCCTCCCCTCCCCTTCTCCTCCCTCCCCTTTTCCCTCCCCCCTTTCCCCCTTCTCTCTCCCCCACCCCCTCCCCCCCCCCACCCTGAACTACAGCCCTCTATTCAGCCACCCTGCTCCAGGACTCACTTGCATTGTGACTCCACACTCTGGCAGTCGAACCCATCGTAGAGGCAGCCTGCATTGTTGCAATGCTCATCACATTTCCCATCTCCAAAGTAGCGCCAGCACTGCAGGGCTTGCGAGCAATTCTTCCAGGGGTCGTTGAAGTTGAGCGAGCAGTCGCCACCATCCCAGTTGCAGGCGTGTGTGTTGCAGTGAGCTTCGCACACCCGGTTGGCGGCTAGCAGGGAGCACTGAGGGTTCTCGCAGCCCACCACCACCTTGGGGGGCAGGGTAATGTCCTGGCCTCGCCCACCGCTGAACTCGTAGTCCAGGATGAAGCACTGAAGCCCGTTGAAGAGTGGTGGGCAGCGGCAACGGTAGAAAGGCTCAGCGGGGGCCCGCTCACATGTCCCACCATTGTAGCAGGGGTTAGACTCACAGGGGCTGGCAGCAGGCTGCCGGCAAATTGGGCTCCCTCGCCCTGGGCTTGGCACACACGTCCCACCATTACGGCAGTGCAGATTCTTGCAAACGCTCATCTGGTTCTCACAAGAGGCTCCCTCGTAGCCCTGTCAAAGAGCAAGAGAGAAGAGAGCTGGCATTCAGTCAGAGCTGGACTTGGAGGAGCAGGGAGGAGGCAGGCAGCTCCATTGTGAGGCTCAGGTGATACTAAGCATTAGCAAACATGCAGAGCAACTCATGCAGCTGCTCTCTCATACCTTCTGCTGTCTGTGTGGAGTTTGCAAGTGCTCTCTGTCATCTGGGTGTTCCAGTGTCCTCCCACATTTTAAAGATGGGTGGGTTTGCATGTTAACAGGTCACTCGTGTGGGTGACTGGTGGAATCCTGGGGGGACCTAAGATGGGGACGTGGGGAGAATAGTAATCTGTGCCTCACTGTGTGGGATGGGAACTGCTCCACCCAAGACCGCAAGGAACTGCAGAGTTGTGATCGAGCTCAGTTCACTGCACAAATCCCGCTCCCCTCCATTTCCCTCTTCCTCAAAAAAGTGGGTGAACCTATGAAAGGGCTCCTCCTACCCTGGCTGCACTTGCTTTACCCTCCTTCTGAGGGGATTCCTGAAGGTGAGATCTTGCACCACCAGATTCAAGGGCAATTTCTTTCCTGATGTTATCAGACTCCTGAACACACCTCACGCTAGTTAAACAATGTTGCTTGTGCTGTGTTCAAACTTTGCAGCACATGTACTCGAGACTGTGTTTTTTTTCTTTTGTTTTTTTTAAATTTTGTTCAGGCACCTGCCTACATTTCGCTCACACCTTGATGAAGGATTCAAGCCCAAAACATCGATGATGTATCTTTACCTTTGCTATATAAAGGACACTGTTTGACCAGCTGAATTTCTCCAGCATTTGTGTTTTTACTTCAGTCACAGTGTCTGCAGACCTTTTTGTTTTACTCCTGTGATTTTACTATTGGACTATTAACAAAACAAACTTTCTCACTATACCTCAGTACAGGTGTCTTTTAACTTAAACTGACTAAAATCGCCTTAATGTGGATGAATGGTAAATGAGTGAGGACTAGGTGGACTGGAGCACCTACCTCTGTGCTGCTTGACTTAGTCGCACGTTTTATATTGGCAGCATTTGCCACATGAGCTCATTGGACTGGCCATAGAAACACACCGCGAGGAGCATGGGAGAGAATTCACAGGGACACTCGTGTGTGTGGGGGAGAGAAAGGGAGTCTGTGGCCTTGGAGCACTTACCGGGGGGCAGCGGCAGATGAAGCCATGAGCCACGTTACCAGCGACAGCACAGGTCCCACCATTGCGACATGGCCGGCTCTTGCAGCCATCGAACACTTGCTCGCACCGGAGGCCTGGAGAGGCAGAGGAGGTGATGGATCATAAGAAATAGGAGCAGGAGTCGGCCATCCGGTCCATCGAGCCTGCTCCACCATTCAATGAGATCATGACTGATCTGATGACTGGCTTGTCTCCACCCACCTGCCTTTTCCCCACATCCCTTAATTCCCCTACTATGTAAAAATCTAACCAACCTTGTCTTAAATATATTCACTGAGGTCACCTCCACTGCTTCAATGGGCAGGAAATTCCAGATTCTCCACCTTCTGGGAAAAGCAATTCCTCCTCATCTCCCTCCTAAATCTACTACCCTGGATCTTGAGGCTGTGTCCCTTAGTTCTAGTCTCCCCTACCAATGGGAACAACTTACCCTCCTCTGTCTTATCTATGCCTTTCATATTTTTATGTTTCTATATAAGATCCCTCTCAGTCTTCTAAATTCCAGCGAGTGCAGCCCCAGACGACTCAATCTCTCCTCATAGGCCAACCCGCTTATCGCTGGGTCAGTGCCATTAGTGGAGAGAAGAGGTTGTCTGCTCTCCCCTCTCTGCCCGCTCTTCCTCCCTCCCACCCCCACTGCAGCCTCACCTGTGTAGCCAGGTCTGCATTCGCAGCGGTAGGCGTTGACCAGCTGCACGCAGTTCTGCGTGCCGCGCCCATCGCAAGGGTTGGACAGGCACTCATTGACGTCGCCCTCGCAGTGCTCACCCACAAAGCCTGCTGGACAGATGCAGCTGTAGCTCCCCACGCGGTCGACACAGTGGCCCTTGTTGAAGCACCGAGGCTCCTGGGTGAGGGAATCCACAGCAGGGTTGCAGTCATCCAGGTTGATCTCACAGTGCACACCTGCGAGAAGGGTCACGGGAACAGAGGGAGGAGGGGTGGCAAAGAAAGGGCATAAGGAAATGGGATGGATACCATAAACTCCTACCACAGTGACTGACAGAGGCCCATGGATATTCTTGGTCTGGATGCAATAATCAGATTTCCCCAGTATGCCCTTGCTTCTTCGTCTGTATCACCAGAAGTCCCACATCATGCCGTCACCTCTCCTTCCATTGCCTCCATCCCACTGCCCAAGCTTGGGACAAGTATAGTCCTTTCCCCTGTCCACACAACTTTGGGTTAGGGGTGCTGAATGCCCACCTCTCTTGTCTGCCTAACTGGACAAAGGGCAAAAATATACAAGCCCAACCACCCCCCCTTCTGATCCCTGATAACTCCACCCCTAAACCGCAACAGTAGCACTAAACTCAGTAACTAGAGTGATGCCGTCACAGCGCCAGCGACCGCGGTTTGAATCCAGCTCTCCCTGTGTCTGCATTGGTCTCCTCGACGTGCCCTGGTTTCCTCCCACCGTTCAAAATGTATGGGGGTGCAACTGGACAGCATGGGCTCGTGGGTTGAAAGGGCCTGTTACTGTGCTGTATGTTTACATTTAAAATTCCACCACGCCAGTGGTAACCAAACCCTCCTGCGTTTCTTCTCCACCCTTTTGACAAAGGTTTGGGGAGGATAATGCAGAGGAACATTCCAGTGCAGTCGGCTTGACGGAGAGAACACTGTTGCTTCTCCCTGGTGCCACGGACAGTAACTGAAGACTGGAGAAGCTGAGACTGAGCAAAACTGTGAGCCCATGAAGCCGATGAGGTCAGGGAATTGTGGCAAACCACTTCAAACCCTACCCTACCTTGCGTGCCTCGAGGGCAGGAACACTTGAAGGTGTTGGTGAGGTCGATGCACGTGCCCCCATGCTGGCAGGGATGAGACAGACATTCGTTGATCTCCTCTGAACAGTTGATTCCATGATAGCCGGCAACACACTGCAATAGATCAATCATGAGAGAGAGTGGGGGGGGGGGGAAGAAAGATAAAACGGTGAAAATCCCATTCTGTACTGGTTGTTACTGACAGCAAGATCACATCCAGAATACTCCTAGGAATCAGAGCAGGAACTCAACCTCCTATGGGATACTGATGAAAGGAAAAGCTGCATTTCTGTAGTGCCTCGTAGCGTAATACCAACCTTCAGTACTGACCAGTAATACCGGCTGTTCCTGATAACCCTTTACAAGCAGATCCTTGCTAAAAGGAGCTGAAATGCATTTTTTAAAAACATTTAAACATCCACCATGGTAATAGGTCCTTCTGGCCCGTGCTGCCCCATTACACCAAATTAACCTACAGCCCCAGTACATTTTGGAGGGTGGGAGGAAACCGGAGCACCCAGGGAAAACCCACACAGACATGGGGAGAGTGTAAAGCCTCCTTACAGGCAGTGCAGGATTTGAATCCCAGTCGCTGGTGCTGTTACAGCGTCGTGCTAACCTCTATGCTAACCTTTGGGCAATGATGCACTCCCCTCAAGTGCAGTTCCACCACCTGTCTGAAGCTCACCTCACAGGAGTAGCCACCAAGGTAGTCGGTGCACGTGGCTCCATTTTGGCACGGGTTGGGAACACACTCATCCACCTGCTCCTCACAATAGCTGCCTGTGTAACCGGCTTGGCATTGGCAGCGGTGAGTGTTGCCAGCATCGATGCAGAGGCCGCTGTTACGGCAGAGTTGGCCCGATCCAACTCCTGCAGGAATAACAATAAAGCAGAGAATAAAGTTGGAGAGTGACATCAGAGGGGAATGCTGAGGGCAGGGTGGGCACTGTGGTGGAAGGGTAGTTACAGGAGGGTGGGGGCTAATCATGAGATATGCTAATCAGGGGATATGCTAATCACATGGGATATGCTAGTCATGGGGTGTGATTTTGCTATTGATGGGATAAACCTGTTAATGATGGTAGTTACTGCTTGTAATGATATTGTGGGGACCTGCTAATGGTAGATGGAAACAGAATTAATGTCAGAGAGCCACATGTGATGCCAGGGTCACTTGGTTAATGATGATGGGACATACATTCCAATGGTAGTGGCTGGTAGCAGTGGCTGGTAACAGTGGCAGGGCGAGAGAGAGAGAGAGAGAGAGAGAGAGAGAGAGAGAGAGAGAGAGGAGCAAGGCATGTTTAACAGTGGGAACTGTGAATAGAACATGCAGCAGTAGGACACGCTGAGTGTTTATTGGTGTCATTAGGTAATGAAGGTGAGGCAGATCACCAGGGATGGGTGGCCATTGATGGGTCTTGAGGAGTGGGGGGTGGTTAATGGAAATAGATGGGTATGGGGATGGCACCGAAGGTGTCACGATAAGCAGAAGGATGGTGGGATGGAGATAGTGGGTAGATGGAGAGGGAAAGGGAGTGGGCGGGTTGCCCCTGGGTGGGGATGAGGTGGGATTTACCTTGCTGCTTGGCAGCCACTTCACAGGACACGCTGGGCACATCACAGTAGAGCCCCGTCCAGCTGCTCTGGCAGTCGCAGCGGTAGGTGGTGCCAGTCTGCCAGCACTTGCCACCGTTCTTGCACGGGGATGAGTCACACCAGCGCACCAGGTCCTGGGAAGGGACAAGACGGAGGGTTGATAAGCTGGCCATCTATCTCATCCAGTCTCCCTCCCACAGACACATTCCACAAGGATCTTCCGTCACCCTGGAACAGCATGGCTGCCCACCTTGTGTGAATACTGTCTAACCTTTGATACTGTCTCCCACTGTCTCACCTCACTGACTGTCCCCGTTCTCAGCAGCTGCTCTCAATCCAGTCGATAGATGGAAGCAAATCCAATCCCAGTCATCCACTCACTGTGCACTCCCTCACCCTGGTACAGAGACTGAGATTGACACCTCTTCCCTACAAGGGAAAGGATGCCTGGACATAGTGTCTCAGTGCCCCAGGGGTGTAGAGGAGGTCGTATGTGGCTGGTGTGGGATATTTACCTGGCAGTTGAGCCCAGTGTAGCCCTGGGGACAGGTACACTTGTAGGTGCCATAACTATCCTGGCAAGTGCCTCCATGCAGGCAGGGCCTGGAGTCACATTCATTGATGTCATGCTGACAGTAGTTCCCCGTGAATCCAGTCGGGCAGAGGCATGTGAAAGTGTTGATTCCATCGACACAAGTCCCACCGTTAAAACAGGAGCTGAGGGATGCACAAACATAAAATATAACACACAGCAAATTGATAAGGCCAGTCAGCCCATCGTGTACATGCCAGTTCACTAAAATAGCCAGTTAATTTTCAGCTGCGTTATCTAATTACCTTTAGAAAGTTATTACCAAATCTATTTCTATTGCCCATTCACACTTCACTGGTTTAAGAATTCTCAACTTTCTCCTGTTTGTTTGCCAAACCTGTACTCACTAGTTACTGATTCTCCAATGTCTACAGTTTTATCAAAATCATCACCTAATTTTGAACACTCCACAGGTGTTCAGCTCTGGAATTTGCTAAATTTCTTCACCTCTCCATCTATCTTTCCTTTTTTGAGATGTTCTTTGAACCGATGTCTTCAGTCAAGCTAACCTCATCTCCCCTCAACTGGTCTTGAAGCAGAGATGCAATATGTCTCTTACCCATTCAACAGATTTTCACATTCTCATTCATGCTCCCTCTCTCCCACTCTCTCTTCTCTCTCCTTTCTCTTCCCTTCCTCAACTCATCTCTCTCTCACTCTCTCCCCTTTCATCTATCTATCTATCTATCTATCTATCTATCTATCTATCTATCTGTATATTTAAAAGTAGAGGGATTTAAATAGGGGAAGGGTTCAATTGAGGCTTTATAGAAATGGTGTGTGATTGGTACAAAAAAGACTTATCTGCTGCTAAGTAGAAGATAACAATAAAAGTAGAATAAGCCGAATTAAATTGAGAAAAAGTAGGATAAAATAAAATTAAATGCACTCTATCTGATTGTAATAAGCTTTTATAGCAAGAAAATGCTTTGGTCTCACTGTCATTTCAGACCTATGGGGTTAAGGACCCATTTTGGAATTGATCATTCCACTGTGGTCCACATTCAAAGAACAATTTCCTAGAGCAAATATCATGGAAGCATCTGCAGATAGACTTGGGTAATGACACAGATTTCAGCAATAATCTCATGAGAATTGGTCTTCGAGGGGAAAAAAAATTTATTTCAGGGAACTCAATTCAGTCAGAAACCGAAGTTGCAAATTAAATAAAGCTTTTTCACAGACACAAGAAACAAGTTGGATAAGGTAATCTTAGAGATCAATTTGAAATTGCTCCCAGCAATTAAACAAGGAAATCATTTTCAGAAAAAACTTCATAATTCTCATCAAACGTACGTTGAGGAAAATTCCCATGGGAAAAATAATCTATCCACAGTGAACTAATATGGGCTAAAAAACAAAAAAAACACACAAATGCTGGAGAACCTCAGCAGGTCAAACAGTGCCTTTATATAGCAAAGGTAAAGATTTATAACTAATGTTTCGGGGCTTGAGCCCTTCATCAAAATGGAGAAAATAAATTGATAAATTGGAAGGAACTAAAACTGGGAATTGATATGAGATATGAAAACAATTGGAAAGAAGTGAATAACTGAAATAAATTTGGATTCCATGGAGACAGGGTCAGGGAAAGTTATTTCCTCCTTCTCTCACATCTGCCCTCTTTCCCTTCCCAAAAGACCTCTACTCTGTTTTCATTCCTTATTCCACCTTTACTACCTCCATGACTCCGCCTACTCCTCTTCACTTGACCCCTATCGTGGACACCCAACATCTCACTTGTCAGGAAGGCGCAAAAGCAACTGCACTTCCTGAGAAGACTGAAGCAGGCAAGGCTACTTGCCATCATCATGCCAATCTTTCGAGGGTGTCCTGGCCAGCTGCATCACAGTCTGGTACAGTTGCTGCAGAGAAACGGATCGGAGGTCAATCCACAGGACCATAAAAGTGGCAGAGAGGATCACAGGAGTTTTCCTCACATCCATCGATGTGATCTACCAGGATTGTTGTCTGAAGAGGCTTGCAAGATCATAGAGGATCCCTTCCACCCCGCACACAGCATCTTTCAGCTGCTCCCGTCAGGAAAGAGTTACAGGAGCATCAGAGCCAGCGCCACCAGGCCGAGGAACAGCTTCTTCCCACGTACGGTGAGAATGCTGAATGACCAAAGGAACTGCTCACATTAACCACCCATGGCTCTATTATTTTGGAAGTAATATTTATTTATTTATTTTTATAGATGAAATACTTGTCCTGCATCTGTATTGTTTGCCTGAATGTGTGTTATGTCTGGTTGTGTGTCTACGTGTTTTGTACTGAGGACCAGAGAACACTGTTTCATTGGGTTATACTTGGACAATCGGGTGACAATAAATTTAATTTGATTCTAAACTACTTTCTACCCCTTCTCATACTCTCTGTCTCTCTCCCTCTCTCCACCTAGTCTTCTCACCTTCCCACCTTTGTGCCTCCTTCCTTCCACCTTCCTCCTCACCCTCTCTCACCCCACCATCTCCCTGCTCTCCACCCTTACCTTTCTGTGCAGTCCGGGGCATTATTTTCACAGTGCATGCCACTGAAGCCCAGCGGGCAGGTGCAGGTATAGCTGTTGACGCAGTCCGTGCAGTTGCCATTGTTTTCGCATGGTACACTAGCACACTCATTGATGTCCTCTTCACACTTGGGACCACCAAATCCAGGGAGGCAGATACACAGGAAATTGTTCACACCATCGGAGCAGGAACCTCCATTGTGGCAAGGATCTGTGATGGGAGAAATGGAGGTGGCGTTACTCTCAGCGAAAACCAATCCACGACATTCTCCATTTATAATTTAAAAAAAAAATTTATTTACAGCAACATAGATGCCACTTAAAATTCTTTCCACCCAATTTCACCCAAATTAACCTACAACTCCGTACATAGCGTCCTTAGCAGAATAAAACAACTAAAACCATTTCTCAGGGAAATAAACACAACTTGACTATGAACCAAGTAAGCAGGTGAAAGAAAAAAGCTGGGTCTCATCTGAGAACTGAGGGAGTGCTATGTTGTTGGAGAGGTTGCACTGAGAGAGCTCCGAATAGTCATTGGGCCATTATGGGAAACCCTCTTCTATTGGAGAGGCTTTGCTGAGGGAATGCAGCCTTAAAATTGGCATATTTCTGAATAAACAACGCACCCTCAAAGGAGCAGTTCTGATCTGTTAGAGAGTCATTGGTAAGATATCTCACTATTGCCGTCGTACTGAGAGGGAGCTGCTAAACTCTTTAGATGAGGTGTTCAACCAATGCTCCCTCTTCTCTCTTGGGTGAGTGGCAAACATCCATGGCTTCATTGGACAACAGGTAAATGAGCTCCTCCTGGTGCTTACCACTAATATTTGAATGAGTGAAACACCAAAGTCTGCCAACACCATGATTAAGATGAAATCACAATGCTGGAGAACTTCAACAGGTCAGTATCCTTTTTTACATAGAGCAAAGATACAGATACACCACCATAGATTTGAGCCTGAGCCCTTCATCAGGGTATGAACAAAATGTAGGCAGGCATCTGGATGGGAAGTCAGTAGGAGAGATGTACAGAAGAAACCAACTAAACTTGAATGCTTCACAGGGAAGTGGCCCATAAACTGAGCAGTCCTCAGGGGGCCATTCCTGTCCAATCATTCTCTCATTCCTGCTCTTTCTCCTTTAGAACACTACAGCACAGAAAACAGGCCATTTGGCCCTTCTTGACTGTGTTGAAACATCATTCGTCTAGTCCCACTGACTGCACCCATTCCATAACCCTCCAGACCTCTCTCATCCATGTATCTATCCAATTTATTCATCAGATGGCAGCTCATTCCATACTCCCACCATTCTCTGAGTAAAGAAGTTCCCCCTAATGTTCCCCCTAAACCTTTCTCATTTCACCCTAAATCCATTTCCTCTCATATTTATCTCTTCTAATCTCAGTGAAAAGAGCCTACTTGCATTTACTCAGTCTGTACCCCTCATAATTTTGTAAACATCTAGCAAATCTCTCCTCAATCTTCTACGCTCTGAGGAATAAAGTCCTAACCTGATTAATCTTTCCCTATAACTCAATTCCTGAAGACCCGGCAACATCCTTGTAAATCTTTTTTGCGCTCTTTCAATCTTACTGATATCCTTCCTGTAGTTTTGTGACCAGAACTGTACACAATACTCCAAATTTGGCCTCACCAATGTCTTAGACAACCTCACCTACATCCCAACTCCTGTACTCAATACTTTGATTTATGAAGGCCAAGATGCCAAAAACTTTCTTCACAACCCTGTCTACCTGTGACACTACCTTCAGGGAATTATCTATCTGTATCAGATCCCTTTGTTCCTCCACACTCCTCAGTTCCCTACCAGTTACTGTGTATGTCCTACCTTGGTTTGTCCTTTCCAAATTGGAACATCTCAAACTTGTCTGCATTAAGTTCCATCTCCTATTTTTCAGCCCATTTTTCTAGTTGGTCCAGGTTCCTCTGCAAGTTTTGAAAGCCTTCCTACTGTCCACAACGCCTCCAATCTTAGTGTCATCAGCAAACTTGCTGATCCAATTTCCCACATTATCATCCAGATCATTGATATAGACAACAATCAACAATGGTCCCAGCATCAATCCCTGAGGCTCACCACTAATCACAGGCCTCCAGTCTGAGAAACAATCATCCACTTCCACTCTCTGCTTTCTCCCATTCAGCCAATTTCAAATCCAGTTTACAACCGCTCCATGTATAACTAATGACTGAACCTTCTGAACTAACCTCCCATGTGAGACCTTGTCAAGGGCCTTACTAAAGTCCATGTATTTTTTTAAAAACTTGATTTATTCGTTCAAAACAACAAAAAAAATATGACGTATACAGCAATTAAACATGAACATTTTATATATATATATATATCTATATATATATATTAAAAAAAAAGAAAAAAAGAAAATAACCCCCCCCCCCACCTTCAGCCAACTCTCCTTAGGAGAGCCATAAAAAAAGAAAAAAGAAAGAATATTGAAAAAAATTAGTATAACAGCCACTTATTAATAAAAAAATTATAATTATCATGCGAAACATACATATTTTTTCCATTATTAAACAATATTTCACCTCATTATGCCATCTATTAATATCAATCATATTTGTATCTTTCCACGTAGTAGCAATACATTTTTTCGCTACAGATAAAGCCAAATATATAAAAGCAAGCTGGAACTTATCTAATCCCAAACCTTTCAGAGGTTGCAAACTACCCAATAAAAATACTGTTGGATCTAAAACTATTTTAATCTTATACAGATATTCTAAAAATGATTGAATTTTCTTCCAAAAAGATTGTATATGTATACATGACCAAACAACATGAAAAAAAGTTCCAATTGTATCACCACATCTAAACACAAATCTGATTCACTAAAACCATATTTTTTTTAATTTTTCAGGTGTCAAATATAATTGATGTAAAAAATTGTAATTAATCATTGCATCACGTGCATTTATCAATCTAGTTACACTATCATAACAGATATCTAACCATCCTCTTCAGAAAAAGTAAAACCAATATCCGCTTCCCATTTACTTTTAGATTTATCCCAACCCTTTTTATCCATACCATCCTGTAATATTTGATACACAAATGAAATATACACCTTCTCTGGTACCTTCATAAGAAAAATCTCAAATTTAGTCATTTTAGGTAAAATCATATCTCTACCAAACATACTTATTACCAAAGATCGAATTTGATAATAAAGAAATAAAGAATTCTTATCAATACCAAAACCTTCCCTCATCTAATTAAAAGATAAAAACTTACCCTCTTTAAAACAATCTCCCAAATTTTTCACACCTTTAAATCTCCAATGCAATAAACTTTGATAATTATGTATTGAAAAAGAAATAAGTTGATTATTATACTCAACTTTGACATATCTACTATTATTACTAAATACCAATAATATCTTTATATAGAAACTCAAATCAATGTATATAGGCCCTCCAATTAAAAAAAATCACAAATTAAAAACTAAAAAAAAACTAATAAAAATAAAGAAAAAAAAAGAACCTCCCCCCAAAAAAAACCTACCAAAAGGTAGTAATCCCCTAAACAAAAATTGAGTGTGGGTCACCCACCAGTGGCTGATGACTAGTAAAGAACTTAGTGCAAATCTCTCCCTCCCCAGACGAACAGTCAGTAACATCAAAATCTCATAATAACAAAAGAAAAAATAAAATAAAAAAAAATTCTTCTTTTCATCCAGAAGATTCCAATCTCGAAGATCCCATTTCAGAAGGAGGTAGACTCTTTCCATTCCTGTTTTTCCCATTTTTGCCATTTCTTCCTTTTCCAGAACAACCAGATTTTTCTTTAGGAGATAATGGTGGACTACGTCTTTGTCCTCTTATATCTGGCAATGAATCAGCAAAAATCATTGCTTCACGATCAATTTCAAAAAATCGAAATTGATAGTCTCCATAAAACACCTTCAACACTGCAGGGTAACAAAAAGTAGACTTATAACCTTTACGCAACAAAACTTCTTTAACTGGATTGAATTGACTTCGACATTGAATGACCTCTTGACTCAGATCAGGATTTTAAAAAACTCTGCTATTCTGAATCAATAATGGGGTTTGTCGTTGTCTCCCATTTTGTACTACAAGTCGAAGTATTGCTTCTCTATCCAAATAACTCAAACATCGAATTATTACCAGTCTCGGTGGTTGACCAGCTGAGGGTGTTCTTCTCAAAGCTCGATGGGCTCTTTCCAGTGCCAATCCCCCAGAGAAAAATTCTTGCCCTAATATTTGTGGAATCCAGTCTTTAAAAAAACAAAAAGGATCTTGTCCTTTTATACCTTCCTGCAAACCAACAATTTTCACATTATTCCTTCTGCTTTGATTTTCCAAATAATCTATTTTTCTTTCTAGCTCCTTCTCACGTTCTCCTAATTCTATGACTGATTTTTCCACCTTCTGTAAACTTTTTGTTAACAGACCAAAAAAGCAGTCTGAAATTTTTAAAATTCCTCATAAGATGCATCCACACGTGCCTTCACACCAGCATTCATTTGAACCATTTCATTCATTTGAGATGTCAACAAATCCATTCCAGGTTTTATAACAGCTTGAATAGCTGCCTTCAATTTTGTGATTCAGTAAAATTCAGCTCTGTAACTGCAGCTCCTGCTGCAATTCAACAAAAGGCATTTTAAAAGATTTACTGCGGGTCTGGAGTCCCAGAGACGGTATCCCAACTTCTTCAGGGAGTCGCCACTGGTCTCCCTCCTGCATCTTGTGGTCTTCTCATTCATTCGCGAAGAAAAATGACTTCTTCAGATTGTAATGTTGCCTGATGCATTTCCTTTTCAGCCTCCACAGGTGATCCTTGGGATTTAGGCAATGAAGAAATTAAGCCTGGAGCTGCTTCAAGTTGTCTAGGCCCCAAATCTTCAGCACTTCGAAAATGTATTTTCTTTTGACCTTGAGAATTTAGTCTTTTTACCATTAGTGGCCATAATAATTCCTTAATACTTTAAACTAAAATTTAAAAAATTTAAACTTGGAAACAAAGGGTTAAAAAAATGGGTATTTAAAAGTCTGGCCAGAGATGTCGAGATTGCACGTCTAGACTCTACGCCATCTTGCCACGCCCACTAAAGTCCATGTAGTCAACATTCACAGACTTTCCTTCATCTACTTTCTTTGATAACCTACTCGAAAATCTTTATGATTTGTTTGATCTCATTCTGTTTCTCATTCTTTTATGCTCTTGCTCACTCTTGCACTTGTCCTCCTGCTCCACTTACTGGGCTGACAGTCATCCACATCAGTTTCACAGGTGGTCCCGGTGTAGCCCTGGCGACAGATGCACTGGAATCCACCCATGGAGTTCTGACAAGTGGCTCCATTCTGACAGGGGCTCTTCACGCACTCATTTACGTCCTTTTCACAGGTCTGGCCTGGAGAGAGAGGGAATTCATTCATTAACTGCACCCGACTGGCTTGTGATATTTGATGTGTGTTATGTTTTGGTTTTTCTCGAGAGGCTTCTTAAATAACTTAGAGATGCAAGATTCAAATAACAGAAGAGACTTTATTTACTGATGCCTTCCACCATCTCAGGAAACTGTTCACACACACTCATATACATATACATACGCTCCACAGTGGTGCACTACAGTTACTACAGTGAAAAGGGTGTATTATTACATGGTTATAAAATAGTTCACATTATCCTGACTATATAGTAATGTGCAACAGTCTGTATTTTCTGCAATGTTCTGTGTTTTTTTAATTAATTTGTTAATTTTTTAAATTTAAATTTAGACATACAGCACAGTATCAGGTCCTTTTGGCCCACATGCCCGTGCCATCTAATTAACCTACAACCTGGTATGATTTTTTGAACAGTGGGAGGAAACCGGAGCACACAGTGGAAACCCACACAGACACAGGGAGAGCGTACACCTTACAGACAGCGCCGGATTCGAACCCTAGTCACTGGATCTGTAGCAGTGTTGTGCTATCCGCCATGCAAACTGTGCTGCCCCTTATTGGATCTTGACATCAGTGGGAAAATGTGCACTTCATTGCCTGTGATGATCCGCCCATAACTAAATGGCCAGCCAGGCCATTCCTGAAGCATTTATCAACCCGCTACCTGGGGTGAATGTGGAGTCACATAGGAGCTGGAACTCAGATGGCAGATTTCCTCCCCTGCAAGACTCAGCAAAACAGATGGGTCTTTTGAACTTGTCACTCATTGTCTTGGCTGCCTTTGTGATCATTACCAAGGCTAATTATAGTGCCAAATTCCAGATAATTAAGCAAATCTAAATACCAGATCTGCTGTGATAAAATGTGAACACATGGCTTGAGATTTGAAACTTCCGAACTGCCATTTTAATCATGTGTAACAAATTAAATGTGATTCTCCGTCTGTGACAGAGTGCAATGAGATATGCTGACGGATAGACGCTCTGGGCTTTGATGTGTCACGTCAAGTCTCCTTTATTTATCGTTCATACCATGCTCGCAAGGTAAAGATGAGATAGTGTTTCTTCAGCAACACAGAGCATATTTACATAGATAAAAGTCAGAATAGTTAAACACATTAAAATATTTAAGACATACATTAACAGTCAACAGTACCCTATCCCCAGGTGTTCTGGGAATTGGGGGAAGAAGCTGTTTCCCAATCTGGACGTAAGGGCCGGAGTGCTATGGTACCTCCTACCAGATGGCAGAAGGGAGAATGGTTTACGTGAAGGGTGTGTGGAGTCCTCCACCATGTTTATTGCCTTCACCTGCATTGAGTGTCCTTCATGGTAGGAAGGGAGCCCTCAATGATCTTTTCCACTGACTTCACTATCCTCTGCAGGGTCTTGCAGTCCGAGGTGGTACAGCTTCCAAACCAGGTGGTGATGCAGTTGTACAGGATGCTCTCAATACATCCTCTGTAGAATGTAGTGAGGATGGAGGGTGGGAGATGAACTTTCCTCAGCCTTTGCAGGAAGTAGAGGCGCTGCTGGGCTTTCTTGGCTATGGAGCTGGTGTTAAGACACCAGGTGAGATTCTCCGTCAAGTTCACTCCAAGGAACTTAATACTTTTGACGACCTCAATGGTCGAACCGTTAATGGTCAGTGGAGTGTGCTCCCCTGGGCCCTCTTGAAGTTGACAACCATCTCTTTTGTTTTATTAACGTTCAGATACAGGTTGTTGGCTCTACACCACTCTGTTAGTGACTGCACCTCATCTCTGTTTGCTGACACATCATTCTTACTGATCAGGCCCATCACGGTTGTATTGTCAGCAAACTTAAAGATATGGCTCGAGCTGTGTTTAGCTGCACAGTCATGGGTCAGCAGAGTGAACAGCAGTGGACTAAGCACACCACCCTGGGGGGCCCCGTGCTCAGTGTGATGGTCTTGGAAGTGCTGTTACCGATCCAGACTGCCTGAGCTCTCCCTGACAGGAAGTCGAGAGCCCAGTTGCAGAGGGAAGTGTTTAGACCCAGCAGGCTCAACTTTCCCCTCAGGTACTGAGGTATGATTGTGTTGAATCCTAAACCAAAGTCAATAAATAGAACTCAAATGTATGAGTCCTTGTTTTCCAGGTGGATGAGTCAAGACCAGTGGTTCTCAACCTTTTCCTTTCCACCTACATACCACTTTAAGTAATTCCTATGCAATAAGTGCTCTGTGATTAGTAAGGGATTGCTTAAGGTGGTATGTGAGTGACCCAATTGTTACTGAAATATTTTGCTTGAGAAAAATGGTCATTGGCCCATTTTCTTTAGTTATGAAACTGTGCACATAACGAGTCAATGAGGTCTGATTAAAACAGCAGTTTTCAAACTTTTTCTTTCTACCCACATACCATGTTAAGCAATCCCTTACTAATCACAGAGCACTGATGGCATAGGGAATACTTAAAGTGGTATGTGAGTGGAATGAAAAAGGTTGAGAACCAGTGGTCTAGATGGAGGGCAGTGGCGTCACATGTAGAGCGGTTGGTCTATATGGGAACTGCAGGGGTTCTAGTGATGGGGGCAGCAGGAGCTTGATGTGCCGCATGATGAGCTTCTTGAAGCCCTTCTTGACAATGAATGTGAGTGCGACAGGGCGGTAGTCATTGCGGCAGGACACAGACTTCTTCAGGACAGGGACAATGGTGGCAGCTTTGAAGCACATTGGGACCACGGTGCTGCTCAAGGAGATGTGAAAGATGTCGGTGAGAACATCTGCTAGCTGAGCCGCATATCCCCTGAGCCCTCTGCCAGGAATGTTATCTGCGGGTTGACCTTGCCTAACTCTCTCTTCACATTGACCTCTGCAAGACACAGCACCTGGACATTTGGAGGAGGGGTGCTCTTCTTTGTTGCAATGTTGCTTTTCGCCTCAAAGCACATGCAGAAGTTGTTCAGTGTGTTTGGGACAGAGGCATAGGAAGCTGGTGTGGTTTGGTTGGTGTTGTCTTTGATGCCCTTCCACATGCATTGTGTGTCCTTGCTGTCCAGGAAATGATTGTGAATGCACTGGGCATGTGTGATACTCCACGCAAGATGGTTTGTGTGCAATGTTTCACATGTGACCCAGTTTGTGATGCTCTCCATGTGGGGCTCTACACACGATGCTCTGTGTGTGACACTGCACAGGACTTCCTGTGTGTGACATCCTGTGCGTAATGCTCAATGGTGAAGCTGGTGTGTGTGTGTGTGTGTGTGTGTGTGTGTGTGTGTGTGTGTGTGTGTGTGTGTGTGTGTGTGTGTGTGTGTGTGTGTGTGTGTGTGTGTGTGTGTGTGTGTGTGTGACACACACACACTCCCTGTGTGACACCCCATGACAAGTGCTCTAAGCATGAGACTCCCTGTATGACCCTTTATGTCCAGTGCATGGTGATATTTCTGTGGCATTTTAGGTGACAACCTATACAGCAGTATTCTGTACGCATTGCTCAGCGTGCCATGGATCACACATGATGCTCCACTCACCTTGCCATCCCTCTGGACAACCACATGAGAAGTTTTCATAATCCTCAGACTCGTGACAAACACCACCATTTTTACAAGGCTCGTTAGCACACGGAGCCAGGACATCCTCACAGTTCACACCTGCACACAAGTGGATCCACAGTTAGAACTCGAACAAAGTGTGGAGAAATGTAGATAACAATCACTGAAACTGGGGGAAGGCCCTGGCCCGGCAGCACCAGGGTGGAGGGCATGGGAGTGGATTCCATGCTTGCTCATTTGGTGGTAGTGAGGATAAGGCAAGTACCGTTACCATATTCAGTGGGGCAGATTTACTTTACATGATTCCTTCGGAGTCAAATAGAAACCCTTGTATTCAGCACCTACGGGGATGGGTAAACTCCAGATAAGTGAATTTTTACGGTTGCTTGAGATTGCGTGTTACGTGGATTATGAACGAACCGCTGGAGAGTGCCAATTTTAAACTTTAGTAGTTTTTACTTATTTATTTTCCACAATTATTTGCTGGTTGTGTGAGGCTGCTGGTTGGTTGAATTCCGGACAATGGGGATTTTACTGTACAGGTAGTCCGTCCACAACATACGATCATAATTGAGCCCGAAGGATTGGTCGTAGACATAAGTTGGATTTTCATGCCTTAACGAGGTATTAAAGCAATTTTTGAAAAACATTTTCAACAAATGAACCTTTAATGAAAAATCTCAGCATATGTACAGTATTTTTTTAAAAATTTCAGTTGTAGGTGCAGGTGGATGTAACTCGCATAGGTCGTACATTGAGGACTACTGGTACTCTATTCACATTTTAGTTTGCATGTAAACACTGGGTAAATCGTTCCCCAATGAGGGCCAATACCAATCCCCAACATGACACCAGCTCCAACACCTGGTACCGATACATCCCAAAGGATGAGATCGCGGACCTCAAGTACTCCACTATTCAGTCGTACAACAGGTGCTATGGACCACCATTGAGAGCCCACACACACTAATTCGATGCAAATCCCATTTTATTCACCCTACATTTTCCTCAACTTTCCCCCATGCATTTTCCCACTCACCTACACATAGGGAGCAATGCACAGCAGCAATTAACCTATCAAACAGAACCCTTTGGGGACAGGACCAGAGGTCAGGGGGCAGAAGCTTTACTTGCTACACCATGATGCCATCCCCAAACTGGCACCATGAGGCAGAAACTGTGCAGCCAGTAAAACATTTCTTGTGTTTCTTCTTGTGGGAGAAAAGTTTCATGGGCATTGAATCTCACTGGGGTACACACACTAACCCTCACTGTGATACAGGCTCCAGACACACTGACACTCATTGGGGTACGGATTCAACACACTGATCATCACTGAGGTACAAATTCCACACACACTGACCCTCACTGGGATATGGGTTCCACACACACATGCTCACTGGGGTACAGGATCCACACACACTGACCCTAACTGGGTTACAGGTCCCACACACACTGACCCTCACTGGGGTACAGGTCCCACACACACTGACTCTCACTGGGGTACATGTTCTACACACACTGACCCCCACTGGGGTACAGGTTCCACACACACTAATCCTCACTGGGGTATAGGTTCCACACACACTGACACTGGGGTGCAGGTCCAAGACACACTGACCCTCACTGGGGTACAGGATCCACACACTGACACTCACTGGGGAACAGGATCCACACACTGACGCTCACTGGGGTACAGGATCCACACACTGACGCTCACTGGGGTACAGGATCCACACACTGACGCTCACTGGGGTACAGGGTCCACACACTGATGCTCACTGGGGTACAGGGTCCACACACTGACCCTCACTGGGGTACAGGATCCACACACTGACGCTCACTGGGGTACAGGGTCCACACACTGACCCTCACTGGGGTACAGGATCCACACACTGACGCTCACTGGGGTACAGATCCACACACTGACCCTCACTGGGGTACAGGATCCACACACTGACCCTCACTGGGGTACAGGATCCACACACTGACCCTCACTGGAGTACAGGATCCACACACTGACCCTCACTGGGGTACAGGGTCCACACACTGACCCTCACTGGGGTACAGGATCCACACACTGACACTCACTGGGGTACAGGGTCCACACACTGACCCTCACTGGGGTACAGGGTCCTCACACTGACCCTCACTGGGGTACAGGGTCCACACACTGACCCTCACTGGGGTACAGGGTCCACACACTGACCCTCACTGGGGTACAGGATCCACACACTGACGCTCACTGGGGTACAGGGTCCACACACTGACCCTCACTGGGGTACAAGGTCCACACACTGACCCTCACTGGGGTACAGGATCCACACACTGACGCTCATTGGGGTACAGGGTCCACACACACTGACCCTCACTGGGGTACAGGATCCACGCACTAACCCTCACTGGGGTACAGGATCCACACACTGACGCTCAATGGGGTACAGGGTCCACACACTGACCCTCAGTGGGGTACAGGATCCACACACTGACGTTCACTGGGGTACAGGATCCACACACTGACCCTCACTGGGGTACAGGATCCACACACTGACCCTCACTGGGGTACAGGATCCACACACTGACGCTCACTGGGGTACAGGGACCCCACACACTGACCCTCACTGCGGTACAGGGTCCACACACTGACCCTCACTGGGGTACAGGGTCCACACACTGACCCTCACTGGGGTACAGGGTCCACTCACTGACCCTCACTGGGGTACAGGATCCACACACTGACCCTCACTGGGGTACAGGATCCACACACTGACCCTCACTGGGGTACAGGATCCACACACTGACGCTCACTGGGGTACAGGGTCCACACACTGACCCTCACTGGGTTACGGGTTCTACAGATGTTTGGATCCACTGCTCCTGATGCTCCACCAGAGGTCAGTGATCTCTCGACTGGGAGCAGAAGCAAGAGCTATTTTATTTTCTCCTGAATTTGGGACAAGGTTGTGACACAATGGAGTCCCAACTGCACCTGATGGCAGAAACTCATAACTTGTATTTTGATTCTTTTACAAACAAGAGTCAAAATGATGCTGCATTATTAACTGATTTTTTTTTGCTAGGGTTAAATATTCCAAAGTTGAGGTTTCTCTCCTTTTGTTACATTCTGTAGGCGAACACTCTACCCTCGATTAGTTTCCAGGGAAACCCTGCAGAGACAGGAAGGGTGACGCCATTTCCAGCAATTGTTCCTTGTGCACCAGTACTTCCAGGGAGCAGGAAGCCCGGCATCATGAGCCAGTCCCTCACCAGGAAATCTGCTCACTGTTTATTCCAGCTCCGGACAGAATTCGCTCCAATCCTCCTCTGGAACCAACCTCACAGTGCAAAATTTTCAGATAGTGCCAGCGTGGGGCGGATTTGGCAGAACTGGAGACGCCCTTGAACTGATTACCTCACCACAAACCTGGTGCTCTTCAATTCTTAAAGAGAAAGTAAGAAGGGAATGGCAAGAGCCCTGCAACAATCCACCTCAATTTACGCTCAGAATCATGGCCTTCTGGATGGTGACTTAAACTGATGACCAAGACTTGGCATTACGGACAGAGGTTTTCGCTTTCAGATGAGGTTAATCCAAAATCACACACCACACACTCATGTGTGGACATAAAAAATGGCACTGTGCCCAACTATACTCAATTGTGTACAGCAGGATATACTACTCACCATGGTCTACTAACTGTTCTACAGCAAGATGAACTAACACTGGTCAACAACCCTTTTACAGCAAAATGTACTAGCCCTGTTTACTAAACCTTCTATAGTAAGGTGGACTGATCCTGGTCACTAACCCTTCTACAGTAAAGTGTACTGACTGTGGTCACTAACCCTCCAACAGCAAGGTGTACTAACCCTGGTCATTAATCCTTCTACAGTAAAGTGTACTGACACTGGTCACTAACCCTTCTACAGTAAAGTGTACTGACCGTGGTCACTAACCCTTCAACAGCAAGGTGTACTGACCGTAGTCACTAACCCTTCTATAGTAAAGGGTACTGACTGTGGTCACTAACCCTTCTACAGTAAGGTGTACTGACCCTAGTCACTAACCAATTGACAGCAAGATGTACTAGCCTTGGTCACTAAACATTTTACAGCAAAGTGTACTAGACCTGGTCACTAACCCTTTTACATCAAGGTCTATTGACCCTGGTCACTAATCCTTCTACAGCAAGGTGTACTCCACCTGGTCACTAACACTTCCACATCAAGGTCTCCTAGCTTTGATCACTAAACATTTTACAGAAAAGTGTACTAGACCTGATCATTAACCATTCTACAGCAAGGTGTCCTAACCCTGGTCACTAACCATTCTACAGCAAGGTGATTTGATCCTGGTCACTAACCATTCTACAGCAAGGTGTCCTAACCCTGGTCACTAACCATTCTACAGCAAGGTGATTTGATCCTGCTCACTAACCATTCTACAGCAAGGTGTCCTAACCCTGGTCACTAACCATTCTACAGCAAGGTGATTTGATCCTGCTCACTAACCATTCTACAGCAAGGTGTCCTAACCCTGGTCACTAACCATTCTATAGCAAGGTTATTTGACCCTGGTCACTAACCATTCTACAGCAAGGTGAATTGACCCTAATCACTAACACTTCCACATCAAGGTCTACTAGCCCTGGTCACTAAATCTTTTACGGAAAAGTGTACTAGCCCTGCTAATTAACCATTCTATAGTAAATTGTACTAATCCTGGACACTAACACTTCTACAGCAAGGTGTGCTAACCCTGGTCACTTACCCTTCTACAGTGAGATGTACTAACCCTGGTCACTCACCCTTCTACAGCAAGGTCTACTAGCCATGGTCACTAACTCTTCTTCAACATGGTGTACTAACCCTGCTCCACTCAGCCTTCTATAGCAAAGTTTCCTAAGCCTGGTCACTAACCCTTCTACATCAATATTTATTAGCCCTGGTCCACCAACACTTGTGCCATAAGATGTACTTGGGTGTTGTTAATTTTCATATTTCCAATAGTACATTTGCATCATTTTGAAAGTATAATGTTATTATCCTTTTTGGATGCTGTGGCATCCACTGGTCCTAGAGCATCACTAGAGAGCTGCCAGACATTGCATGCTTTCTCTCGAGAGACACTTGAGTCTGAAAGTATCCTGACATGAGAGACAGGTGGTGACCTTAGATTGGCCTCTTCATTACATGCTGCCTAGACATGTGAAAAGGTGCCTTGAGTAGGGTGAGCAGTAGACCACTGAAGAGGACCTCTGACTGATTTTCACCACCCACCCTCTCCCCACCTGCCCCACCTGGTCTGCTAACCAGAATGAAGTGTGAAGCACCCGGCTCTGACTTTCTCACCTGTGTACGGCAGGATGCAGTTGCACTTATAGCCAGCTACATCATCAATACAGCTTCCCTGGTTGAGGCATGGGTTGGATACACACTCATTGATGTTTGTCTGACAGTTGGGTCCTGAAAAAGGTACAATTGCAACAGCACAAAAGCATTACAGTCCACAGACAGACTAAAGTTACAAATTCCAGGGGTGACACACAAGGAGAAAAAATCCAGCAGACAGAAAGAGGAAAGAATAGATGGGCAGGTACATAAGGAAGAAATAGATGTGAGATAGAAAGCAGAGAGGGGGAGAGAGAGGGAGAGAGAGAATACAAAGTGAATATGCATGCAAGAGAAAGGGAATATCCAGAAAATAGGGAAAATACCCCCATTTGAGAAAGAGAAGCAGAGGAGATGACCCAATGGGACATTGACCACGGCAGCATACCAAGAAGGGGATCTGCTGGTGAAAAACAGATAGGTTTGGGCCATTGCAGACTCAAGACGATGAACCCATGCAGGATGCGGGCTGCAGACAATTGTGTTCAAAAGACACACCAGGCTGCAGGCTACTGGAAACTGGCTCGAAACTGCCTGAAGGGGTGCCAGGTATTCGAACTGGGATGCGAGGGGGTGCTGAGGACACTGAAGGCTTTCTGATCATGTTGGAGGTTTAGATCTGGAGTTTGGGTTGTCAATGGTTTAGACTGATGATTGTGCGGCTGCAGAGGCTGCGGGAGCACCGGAGGAAAATCCACAGACACTCGGGGACTCTGAAGGGACTTTCTTTTGCTTCTCTTTCTCTGACTGTATGGGGCACCAGGTAATCTCTGTGGATGATGAATCTTTGTCTGTCTTACAGCCGACTAAAGGCAATTTCATGTGATATTGCACCTGCTTTATTACATGATAATAAAATAATATCAAATCTTGAAAAAAAAAGGGGATGTGACCCAGAGAATGATAGAACGAAAAATGTAAGAGAGAGAGAGAGAAAGAGAGAGAGAGAGAGAGAGAGAGAGAGAAAATCAGTGAGGGGCTCACATACATTGACAGAACTCCACAAAGGGTGGTAATGTGCACACAGCTATGTTTTCCCTGCCAAGAGTCCCTGACAGAGGAATAAATGCCTCAGGCTTGTGATCCTCAGCATAGACTGGGCCCTGTATCAGTCTCTCCCCCACCCCCCCCACCCCCTGGCCAATGGCCCATGCCCTTCCTTACCTCTGAAGCCAGGCTGACAGTTGCACAGGTAGCCATTATTCATATCCTTACACGTGCCGCCATTCACACAAGGGTGAGACTCACACTCGTTGACATTCAGGTCACAGTTCATACCTGCCCAGCCGGGGCTACACTCACAGTTGTACCTGTCAAGCAGAAGAACAGAGTCAGTCCTCATCTACCCCTTTGCCAATAGAAGGAAAGGCTCTTCTGCACATCCCATTTTAAGGCTTCCCACCCAAACTGGATACATTGTGAAACTCCCTCCACGTGTTCTCATCAAACATTCCAAGGGCCAGTGAGCACAAGTACAATGCAGTACAGGGCACCTCTACATAGTCTCATCCAACACTCCTCGGTTCAGTTCATCAGAGATTAGATACTGAATGAAACTCCCTCTGAAGGTTCCATCAAACACTCCTATGGCAGGTACAGCACAACTCAGAATAAATCTGCCTGTATATGGTTCCATCAAACATTCCTGTGCAACCCATATGAATGAGCAATTCTCACCCATTAAGGTAATCTCTGCACTCCCCATGGATGCATGGATTGCTGTTACACTCGTTGACCTCAGAGAAACACACCAAGTCATGGTAACCCTCTGGACAGATGCATATAAAGCCGTTGATATCATCTTTGCATGTTCCTCCATTGTGACATGGGTTTGAAGCACACTCATCAATGTTAATGTTGCACATGGGTCCTGAAATACACAGTGAAAACATGAATCTTAATAAGACCAGTAGTGAATAATTGCATATTAATCTCATTGTGGTGAAGCCATGAATATTAATGAGGATCATCACAGCAAACAGATTGAAAGGGTTTAACAAAATAGTGGCACAACTTTGGATGTGGGAATGGTATGGTACCACAGAGCTCAGCAATGACGCACTGGTCTGGTTGGGACCAGGAATGCGGGTCAGGTCCGACAGCTTTCAAAGCAACAGATCAATTAGTGAGAAGAGTCCGTCCAGAGGCCATGAAGACAAGCAGAGCAGAAACATACTTGCACTTCAAAAAATTCTGACAAGTTTATAGTTAATGAGGTCATTGTTTTTTTTGTTGTAACGGCAAGAGGAAAGTAGTCATGAAATATCAGGATGAGAAGTGGAGTTGGAATGGGCTGTGTGTTAATGTGGGAAGGGGTCAGGATTAGTCACTTTGTGAGGAGACTTTGTACAGGAGACAGATTGGGAATTAGAGAGATGAGGATTAGGACAGAGTGTGGAAGGGGAAGAAGGAGAGAGGGAGGAGATGGATGAGGAATGAATGTGAGAAGATAGTGGCAATTGGTGTGAGGATGACTGGGAAGTAGTGCAAGAGATGGAGCAGCAGATTGTGTGGAAGCCACTGGATATTTACCCAGTGAGGGTTAGTGTGTGTGGAGCCTATACCCCAGTGAGGGACAGTGTGCAGAACCTGTACCCCAGTGAGGGACAGTGTTTGTGGGACCATTATCCCGGTGAAGATCAGCATCTACAGGCAGAAGAAGATACTTGGAAGATGAAAAGAAGTTCAGAGCTAGTTGCTGCGACAGTTTTAGTCACTCAATCTTCATCCTATTTTCTCTCAGCACTTCCGAATAAAGTCCAACAATGTCGCTGCTTGACACGTCCAGGACTGAAGTGAAGTGAAATGATTCCCTTCAGAATTGAATCTCTCCTCCACACCGAAACAAAGGAACAACATTCAGAGCCTGAGTTTTCTCAAATTACGGCTTGTCTTTTGCTTCACTCGCCCCAGATCTTTGAAAGCAGGACTGGTGGAGTAGCTTGGCCCTGAAACCCAATCCAGCAGATGGGCTGTTGTTGAATAATGGACCCTTTATTAAAAAGTCAGCTTCCCTCCCTAGCAGCAGCTGGACCCGATCCTCAGGACGATCAGCCAGTGGGTGCCCTGTGAGTCAGGTGCAGGTGGGAGGGCTGGGGGTCGGGAGGAATTGACCGGACCCCTCCACTCCACCGAGAGGCAGAGAGAGGAGGGTAAAAGAGAACAAAGTCATGGATGGAGGAGGAAGAAGGAATGGGCAAGAGAGTGAGAGAGGGATAGATAGAGGGTGTGGGTATGCGTGTGTGTGTGTGTGTGTGTGTGTGTGTGTGTGTGTGTGTGTGTGTGTGTGTGTGTGTGTGTGTGTGTGTGTGTGTGTGTGTGTGTGTGAGAGAGAGAGAGAGAGAGAATGTGACTGTGAGCTTCCACCGTGGCTGTGTGGCTGGGAGAAGGAACACGATACTCCTGAGATTCAGAGATCTGCTTGACTGATGACAGGCACTCCTTTTACTCCTGTTCCTCCACTTACCTGCTCCCATTGACTGGCCCTGGGCAGAGCCTTGGTTGCTTTGGAAACGCCAATTCAAACATTTTGCTCAGCTTTTTGGCCTGGTAAAATTATATTTAAATTCCTCCCATTAGAGGGCACAAAGTACAGGGTGTGACCATCACTGCCAAAGGCCGTCATCTGAATGTGGGTGCCTTGGTTGTATGTGCCCAGAGAAAGGGGGACGTGCATCAGGGTAGGAGTGGAGAGGAAGAATGCAGGGGACAAGGTGTGTGTGTGGGGGGTGGGTATAAAGTTGTCTGAAGGTGTGGGGGGACACAATAATGCAGAGGGATGTGGAAGATCAGAAATGGGTAATGAGGGATGAGGGGTTATGGGGGAAGAAGAATGGGGCTGAGAGAAAAGGTGAGTGAGGGATGAGGAAGATGGGAAAAGGGGGCTGAGGGTGGGTGACATAGGATCACAGCCCAAAAAGTCGACCATCTCTTTGCCTCCACAGATGCTGCTTGGCCAATTCCAGCAGTTTAGTTTTTGCCTCAGGTACCAGCATCTGCCATTATGTGAGTTTCCTCAAGAGTGTTGGGCTGGCTCTGAGACCTGGTGCATGTTCGATGATCTGAATGACCTCCGTCTGTATCATATAGAAATACAAGATATTTCTTGTATTCTTGCGTTCCCACTTACCCGGAGGCCAGCAGCCAGCTGTAAACTGCTCATTTAGGTTAAGATTTGATAACATGCAGGAAAATAGTAGGAGACAAGCTCTCCCGCAACAAAAGTGAAACTCTAGCTTGGATTCAAGATCAACAGAAGCTGACATGAATATTGCAGAAATATAATGCAGCAAAGTGTGCACTGGGCAGTGAGAGGTCATGCCTCAGGTGGGTGTATGCAAGAGATCAAGGGTGGTGCACCAGAGTAACATCCACAACAGCACACACAGTGAGTTTAAGATGCTGAAACAGAGTGGGATTGTTCATATCAGTGACATTTCACACAAAGTTTCATTTCTAATCATATGGAGCATTAGAACAAAAAGCATTGGTCAATAGCAGGTTTTAAAGAGTATCTTAAATGAGTGGCGGAGAGGGAGTTCCCAGCTCGGTGCTCAGGGGACCAACGGTATCACCATGAATTGCCTTGAGTCTTCAGTGGCTTGGAGACTGGAAGAGCATTTGATGGAGGGCATGGGGAATGCTGAGAAACATGAAAGATTGGAAAACAATTATCTTTAAGATGTGGCCAAATTGGATGTGGGTCAGAGAGGGCAAGGGTGATAGGTGAATGGGACCTGGTGTGAGCATGTTATTGGGAAAATATTTTGGGTGAGTTTAAGAGAGAGGATGGAGGATGGGAGATTAGGATAGGGTGGTAGATAACTCAGGGGAGATTGGGGTAGGGTGGCAAGGTAACGCAGGGGGCATTGGGAGAGGGTGGCAACATAACAGGGGGCATTGGATAAGGTGGCAAGGTAACTCAGGGGGCATTGGGGTAGGATGGCAACATAACACAGGGGGCATTGTGATAGGGTGGCAAGGTATTGATGAAAGTTTCAGCACTGGGTGAGCAGAGGCCATGTTAGAAAGGTGAAAATGGATGTGGCCCTTACCAGTGTAGCCCATCTCACAGACACAGTCATAGCTGTTGATCTGATCAATGCAGTTCCCGTACTCACAGGGATTACTGACACAGTCATCCAAATTTGTTTCACAGTTTACACCTGTGGAAAAATAATACAATGACTAAACTTTATGAAACTTGATGCTCCATCAATGCAATGAGAAAACATGAATGTAGGAATCTTCCAAGACAAAGCAAGGAAGATTTGCATTGCCATAGCATCAGAATTCTGCCATGCACTTTCTAGTAAACAAGTTTTTTAATCCAGGAATGGAAACTGACATTTCAAGCACAGCAAGATCCCTCAAACAGTAATGAGTTGATGACCTGAAGGTTTTGAGTGAAAGATAAGTTGCTGGCTGGGACACTGGAAGAACAGATGGACAAGAAACTGGAAATAGGAAGGCAGTGTTATGGGGAACAGAATAGTGAATGTGAGAATCTGGGGGCAGAGGCTTGTGAACTGGGAGGAAATGAAAGAAGAAAGAGAGAGAGAGAAAGGGAGAGATGGGTAGGGAGAGAAGAAGAGAAAGGGGTGAGAATGGGGAAAGAGAGAGAAAGGGGAAGAGAAAGAAACAGGAGGGAGAAAGGGAAAAGAGGAAAGGAGAAAGGGATGAAGAGGAGAAGAGAAGGAGAATATAATGAAGGGGTGATGAACGGCAGAGCAGAAAAGCTGAGGGGAAAGAGATCAGTACCTGAGGTACCCTTGAGGCAGGAACACGAGTACCCATCCACTTTGTCCTGGCATGTCCCTCCGTGCTGGCAGGGTTGGCTCTGACACTCATTGATGTTAATGTCACAGACACGACCAGTGTAGCCCGCGAAACAGGCACAGTTAAAGGTTGCAATGGCATCCTTGCATGTACCATAGTGACAGGGATCTTGCTCACACTCATTGATGTCGGTCTCACAGAGAGTGCCAGAGAAACCTGGAGCAGAACAAAACAATCAATTAACCTGAAGGCCTGAGAACATTATGAGGGGCGGGGGGAGAGGGGAGAGAGAAAGAGAGAGAGAGTGAGAGAGAGAGAGAGAGAGAGAGAGAGAGAGAGAGAGAGAGAGAGGGGAAGAGTTGGAAAGAGACAGAGGGTGTAGAAAATGAAAAAGAATGTGCATGGGCAAACACAATGCAAAAACATACATGTGCAAACGCACACAGATCCACACGTGCACACACACACACACACACACACACACACACACACACACACACACACACACACACACACACACACACACACACAATATGCACATGTACACATGCCTGCCCACACACACACACTGGGTGATCACAACAACACTTCCCCAATGGAGTGGAATAGCTTCCATCAGAAATTGACAATGTTCATTACTCATAGAAAAGCAAGTTTCACTTAATTTGGCAAAAGCCCTGGAGTGGAAAGCAGAGGGCCAGAAAGGACAGAACCAAATCTACAGGTAGCAGGTGAGAGGAACATGTCTACCTGGAAATGGTGATGAGGTGATGTTAGGTTTGGAGGCAAGACCGAGGGGGGAGGAGGAGGCAAAGAATGAGCTTAATTCAGACGTGATGTTCAGAGGCTGGACTGAGAGGAAGTGTAAATGAGATGAGGAGATGTGTGTGCACTGACCTTCCAAACATTCACAGTGATATTTATTAGGTCCATCGACACACCTGGCTGCGTTCTTGCAGGGTGTGCTTGCACACTCATCCACATCGATCTGACACAAGTTACCATTGAATCCTGAGAAGTTAAACAGAACTGGGTGACTGGGTCGGAAGCGAGACAGGGCTTGGATTGAGTAATGGGGGAAGAGAGAGGTGCTTTCAGGTTTGGGGTAGGGGAAGGAGGTTCACTACTGGGGTCGAGGAGAATCATGTGTTCAGCCAGGGAGTGAGATAGTCAGTCTGTGCGGTCTAACCAGAGTATTACAATTAATTCAATAAGGTGGGGGACCTGGGCAAAACATTCCAACAGCACCTGCCTCTGTCAATGTGAGGAGGAGGTCATTGGAGAGGGAGCACAAGCTTGAGGGTATATTTTATGTATGGGGCTATGGGACACAGATTTTAACTTTTTTAATTTTTAAAATTTAGACAGACACCACGGTAGCAGGCCAATTTGGCCCTACGAGTCCATTCCACCCAATTTACACCCCATTAACCTAGACCCCAGGATGGGTGGGGGGAAATTGGAGCCCCCAGAGAAAACCCACACAAGACATGGGGAGAATGTACAAACTCCTTTCAGACAATGCGGGATTCGAAACCTGGTCCGGTCCTGATCGCTGGCACTTTAGAGGCGTGGCACTAGCCCCTACGCCAACCATGCCCATCTTACAGATGCTGCTCAACCCACTGAGTTTCTACAGCAGGTTGACCCTTGGTCCAAATTCCACCCTCTGGTGTGTCTCGAGGGTTACGGTGTATTGTCCCTTGGAGTTCAATTATCTGCTGCACCTCCCCTGCATGTAACACCAGACTTAGCCCATGACAGTGAGAAAAGGTGAGTGTGTGAGAAAGAGCACATATGTTCGTGTGTGACTGAACTTTAGTGAGGGGATGTGAATGATTATATTTGTGCATTTATTATGTGAATGTAGGACCTCACACTGACACTGACATTGACAGCAGCGTACTTGTACCTCCCAACTCTCTGCATTTACTCCTCAGACTCCATTCACACCACATTTAATATCTTATGAGCTAATGACTGTGGTGTGGCATATGTGCCAAAGTGTGAATGAATGCAAGTTGAATGTCTGCATAGCAAATTCTAGGGTGGGATGTTTAGTAAGGCTGTGATCAAAAGATTGCGTAAACTAATGTGCTGTGATCAAATTTCAATGTATATGTGTGTGAGAGTGTTTGTGACTTTGTGTGTACATGTATATGCAGTTTGAGTGTGTGTGTGTGTGTCTGTGAGAAAGTGGAAGCACATTAGATTTTCTGTATGTGAGTGTATTTGTGAGAGGCGGTCATAAACGGGCATCTGAGTGCGACCATATGCTCTTGAATGTGTGAATGCATGCATGTTAATATGTGATTTAAAATAAATAGGAGAGTAAATGGGATTCCATGTGTGAGTACGTGTTTGTGGAGAGTGAGTGTGAGTATGAATCTGTGTGTGAGAGAGAGAGAGAGAGAGAGAGAGAGAGAGAGAGAGACATTCTACATTTGTGAATCCATACATATGCTTGCAGAAACACACAATGCATACACACATGCCTGTCCGAGTGTGAATGCATGTGTTTGTGTGTGTCTGCATGGATATGTGTGTGTGCGAGGACGAGTATGTGAGAAAGAAGTTGCATGTCTGGGAATGTGTGCGCGGAAGTGAGAGTGTTTGTGAAAGTGAAAGGGTGTGTGCGTGAGTGTATGTATGTGAGAGTCTCTGCAGATGAGTGTGTGTGTGTGTGTGTGGGGGGGGAAGTGAGGATTGGTATATGTGAGACAAATTGTGAGTGCAAGTGTGTGTGTTTGTGTACTTTTTCCATGTTTGCATGTGACTGAGGATGTTTTGTTTGTGTGCATGTGTGTGTCTGTATGTGTATCAGCATGTGTGTGTATGTGAATCTGGTGTTTGTGTCGGTCTGCACGCATATGTGTGTGTGCATGTGTTTCTGAGAATTGTGAATGTGTTGGTCTGTATGTATGTGTGTGGATGTGTGTGAATATATGTGTGCATTTGTGTATGTGTATGTATATATGTGTGTGTGCTTTATGTTTATGTGTGTATGTATCTTTGGCTTGGCTTCGCGGACGAAGATTTATGGAGGGGGTAAAAGTCCACGTCAGCTGCAGGCTCGTTTGTGGCTGACAAGTCCGATGCGGGACAGGCAGACATGGTTGCAGCGGCTGCAGGGGAAAATTGGTGGGTTGGGGTTGGGTGTTGGGTTTTTCCTCCTTTGCCTTTTGTCAGTGAGGTGGGCTCTGCGGTCTTCTTCAAAGGAGGTTGCTGCCCGCCAAACTGTGAGGCGCCAAGATGCACGGTTTGTGTGTGTGTGCTTGTATGTGTATCAGTGTGTGTGAACGCGCACATGTGTGGGTGTCAGGGAAGGATGATGTGCACGCGCGTGTATCAGAGGGTGGATGAGCGTGTGCATACGTGAGTGTCATTGATTGAGTACGGGAGCTGGGGACGCGTTGCCTTCAGCCATCAGCTGCTGTACAGTGTGCTGCCTTCGCCAGCTGCTCCAGGAGAAAGGGCTGCTCGATGTAGTTGTTGTGAGGCAGCATATTCCAGCAATGTGGTGGGGCTCCATGGTTACTGAGAATGGGGAGTTGAATGGTCCTGACCTCACACTGACACCAGCCATTGACAGCCAGCGTCCCTGAACTTCACAGCTCTCTGAGATTTGCTCCTAATGCACAAAGCCCTCAGACTCCATTCAGACCACATTGCATTTCTCAGTGCACGTTTTTGTTCCTCAAGAGCCTTCTTCATTCTTTCACAAGCTCACAGAATGCCTTCACTGATTGGTCCACTCCACCAAATTCTCTTCAGCTCAGCTTGTCCTCATCATCAACTAACAGTCACTTACTCCACAACTCTTTCTCCCAAACTCTTCAAATTCCCACCTCCCCTTTATTCTTCATTTTCTTGTGTATCAATCCACAGTTTCCTGCTGCCCATCTTCCCGCTGCCAGTGGGATATGTACCCCACTGAGGGACAGTGTGTATGGACCCTGTACCCCAGTGAGGGTCAGTGTGTTGGACCCTGTACCCCAGTGAGGGTAGTGTGTGTGGAACCTGTAACCTCGTGAGGGACAGTGTGTGTAGAATCTGTACCCTAGTGAGGGTCAGTGTGTGTGGACCCTGTACACCACGGACGGTCAGTGTGTGTGGACCCTGTACCCCAGTGAGTATCAGTGTGTGTGGAACCCATATCCCAGTGAGGGTCAGTCTGAGTGGAATGTGTACCCCAGTGAGGGTCAGTGTGGGTGGACTCTGTACCCCAGTGAGTGTCAGTGTGTGTGGAACCTGTACCCCAGTGAGGGTCAGTGTGTGTGGAACCTGTACCCCAGTGAGGGACAGTGTATGTGGAATCTGTACCCCAGTGAAGGTCAATATGTGTGGACCCTGTATTCCAGTGAAGGTAGTGTGTGTGGACCCTGTACTCCTGTGAGGGTCAGTGTGTGTAGAACCTGTACCCTAGTGAGGGTCAGTGTGTGTGGAACCTGTACCCCAGTGAGGGTCAGTGTGTGTAGAACCTGTACCCCAGAGAGGGACAGTGTATGTGGAATCTGTACCCCAGTGAAGGTCAATATGTGTGGACCCTGTATTCCAGTGAAGGTAGTGTGTGTGGACCCTGTACCCCAGTGAGGGACAGTGTATGTGGAATCTGTACCCCAGTGAAGGTCAATATGTGTGGACCCTGTATTCCAGTGAAGGTAGTGTGTGTGGACCCTGTACTCCTGTGAGGGTCAGTGTGTGTAGAACCTGTACCCTAGTGAGGGTCAGTGTGTGTGGAACCTGTACCCCAGTGAGGGACAGTGTATGTGGAATCTGTACCCCAGTGAGGGACAGTGTATGTGGAATCTGTACCCCAGTGAAGGTCAATATGTGTGGACCCTGTATTCCAGTGAAGGTAGTGTGTGTGGACCCTGTACTCCCGTGAGGGTCAGTGTGTGTAGAACCTGTACCCTAGTGAGGATCAGTGTGTGTGGAACCTGTACCCCAGTGAGGGTAGTGTGTGTGGAACCTGTACCCCAGCGAGGGTAGTGTGTGTGGAACCTGTACCCCAGTGAGTGTAGTGTGTGTGGAACCTGTACCCCAGTGAGGGTAGTGTGTGTGGAACCTGTACCCCAGTGAGGGTAGTGTGTGTGGACCCTGTACTCCCGTGAGGGTCAGTGTGTGTAGAACCTGTACCCTAGTGAGGGTCAGTGTGTGTGGAACCTGTACCCCAGTGAGGGTAGTGTGTGTGGAACCTGTACCCCAGTGAGGGTAGTGTGTGTGGAACCTGTACCCCAGTGAGGGTAGTGTGTGTAGAACCTGTACCCTAGTGAGGGTAGTGTGTGTGGAACCTGTACCCCAGTGAGGGTAGTGTGTGTGGAACCTTGCATTCGGACAGTTGTGCATAAACATGGCACAATATTAGCCTTGAACGTTTTGAATAGTAGTACATATTTGGCAGTTTCTATATACTGATGCTGCATCTATTTGTTGTAGTCTTTAACCTGGACTTATACTGGTCTGTGCCTTTGTGGTGAAGTGAATGGGATCTGAACAGGAAAGATAATTAAAATAAAAGGGCAAGAAAATTTTGACCTAAAAAAGGGCGTCACTTGATTGTGTTGAACATAGTACTTGGCCACATAGCCATTTTATCAGTGAAATGAATAAAGTTTATTTTTTTTTACTGAAGTCATTAGTTTCACTATCCAGATTTCAGTCTCTGTGAGCAGAACCAAGTTGACAGTAGACTGATCGCTCCACAGGATGGGGGATGGGAGAGCGTGTAGGCCTTGCCTTGGCAGCTAAAGCCTGCCCGCAGGCCAGGATTAATCCCTGGCCTTGCTCACAGTACACAGAGGATGCGGTGGGGGTTGGGCCAAGGAGGAATGTTTATTGGTACCAACCTGAAGGGCATTCACATTCAAACTCGTTGATTTTGTCGATACATTTGCCCTTGTTTAAGCAGGGATTACTGCCACATTCGTCGGTATCAATCTGACAGTACAGTCCTGTGTAACCTGCAAAGTTATAACACACAGAATGAACCATTTCCACACAGGCTGTTGTTGCAGGAGAATCGGAAGGTTCAGCGTGATGCTTCTGAGAGTGAGGGGAGGCAAGGGAGAAACACAACTCTGTTACCACACAGGCCTCCGGGGTTCAAATCCCGTGCTGTCTGTAAGGGGTTCGTTTCTTCTCCCCGTGTCTGAGTGGGTTTCCTCCGGGCGCTCCAGTTTCCTCCCACCCTTCAAAAATGTACCGGAGGTGTAGGTCAATTGGGTGTAATTGAGCAGCATGGGCTCGTGGGCCAGTGGGCCTGTTATTGTGCTGTCTGTCTAAATTTTTAAAAAATTGACATTGATTTTCTACACTTGAACCATTTCCTGTGGATCACAAGGCAATTTCCTGTTTACTCCCAATTCAAACTACAAGTACAAAACAAATCATCACTTTCCTCTTGTCCTCTCAGCAACCTAATCTGGCCTTACTCTTTCCAGCTCTTTCCTCTTGTCCTCTCAGCAACCTAATCTGGCCTTACTCTTTCCAGCTCTTTCCTCTTGTCCTCTCAGCAACCTAATCTGGCCTTACTCTTTCCAGCTCTTTCCTCTTGTCCTCTCAGCAACCTAATCTGGCCTTACTCTTTCCAGCTCTTTCCTCTTGTCCTCTCAGCAACCTAATCTGGCCTTACTCTTTCCAGCTCTTTCCTCTTGTCCTCTCAGCAACCTAATCTGGCCTTACTCTTTCCAGCTCTTTCCTCTTGTCCTCTCAGCAACCTAATCTGGCCTTACTCTTTCCAGCTCTTTCCTCTTGTCCTCTCAGCAACCTAATCTGGCCTTACTCTTTCCAGCTCTTTCCTCTTGTCCTCTCAGCAACCTGATCTGGCCTTACTTCCTCCAGCTCCGCACCATAACTCCAAATCTGAGGATAACCTTCTCCCTAAAAACCAACCAACCTCCTTCTTGGAATACTGAGCTGACCCCCAGCCTCAAAAGGCGACAAATGTTATGGGGAGAAGGATGGTCAATGGGGCTGAGTGGGAAAATGGATCAGCTCATGATTAATTTTTTGAAAATTTAGACATGCACCACGGTAACAGGTCATTTCAGCCCATCAGTCCATGCCGTCCAATTACACCCAATTAACCTACAGCCCCAGTACACTTTGAACGGTGGGAGGAAACCAGAGCCCCAGGGAAAACTCACGCAGACTTGAGGAGAATGCACAATCTCCTTACAGACAGCGCGGGATTCGAACCCCAGACCAAATCCCTGGAACTGTAAAGGCATGTGCTAACTGCTACGCCAACTGAGTCAGGGCATACCCAATGGGCTGAATAGCCTGTTTCTGCTCCTATATCTTTTGGATTCGAGAGCTCTTTGAAGAAGAGCAGTCCGGTTCTCAGTGGCCCAACTTTGATTGTGAAGTCAGGGCCCCAGGAAAGAATATGCTCAATCCATTTCCATTTGTTAAATCCTGCTGTTATCCTAAATGTCTCAGCCACGCCATTCCTGATAAGAAAACTCTTTATGCAAACTGCAAGTTTACTCAGATGTAAAATTACAAACCGGCCTGAACCTGACCCATTCACAGCCAAGCAGGGAATTTAGAACCATTCTGATGCCTGTCATGACCTGAGGCTCTGGGACTGTACTCGTTAAGAGTACAGAATGATGAGGGGGACATCTTAGAGGCATTTTGAATGCTGAAAGGCCTGGACAGAGTAAATGTGGCAACGATGTTTCCCATGGTAGATGAGTCTAGGACAAGAGGGCACTAGAATAAAAGGGTATCAATTTAAAACAGAGATGTGGAAACATTTCTTTAGTCAGAGCATCATGAGTGTGTGGGGCTTTTTGCCACAGGTAGTTGTGGAAGTGAGGTCGTTGGGTGTATTTAAGGCAGATATTGACAGGTATTTGATTTGTCAGGGCATCAAGGGTTACGGGGAGAAAGCCGTGGAGTGGGGCTGAGTGGGAAGATGGGTCAGTTTGTGATTAGAATGGAGGAGCAGACTAGATGGGCCAATGGGCCTACTTCTGCTCCTAGATCTTGTAATCCTGTGAACCCAACATGTAGAATCAAGTCTTAAGCTAGGTTGGCTAACCAGACTCCTGGCATGGGTACTGAGTTCAATTATTTTTAAAGTGTTAGCCCAGCCCAATCCAAACTCAACATCATTGTTTTTTTCTTGAGAGCAGATGCAACCAAACCTAGCATACATAAGCCAAATCAGGGGGAGGTTGAGTGGGCCAGACTCTAATGCAACTTGTCCCTGTCCCCAGTGAAACACAAAAACCTGTAGTAAAAACACAGAAATGCTGAAGAATTCAGCACACAAACAATTCTAAAAGTACTGACAGTACAACGTGGGTGCGGGACCACTCAGAGCTGGGATTTCAGGTTCAGCAAGGTCAGCATTTCATTGTTTTATCCCCTACCCATCCCTGGCCCTGAAAGGATGATGTTGCCAGATGGGCCATTTTCCCGCCTAAATGGGCTTCTTTTGGAGATCGGCCACGGGAAAATTTGAACGTTTGTGGGTTGTGGGTGCTTGGGCCTCGTCTAAGAATTGTGTTTTTTTTTGTGAAGCAAAAGGGAGGAACAGCAGGGCAATTGTAAAAGTGGCTGGGCCACAGTGGGGCGCTCGGAGGACCGGGCAGAGAGGTGCAGCAGCGGACTTGGAGGACCGGTCGGTGTGGTACAGAGGCAGACTCGGTGTCAGAGGACCATCACCACCGACTAAAATCATCGAAACCTCGTGCTGCGGGTAAGCATTGGAAGTTGGAACTCGATCGAGATCGGAAGTACGGACAGAGTCTTCCCATGGCAACTGAAAATTCGTAAAATCAACATTATCTGCACCATCTCTGATTTGATATGAATGTAGAGGTGTTGACTAATAAGGTAATTTTTTTCCTCTTTTTGCCAAACAGCTTCGTTTTTGGTTGTGGGTTTAGATCTTATTTTGATGATATAATGTACCAATATAATATAATCTGATTGAGAGGGCGGGGTACCTTGGATGAAATGATATATCCATCTGTACTTTGCATTTTTCCAAGTGGAATTTCAATGTCAATAAAAATATTGAAAGGAAATTGCAGTAACTCCCCCTCCCATCACCCTGTCCGCTTTGGCCATTATTTGGCTGTATTAATCTATCCACTCTTGTTAGTTAACCTTCACTATTTATTCCTTTAGCAGGGTGCACCCCTCTTGGGAAAGTGGACAAAATACAAGAAGCATTATTGTGAAACCTGGGAGAGAGAAGCCATTTTTAAGGAATGCTAATTGTTAGCAGTAGGTAAATTTCTGAGAGATCGGATATACAATTATTTGGATACCCAGAAAATGATTAAGCATTGAGCCCTTTAAAGAACTTTATCTCAGATGAAACTTATCAAAACGAAACTGAGAAACAGAATGCAACAAGAACTGCTGGAGGCAATATTATGTCCAGAAACAATTTCTGCTGGAACAGTTTCGAGCCAACACCATCTCTACTGAGTCATTTTACATCAGATATGTACAAATGTTACGATAATAATTAACACTTCAACTTAGATTTCTAGATTTTTGTAGCCTTGTTTAAGACTTTTTTATATCCATAGTTATTAGATGCAGGATTTTTTTGTCAATTTGTCTGCGTGTTATTCAGGACTTTGTAGTACAGAATCTTCCATAATTAAAGGAATCCAGAGGTTTTTTTTATTGAGGCTGTGACCCTGCTGAACCTGAAATCCCAGCTCTGTGTGGTTCTGCACCCACATTGTACTGTCAGTACTTTTAGAATTATTTGCTTGCTGAATACACTTGTTTTTATTTGCACGTAGTTATTAGTATAGAGCATTATATTTTAACTTCTGCTTGGATGTTAATTGTATTTTATTTGTTCATTAGCTCTGTATGTTACTGGCACAATGACAATAAAGTTGAATCTAATCTAATTTGCTATTTTTAGGCTGTTTGGGCTGGATTTCACACCCGGTTTGACCTTAAATATTTTGGGCATCTGGCCACACTTGGTACATCCAAGCTGCTGCAGGTAGTCAGGAATCTGTGGGGCATGAGATCCAGACCAGACACGGATGGCAAGTTTAGTTCTCTGTGTACACATTAGTAAACCCTCCATTGGCAAGACATTGATCTCTGCATCAAAGAGGCTGGATGCGGACTGGGAGATCGTTTTATTGAGCACCTCGACTCTGTCCGCCGCAATAGCGTGGATCTCCCAGTGGCCACCCATTTCAATTTTCCATCCCATTCCCTGGCTGACATATCTGTCCATGGTTTCATGCACTGCAGTCTGAGACCACCTGCATATTGGAGGAACAACGCCTCACCTTCTGTCTGGGCACCCTCCAACAGGACGGCATTTATAACGACTTCTCAGTTTTCTGCTAAAACACTGCCCCTACCATCTTCTTTCCCTTGTCTCTCCTCTCTCTCTCTCTCTCTCTCTGTTTTCCTTTTCCCTCTGTCTCCTTTCACAGAGTCAAAACCAATTCTCACCTTTCCTATCCAATTAACACCTTTTATTTGTCTGAACCCCTCCCACTCATTCTTTCCCCCTTAATCTCCCATTCTTCATTAAGATACCTGCCTGCTTTTTGCTTATACCTTGAAAAAGGACTCAGGGCCTAAACATCGGTATTAGATTTTTACCCTGTATGGACGCTGTGAGACCGGCTGAGATCCCCCAGCATTTCCGTGTGTTTTTACTACAATCACAGACAGCATCTGCAGACTTTCGTGTTTCACTGCATTCATAAACCAATCAGACATAGTGACGATCATTGATGACAATTTTTGATTCTGGATTTATTTTACATTTAATAACCTTTTCTAACTTCCACCTGTGGGATTCGAACTCCCCTGTCATTGAGCACAATACTCCTTCCATTATAACCTGTCCCTCTGTTATTGAAAACCAGTGGTCCACGTGCGATTTCTCAGGCTCAGCAACCATCTCAGTTTGTTCATGTGAGCAACAACACTCAAACTCTTGGTTTCTGAATCCTCTATAAAACTGTACCGCCAAGTTAGTGTCACCAGTCCTTCATCTTCTGCCTACTGCCTCATGTGCTCCGCCATTTTGGAGAGAGGACAGAGAAGATTTACCAGAATGTTGCTGGGGTTACAGGGTCTAAGTTATAGGGAAAGGTTAAAAGTTTTTATTATTTGGAGCGTAGAAAGTTGAGAGGGGATTTGATTGAGGTATTTAAAATTATTAGGGTTATAGATAGAATTGATGTGGAGAGGCTTTTTCCTTTAAGAAAGGGGGAGATACAAAAGGACATGAGCTGAGAATTAGGGGGCAAAAGTTTAGAGGAAACATGAGGGGAGACTTCTTTACTCAGAGAGTGTTGGGTGTGTCGAACAAGCTTCTAGACAAAGTGGCGGAGGCAGGCACGATATTCTCATTTAAGGAGAAGTTGGATATGTTTATTGGTGGGAAAGGAATGGAGGGTTATGGGTTGAGTGTAGATCAGTGGGGTTAGGTGGGAGAAAGAGCTCGGCATGGACTAGAAGGACCAAGTTGGCCTGTTTCTACATATATATGACATTTAGATTCATCCACAGTCTGTGGTCATTGTCCTCGCACTTATTACATGACACTTTTACAAATTACATAAGCTCTTGATTAAGTTCATGGTAACTAGGTCATTGATATAAATTAGAGACAGCAGTGATCCTTATATCCACTTCTACGTTATTGTACTCCCCACGTCCCATTACTCCTCCCGGCCAATCCCATGCCATAGCTCATTTGTTGCCAAGGGCTTTTGCACCTACCGGCCATGCAAATGCACTGGAACCTTCCAATCAGGTCAAGGCAGGTTGCGTCGTTCTGGCATGGACTGGACATGCATTCGTTGAAGTCCAGCTCACATCGAGGGCCATGATATCCAGCAAGGCACTGGCACATGAAGGAGCCTAGTGTGTTAATGCACTTCCCTGAATGTTCACAGGGGTTAGATCCTGTGGAAGAATTCAGGGAAAAGGAACTTTAAAAGACCATCAGACAACATTTTGTGTCAACCAACACGCCTCCCGCTCCACTGCCCTACTCTCCCTCATTTCCCTTCCCTCAGCCACTTCCATGCTTTCAGAGGTTGGTGGCTTCTTTCCTGTGAGAAATCATCGAGATTTCAAGCTGGTTGTGTTTCTGGGTGTTCCATCAACACATCCCTTGAAGGAAGGTGAGCAGAATTCTACTTTGGGGTGGGAGAGCAGGATGAACACAGCAGCGCACCATGGAGAATGAAGGCTTTCCGCATTACCTAAAGAACACTCATCATCATCCTGCTTGCAGGCGGTCCCTGAGAATCCTGCTGGGCACATGCAGATGGCCTTCCCATTGACAGGGTTGGTGCTGCAGTTGGCTTCCTCGTGGCAGGGGTTACTGATACAGGCATCGTCCAGGTGACATAAAAGGCCTACAGAACAGGCAAAGGAAGAGAATCAGCATGGAGAATCTATCTGAACCAAAAAAGCCATTCAGCCCATCCAGTCAATTCTTCATGTGAGCAGTATCCCAAATTCCCATTCACCCATTCCATCTATCAGTTATCCAAACCTTTATTCAGAGATTAGCTTGTGCAATAAAACCCCTGGTATTTGAAATTCAAGCAATTGGCAGCCTCAAGCAGCCATTAAAAAAAAATCAAGGAAAATAAATTTAAAAATTAAAATAAAATAATAGGTGAAAAATATGTAGGTTTTAAATTGCAAAAGTAAATGTCCTCTGAGGTTATCCAAAAACCTTTGGTGAAGATGGGAGCAAATATTCAGCCGGTGGAGGCCTTGGTCGTGCTTTGCTCATAGCAGCTGTTTGAATAAAGTTGTGTGAAACAGCAATGGCGTTGCCCATGATGAAGAGCTGGTTGATGCCGCTCGCTGTTCAGGTGACTCTCTTTAAGTGTCTCCTTGTCCCCACTTAGTAAGAGTTCCCCTGGTCAGAGGCTTTATCTGTAAACTTGGGAACATGGTGGGGGGGGGGGGGTATTAATTATCTATGATGTTATTGTTTTTCGGGCAGCTCCATAGAGGGGGAGGAACCTGCAGATACAGTGACAGTTAAATGTTTTCAAAGAATGTGACTGAAAATAGAGTAAAATGCTTTAAGGTTTATATATTCATGCAAATGAAGTTTGTTCAATGTAAGTACAGTAACGTGTTTTTGTCTTTTCAACTGTTTATTCTTAATGCAGGTGTATTAGTTAGGCATTGCAAGAGTAAGTTTCAAGCAACCAGAAACTACACTTATCCAGCATCTACCAATCCCCATTGCTGCTGGAAAGCATGAAAAGACCAGTTGGCCCAGGCAGTCCATACTGTTGTTTATGCTGAACACAAACCTTATCCCTCCTCGTGTCATTTTAATGGCACAGCACGAATGGCATAGTGGTTAGAGTCACATTATCACAGTGCTAACCCAGATTTGAACCTGCCACTAGCTGTAAGGAGTTTGTACATTCTCCCTGTATCATTTTCCTATAGGGTGCTCCAGTTTCCTCCCACGTTCCAAAGACATAGTGTGGTTTGTAGGTTAATTGGTCACGTGGGTGTATTTGGGCAGCATGGGGCTGTGGGCTGGAAGGGCCTGTTACCCTGCTCAAAATTAAATTAAATGACCCCATGTACAGATTATTCTCGTCCCTTTCTTCCTCTGTTCTCTATACAGCTTCTCCTTACATTGATGAAGTACGTTCTGCACTCCTGATAAATGAGATCACCCTCCTGTGAGCCCTGCTTGATGAACCAGTGACTTTCGTGCATTTGTGACCATGGGCTTTCTCTCTTCCAGAGAGGAATCATCCTCACCACCACCTCCCCAATCAAGCATCTGCATTATTTTAAAAACCTCATTAGGTCACCCCCCACACCTTCTTTTTCTAGAGAACTGAGCCACAACTTTTAACCCTTATAGGTGGTTGAAAGCCATCAGTTCTGCTAGAATTCTTGTAAATAATATTTTTGCGCCTTCAACGGTTCTTCCAGCTAGAGCCACTCAAATGGACCCTTTATCGCAACAAGTAGTCCTTTAATATCAGCCATTTTGATCATTTAACATTGTAGAATAAATATTTTACAAATTTGACAACACTTCTGAATTTTATTGAAGAAATGTGGGGCCTTGTTTATTCTTTTCTGTTTCTTCATTAGATGTTATTCTCACTCTCGTTCTCTTTGCTCGCTCAGCTCATTAGACTCTTTTTATCTAAGCAGTTTATCTCTCAAAACCCTTTCCTACCAACTAGCACCATCTCACTCACGTGGATCAGTGTGAAATGGTGGTGAAATGCGAGCAGCAGTGAAATGACAAGGATAGTGAAAGCTAGTAGGGTAAAGATCAATGGTGATGAAAGCAGTGAAGTTAAAGGTCAGGGAGAGCAAGATTACCGGCAGGGAGAACTCCGAGTTGGTGAGAGATCTGAGACAACAAATGTCAGAGTTGGCTAAAGGTCAAAGGTAAAAGTTTCCAGGGTGACAAATGATCAGATGCAGCTTTAAGTTAAAAGCAGCAAGAGTTGTGAATGGCAAAAGGGCAGAGGCAGGGAGAGATCAGTGTGACGACATATTAGGGGAAGAAGTCGGAGGTGAGGACGGGTCAGCATTGGAGAGGCCAGTGGTGAGGATAGGTCGCAGATAAGGAGAGGTCAGAAGTGAGAACACGCGAGAACTAGGGAGAGGTCAAAGGTGATGACTGGTCAGAGACAAAGAGGTCAGAGATGGAGACAGGACAGACAGGGAAAGGTTGGATGTGGGGAAGGTCAAAGACAGGGAAAGGTTGGAAGTGGAGAGGTCAGAGACAGGAAAAGGTTGGAGGTGGGCAAGGTCAAACACAGGGAAAGGTTGGAGGTGGGGGGAGGTCAGAGACAGGGAAAGGTTGGAAGTGGAGAGGTCAGAGACAGGGAAAGGTTGGAGGTGGGCAAGGTCAAACACAGGGAAAGGTTGGAGGTGGGGGGAGGTCAGAGACAGGGAAAGGTTGGAGGTGAGGGAGGTCAGAGACAGGGAAAGGTTGGAGGTGAGGGAGGTCAGAGACAGGGAAAGGTTGGAGGTGATAATAGGCTTGAGACAGGGAAAGGTCGGAGGTGAGGGAGGTGAGAGACAGGGAAAGGTTGGAGGTGATAATAGGCTTGAGACAGGGAAAGGTCGGAGGTGAGGGAAGTCAGAGACAGGGAAAGGTTGAAGGTGATAATAGGCTTGAGATAGGGAAAGGTTGGAGGTGAGCTAGGTCAGAGACAGGGAAAGGTCGGAGGTGATAATAGGCTTGAGACAGGGAAAGGTCGGAGGTGGGGGAGGTCAGAGACAGGGAAAGGTTTGAGGTGATAATAGGCTTGAGACAGGGAAAGGTTGGAGGTGGGGGAGGTCAGAGACAGGGAAAGGTTGGAGGTGAGGGAGGTCAGAGACAGGGAAAGGTTGGAGGTGATAATAGACTTGAGACAGGGAAAGGACAGAGGTGAGGGAGGTCAGAGACAGGGAAAGGTTTGAGGTGGAGAGGTCAGAGACAGGAAAAAGTTGGAGGTGGAGAGGTCAGAGACAGGGAAAGGTGGGAGGTGAGAGAGGTCAGAGACAGGGAAAGGTCAGAGGTGGAGAGGTCAGAGACAGGGAAAGTTTGGAGGTGATAATAGGCCAGAGACAGGGAAAGGTTGGAGGTGATAATAGGTTAGAGACAGTGTGCAATAATTGCACTTGTACCTGTTCTGCCATGGGGGCACTCGCAGTAGAAGGAAGCAACACGATCATGACACGTGGCCCCAGAGTAGCAGGCAGCAATGGCACAGTCATCGATGTTCTCGCTGCAGTCATCTCCAGTCCAACCATTTACACAGACACAGTTGTAGCCTCCATTGTTGTTGTGGCAGGTTCCTCCGTTCTGGCAGGCATTGGGCTGGAGCTGACACTCATCCACGTCCTCTGTACAGAACTGGCCTGTGACGAGTGGGATTGGTGGTTGGAGAGAGAATAAAAAAATGCTTCAAAAAATCAGCAGCTAACCCCCCCCCCCCCCACACCCCACTCCCTCCCCTCCCAAGCCTGAAAATCTGACCTGCTATGGGAGGCAGAGGGAGACTGTCTGGAAGCCACCTTTACTCAGAACTCCCTGGCTATGGTGCAGGCAGGGGGCTGGGCTCCCCAAACCACGGTAATCTCCCCTCAGCCTGAGAAGCAAGGTGTAATGACTAAAGAGTAGCCAGAATTCTTGCTCTCACTTGCTACCTAGATAAACCATCCATCCCAACCCTCACCACACAACCCCCATCCCCACCCCCAGAATGAACATCAGGCAAGGACTGTGATGCTCTCCACGGCCAAATATGCCACAGCTGTGCATTAATTGGAAGGCTGAGAGGCTCATTTGGAGGTAATTTTGAATGAGCCTTTGCAAAGAGGTCTCTGACCCTCTAGGCCCTTTTTAAATAGCAGCATTTCATCCCACGAGGTCCCATTTCAACTGGTCAGTATATTGAAGTGCTCGACAGCCTAGCATCAGGGCAGATGAAAGCATGGATTCCAGTGGTGGAGGAGATTAAATACAAAGATTTTGAAGGATTTGAGAGCAATTTATTCTCAAAGGAGGTCTGGCCCAAGAAGCCCTATGTCTTGAAGAGAGACCACCACTTCCTTAGAATGAAAGGCCACACGGTTATCTCAGAGGTAAGCGCAACACCATTACAGCACCAGAAATCTGGGTTTGAATCTGGCACTGACTGTAAAGAGTTGGTGTGTTCTCCCCGAGTCTGTGTGGGGTTTCCTGTGGGCACTCCCGTTTCCTCCCACCCTTCAAAACATACCGGGGGTGGTAGGCTAATTGGGTGTAATTGGGCAGCATGGGCTCGTAGGCTGAATGGGCCCTGTTACTGTGCTGCAAGTCCAAATTAAAAGTTAAAGAGTGGAAGACAGCCCCTGGGAATCTATTGGAGCATTCACCTGTCCATTCCGGGGGGCACTGGCAGTTGTAGGTGTTCACCCCGTCCACACACAACCCTCCGTTCTTGCACTGGTGCCCAGGGCAGTCGTCCACGTTCACCTCGCAGTGCTGGCCAGAGAACCCTGCAGTGCCCAAACAGAGAACAGTCACTCAGCAAACAGATGGCAGGTGTAGACTCTAAGGTCTCATGATCGAGAGACTCTGGGAGCTTCCAACATGGAATTGGACGAGATTTAATTTCATAAGATAGAGTCTGCTCCCTGGAAATGCGAGTACACCTAAGCAATTGTTTAAGCCATTTCTTTCCTGCTTCAGGGACACCTCAGATGAAGTGTCGGGGAGCCAGTGAGGCTAAATGTAAGTCACTTAGCTACCTGGCAGGCATACCAGTGTTGGCCTCTGCTGGAAAGACCACTGCCCCTGGTGTGCCCAATACAGGCAGTGCTCACTCAACACTGTCCTAGTTCCCATACAGTCATGGGGCATCGTCAAGTTACGGATCTTGACTTGGGAAAATACGACTTTGTATAAGTTCTTCTCTGAATGTTCTCAGGTAGAATACTTGAATCTCTTCACCGGGAAACAATGCAGAGATCACTGATAGAAAACACCAATTTTCTAACTCTCCTTCCTCAAACTCTCCGTCCTGCAAGATCAAACGTTACGAACCCCAAGCCACCTCTCATCAGTGAACACTCAGTTCTTAAACTGCTGATAGCTTCCTCACTGATTGGCAGATCAACACCCCGCCCCCTCCCCACCATCCAGACTGCATTCAGATTAACATTCCCCATCGATCATATGGAAGAACTCCTATCAGCTAAAGTGTCATTTCCCAATCTATTCTCTGCAGATCAGACCCCAAGCACTGACAATACTAAAGATTTTCCATTACAATATTGGGGGAAATTGTTTCCAACCTTATGGAAAATTCAGTTTACGGACAGTTTTCAGGAACTGAACACTTAAGTAACCTGGGGATCTACCACACCACAAAAGATAGTGTCTGTGTCAGGAACACAGGGAAAACATATTATCAGGTGTTATAAAAATGATCGTCATCGTATTTCCAGGAAAAAAAAATTATTTTGGTTGAAGGACGTGGCACTGTGTGATTGATTTATTAGTGCTCCATGTTTTCCATTAGAATATAAGAAATAGAAGCTGAAGTAATGGATTTGATTCATCAAGGGGTGGCTGAGTGGAATGACCTTCTAGAAGAAGGTGGTTGCAGCAGGGTCAATTTTGTCATTTAAGAGGAGGTTGGATGAGTACATGGTTGTGAGAGGGTAGGAGGGTTATGGGCAGGGAGCAGGTAGGTGGAATTAGTGGAATTTCACATAAATCGGTGCGGACTAGAAGGGCCAAGATGGCCTGTTTCCGTACTGTAATTGTTATTGTTAATCTTCATGCACCCTCACCAGTACTCCAGAGCCCGTGAACACAGTTCAGTTCAATATGGCAGCTAACTAGTGCACAGCAACATTTCGTAATTAGCAACAAGACAATGTCTGGTACATATGTTGCTGCATGAAAACTGATGTGGAAGATTGGCAGAAATTTTCCAGCTTCTTCCCTCCACTGAGGGCAGAAGATGCTGAAAGACAACAATGCCTGCCAGAACAGAGGAACCTGCCACAACAACCAAAGCAATGTACCGCTCCTCCAGCAATGGCCGCCATTAGCCCAGACTCTGGGCTTGAATCACCAGGGTGGAGCTTGAACTCTTTTAATCTTTCAGCTCGAAAGCAGCAAATTCAACCTAATCAGTTCAACAATGTTCTTTAAGGGACAGAAATTTGCTGTCTTTCCATGATCAGAACACGGCTTCAGTCTTACACTGTAGCTTATCCTTTAATGCGTGATTTAGTGAACAACTTGGTTGCACCTTCAGGAGCTGACAACTTAGTGACCTTTTCACCAACCCATTTCCTGTGAATTAATTAATAAAAAACTGAGACAATGGAATCCAGTTTATGGTTGCATATTCTGTCAACTAGTTCTGATATAATTTGTCCTTTCCTGCTTCAGTGTGTGCATTTCCAGTAATCTGCAGTTTTATATGTAAATGTCTGCTTATCTCTTAATGTATGCACATATGAGAGTCAGTGTTTGTGAATCTGTGTGTGTGTGTGTGTGTGTGTGTGTTGTGTGTTTTGCCATTTGTGTGTCTATAACTCTGTATGTGTGTTTTGTGCATGTGTGTGTCTGTGTATGTGTTTCTATGTCTGTGTATATATGTCCATAACTCTGTGTGGGTGTGTGTTTGTGTGTGTGGGTGGGGCATGTGTGTGTGTGTGTGTGTGTGTGTGTG